>NC_137333.1:50465327-51665327 GCF_965287045.1 Carcharhinus amblyrhynchos
ATCACTACCTCCATGATCCCCCTCCCATACCGACCCCCTGTCCCACATTGGGGCTTTCTTTATTGGCTGTGAGCCACAACCTGTTTACCTGTTGTGATGGTACATGCCCAGCTATGTGTATTCTTCCTCCAGGTGAGGCTATGGATGTTGTCAGAGTTCCTGGTACAACTGCTGAGCTGCTGGTCCTCTGGTTGAGCTGGCGTGTCTTAGGGGTAGGCCACCATCTTTAGTTTGATTTCAAGGTTTGGGGAATCCGCTGAATTTGCTGGCTGTAGATTGTGCCTCCAGGGCCCACTGTCAGATGATGCGTTGTTGGCTTCAGCTTTCAGCCCCAGGCATTTATCCATCCACAAAAACCTCTTTGCCTTTATTATCCTGCAGTATTCAGTCATGATTTCAAACCCTTTGTATCATCTCTTTCCATGATCTGTATTGCTCTAGAAGATTAGGGCTGGGATTCTCCCAAAAAAAACTAAGTGTCCAACATTCAGGAAATTGGGAGTTATTCCCACATGTTTTTTGGATGTACTTAGTGGAATGCTGAAGTGGTCCATTGTCTCAGATTGATATGTTTTCCCTGGAATGTTTTCCCCCAAAGGCAATGAGGAAGGAGGGAGGTGGGCTTGTTTTGAGACTGATACCTGATCCCTTCCCACCTCCACCAGAAATAAGTTCTGAGAGGGAAGATCCTTTGACAATCTTCCCACCGCACCTCCCTTAAATGGCAAATGAATGATAACCTTGTCCTGTCTCCACTGCTTGTCTTTTCAGTTGCAGGTGAGGCTTGCACAGCTGTAAAATTGTGTAGCCTGCATGTTAGCTGAGATTGTGGGGGTGGGGGCAGGTCCTTTTGATCTGCACTAACCTGTGGACATGGAGCGGGTTGCAGCTGCTGACAACCACCCTGTGGACTCCCATGACATCCTTCTTCCTCTGATCCCCAAGCCTCTCCTGACAGTGTCTACCATTTTCCTGGGTCTCTCTGACAAACTCTGTGGTGCTACTGAGTGCAAGTATTGCTAGCACCTGAGTGACCAGCAGCTCCTTGATTGTCTCTGGGTTATCAGTTTAGATGTGGAGATGCCGGCGTTGGACTGGGATAAACACAGTAAGAAGTCTCACAACACCAGGTTAAAGTCCAACAGGTTTATTTGGTAGCAAACACCACTAGCTTTCAGAACACCGCCCCTTCGTCAGGTGAGTGGGCTACCAAATAAATCTGTTGGACTTAAACCTGGTGTTGTGAGACTTCTTACTGTGTTTATCAGTTTTGAGGCAGATCTGCCACTATCCACTTAACCACCTGATGGGAAGAAAATTGCTGGGCCTTCCATCTAGAATCAGTGTGGATATCTTGATGTTTTTACAGGCAGGGAAACACACCGAGGACAGAAAATTCCACCCATGATGTGCAGCATATACTCATTGTACTGGGTCTCAATTAATGGACTTGATCCCAGATTCCCCAAGCCTGGTATGTTGCAGGGAATTAATCCTTTTGGGCTGAAACAACAGCAGCGGTGTACCATTAAAGAAGCAGTAATCTCCTCAACCAAATAGCCCAATGCAACACGCACTCCAACACCTTCCTTAATTCTGATAAAATCCACTGTTACCAAATGCACTACACCAATTGAGTAAGTGTGATCATTGATTCCCTGCTTTTGCAGAACAATGAAGTTGCATTTGATTTCCCTCCGCCTCTCTTAGAAATCTCACAACACCAGAATATAAAAACAGATTTAATTTTTCAAACATTGTAAGTCTGTGGCCCCGAAAATACATTGCCAAATTATAATATCGACATAATATTGCAGTTATTCTAGTCCTCCAACTTCAGTACTGGGGTTTTTCTAATTAAATATTCAGTAAGATATAGGGGTCAAAAATCTGCGGCCCAGCATAAAGCCCACTAGTGTTTACCCTAACAATGTTGGCAGATTGGGTGGAGTCACCTTGCCTGCAAAATGTTGGCAGACATAGAGGGGGATTTTCTGCCCTGCCCACCACAGGAATCGGGGGAGATGGACCATGGAAAGGTCTGTTGACCTCAGGTGGGATTTTCCCATTTTGGGGTGAGTGCAGCCAGAAAATCTCACCCATCATGTCATTAGGGGCACACCTCGAGGACCCCAAGGAAGCAGGTTGGTACACCTGTTCCCATTCAGCATTCTGGTTAGTTTGTGCTCTGTCAGTCTGGGGATGAAGCGACTCCTAGCCTGCGAATAACCACCCTCAGCCGCACACTCACATTGCCACTGACCACTCCCAACATGACCCAGTGGAAGTAAACCTGACATAGCTAATCTGATTCAGAGTCCTTCTTTGAGACAGTGCCAAAAGGGATGAAGGTGTTCATCCTCATTTAGTTTTCCCCATTTTGATTCTTTTTTAAAATTAAGGCTATTTTTACTTTTGTTTGTGCCCATTACTTTATGAGGGTGGGGGGGGGGGGGGGGGGGGGGGCTTCTTCCATGTTGAGTGCTGACCACCAATGCATTGCATTGCTGTTGTCTTTCTGCTAGCTTCTCTCTTCAATGTAGACTGAGAGGATTGGAACTTTCCCTGAACTGTAAACCACTTTAAATCTTCTCAGGAGCCATTTCGCCTGTGGATGTGATTAGTTTTAGTAATTTCACCTTCCTCCAGGTTAAATCCAATCTTCACCAAACAAAATATTTATGATACAAGCAACAAAGTTCTTCCATGTTTAGTGGCTAGGAATCAGAGAACCCCAGACAAAATCTTTGTGTGATGGCATTGAAAACATGACAGTATTTTGAAACCCTTGGGAATCTTTTAATATCACTCATGTCACAGTCCTTTGAGAGTAAAGCATTTACATGGAGAACATGGTATTTACTCTCCCAAGGCAGTACATTTTATATTTTATAAGAGAGAAAATCCGCAGGACTGCAGCTAAAGAGGCAAAGGATTTTTTGTATGTATTTATTCAACCAGCAATGGATTACAGAGTAGCTTATGACTAATTGATCATAGAAACTGAATTCATCCTCTCAGTGCTCAGGACAGTTATGCAATAGGCAGAATGCAGACTAATATGCCTATAAAATTCATCTTTGCAATTTAGGGATTAATTTCTAAAGGTTTTAAATGAAGCCATCAATATAAAACAACACTGCACAGCAAAATAAGTACGAGTGCATTAATCTTTAACTAGCTTCTGCTGAAGGACTTTGTTTTGTATAACAGCGCTGTCGGGTTGGTAACATTTTCTGTCCATAAATCTACATTTCCTAGGGGTAGCTGTAAACCAGCCGTGCAGTGGACAGCTGGCAAGTGACATTTTAGAGGTTTATCAGGGAAGTTATGGATCGCTGTTTCACATAATAATACAGCATGATAATGTGACATTATTCCGACAACGCGCGATTAACTGCTGATTCAGTTTTGTTCTTGACCTGTAAGGTGGTGTGGGTGGGGTGAACTGCAGCATTTCCTCCAGTTACTCCCTAACTTCCTCTGGTCAACTTAATTTTACTGACTGATTTTTCTAATTTTTTGGAATCTCTTTTGTCCTCAAGATGAGAACTCTATATTATAATTGGAATGTTTTTCAAGCTTTTTTGCCATAGGTTTGTATATTGTCTGAATATAGGGGTTTTATCATGAAGTGTGCTGAAGCCAATCAAATTTACTTGTAGTCTGTATTGCTTGTAGTTTTTGAACTTGTCCCATCAGAAAGTGAGACTGTAAATTACAAATCTTATGGTGCGTTTTTGACCTAAGGGAGGTGAAATGAGGCATTGTGCGAATGCAAAAGGGCAGTACCACATCTGGAACTGATCATATTCCCTGTCCAATCTTCAGTCCCAATATTGGGTAGCACTTATAACAGGTAACAGATGCAATAGTAACTGCTTTGTTTCCCCAGAAAGTCAAATCTCAGTCCCAAGCTCTTGAGCTGAAATCATGCTGTGATATTATTAAGAAATATGTTAATCATTCTCTTGAAATTTGTTTTGTTATGATTTTAACAAAGGGTAGCATGGTAGCACAGTGGTTAGCACTGCTGCCTCACAGCGCCAGGGACCCAGGTTCAATTCTGGCTTGGGGTGGCTGTCTGTGTGGAGTATGCACATTCTCCCAGTGTCTGCGTGGGTTTCCTCTGAGTGTATTGTTTTCTTCCCACAGTCCAAAGATGAGCAGGTTTGGTTGATTAGCCATGCTAAATTGACCATGGTGTCGGGGGATTAGTAGAGTAAATATGTGGGGTTACGGGAATAGGGCCTGGGTGGGGTTGTGGTCAGTGCAAACTTGATGGACTGAATGGCCTCCTTTGGCACTGTAGGGATTCTATGATTCTATGTAAAATAAATAGGTTATCATTACAATGAAGAAATATGATAACAATGGGGCAACATATTCGCTACACATGTTACACAGCATGATTTTAGACCCACTAACTTAAAAGATTTTTCAAGATATTTTATGTAGATATTCAGTTGCATTATGCAAAATAGAAGCAACAGTTAAATTGTTCAGTGCAATTTCCCAAATAACTTTCAAATAATTTTTCAATATACTTCAGTTAACCAACTTGAGAAGTGCCTCAAGGTTCATGTGCTGTATTTGATTCTCTTCAGTTAGGCATCTTAAATCATGCTTATGTGATTATGCATAGATTGGTGGTGAATATTCTATCTTCCAATGCATTCTTGCCTTGCCCTCATAAAATTATTGCAGAGGGATTGCAAACTAGACCAGGGCCTGGAAAGGCTGAACCAGTCTTGGTTCCAAACAAGGACAAAAGAGCAGAACTCTGTTCAATCATCTGTGACTATCCGCATATCTGATTGACCTCTGTGGACCTTCCAGCTCATTGCCACGTCTAACAATCTGGAATTGAATGGGTTGGGACAATCCACTTGATGCATGTTGTCATCTTATGTACATGTCAACTTTCCTCAGGTTGAATGACTTCTCTCTGTTACCCATAGTTTCATCAAAAATAATATGACGTATGCAGGGGTTATGAAGTTTAAAAGTTGAGAATGTCTTGCTACAATTGTACAGGGTGTTAATGAAACAAGTGTAGACATTGCATACAGTTTTGGGGTGAGATTTTCTGGCCTTGCCCCCATGGAAATTGTAACAGGCGGAACAGAAATTTCAGTTGACCATTTAAAGATCCTTGACCTCAGGTGGGAATTTTTGGTCTTGGAGTGTGTGTGGCTGGAAAATCCCACTACTAATCTCCTTATATAAGGAGAGAGAGGCTTACATTGAAGGCAATTCAGAAAAGGTTTGGTTCTTGGAATGAAAGGGTTGTCTCATAAGGAAACGTTGAGCAGGTTGGACCTCTACTGATTGGAGTTTAGAAAGATGAACAGTGAAAAAATAAGAGATTGAAATATATGAGCTTCTGAGGGGGCTTGGAAGGATAGATGATGAGAAGATGTTACCCCTTCATGAGGTAATCTAGAACCAGGGAGCACAATTGAAGAATGAAGGATCTCCCATTTATGATGAAACTGAGGGAGAATTTTCTCTTTCAGGGTGGTTAATTTTTGGAATTTTCTACCACTGAGAGCAATGGAGCTGAGTCATTGAATATATTCAAGATTGAGTGAGACAGAATTTTAATCTAAAGGTGAGTCAATGGTTATGGAGACAGGCAGAAAAGTAAAGTTAAGGCCACGGTATGATCAGCCACAGTTTTACATAATGGCAGAGTAGGCCTCAAGACCCTAATGGCCTTCTCCTACTCCTATTTCTTATGTTCTTACGTTACATCCACCATCTACAAAGCACAAGCCAGGAGTCTGATGAAATGCTCTGCACTTGCCTGGATGAGTCCTGCTCCAACAGCACTTAAGCATCTCAACACTACCCAAGGCAAAATAATCTGCTTGATTAGCACTACCAAACACACAAATTATACCATCTTGAAAGACTAGGGTAGTGGATGCACTAGGAATACCATCACCTATACGTACACACATTCCTGACTTGGAATTATATCGCCCTTCCTTCACTGTTGCTAGGTCAAAATCCTGGAATTCCCTCCCTAACAGCACTGTGGGTGTACGTGCACCACATAGACTGCAGCAGTTCAAAAGGCAGCTCATCACCATTTTCTCAAGAGTAATTAGGGCTGGGCAATAAATGCTGGCCTAGTCAGCGACATCCACATCTTATTAAAAATCATTTTAAACATACAAATTAAAAATCTCCCCCTGATCCCCTCGTATTCCAACAGGATCACCTGCTCAGGAACTCATGGATGTGTTGGTGGGTTAAGCCTTTATGTTTATGAAAGTCCACCCTTTCTTCCCATTGAACCATGGCAGGTTGAAGGGTGGCTGAGTAACCTGCCCTGGTGAAGTGGGCATGTGAGCCTAATTGTTCTTGAGATATTGTCAGCGATTCAATGTCACCAGCATGAGGTTCAAGAACACATCAGTGCAACAGAAAAGAGATTGAATGGCACTTCATGAGGATGGTTAAAGGTCAGAAGACCTGATAGGAATAAAGGCTCAGACCTCTCAACTCCAGGAAAGAGCTCTCAATGTGCTCGATTTGTTTTCCAGTTTGGAGGTGTTCTGACTAGGAACATTGTTGTCAATAGTGCATTGGTTGCCTTAAACTGGGTTTCAAACAAGAGGACATTGGAAACAATGGACAGAGTCTGCTGTGTGAGGGTCTGCAGAGAGTGAAGCTACATGGAGGTTAAATTTTCAGGAGGCAGATCTAAAATGACACATCTGAGGGACACCCCCACCTCCCCCCAACACTTTGAGTGCTACATGATGCTGAGGCATACCATCGAGTCAGCTATCAGCATCAGATGCTTGGATAAATCTGGGCGTGCCCTTCAATACTCAACGCTGAGGGTCTTTAGGATAATTATGGTGTGCTGCATTCTGCACAACATTACAACTGGAGATAGAGGAGGAGACATCACAACAGGTAGTGGTTGTGGGAGACAGGGGTTGGCAGCGGTGGGGGGAGTGGAGGTGGGATAGACAGTAAATCGGTGAGACTTGGGAATGCTTTAAATGGAGTTCAGACTTTCATGTAACTTTTTTGCAATCTTGAGCCAGCAGCTTGTACCACTTTGCAGGAGAGCAGTTTAGAGCAGACTAATGACTATCTATGGCTGCAGCTAAGGTATGATGGCTCGAGGGAGGATGCTGCTATTGAACAGTCTTTCTTGTCACTGGATTTGGAGGATCTTGTGAATTACAGGTGGTTATTTCCAGTGTTTTGAGATTCTTGCTACAGGCTTTCCAAGGTGCCGCAGCATTCAGGATCACTGACCTTCATCTTGGGTTTGAGGTTCTGGTTCTCCAATACTCTCTTCCGCAGTAGAGTTGGCACATCCGAGGCAATGATAAATTTAATTGTCTATGCCTGGCTTTGTTGAGATGAGACCCCAAGATAGGGGAAATGATCCACATTTTGAGGATCTCACCATTGATCTTATTTTTTTTTTGATTTGTTCATGGAGTGTAAGTGGTGCATGGCTGGATCAGCACTTATTGCCCATCCCTGAGGGCATTTCAAGAGCTTTTTCATTGCTGTGGATCTGGAGTCACATGTTGGCCAAGCCAGGTAAGAATAGGGAATTTCCTTCCCTAAAGGACAATAGTGAATCAGGTGGGTTTTTACAACAATCATGGTCATCATTAGATTGTTAATTCTGGATTCTTTAAAAATTGAATTCTAATTTTACCATCTGCTGTGGTGGGATTTGAACCAAGGTCCCCAGAGCACTGCCTGGGTCTCTAGATTACTAGTCCAGTGACAATACCACTACCCCACCACCTCCCCAAATGATGGCTGGGGAGAGGCTAGAGGGGAGGCATTGTGATGTTTGGAGCCATTTGGGAGGAGAGCTTTTTCAATGATTAGCGAAAGACTTACTTTCTCATTTATTCCATATTGACGTGCAGTTCAGTTTTCAAGTGAGTGTACACATCAGCATCAAATGCAAACTGATTTTCTTAAAGTAAAGATGGGGAGGTTTTGGTTTTGGATTGAAGGCAGCATAGGTTGAATAGTTTCCTGTCCTGTACATTATCTCCATGCCCGCGAATAACTTGCTGGAGGTAAGGCGAGGAAAATAGAGAAGAAATGTGCCGGAATTTTACCACCTCACCTGTCCGAGGCTCGTAAGATCCCACCCGAGGCCAACAGAGAATGCTGTTCTGTGAGCCTCACTCGCCTCGATTCTGGGGCAGGTGTACCAGTAAAATTCCAGTCATGGAGTCTTGTCTGACTCCAGTATTCACTGAGGTATGGTTTATAGTGGTTTCGTTGCTGACAATCACAGCTTGCATGTCATTGTGGAGTAGGCAGAGGATAGTGACAAATTTTTGAGGGCCAAATTTGAGGAGGATACTCCATAAGCCTTGGCAGTTGACAATTTTGTGAGTTTGGAAAGGCCACTTGCCGCATTTGGTGCTCTTCATTGCACTTCTTGAATTTACCAAACAGTGATGATCATGCCTGTCTCTCAATGGACACAAACAACCACTCTGGGAGGGGTTCCTTTGCCACTGAGAGGATATGATCATGGAGGATCTTGTGGCATACAGCAGGGAATCTCCTCTATAGCTACAGCAATTGGACTTGTCTCCCTTCTCAAATATAGACATGACCACAACATCCCTGAAATATTCAGGCATGCACTTTTCTTCTTAGATGTGGGACATGAGGTTGTGCAGTCCTGCCTCAGGTGGGTGTCGTACTGGCAGCAGTCAGTCACTCCCCAGGGGCACTGCGATTCAAAGGATCTGCTGGCCTCTGATTGGCAGTCTGCTCTTGGCGGGCCGGGGTTCCCCTCTAGTGTCCTTGAACCTGGGGAACGCCTGCCGCTGTCCGATTAAGTGCCTGAGTGGCACTTCAATTTGGCCAATCTTCCCTAAAAGAGGTGATGCAGAGTTCTTGTCAACCCTAGCTGATGGGTGAGATCCCCACTGCCTCCATTAAATATTACCCATAATCTTACCCATTACCAATCCTATCTTGCAATAAAATATTAATAAAATGTGAAGCACTTCAGATAGAAACAAATCATTTTCCTCAATACCACCAAGCTTGCTTTCCATTAAGTAATAATCCAGGATTCAGTGCAATCTAATGCTTTCTCTCCCTTTTCCCTTAACAATTTGAAAAGAAAATGAACCATTGACACATTTAACTGTATTTGAGCGCAGTACAACAAATGGATGTTGTGATATAATCAGTGTTATGATGGGGATAGGATTACTGTCATATATTTATTCAGATAGCTCTAGCCTGTTTCATTGTGAACATGCCGCAAAGACCAAAGGTTTCACATTTTTCATTTAACAAATGCCACGGTGGAAAATAATGATAGTTTTGCTCTTTGCGTCAGATTTCTTCCCAATCTGTGGGGAGGAATATGTTGGCAATCATTAGTGTGCCTTTGTGATTGAAGTGACCCTATGATGCTTGGAAGTAGATCATGATGAGAATGGACATTTGTTTTCAACAAACTCATCTTTCTCACTCACTCCTTTGCATGTATCATAAAAAGAAGGAAAGCAGCTGAAGAAAACATTTTGTCACCACGCATTCTATGCAAAGCATTGGCACAAAGAAAAAGTGGCTAATATAACAAGTCCAAAGTACAAGTGATGTTGGAATAATAATTTTACTCTGAGCATTATCCTTCAATCAAGTTTCCATTCTGCCACAGTATTGAAATAGTCCTTACCAAAATCACAAATGACATTCTCTGTGTTGTGGGGTATTTCAGAAATGGCCAGTACTGTCTTCAGCTACAGACAATAAAAACTTATGAGACAAGTTTCTCTGCATAAGGACGTAACATTTATTTAAAACAAAAGCACAACAAGCAGCTGCTCAGAGATCACCAAGAGGGTTAGGCAGCTGTGGAATAGAGTGACAGAACCTTTCTGATGAATCTAACGTATACAATCAAAAACAGATCAATTATAGATTGTCTTATCGATCATTACCAACTCATCTTTGTTTAAAATCAATTGCATTCAGTATCTTTCAATACCGATCCCTGGCATATTCCTCAGTCAATTGTATTTGACCATTTAGCACAATGGTATTTCATTTGTGAATTCAATCCGGACACTGGCTCCCATCTTGGCTGAACTGACTTCCCTGTTGCTAAGTAACTATGAACGCTCATCATAGAGGTCAAAGTGAACATTCCCACTGGCTCACTGCCAAGTTGAATAACATGATCCTGCGTTCAGGTACATATCTAGTCTATATCTGGGCAATGAATGTCCCTGTTCATAAAGTTGCAAAATATGTTCCCTCACCAGCAACTTTCTGATATGAATTCTGCTAACTGCTAGGGTTCCCAGGCCTTTGGCATTCACATTTACCATCATCCCTTATGGTAACCTGCTTTTGGCTGAAGTGGACAATGATTCATTCAATAATTAAAATACATTTTAAAATATCAGGAATAGTTTAAAATCATAGTTACTTGTTTGATTCTCTTACTGCATTTATACATGTGTAAACCATTTGCCTCATTAGCTTATTAACCTCATTTCAAGAATCATTTAATTCTTTACTGGTAGTATACTCTAAGTGCCTTATGTATTCTGCTTAGAGCCATAGTAGCTAATTAATAACTTCTCCCTTCAATGTGTAATTATGCCAAAGGTAAATTTCATCACCCCTCTCCACCTGCCTGCAGCCTTTGACAGGATTGACCACACCATCCTACTCCAACTCCTCATGCCTAGCTGGATGGGACTGTTCTTACATGGTTCCATTCATATCTATCTAATATAATCATTGCCATGGCTTCCCTTCCTGCTCCCGTATTACTACCCAAGGGTCTATCATTAGCCCGTTCCTAATTCTCATCTACATGCTTCCCATTGGCAACATCAGCTGAAGGTGCAGCATTAGTTTTCACATGTACGCTGATGACACATGGTTCTACCTCACTACCACCTCTCTTGACCCTACCATGGTTGCTAACTTATCAGACTGTTTATCTGACATCCAATACTGGATGAGGAGAGGTTGCTCCCATTAAATATTGGGAGAACTGAAGCCAACTTCCAATTCTGCTCTAAACTCCATTCCATAGCCACAGACTGCATCCCTCTCCTGGCAACTGTCTGAGATTAACCCAGTCTGTTTGCAAACTTGATGTCGCATTTCACCCTGCGATGAATATCCAACCTCATATTTGTACTATGACTTAATCATCTATTTCTGCCTTCGTGCCATTGCCTGACTTCACCCTTGTTTTGGTTCATCTGCTGCTGAAATCCTCATTCACACCTTTGTTACCTCCAGATCTGACTATTCTACAGCATTCCTGATTGATTCTCCATGTTCTAACCTCCATTCATTTGGACTCGTTCAAACTCTGCTGTGTCTTAACTGTCTGTGTCTTAGCTTGCAGAAAGTCTTATTTCCCTATCACCACATGCTCACTAACCATTGGCTCTTAGTCAGGCAACATCTTGATTTTAAAATTCTGATCCTTGTTTTCAAATCCCTCCATGGCATTACACCTCTATCTTTGTAACTCCTCCAACCCCATTACCCTCCAAGATATCTGCACTCCTCTAGTTCTGGCCTCTTGTGCATTCCCAGTTATAATTATTCTACCATTGGTAGCTTTGCCTTCAGTTGCCTGGGTCCCAAGCTCTGAAATTCCCTCCGTCCATCTCTTCACCTTTCTTTCCTCCTTCAAAACATTCCTCAAAACATACATCTTTGACCAAGATCTTGGTCATTTTACCTTATGTGATTTGATGTCATACTTATTTATAATGCTCTTGTAAGATGCCTTGGAACATTTGGGCCAGAATTCTCTGGCCATTCACTCTGGTCCCACCAGCAGTGCACCCCTGCCCGTGGGTTTCCTGCCAGCATAGATTGATGTCGATGGAAATTCCCATTGACAGTGGCATGACCAGAGAATCCCGCTGCTGGTGGGAAACACGCAGCTGGGAGCCCAGAGAATCTCGCCCTTCATTTTCTTAAAGGCGCTATCTAAATGTAAGTTGTTGTAGCACATTCAGCAGCATGGACAAGTTGGGCTGAAAGGCCAGTTTCCATGTTGTAAACCTCTATGACTCTATGACATTGACAAATGTGAAAAGTCTTTATTTTGTACATCACATAAACTCTAATTTGGACAAAGAGCATTAATGCCACGGAGGAAAAATTGGGCCCTGAATGATGTATGTCACCTGATGTCTACTAATCATGTAAGCAATGTGACATGATCGGGGCCAAGTTCTCTGGAACACTGGAGGCCTTCTTGTTCGACAGCCTGGATGCCATGATGCATTCTATTGTTTCTGTTACCATGGTGACTAAAGGAGGCCTTTTGATCCAGCTAGCATTCACCAGAGGTCTATTGTATTTATGCAAAAAGTCTCAGAACAATCTTGTAGCTGGAGAGCTTTCCTTCCGCTTTGCTTCTGGTTTAATATGTAATATCTCACTTATAGATTTAATTCACTGACATGTGATAATTTGGTGTTTCATGCAAGCGTATTATTTTAATGATTGTTTATACTGGGACTGTATGTTATTCATTTACATTTGGTGTGACTTTTTTTTAACATAAGGAGTGTAAGGAACAGCAAACTAGATGTGAAAAGCTGTTAAATCTTTCTTTAGTTACAACGATGAATAAAATCCAAGCCTACAATTAAAAGCAGTCGATGTTAACACATTGCTTCTTTGCTCAGAAGGAACTGCTTTTATAACAGAAAATGCTGGAAACACTCAGCAGGGCAGGCAGCATGCATGGAGGGAGAAACGTATTTTTCATCCAAACTGGAATAAGTAACAGATTTAATAGGCTTTATGTAAGTACTGAGACAAAAAGGAGGGGAGAGGGGGTGAAAAGAACAGAAGTGAAGGGTCTATGCCAAGGTAGAAGGTCAGAGAGATTAAATGACAAAAGGGATGATGATGCAAGGCAAAATGTGTGCTAATGGGACAAATAAGGTAACAAAAGATGGATCCAGGGAAGATATAAACGAGAAAAGCAAAACCAATTTGCAACAGCTGCTATTCCACAGAATAAGGGCCAAAGTTGGGATCTGAAACTGTTGAACTCAAGGTAGTAAAGTGCCTAATTGGAAGCTGAATGTTATTCCTCGATCCTGTGTTTAGCTACATTGGACCTGTGCAGAGAATTGGAATAGAGAATGTGGGGAGTAAGGTTGCATCTACTGTGCTTGCATAAAAAGATGCCATGGGAATGGGAGCGATGGTGTTGAGAGAATTTGAGGAGTGCTTTAAGGTTTGTAGAGGAACAGTCCTGTTAGAATGCTGAAAGGGGAAAGTTGTCATCACGCTGGAGGTACTAACCATGTTGGAGGACAATCTGTTGAATGTGAAGGCTGCTGGGGTGGAAGGTGAGGGCAAGAGGATATTACAGTTCAGTAAGGGAGGGCTTAAGATGGAACAGAATTGTGGGAAATGGGATGGACACAGAAAAGAGCCCTATCATGAGTTTAGGGTCAAAAGTCGTTCTCAACCAATCCTCGGTTGAGAGACCTTTTGTTGACTAAAGAGAAAAATATATTGAAAGGTCGGTATAGATGGTGGTATCGTCAGAGAGATGCAACGGAGTAGGATTCTTGGGAGAATGGAGACCAGGATGCATTGTCTAATAAATAGTAATCAAGGTAACTGTCAAAATCCATGGGCTTATGTTCAATATTTGTTCAGTCTAAATCCAGAAGTGGAATGAAAAGGAAAAGAAAGAGAGCTGGAAATAGTCTATTCCATGGTAAGGGAAGGGTGATAATTGGAAGCAAAGTTGATAAATTGCAGTTTGGGATGACAGGATGAAACAACACCAGTGTACCAGAGAAAGAGATGAGTGAGGGGCCTTAAGTAGGACTGGAATAAAGAATTTTCCAGATATCTGATGAGAAGGTAGGCTAATGACCTGTTACCTGTTTCTTCAATGATGGGAACGTTTATGGAAACAGAACATTTTGCCAAGAATGTACACAGATGACAATACCAGTAAATAGCACTGAAAACATGCTGATAGGAAGATGGGTTTAGTTCCGTTTATAAGTCACTAGACTCAGTTAGGAATGGGCAGATGTAAATGGTCATAAGTGAAGAAAGAACAAGAGCAGGACATTGGAAAGGGAAAGAAGTCAGCAAGATGAAGAGGAAAGAAGGAATGCTTGCCAATGGAGAATATGTTTTGAGAGGGGAGAAGTAGTTGGTGAGAGGAGCAGAGGGAAAAATGATTGGGGAAGGGAGGAGATAAGATGCATAGGAAAGAGGGAAGAGGGAAAATTGATTTTTAAATTTTTCATTCATGGGATGCAGGCATCACAAGCTAGACTGGTATTTATTGCCCATCCCTAATTGCCAGTGGGCTGAAGAATGGAATTGAAGTTAGATAAATGCAAGGTGATGCATTCTGGTAGATTGAACCAGGGCAGGATTTATTCAGTTCATGGTAGGGCAGAGTTATAGAACTTTTGGGGAGAGTTATAGAACAAAGACATCTGGGGGTACAGGTTCATAGCTTATTGAAAGTGGTGTCATGGGTGGACAGGGTGGTGAAGAAGGCATTCGACATGTTTGGTTTCATTGGTCAGAACATTGAATACAGGAGTTGGGATGTCCTGTTGAAGTTGTACAAGATATTGGTAAGGCCACACTTGGAAGACTGTGTATAGTTCTGGTCATGCTATCATAGAAAGGATATTATTAAACTAGAAAGAGTGCAGAAAAGATTTACTAGGATGCTACTGGGACTTGATGGTTTGAGTTATAAGGAGAGGCTGGATAGATTGGGACTTACTTCTCTGAAGCGGAGGAGGCTTAGGGGTGATCCTACAGAGGTCTACAAAATAATGAGGGGCATAAATGAGGTAGATAGCTAAGATCTTTTCCTAAAGGTAGGGGAGTCTAAAACTAGAGGGCATACGTTTAAGGTGAGAGGGGAGAGATACAATAGGGTCCAAGGGGCAATCTTTTCACATAAAGGGTGGTGAGTGTCTGGAATGAGCTGCCAGAGGTAGCAGTAGAGGCAGGTACAATTTTGTCTTTTAAAAAGTATTTAGACAGTTACATGGGTAAGATTGGTAAAGAGGGATATGGGCCAAACGCTGGCAATTGGGTTCATTGGTAAAAATTGAGCGGCATGGACAAGTTAGACCTCTATGACTCTAATTGCCCTTGAGAAGGTGGTGGTAAGTTGCCTTCTTAAACTGCTGCAGTCGCTGTATTGTAGGAATATCTACAGTACTGTTAGGAAAGGAGTTCCAGGATTTTGACCTAGTGACAGTGAAGGAATGGTGATATATTTCCGAGTCAGGATTCTTTATGGCCTGAAGGGAAACATGCCGCTAGTACTGTTCCCATGCATCTTCTGCATTTGCATTTTTAGGTGACAGAGGACAAGGATTGGAAGGCTCAGTTAAGGAAACCTTGGTGAGTTCCTGAAATGCATCTTGTAGATGGTACAGACTGCTGCTACTGTGTCAGTGATGAAGGGTATCAATGTTTAAGGTGGTGAATGGAATGCCAACCAAGTGGGCTGCTTTGTCCTGGATGGTGCCAAGCTTCTTGAGCATTGTTGGAGCTGCAGTCATCTAGACAATAGGGAGTATTCCATCACACTCCTGACTTGTGTCTTGTAGAATGTGGACAGATTTTGGGGATGCATAAGGTGAATTACATGCCACAGGATTCCAAGTGTCTGACTTGCTTTGTAGTCCCACAGATTTTATATGACTGGGCAAGTTCAATTTATGGTCAATGGTACCCCTCAGGATGTTTCTCATGCGGGTTCAGTGATGGTAATGCCATTGAATGTGAAGAGATGATGGTTATATTCTCTCTCATTGGAGATTATCACTGCCTGGCAATTGTGTTACACCTGTCAGCCCAAGCCAGAATATTGCCAGGCCTTACTGCATATGGTTATGAACTGCTTCAGTATTTGAGGAGTTGCAAATGGTGCTGAATATTGTGCAATCAACCATGACCCAATTCTGACCTTATATTGAAGAGGAGGTCATTCATGGAGCAGCTTAGAATGGTTAGGTTAATGATACTATCTTGAGGAACTCTTACGGCAATGTCCCTGAGCTGGGATGATTGACCTCCAACAATTCCAACCACCTCTCTTTGTGCCAGTTATGACTCCAATCAGTGGAGAGTTTCTTCCCTAATTCTGACTAATTCCAGTTTTTCTGGGGCTCCTGGACGCCACATTTGTTCAAATGTGTCCTTGATGTCAAGGGCAGACTCTCACCTCACCTCTGGAGTTCAGCCCTCTTGTCCATGCTTGGATCAAGGCTGCAACAAGGTCAGAAGCTGAGATGCCTTGGTGGAACCCAAACTGAGTGTCAGTGAACAGGTTATTTCTGTGTAAGTATAGTATTGCAAGAAGAATGCATGACAGAAAAAGGAGAATTGGGTGAGACAACAGAATGAAATAATGGGCCATAAGCTTTGTGCAGTGCTTTGTGGGTGGAGAGCAGAAATTGGAACAGTTGAAGGAGAAATGATGGGAAGCTGAGAGTGTTGCTATGGAATGAGAAATTGAAAAAGTTTAGATGTTTTTAAAAGTTTTTAAGTTTTAAAGTTTATTTATTATGTCACAAGTAGACTTACATTAACACTGTAATGAAGTTACTATGAAAATCCCTAGATGCCACACTCTGGCACCTGTTCCAGTACACTGAGGGAGAATTTAGCATGGTCAATGCACCTAACCAGCACACCTTTCAGACTGTGGGAGGAAACCGGAGCACCCGGAGGAAACCCATGCAGGCTCGGGGAGAATGTGAAGAGTCCGCATAGACAGTGACCCAACCAGGAATCAAATCTGTGTCCCTGGAACTGTGAGGGAGCAGTGCTAGCCACTGCACCAACATATGAAACATTTTTATTGCACTGGAGGATGGTTTAGGTTCCCCAAGAATTGGTACTAGGACTAATGTTTTTCTTGGTATATGTTAATATAATGTTAAATTATATATTAAAACTTGGGTGTGCAGTTGACAGATTTGGAAGTATTGTGTAGTGTGATGAGGATAGTGATAGGCTGGTGGAATAGGCAAACTCACAGCTGTTGAAACTGAATAAGAAATGTTATGTTTTGATAAAATGAATCAAAGTGGCAATACAAAATATAGGATACAGTTCCAAAGTGGATGCAGGAACAGAGAGATGCAGGAGGGTATATGTGTTCAAATCTTTGAAAATGACAGGTAAGTTGAGAAAGCGCTTAAAAAGACACATCAAAACCTGGGCTTTATAATTGAAGACATGAAGTATAAAAGCAAGGAATCTTTAATGAATCTTTATAAAACATTGGCCTAAGCAGAAGTACTGTGTCCAGTTCTGAGCACCACAGTTTATGAAGAACATGAACACTTTGAAGAGGAGAATTGTTCCAAAGAAGATAGACTTCTGTTTGATGGATAGATTAATGAAACTGGGATATTTCTCCAGAGAGAAGAGAAAGTTGTGAGGAGATTTGATAAAGATGTTCAAAATTGTGAGTGTCTAGACAGAGTGGACAGAGAAAAATTGTTCCCACTGGTGAAAGTATTAGGAACTAGAGGACAATGATTTAAGGTGATTGGTAAAAGAACCAGCAATGATATGAGGAAAAACATTTCAACGCAGCAAATGGGTTAGGATGTGGAATGCATTGTGTGAAAGTCCGATGGAGACAAAAATCAGTTGTGGCTTTCAAGAGGGAATTGTATAATTACATGAAGAGAAAGAAATACAGGGCTATGGGGGAAGGGAGTTGAACTGATTTGCTCTTGTGGTGATCCAGTATGGATACAATTTGGCAAAAGACTATGCTGTAACCATTCGAAGATATGAGTGACTCATATGGTAAACTTTGGACAAGTGAAGAATAAAATTACCTAAATGACCTGAAATACATTGGTGAATCTCACCAGGGATTTCCTGTTCTGTCATTGTAGTGTTGCTGGAAGTTTGGCAAAAGACCTGTTTTTGAGTGCAAATGTGGTTTTTGCTGAAGTTACGCTGTGAAACTGGAGAAGCTTTGGAAACAAAAACGAACATCCTCTTCTCCCTTATTTTCAAAGTTAACTTTAAACTCATCTGGTGTTGTACTCCTGACCCTACATGTAACGTTCCCTACCTCTGTCCCAAATTAGTCTTTATTGGAGAAATTAGAATAAATGGATGCATTTCTGAACAACCAAGAGCAGTCCAAACTTGTACATCAGCCAATGACATTTAAAATTAATTGTGATAAATTTCCTTTCAATATGAAGGATTAATTTTCCAATATTTGCACATATGCTAACCCTTCGTTGCAGGCTTTCAAATGAAAACTATTACATCCACATGCAACAATGTTTATGTGAAAGTTCTACATTTTCATCATGCGCTAGAAAGATCTTCTGCAGTATACGTATGTACACATGTATGTAAATATATACAAATATTATGAGTGCAGATGGAGATAGATAGTCAACACTCCAGGTGTGTAGGTATGGTAATTGAGCCAAGTAAGATATGCTAACAATTCTGCCATTTTATTACAAAACGTATCCTGAAAAAAACAGAAACTGCCTTTTTACTATCATTATTTAATCCCAGAAGTAAACTATTGTTGCAACTATAAGTTGCAAAAATTCCACGATCTACAAGGGCAGCTCTTGCCTTTAGTTTGTTCCTGTTATGGCACATCGTAATGTTATTGTTTGTCAGGAAAAGATTTATCAATGGAGAGAATCCATCAGTGCCAACAAAATGGAAACCTTTAAGAAATCCAAATGAAACTCTTACAATTCAGAAATCAGTGACATCTTTGGCCTGAAAAGTTAACTGTCATTAACACTGGCTGTTATTAATATGCAAATGGCCAATAAATTGCAGTGATGAAGAGATACTCTGGGAATTGAGAATAGCCATAAGTTAAGCAATGATGTACACTGATCTGTTGTCAGCTTTGTAAAAATGGGATCTCATCACCAACTTCTCTTCAAGTAGTGAACTGTTGAAGATTTTAAATACAACAAATCTGAAATTTAATTTTTTTCTACTTTTGCTTTGCCTCTTTTTTTATCTTATAATTCAATCTTTCGCTCTTTTGTACTTGATTTGACTTTGAATTCACCCACTTTAATTCACCCCCCTCGCATTCCTTCCATGATTTCCTTAAATCTCGTTGATTAAGGGGACCACTGTTAAATTGCTCACTAATATTCCAGATGATTTGGTGATGGACCGAATGGCCTCCCCTGCACTGTGGAGATTCTATGTCTATTTGTGCTTGCCATGCTATTATCAGATTGCACTTCCAGCGTCTTTGTGGATAAGGGATTGCCAAGTTGACAGGTTCACAGTGTGAAGTGCTTTCTGCAGAAATTCTGGGCCATTATGTTAGTTTAAACAGACATTGATCTTAAACTGTTCGAAAAGAATGGCAACCCCTGCATAGCCTGCATTCAACTAGTGTACCAGAGGTCACTCCATGAAAAGCAAACAAACTGGGGATTACCAATGATACTTATGAGATGTATTAGTCATAAAGTGTGGTTTACTAAAACTCATGGGTGCAATCTCCTTGACATAACCAGCACATTCACTTGGAAGCAGAACATCAGGCCACGTGCGATCACACTGCCACCAACAATTGGATACGCAGAGGCTAGAGCTGTGGCCAATCATGGATCAAAGATGCCCAGCAGTTACCTCATGGGGTCAAAGGTCCAGGCAGCGTGGTCATGATTTTCCTGGCCCACTATGATGCTCGAGTATGGTAGCAGGTTGGGAAACGTGAGTTGGAGGGGGCACTACAGTGGGATTCACAATGGGCTTCCAGCCGATCGTAGCGTTCCTGGGTCTTTTTTTATTGTGCAATCAATCTCATGCGGAAATCGGCATGGGGCTGATTACAATATTTAAATAGCATGGGGCGCTATCATCCAGGCTTGCTAATATTTTCCCCCTTCGCCTGGACAGGTTCCCATTAGAGTAAATTGAAGCTGATCCCCGTCAATAGGGAACAGGCATGATCACCTCACTGAGTGCAGAGGCCATTGTGGCTGGCACTGCTAGCCAGGCACTCTGGGACTGCTCACTGGGCACTGGGCAGTGCCAAGGGGGCAGGGACTAAGGGGGGATGGGGCCTACTAAGGGGCGGACTGATCAGTGGTGCTTGGGGGGGTCAGCAGTCTGCAGTAGGAATCGATGGGGAAGGGGGAGAGGATAGTCATGGGGAGGGAGAGTTGGGCTGGCCGTGGGGTGGGGGTTGAGCTGACCAAGGGGTGAACCTGGCGAAGGTCCAGGGGAGCTGGCAATAAGACTTGTGGGGGATGGTCAGGGAGGCTGGCGATTGGGGAAGGAGAGGGGGGGGTCGGGGAAGCCGGTGAAGAGGGGCTGGGGCTAGTGTTGGGGGGATGGGTTGGGGAAGACATTGGGCAGCTGGCAATTGAGAGGCCAGTGATGGACGGCCAGTAAGCACATGCCGATCTCCTTACTGACTGCTTGGTGCATGCATAGTGGCCTGCACAGCTCTATGCTGTGGGCCTCTCTGATGGGAGTAGGCCTTGCACTCACCCCCTTACCAGTGTGAATCCCCTAGCATACTCAGAGTGCTGGAAATTCATCCCAATATGTACGCCCAAAAAATGAGTGGGGAAATCTCCAATTTTCCTGCCCATTGGGCACTTAGTTTTTTTGTGGGAAAATTACCCCCTCATATCTCAATGAGATCTGGGCAGGAAACCAGTCCATGCCATCTAGCAGCATCAGTCCGGCTGTTTGTAAGGTGTTTGTAATCCCTTTGATCTGTTGGCACTTGAACAGCAACATTTTTTGAGGAGATCAAGAAGTCAAGCAAGGGCCTCATAATGGCATGAATCTGGATGCTTTGAGGTGCAACTGGCTTGCTTGATGCATTACTTCATCGACCTGGCATTTTCAGCTCAGGCTGCACCATCCACTCCTTCACCAGCATCAATTTTTTTCCTCTTTTTCCTCAAATTCCTTACCGTTTTCTGCACTAGGTTGCGTAGAGCACAGCAGGCCACAACGATCCTAGAGAGTTTCTGTGGAAAGTACATGAAGCACTCCATCTGCATGGTATAGACAGCTGAAAAGCATCTTTATCAGTTCAATGGGCTGTTCAATTGTTAGCCTTGTTGAAGCATGAGGGACATTGACCTCTGCTCTGCTGTGCTATGTACACATGTTATGAGTCAAGTCTTCTGTGGAAAGATGTAGAGATGCCGGCGTTGGACTGGGGTAAACACAGCGAGAAGTCTCACAACACCAGGTTAGAGTCCAACCAGTTTATTTGATAGTAATCTCACAAGCTTTTAGAAATGGTGTTCGTTCGTCAGGCGTGTGGAACCCGCACACATGAGCACGGCCTCAAGGGACTGTTTCCGAAAGCTTGTGAGATTACTAACTGGTTGGACTCTAACCTGGTGTTGTGAGACTTCTTTCCGTGGAAAGACCCAGCCACCCCTCCAGCATCTCCCTCTTCCCTAGCCTCCCTTTGAGCCTTTGTAGGGCTGCCACTACCTCCCTCCCTCCCTCTCTCAGTCAGATACACCCCTTTTCCTCTTTCACAGCCACTACCTGATCTTAGGGCACCAATGCTCCATTTACCTGATGAAGGAGCAGCATTCCAAAACCTTCTGGACTTAAACCTGGTGTGGTGAATCTTCTCACTGTCCCCTGGTTTAACAAAGCTCGCAATGCAAGAAAAAGCTCCTCCGACTCAGTCCAAATCCAGCAGAAACACACCTTTCCTGCATTCCACCAGCTTTAACCACTCATGAAGTTGAAGGCATGGGTTTGTTGTTTGCTGCTGACACAATTCCAGCAGAGCTGTTTAAATCTGGTGAAGTTGTGTTTTAATGAGCATGCATGACATGCTAATTATTAAAAAAAGAGGTTCCTGCCTCTTACCGTCAGGAAGCATGATTCGCTTTCACTCCTCAACAATTTAATAACCTACTTTCATCTCATCGTCGGGAGGCTGACATTTTGCCTCCCACTCGATAGCGCCCCCAGCTTGCCTCGTTTCTTGCTCCCTGGAGCTTCACAATTTCCTGCCAAACATCTTCCCTTTGTCCATTCAGATGGCAATTGAAAGCAATATCTGAACAGATACTTGAGGACAACGTAGTTGGGATTTCCCCGTCCTGCCCATGACAATACACACCACTGGTGCAATTGAGAACAGCCAACCATCCATTGACTTTGGCTGGGAATTTCCCATCCCATCAACGGTGGGACTAGAAAAAAATCCCATCCAGGGTTAGAGAAAAATGTGGTGATGTGGGACAAAGCATAACTTCATTATTAAGAACCATATAGGCAAGATGGACTTTTTCAGTGCTGCAAGTTCCTCTGATTATATGATGCTTTGTGCATGAGACTAAAAATTATACCTTTAGGATTTGGAGATTGTTCCTCTGCCCCTTCTGCTCCCCCATCTCTCCCTTCCCCCTCCATTCATCAGCCCACCTTCCTTTTGCCTTTGATATTTGTTTAGGATTCTATTCGACCTTTCAAGCCTAATAACATTCTAAACAAAAATAGGATTAAATATTGTTAGTGTGAAGTTCTAAATCAAGCTGATGATCTATTTTTCATGTGACTGAATCCTTAATATGAGCAATCACAGAACAGGTCGGGTAATACTTGCTGGTCAATGTTGCATGTTACGGTAATGTTGCCGTACCTCTAGACAAACTCAGCCAGGGTTCCTGCTTCAACGTGCTTTCCAGTGACAGCAAATGTCAAGTGTAGGCATTAGAGTGAGGATTGGAAGTGGCTCAACTATGCTATCTTAAGTACTAAGTGGCCAGACATTCAATTAAGTTCTAACTATCTGGATGAAGTAACTGGAGAGCATCCAATGGTTGTGGAACTGAACTGAACTGAACTGTAGCAAGAGTCAGTACCTTTGGCACTGTTAGAGGTCATGAGTGAGGGGTGGTTGGCAAAGAAGACGGTAATGGAAAAAAATTGTGGTCATGCAAACCTGTTCATTCTGCTGCATGATGCATAAAAATTTAAATGTCACAGAGATAAAAATGTATAAATTAGACTTCAGAGCGATGTTCTCTGCAAAGCACTTCTTCGATTTGAATTAGATTTTTTGACATGCTCTTAGAAATATGAAATGATTAACATTGAAGATGGTCACTCGGCCCATTCCTGCCATCGCTTTTCTATCAATCCCACACCCTTTTCTTTTCCCAGACTCTTGTAATTTATTTTTCTTTCATGTATTCATCAAAGTATTGCCTGACAATTCAGCCTGATAGAATGTAGAATTTCCAAGGGGTTCTCCAAACTCCAAATTATTTTCTGCATTATGCAAAGAAGCAGTGGAACATGCGTGAAATTCTAGCCTCCAAACCTAAAGCCAATGCTCATTTCCTGGTGAAACATCAAAAAGCAAGTAAAAGAATGTATACATGTTAAAGAAGCAACAGAATTATAGATGATGACATATGTCTTTACCTCTCCTTTACCTCTGTAGTCAGACTGATTGTTCAAAATCCAGCCCTGCATGAGGCACAGGTTCCTTCAGTTAAACATTGGGAAGATTGAGGCGGCACAGTCGCACAGTGGTTAGTAGTGCTGCCTCACAGCACCAGGGACCCAGGTTTGATTCCTGGCTTGGGTCACTGTCTGTGTTGAGTTTGCACATTCTCCCCATGTTTGTGTGGGTTTCCTCTGGGTGCCCCGGTTTCCTCCCACAGTCCAAAGATGTGGGGGTTAGGTGGATTGGCAATGCTAAATTGCCCTTTAGTGTCAGGGTAGGGTAAATGCATGGGGTTATGGGGATTGACCCTGAGTCGGATTGTGGTTGGTGCGGACCTAAAGGGCCAAATGGCCTCCTGCACTGTCGGATTCAATGATTCTAAGATCATCTTTGGCCTCTACCACCATTCATATTGTTGCCATCTGCTGTCCCATTCCCACCCGGTTACTGTCCGACAGTGAACTAGATTATTTGCAACTTTGGAGTTCTATCTACCCCAAGCTGATCTCTTGATTCTGCATTCTCTTCATCACAAAGTTTTGCACCTTCATAATATGACCCACCTAAACCTCTACTTTAACCCATCTGCTGCTGAAACTCACATCATGTCTTTATCATATCCACACTTGACTATTCTAATGCTCTCATATCTGACCTCCCAACCTATATCCTGAATCATCTTCAGATCATCCAAAACTTTGCCCATTTCCGACCTTGCACCAAATCCCACAAATTCATCACCCTTGTCCTTGCTAAGTTAAATTGGCTTCTGCTCCCCGCATCTCCCACCCACTCATGTGCCTCAATTAAAAATTCTCATCCTTGTGTTTAATCCCATTCGTGGCCTTGCCCATCCTTACCTCTGTAACTCCCTCTTACACTGTGTCTTCAATCCTGGCCTTTTGTGCATCCTCTTTTCCCCACAGAAGGCAGCTGCCTAATCCTAAATTTTGACATTAAGTCCCTCACCCACCCCATCTTCATCTCCTCAAAACCTTTGACAACGATTTTTGTTAGCGTGCTAATATCTTGTTTGGGTAGGCACCTATTTTTGCTTGATCTGGCTTCTGTGAGACACCTTGGATATTTTTCTTTGCTAAAGGCACTATATTATTGAAAATTGTGTGTATTTTAAAAACCCTGTGCTTAACACCCAAGAGAAAAAAACATGAATGCATAATATTGCTTTGTAAGTAACGTTAATTGTTGACAACAATGAATTGTAATTTTAAAAAAAAGTTTCCAGAGTTACAATTAACTAACCAGTATTAGTTTAGACTCTCAAATTCTCTCAAGTTTTGAATAGTTGCTCTTTGGGCTGTTTAGACATTTACTATGTTTTTCTTACTGATTTGTCCTTTATTTCCTTTCCTTCTCTTGACTGGGTGCACAGACACTAATCGCTCTGTGGATTTCACACAAATGTTCATTATTCATGTGTGAGTTTTGACTCTGAACTCGGTTGATCTATTTAACCACAGGGGGGCACCACAGCTGAGTCCAAACCTCTCTACTCTCAAAGTCTACAGATGTTAATTAGCATGAAGTTATTAAGTAATGGCTTGGGACCAATTTTTCCCTATACCAGAGATCCGAAGACTCAATATAACATCTTCAACACTGCCTTGGTTAGCAAAGGTCAGCTGAAGGAAGACAACCTGAGGATTGAACCTGGGATCATCTTGGTCTGTATTCACTGGATAAACTCACAAGGATACTTGAGGAGCTGGGTGAAAAGGAAAGGGAAAGAATATCTGGAGTTTTCATTATGGAAATCAATTAGTTACTGTCCCTGGAACACTTCCTAATATATGCAAATACAATTGATGATGATCATTAAAGGAAGGGAATGAACAATGTGAAACATTTTTCTTGTTTGGACACATTTTCTAATTTATAGCTGTGACTACATGTCAGAAGCATTTCATTGGCTGTGAAACACTTTGGGACATCCTGATGTTTTAAAAGGCACACATCTGGGGCGATTCTCCCGTCCCGCTGCGCTGCTGTTGTAGCGCAGCAGGCCAAGAGACTCCAAAGGAGGCCGTTTCACAGGTTCCCTTCTGGGCACCACAGCCTCTCCGTGTCTCCCAGCACTGGATTTCTGGCACTGTCAACTCCACGCCAAAAATTGACATGGAGCTGCATAAATTATGGAACAATATTTAAATCTATTTTAAATATAATTAGCAAGCACAGGGTTGAAATCTCTAGGCCCCCTAACATCTCCCCCTCACCCCCCACCAGGGGTCTTTTCACTCCAGCATGGTTTAACAATAGCTCCCCACTTGCGATGAGCTGGCAGCCTGACTGCACAGGAGTGAAGGGAGCCATCAAGGCCCCACAGGGGGTCAGGTCCTGGGGGGCCCCTGGGTATTGCCACCTTGGCAGTGCCAAGCTGGGCTCCCAGCACTGCCCAAGGGGCATAGTGCCAATGATGTGGAGATGCTGGCATTGGACTGGGGTAAAACAGAACAAAATCCCACAACACCAGCTTAAAGTCCAACAAGTTTATTTGTTGCAAAAGCCGCAAGCTTTCGGAACAGGCTGTCTCTCCGTCAGGTGGCTGGGAGTGCCCACCTGACGAAGGGACAGCCTGTTCCAAAAGCTTGTGGCTTTTGCTATAAATAAACTTGTTGGACTTTAAGCTGGTGTTGTGGGATTTCTTTCTATAGTGCCAATGCCCAGGGGGCACCTTGGCACTGCCCATCAGGCATCAGGCAGTACCAAGGGGATGGGGTATAATGGGGGTGGGGTGGAGCCTGATGGAGATGGGGCCTCTGAGGGATAATCTGCAGGGGAGAGGGAGTCCACTGCCACTCTGCACATGGTTTGAGTGACAGAGGATGGGAGGCCAGAGATTGAGGCTGGGGATTAGAGTGGGGAGGGGCAGCTTGTTGAGGCGGCCGGCTGGTGGGGAGGGTGGATTTTAAGGGGGTGGGGATTAGGAGATCGGTGCTGGGGGTGGGGTGGTGGAGGGAGGTCAAGGCTGGCCTGGCCATGATCTGGGGCTGTTGAGGGGAGGTCTCAGGGCCGGCAATGCGATGGCTGCGGGGCTGGCTAGCAATCAGGAGGCTGGCAGTGCAGGGCCACTGTGCATATAGCAATCTTGGTGCTGACAGGCACATGCGCAATGGCCCATTCAGCGCTAAGCTGCCAGCCTCTCCAGCGGGAATATATTGTCCCTGATTTTTGCACTGATTCGCACTGGTGCATTCAGCAGTGTACAGAGTGTGGGAGATTCATTTTTAAGCTCCTGCTGAAAAAACCAGCATGATTTACTCCAGTTTTTACATGAATTCGACATTTAGAATTTTTTTGGAATAATCGCCCCCATCTTTCTTCTTTCTTGTATAAATTAACAGGAAAAGGAACGAGATTGCAGCAACGAATGTGTGAAACTTATTGTACCATGGAGTCTTTCAAAAGGTTTATTTATTGAATAATGGAACATTAATGCGTAAAATGTTCAGAAGCACGCTTGGATTATAATGGATTATGAAAAAATTGATCTACAATGGCTGTCCTTGGAGTTGGTTCCTATGAGGAGCTCTCTCCCTCACTCAGTCTCTGGGGGAAATTGCCTGATTAGGCATTTCCCCACAGGAGCTCCTCAATCACATGGCATGAAAATTAACCGTGTTGGGCTGTGCAAATCTTTCTTTCACACCAAAGCAAAATACTTACGGATGCTAGAAATCTGAAATAAGAACTGCTCAGCTGGCCTGCAGGAGTGGCACGGCAGCACAATGGTTAACACTGCTGCCTCACAGCACCAGGGACCTGGGTTTAATTGCAGCCTCGGGTCACTGTCTGTGTAGAGTTTGCATGTTCTGCCCGTGTCTGCATGGGTTTCCTCCCACAGTCCAAAGATGTGCAGATTAGGTTGATTGGCCATGCTAAATTCACCCTAGTGTCATGGGCAATAGCAGGGTAAATGTGTGGGGTTACAGGGATAGGGCCAGGGTGGGATTGTGGTCAGTGCAGACACAATGGGCCGAGTGGCATTCTTTTGTACTGTAGGGATTCTATGACTCTATGAAAAACAAATGAAGCTAACTTTTCAAGTCACTGAGTTTTCATCAGAACCACAAAGAACATTTAAAAGGACCACATACTTAAAAAAAAGCTGCCTGTGCACACCAAAAAATGTAATGTGTACTTTTCAAGAGACACAACTCATCCCCCTCCAATAATGAAGCTAAGTAGTCCAAGATTATTGTAAACTTTCTTTAAATGTTATGAATCTAAAGTTGTAAGTTGTATTCGACTATACATGGTTAGTCACACTCAGCTCCACCTTACACACTCAACATCTATGTCGTTCCATTCTTTACAGATGGATTCAGGAGACTGAAAAATTAGTTAAATGAAAAATGTATTGATTAAGGTAAATAGACTATCAGAATAGTTCATTTTCTGCACAGACAACCATAAATTGACTGGCGATTTTATTTTCCAAAGGGTTTCTCAGTCTTTCAAAGTAAACAAATTTACTTGCTATGGCATCCACTCTGAATTGGTTTACCAATGCTCTAACCTTTCAAATATAAAACAAAATTATAAATCATAACATTGAAAAGAATTATTCCTGCAATTTTACACCTTCTGAGTAACATGTTGAATAATAATATACACATTTCATGAAGTAAAATTACAATAAGTCACATTCCTACATTTGTTTGCAGATCATGTAAGTCAAGAATCATAGAATCATGAAATGGTTCCAGCACAGAAGGAGGCCATTCAGCACATTGTGTCTGTGCTGGTTCTTTGCAAGAGCAACTCAGCTAGTCCCACTCCACCACATTTTTCTCACAGCCCTCCAGATAATTGTCCAATTCTGTTTTGAAAGCCATGATTGAATCTGCATTCACCACATATTCCAGGTGGCACATTCATGGATATTTGACTGATCCAACCCATGTTATTGTAAATGTTCTACTGGAAATAACTGGCTCAAACTTAAAAGCTGAAAGGTGACAACAGTTAGATCAATGAGCACTGAAGCTGTCACTAGTAGAAACTCGACACTGTACTCATGCTATGTTTATATTACTGCTGAATGTTTGGACTTTGATCTTGGAGTCCCTGAAACTGAGAAACCAAGGCTCACACTGAGGGACACAAACCAACGAAGGCCAAACAGGAAGGTTAATCAATGTATTTAGAAGCTAAATAAATGATTACACACTAATACTTATTGTCCCATCAAGGATATGAACACACCTCAATCTAATAATAGTTATGTGTATTACTAACTTCCTATAAACAGTACAGCTTAATGTTTGCTACACTAAGAGGATGGATACATACCTAATACTTAATTAGTACAAACATAACTAGAGAAGCTGCCAATTTGCAATTGAGTTTCATTTTTATTTATTTTTTTTAACATTCACTGCAATCTTCTCTTGATACACTATTTATTGCTGCAAATCAAATTGCCCATTTAATTGGCTTGGAAGGCAGGCCAAGACCAATCTTCAAACCATTGCTACAGATGGCATTCCTTGAATGTTCTACATGAAAGCACACTTAATGGTACCAGAATTATAGACTAGTTAACCTAACACTTGTAGTGAAGAGACTGCTCAAGACTATTTTAGGGAGTATAGTCATTGCTCAATTGAAGAGAGCGCAAGCTACAACAAAATCAACAAAGAACTTTGAGTAACAAGTTGTGTCTAACAAATCTGCTAAAGATGTTCATTAAGTGTATTCTTCAATTAATCGAGTTATGATGGAGGGTAGGGATTTCCACCTCTTCATTTACCAGTCTGAATGTTCCTGTCAATAAAACTATATTGGAGGGGAAATAATGGGCTTACAAATGTACAAGTAGAAAATCTACAATAACATTCAGAAAGTATTTAATATGTTTCACATAGCATGCTTTGAAAGAGAATTAAGATTTTTGAAATTAATGGAAAATTAGGCAACTGAAATGAAAGCTAGTTTAGTGATAGAAAATAGTAATTGTGATGGAATGGCTCTGATCAGAAGTCAATGACAATGGGTTTCACACATTTTATCCTACGCCCACTGCTCAAACGATACAAGGTATATATTGTTTCATCATGTAATTAGCAACCCAAGAAAAGGAGCCTTTTGAGTCTACTCTGCTACTAATATAGAAAATGGCTAATCTGTACTGTAACCCCATTAACCTTTCTTTGCTCCATACTCATATTTTCTTAACAGAGACTCAGGTTCAATTGACTCAGCATCTACAACCTCCCATGAAAAGATTGTAGACTTCCATGTTTCTATTCCAGATTAATTGAGAATGTGCTTCCTAATTATAAAGGCAGAGTAAGTCACCTTCAGCCCCACAATGAACTCATTCATGGAAAGCACAATTGTCTTGGGGACATGTGGACTATGGAAAGTGATTAGTGCTCCATTAGCACAACTCCTTAAGGAATTGCACACAATACCGTCCTACTAACCATAAGATCAACAAGTCAGTGAACATTGCTGCTTTCAAGATTCATTCCTGGATCTGCTAGCTCTAATTTTAAGGTCGGGGTCTCTTCGTCTGGAATCATTCACTAATAGCTTCTCTGTATCTACATAAGTAATACTGCTGTGATTTAATGTGGATGTTGGGTATAGAATCATAGAATCACTACAGTGCAGAAGGAGGCCATTCAGCCATCAAGTCTGCACCTACACAGTCCCACCTAGCCCCTATGCCCATACCCCATGTATTTATCCTGCTAGTGCCCACTAAGGGGCACTTTACCGTGGCCAATCAACCTAGCCCACACATCTTTGGACTGTGGGAGGAAACTGGAGCACTTAGAGTATCTCACCCTTTAGTTGGAGAATTAGGATTGGGATTACAGGAAAACATATATCAGGTTTCTCCAGGAAGCTGAATGCTAATTAATTCCATTTGCACACTTACCTTTCATCTGATTAAACCCCAGTCGGAACAAAATTGCATCACTGGCCAATCAGAGGCTAGCAGTACTGACATCTCCTTAGATGGGTAGGACTGAGAAGGGGGTGACTCTGAGGAGGCAGCGGACAGTTCAGACCAGCCACCTGAGCATGCTATTGTCATTGCCTATGCCATCCCCATAGCTACAAGATTTCAAGTGGAATAAGTTAAAGGTAAGTTTTCATAATCAAACTTATCTTCAGGCTTTGGTGCAGAGGACACAACAAAACCTTAATTGTCAACGTCAACATATTAGGGAAGGTCATCAATCTTACAATGATCATGCGGGCAGAATAAGTCATCTTCAGCCCTACAATGAACTCATTCTTGGAAAGCACAATCACCTTGGGAACATGTGAATTATGGAATGAGATTAATGCTCCATTAGCGCAACTCCTTAAGCAGCTGCACATAATACCGTCCTGCCAACCATAGCATCAAAAAGTCAGTGAACATCACCGCTTTTAAGCAGCTGAAACATCATTGCACACATACCTGCACTCATGTCAGTGTGACAACAGCTTAACAAGAAAACACTGACAGGAAAACATTCCTCAATGGTCAGTACTTGACTGTCTCAAGGGAGAGCAGCATCTGGACAGCACCATCTCTCCAAACACAAGCTCTCGTGGATGAATAATTCAGAGGCCTCATCTTGTCTGTTGACATCAGAAAGCAGTGACCTGTAATTGTGACCTAAGGAGATCCATTAAAGATGTCAAAAGATAATATTGGACCAAGCTAGAGTCCCAGGCTAGCCACGAGGACCCCTATTGGCTATGGCAAGGTCTACAAGACATAACAGGCTACAAGATTAAGGCATGTAAAATTGTAGACTCCAACTCCCCCCTCCCTGATGAGGTCAATCCATTCTATGCTCATTTTGAGCAAGAGGTCAGTGGGAGCTCCTCACCACGGAAGCTCAGATGGAACTGTATCAGAGGTCACCATTGCAGATGTCAGAGCAGCCTTCTCAAAGGTCAACCCATGGAAAGGAACTGGTTCGGATGGAGTACCTGGACAAGCATTCAGATTCTGCACGCTTCAGCTGGTGGAGATATTCGCAGAAATTTTCAACCTCTTCTTTACAAAAATCTGAGGTCCCTATCTGCTTCAAGAAGACAACCATCATCATAGTACCAAAGAAAAGCCAAGCAGCATGCCTTAATGACTATTGGCCGGTGGCTCCGACATCCATCATTATGACATGCTTTGAAAGGTTAGTGATGGCACAAATCAATTCCAGCCTCCCGTATTGCCTGGATCCACTACAGTTCACCTATCGCTGCAACAGATCCACAGCAGACACCATCTCCTTGGCCCTGCACTCAACCCTGGAACACATAGATAACAAAATCGCTGATGTCAGACTCCTATTTATTGACTACAGCTCAGCCTTCAATACAATTATTCATACGAAACTCACCTCCAAACTCCGTGACCTGGGGCTCAGTTCCCCTTCTGTGACTGGATCCTGAACTTCCTAACCCACAGACTGCAATCAGTAAGGATAGGCAACAACACCTTCTCCACGATTATTCTTAACACTAGTGCCCCACAAGGCTGTGTTGTCAGCCCCCTACTATACTTGTTTACCTATGACTGTGTGGCCAAATTCCCCTCCAACTTGATTTTCAAGTTTGCTGATGACACCACCATAGTGGGTTGGATCTCAAACAATGACAAGACAGAGTACAGGAATGAAATAGAGAATGTGGTGAACGGGTGTGGTGACAATAATCTCTCCCTCAATGTCAGCAAAGTAAAGGAGGTTGTCATTGACTTCAGGAGGCATGAAGGAGAACATGCCACTGTCTACATCAATGGGAGCAAAGTAGAAAGGGTCGAGAGCTTCAAGTTTTTAGGTTCCCAGATCGCCAAAAACCTGTCCTGATCCCTCCCCTCCCCCCCACCACCCATGCTGACATTATAATTAAGAAAGGCCACCAACGCCTCTACTTTCTTAGAAGATTAAGGAACTTTGCCATGTCGGCTACGACCCTCACCAACTTTTACAGATGCACCATAGAAAGCATTCTTACTGGTTGTATCACAACTTAGTATGGCTCCTGCTCTGCCTAAGACTGCAAGAAACTACAAAAAGTCGTGAATGAAGTCCAGTCCATCACGCAAACCATTCATTGACTCTGCCTGTACTCCCCGCTGCCCCTCAGCAAAGCAGCCAGCATAATTAAGGACCCCACTTACCTGGGGCATACTCTCTTCCACCTTCCATCGGGAAAAAGATACAAGAGTCTGAGGTCACGTACGAACCGACTCAAGAACAGCTTCTTCCCTGCTGCCATCAAACTTTTGAATGGACTTACCTTGCACTACATTGATCTTTCTCTACACCCTAGCTATGACTATAACACTAGATTCTGCACTCTCTCCTTTCCTGCTCAATGAATGGTATGCTTTGTCTGTATAGCTTGCAAGAAACAATACTTCTAACTGTATATTAATAAATGTGACAAGAATAAGTTTAATTAAATCAAATCAATCTCTACAGCATGTACTTAGAACTGTGAGTTACATCCACATTGTGCTCCAGAAAGTTGTTCAGCAGGACCATCGTTTGATTATTTACAAATACTCATGACCCTACATTAATCAGAAGCTTGCCAATTTTATGCCCTGCATTTTTTTCATTTTGGATAAATGTAGCCCAGTCAGTATTGACACAGCTGTCAATGACATTTACTTACTCTCATAGATCTTGCTGAGTTTAAGTTTAAAGTTTAAGGTTTATTTATTACTGTCTCAAGTAGGCTTATGCTAATACAGCAGTGAAGTTACTGTGAAGATTCCTTAGTTGCCACGCTCCAGCGCCTGTTCAGGTTACACTGAGGGAGAATTTAGCATGGTCAATTCATCTAACCAGCATGTCTTTCAGACTGTGGAAGGAAACTGGAGCACCCGGAGGAAACCCATGCAGACATGGGGAGAACGTGCAAACTCCGCACAGACAGCGTACCAAGTCGGGAATCAAACCTGGGTCCCTGGCACTGTGAGGCAGCAGTGCTAACCACTTTGCCACTGTGCCAGGTGATATGCCAAAGTATTGCTTTCATAGAATTACAATCTTACACATTGTCCATCTCATCAAGGCCAATCCTTTCTATGTATCCTAAGTTAATTCAACAAATTCCATGTCAAGTTGCATACAGTGCCTTTATAAAAGACTGTGATGAGATTGAGTAAGAGTTAATGCACTACGGATCCAGATGGGAGCTCTGGTTGAAGAAGTATATTTTTGACCCGTGAATGAACATGTTACCTTGCAATACATCAGTTAGCCTTTGAACACCTGAGACATAGGGAGGAACAAATACAAAATGTATTTACTGTAGTAAAGAGTATAAACAGTGATTGAACAGCCATGTCACTATTATGCATTCAAACTTCTTAATTTTTCTTACCCTATTGCTAAGTCTATGTGGAGCCATGACATTTGTAGTACAGTTGGAAGTAGCCTGTTGATTGTTGTGCCCTGTCAGAATTGCCTTTGGCAGATGTCTTCTGCTTGCCGGAGTTTGCTAAGGGTCTCTGCTTTGGAATAGATGCATCCTCCACGGTCTGACCTGCTGGAGTGGATCGGGGTCACTGGCAGAGGGGGTTTGGATGGCAGTGCATCCTTAGAGTATCTTGGGTGAGCATGTCTGTTTTTGTGCTGATTCCAAGAAGTGATTTTAGTCTATGGGTATTTTGCTTACATTGGAACAATAGAGGTAGCAAGCTGTTAAGAATTAGACTTTGTCATGTTTAAGTATCTTAATTGGTCAAGGTTATGCTAATTCTTTTTGCAGCACAGTGGCACTAGGGTTTCACGGTGGCACAATGGTAAGCATTGCTGCCTCACAGCGCCAGGGACCCGGTTCAATTCCATCCTCGGTCACTGTCAGTGTGGAGTTTGCACTTGCTCCCCGTGTCTATGTGGGTTTTGTCTGGGTGCTTCTGTTTCCTCCCACAGTCCAAAGATCTGCGGGTTAGGTTGATTGGCCATAGTAAAATGCCCCTAGTGTCAGGGGGATTAGCAGGATAAATATGTGGGGTTACGGGAACGGGGCCTGCGTGGGATTGTGGTCGGTATAGACTCGATGAGCCAATGGCCTCTTTCTATTCTGCAAAAATTCTATGATTCTACCTGTGTTCTTAAATAAAGTTTGTTTTGATAAAAGCTTCCTAATGGATCAATTGAATCACACCTGGAGTGAAACACCTAATGCTCACCCTAATGCCAAAATCAACAGTAAAAGTTGGGGCCCAGGCTAACTTCATAAAATACTTGGAGTTTCCCTAACAAATGGGACTCAGCAGCAAACAGGTCTCCAGCCATCCTTCAAGTGTCATTGCCTCCAACTGCTGTGGACTGGTGTCTGTGAGATCAGCATAAGCTTATGAAGTTGAGCATACTCTAGAACTAGGTTCCACCGAGGTATGTGTATCTGCTCTGGTGCAGAGGAGAGGTGAACATACTAATGGGACTTCATCTGATGCATGTTCAGCTTCCTAATCTGAACTGGTCTGGGGTGTGAAACTGAGGTTCTTGCTGGTGGATGACCTCCTTTGCTTTTTATTCCTGGTATCTGGAATAGAGAGAAGAGATTGACTAGGCAGGCTCCTACATTATATAGGTCATTGCCTACACGAGACCAATGTATAATGGATTCACCCTCACTGGCTTTTGGGGGAGTCCAATCTCACCTATCCAATCTAGCGAGCTCTGCAGCCTGTTCCTTGTGGATGGAGAATGTCCTTACAAGCTGCACTCACCCCTCTACCCTCTGCCCCCTCCTCCTCCTCAGGCACCCTCCCCCCCCAGCCACCAAACCCACCTGGGGTAACTAAATTCTGCTCCACCCCTCAACCTTCTAAACTTAAAGAAAACAATCCAATCATGTACATCCTGTTCATATAACTTCATTGGCCCCAGTATCATGTTTATAAAGAGCAATGCCCACAACTGAATGCAATATTCTAGATAAGATCTGATGAAGGCTTTGTAAAACTGATAGTACAGAGATTTCAGCAGAGGGCAGGGCAGATGGGTCCAATTGTCCAGCCAGGCCACTGGTCCTTCTGTGCGGCTAATTCATCAGATGTTAAATAGTAGGCTGGGCTTGCAGCCTAGGAAGGTAATATTAGCCTAATCAACAAGACACTGTCGTAGGTCATGTGACCTGCCATACTATCATCAACCTAAGGCATTTATCCAGTGCCTGGAAATTGACTTTATTTCCGGACTGATAATGTTTTAGCCATTATGGGTTGGAAGAGGTGCTATTCGTCGAGAGTCTGGGAAGTCAGTCCCTTGATGGCCCACTATTAGCTCCTCTAAAATAATGGAAGTGTGACATTTCCGAAACTGTAAACTGGCCTAAAGTTTTCTGGTGTTTTCTGGCTCTCAGACAGTAACTAACCATTGTAATGGTCTTTCTTCAACCAAAGGATCTAGTTTGAAATTAAGAAAAAGCAATGCAGATATATTTCTTACACAAATATACAGAGTAGTTCTATCACATAAGGCATAAACATCAGAAGTGACAAAGGTGTCAGAATGTAACCGGTGACAACTTTATATTGAATGAATTGAGACCAAAGGGAACAAGACCTAAGAGTCAGCTGACTCAGTAAACTATGGAACCAGTTACAAAGTGATGTAATAGTCAGCTGACCAGCTGATTCACTATAAATAAGGAACTGTGCAGAATTGTGGGTAGCTTGGAGTGGCCCAGGGTGAGGCCCCAAGTTTGGATTAATGATTTTTTTATTAAACCCTTTCTTTGATTTCAATGTTGGAGTAAGTTTTGTTGCAGTTTCATCAGCTGCATTTTGAAGAGTTTGTTCTGAAGAAACAAAAGGGATGGATGACACTTTCAAATGCAGGTAATCTAAAGCAGAGGCAGAGACAAGAGGGGCTATGGGTTGAAAACAACATCTGAAATTTGATATAGATAATTTTTTTTGGAAAAGGAAACGTGAAATGTATGTACGAGATGAATGGTGCCAATCAATAAAGGTGAAAAATCAACAAGATTTCTGAACCTTGGATCCGAATGTGTCAAATATGTTCTATCAACATGGGATTAATGTGGTGAAACCACGTTGCGAATAATGTATACAATTAAAAGCACCAACCTTCAAAACAAAAGTGACAGACTGAAAGAATTCAGAGAACAAAGCAAGAGTAATTCTGAGAATTGGGGTTTTCAAGGGTTTGAAATTTATAAAGCTGAACTTGTTTCTGTTTGTGAATGTCAGATTAAAATAATTCAGGATAATTTATTTTCAATGCAGAGCCACATACATAATGTAGCTTCAAACAGATTATTGAATTTGAAATTTGAATTAAAAACTAAGGGAAAGATATGTAAAATGGACAAGCCTTTTGAAAGATGCAAGGTTAGAAGGGACTTCTTCTCCTTGTACATTCATACATATATAGGATATAGTCTTAGGTAGAACAGTGTTTGCTACATGAATTGATAATTGTTTAAAAAAAACTGTACAAAAGAGTCTTTTTGTATGAAATGGAAGATAATCACAGGAAGCATTGCCTTGTCATTGAGTATATTGGTGAATGTAATGCAAACTTTGATGACAGCAGCTCATTGTACTGTTGTGAAAGGGTGGCTACTTTTTGAAAATCTTTCATTGTTTGTAATGCAGCCATCATTTGTGAGCTGCAGTCAATAAAACTGTCTTTGTGAATAGAGAAGAAAAATTGTTTTGTACCTGCATTTGGGAGGGATCTGTGTGGTTCACAATTTTCCTGAGAGGACCTTAAAACAAAAGACAGACTCCTCCATTAGCATATGCAAGGCATCTAACACCAGCTGAGCTACCAATAGAGTCAGACATCTTTCAAACGTCTTTGGGGTGTAGCCCAAGGAGTCTTCTCCAGACTTTCTCACATAAAACTATGAATCAAATATTCAGGATGGATTCACAAATTCACAACCAATTAAGTATTTTTGCAGTGTTTTTTTTAAATGTACATAGCAAAGTCCAACAAAAAACAATGAAACAATGAAAGTTGTGGAATTGGGCATGGGGATGTGCACATGCTGAATCCGATTTCAATGTCTTTACAGGATAGGCCTGGGTAGTCAGTTCTCCAACAGTTGATGTGGTATCATCCATTTTGTGTCCTGATCATGTTCAGTTTCCCACCCCTCTCCCCACTGCCCTCCACAATGTACCTTAATACTGTTGATTGATACAAAATAATAAAAGTGCATGAAATTAATTTAGTTTTGGAAGAATAGAACAGTTTTCTAAAAGGCAGCTGATTAATCTGCTTTCATGGATATAGAAGTACTTGATTATCAACTTCAGATTAATTTGCCATGCATCCACTATAATATCTTACGTCAATCCCCAAGTTTAAGTCCCACCATGAATTAGAAAATAGAAGGCAAGGAGAAGCAATGGCCTAGTGGTATTATCACTAGACTATTAATCCCGAAATTCAGCGAACATTCTGGGGACCCAGGTTTGAATTCCACCACGGCAGGTGGTGGAATTTGAATTCAATAAAAAAATCTGGAATTAAGAATCTACTGATGACCATAAAACCATTATTGATTGTCAGAAGAACTCATCTGGTTCACTAATGTCCTTTAGGAAAGGAAATCTGCCACCCTTACCTGGTCTGGCTTTACGGCAATGTGCTGACTCTCAACTGCCTGCTGAACAAGGGCAACTAGGGATGGGCAATAAATGCTGGCCAGCCAGTGACACTCATATCCCAAAAATGAATAAAAATAAGGAAAAAAGCAAGTAACAATAGCATTAAGTGAAGAGAAACACAATAAAATCTCAGGTAAAACTATATACTATAAACAACATCCAACAGCAAGGAGACTATGTAATTATTCTTGAGATTAAGATAATTGTTATAAAAAAACTTGCATATGCTTCTTAGTTTGTAACATCATCTGAGCCCTTCAAATAGATTACTGCTTTGTAGTTTCTGCAAAGTATTCATTATTCTCCACGTATTAATTATCATCCATGTTTTACAACTTATTTTAAGTGGTTTGTTTTTTCCTGACTTTCAGTCACTATGGATATTGGGTGTGTGGGTGTTAGTATCCAGATGTGTGTTGTCAACATTATATATTCACACACAGTACGAGTCTGTGATTGCAGTCATTACAGCTGATTGGCTTAATGGACATTGCGATGTAAAATTAGCTTAGCTGTGGAAAACCATTGCCTGTAAGGATATTGTTATTCAGACTGTAAGCAGCAGGCCAATAAAGTGATACAGAATAAAGTATTGGAACTGCAGACAGTTTAAAAATAAGTTATAAAAATAAATTACCTACTATTACATTCCCTTTGTCGAGGCCATCTGTGAACTATATATTTGTGTCCAGGATGATTTTGGTGTTAATAGTGTAATTATCATCACCTAAGAATTCAACACAGATGACTTTATTATTGTATTTAAGAGAAATAACTTAATTATATCATAAAGGAAGATAAACTGAGTCTTTGCATTTCATGGACTGCGCAGCTCAGTATCAGCTGCTAAACAGACAACGTGAAGCACATTTAGGAGTTTTATTGAGTGGGCTACAATAACCTGAAGATGCAGCATACCACTCTGTTCTGCCACATCTGTCAATTATGCTGCCACTTCACAAGCCTTATTGAGCACTGAAGTATATTTTGTTAACCTATTAGGCTTTCTAGGATGCAATTTCGAAACAGTTCATTGCAAAATATAGATTACATGCACTGGTACAAAATTAATCCAGACCATTTACAATGAAAGGCATTTCACCCACACAGCATTTTCCAGTAGGTGGGGATCTAACCTTGAAGCAACAAGTTCTAATTCCTTTTGGCAAACAGATAGCCCAACACTGCATCACAGCTTAAAAAAAAAACCTTTATGGGTATTTGGCTGGGGTTTGATGAATATTCATAATTTCGTTTAATTTTTTTCCTTTTTGCTTCATTTCATTTATCTATCTTACTCATTTCCCAGAAGAACTGCACATCCTCTCCTGGTCGGGATAGAAATGTAGGGCAATGCAAAATTGAAATGGTTCTGCTGTCAATATTGCTGTATGATCAGTGGGGATGTGCATTTTCAGTGGGATGTGATCATTATATCAACCTTCTCTCTTTTTAATGATGTGCTATCTGGAGAGATGCCGTATTTAGCAGTGTGGCTGAACATTGGCAAAACCTGCTGTCACACATTGACAGGCGAGCTGATCTGACAGGCAACCCTGTGTGGGATTTGACTGCATGGCCATCTGCTGCAGAAGCAGGAGCTTTGTCACCTTTGCCAACGTGCAGCTGAATTCTGGGACACCTTTAAGAAATTACATTTAGCAAATAGTGTAAACGCAAAAATATTTTCACTGGAGCGCAGAGTATGTTAGATCTGCATAAGTCGATCACCCTGGGGAATTAAATAGACACATAAGGGACAGACATTAGGCTGAAATAGATGAAGTGTTGGTTCTGATTAAAATATAGTGGATGAATTTTTTTTAGAATGGAGTTGTGGAATAGTGGAATAATGTTAGACCACCTGTGACCGAATGTTCTCAAGGAAAGGCATTAGTCAGAGATGATTAATGTAGGAAAGCTGAAAATGCTTGAAATGTATAGGAGGTCAGTTGTGTCTGGAAGAGAAAGATATGTTCACATCTCTGTAGGAATTGGTCTGATGACAAGAATTACAAAAAATATTTTGCTCTTTCAGATGCTGGTTTACCTACTCTAGAAATTTCTGTTTTTATTTTAGCTTTCCGTTATGTACAATAAAATATCCTCAGGCACTTTACAGGAGCATTATTAAACATAATTATACACCGAGTCACATATTCGGATAGGCGATAAAAGAGAGGTTTTAAGCAGTATGTTAGAAGAAGAGTGGAGGAGGAGGCCATTCAGCCCATTGCACCTGTTCTGGTTCACTCAGTTATCCAGTTACTCCCACACCCTTGTTTTTTCATCACAGGGCTGAAGTATCTTCCTTTCCAATTGTACACCAATTCCCTTTTGGAAGTAACTGCTGTGTATGCTTCCAACACCCTTTCAGCAATTCCAGATCACAACAACTTGCTGCATGAGAAAATTTCATCTTACTTCTGTCCCCAATCTCTACATCCCATGCCAATTTTTTGTCTATCTGTGTTAAAATCTGTGCATTTTGCATATTCCCCCTCCTGCTGGTTGGTTCAGTTTCTCCCTTTATGTTCTATCAAATGCCTTCTGTTAAATCTCAGTTTCACTTTTGCTGCTGTAAGGAGAATAATCCCAGCTTCACTAGTCTCTCCACGTAATTTTGGAATTATTACAGCATCCTCTGAACCCTCAGCACCTAAAGCATTGACATCTTTCCCTGATAACCAGAATTTGACATCCCAGCTGAGGTCTAACAAGCGATTTATAAAGGTTTAGCACAAATGTCCCAGCTTTTGGCCTGCAAAGAATATCTGTGAAGGATCTTGCCTCAGTAAGTTCAATAAATTGGGTAATAAAATCAAAATACTGGAGATGCTAGAAATCTGAAAAACAGAGCTGGAAATATTTAGCAGGTTTGCTACAGAAAAATTGAAATTATGGACATGAATTTCTGCTCCTGACAGCATTGGGAATTGTGGTAGGCAGGGACAATAAATTTGGTGATGAAAATTTCCCGCTGGCAGGAAATTGGTTTGGAATTTCTTTCTCCTGATTGTGATGGTAGCTGAAAAGCAGGTCGGTTTTCTCACTGATGCATGTTGGGAAACATCTTTTCATTCATTGGCATCTCATTAATGCTGATTAAAAGGTCAACTTGCCCACTTTGCAGGTTCCCCACAGGTTCAGGGAGCCATTGATCTCACACACACAGCTCTCCAATGCCTGTGGCATCAAGGAGTGTGATTCATCAACTGCAAGGGCTTCCTCTCACTCAATGTTCAGCTGGTCTGTGAACTCATGAAGTGCATCCTGCAGATGTGTGCTATGTTCTTAGGGAGTGTTTACATTTCCTGCATCCTTAGCCGCTCTCAGATCCCCAATGTATCCCCAACCATAGCAGCTACAGGATTGGCTCCTCAGGGACAGGGAATATCCAAGAGGATGTGGATGATGATGCCTGTGCGGAGGCCAGAGACTGCGGCTGAGACAGATACAACTATGCTCATGCTGCTACTCACACTTTGCTTGAGCAGACCATTGGGAAGCTGAAAATGTAGTTCTAGAGCCTGGACTGGTCTGATGGAGCCTTGCAGTATAGTCCACATTGCAGCTGTGTGTGCATCCTGCAAAACCTGTTGCTCAGCGTGGTGAGGAGTTGCCTGAGGAAGAGTTGGGAGAGCGGCACAATTCCTTTGAGGAGGATATCAAAGTGAGTGATGAAGAAGAGGGTTTGGAGGGTGAGGACGTTGGTCATCAGGCAGAAGGGGCAGAAGATCCTGGGACGTGTTTATAGCCACACAATCAATGGATAGTGATGATTAGGGGCAATGACCACATCCCATTATCCTGAAGTCCTACCATGAGCACAGCACTCCCGTCTAACTGCTATCAGTGCACATCGCCTCACTGATAAGATTCATGTCATGGAGGGGGAACAGTTTCCCATAGTTTGAATGTTGCAGGAGGATGATAATGACTGAGAGCAGGGAGGGGCAGCCTATAGACCCTGAAAGAGTTAGTGCGAATGTCTGACATGTGGCTGGCTGAAGGCTTACTCTTGGTGTCCAGGATCATATCAGGGCAATGCTGTGTGGAGAGTTTCATCTCTCCGGACATTGGCTCCTCGTTAGTGATTTGTATTCTGGAGCTTCAGTGTCATTGAAGGCTGTGACAAACTTTTTAATTGGGTCTAGCCGTTGGACATGTGCAGAGAACAAACATTGCCCGTGACTGGGCTGAGTGATGGTGGCCCTGAACATTGTGGCAGACATCAGCATTCCCACTGAGATAGACATGAAGAAAGTGTTCTGTCACTGAGGAGATGCCACCAATGTGCTGGCAACCTTGCAGGGAGCAGATGGAGGAGGCACTGGACTGAACATCCAGCTCTTCTGTAGAAGAGGAATGCAGCACCACAGGACAACACTTTATCAGAACAAGGAGTTATAGAGAGGGTATAATAAGCTAGAGTTTATTTGCAGAGGTGGATGCTATCTACAAGTGCCTAACACCTGTGCCCAAACTGTGCAACTTGAGCTACTTAACCTTTCTAACCCTGCCACTATGGGTCTTTCCTCAGGATCTACAGTGGAGGTGAGGACAACCTGATGTGTGCCACACCCTGTTGTCTGTGTTGACTTTAGCGGGTGTGCTCTGAGGGGCTGAGACCTGGAGGGCCCCAGCCTGCTTTTGGGGTCCAACTGTGTGGCAGTGTCACTCTCCTTGTCCTGTGGGTATTGGAGCTGAATCAGTCACAGGAAGAGAGGAGTGAGATGGCTGGATACTCCCAGATCCCCAATGTATTTGAGGAACCATAGCGGCTACAGGATTGGCTCCTCAGGGACAGCAATATCCAATGAGGATGTGGCTGATGATGCCTGTGCACCAGTTGCTCCTCCTCCCTATGGTTGCCTGAGGGCCCCTGACTTCCTTGGGATACAGAGACAGCTGGAATGAGCTCAAGAGGCCTACCGTCCTTTGCTGTTGGCACCCATGGATACCGTGGAGTGCGCGTCCTGCACCGTGGAGTGCGCGTCCTGCACCGTGGAGTGCGCAATAGGACTCTTGCACCAAGGTCTCTATTGCAGCTGTTACCGTCACTGTGTTGACCTGCTTGCCTCGGAATATCGGCATTATCATCTCAGACAGAAGGTGGTAGCACTTCTCCATTCGGTCTTTCAATCCAAAAAGTATGGCTGACATCTCTTCCTGATGTTCCCAACTTTTCCTTTGGCGCTCCAGTAGCTGAGGCATGACAGAATCCAGAGGCTCATCATCTGACTGGACTTCCAGCAATCCTCTGTCCCTGCTTGCTGTAGATCAGAGAGAGTGAGGTGCTCACCAGATTGTGACCCCGAGCCTCTCTAGAACTGGGTCCCACTGAGGTGGGTGTCTCTGAGCTGATGGATGGTGTGGGTTAAAGCTGTGCAGATCTTGGAGGTGGACTCCTGGACCTATCTGATGGTGGCCCTTGGCTACTTTTCTCATGCCCCTGCAGCAGATGGAAAATTTCATTACAATGTGGCAGAGGCCTTAAAATGTGGAGACTCATGTTAGATTGATATGATGGATGATGGTCTTCTGGGTCCTCACTTGGCTTATTGGCAACTGCCTCACCCTCAGCATAGGAGCAGTCAAGTGTGAGATGTAAGAGCGATGGGAGGGGTGGCTCACCCTGGAAGAACGGAGGAGATCATTCATCTTTTTGTGGCATTGGATGGCCATCCTCCTCTAGAGAGAACTGGTGCCTACCAGCATTGCCATCACCCCATGCTGGGTTTGTCTCCTTACTTGCTTTTCCTCACTGTGCATGGATAAAGAACATCATTAAGTTGCTCCATGGCATCCAGCAGCCTGGGAAAGGAGGATTCTGAAAATCATGGAGAGACGTCTTTGCAGCCATCTTCTACAGTGGACCATGAGAACGTGGCTGGATGGCCATTAAATGGAGCATTCAGCTGGTGTTGGGGTGGTCGAATCAGAGATCACAGATGCAACATGAACCCTGTGGAGAATTTTTTTAGAAGTAACTAAAAACATGGCACAAAAATGCACCACCACCATTGGTGAGTGAAAAGCTTCTTTTCCTGCCCTCTATGGTACTCTGCAAAAATATGGGAATATTCCAACCAGTGAGTGTGAGATCTTTATCGATTTGTAACAGGCTAATGATTTGCTTTACACTTGCAACCTTTGGGGAAACAACATCAAACTTTATTGAACCAATTTGCATTTTAACACTAGGGGCAGGATGTTATGGCCTCACTCATCCTGATACCATAAAACTCTGCCTGAGGTCAAGGGACCTTCCCATTGTCTGCCCCTCGCCCGCTCCAATTCCTGTGGCAGGCAGGGTGGTAAAATTCCAGTCAGTGCTTATTTTGAAAAACATCTTGCTTCAAAACACAATCCTTGACTGTAACATTTTCCCTAATCCTCTTGGTCAGAAAATGGTCAGAAAATCTCTATGACAAATCATGCAGCTCTTAACCTTGGTGAAGGTAAACAGCAAAATGTTTTTATCTTACACTGACAAGGAAATCTTAACATTTGCCTGAAATTGCTGCAAATTATAATCAGCAGTTGGATATGTGCTCATAAAACCCCAGCAAAAAGAATTTCAGTTGTAATAATTCCCTTCATTCTTTTATTGAATTTTCATTTACAAAGCAAAAAAACTTGGAAAGAAGTTTCAAGTAAAAACTTTGCTTCTTTCTTACTAGATAATTCAATACTTCAATATTTTCAAAATATGCACATTGAAGTTCAGTGATACTATTGTCCAGTCAAGCTCATAAACCTTCTCAATGGAACATGGCTACATGCTAATGGATTGATACAGCTTTTAAAGTACTTTTGTCCATCTCATCATTATATTTGTGCAACCTTCGTCAATTTAATCCATTGATATTCAATGGATGATTTTGAGAAAAAAGCACTTTTTACTTCCTTTCATTGATTCTTGTTTATGTTCCTGTTTTTATTAACAAGCAGCTCTCCTACTTTAACCCATAGTTTAATTAGTACTGTAACCACTTATCGTTTGAAAAACCTGAGGGTCGATAAGTCTCCTGGGCCAGATGGGATACATCCTAGGATACTTTGGGAGGCAAGGGATGAGATTGTGGAGCCTTTAGTTTTGATCTTTGGATCCTCACTGTCCACGGGGATTGTGCCAGAGGACTGGAGAGTGGCAAATGTTGTTCCTCGCTTCAGGAAAGGAAATAGGAATGACCCTGATAACTATAGGCCAGCTAGTCTTACTTCGGTGGTTGGTAAGTTAATGGAAAGGGTCCTGAGATAGGATTTATGACCATTTGGAAAGATACTGTTTAATCAGGGATAGTCAGCACAGTTTCGTGAGGGGTAAGTCCTGTCTCTCAAATCTGATTGAATTCTTTGAGGAGGTAATTAAGTGTGTAGACGAAGGTAGAGCAGTTGATGTCGTATACATGGATTTTGGTAAGGCGTTTGATAAGGTTCCCCATGGTAGGCTCATGAAGAAAGTAAGGAGGCGTGGGAAAGAAGGAAATTTGGCCAATTGGATAAGTAACTGGCTGTCTCATAGAAGCCAGAGGGTGGTGGTGGAGGGAAAATTTTCAGACTAGAGGCCAGTTACCAGCAGTGTACCACAGGGATCAGTGCTGGGTCCTCTGCTATTTGTGATTTTTATCAATGACTTGGAAGAGGGGGCTGAAGGGTGGGTTAGTAAATTTGCTGATGACACCAAAATTGGTGGAGTAATAGATGAGGTGGAAGGCTCTTGCAGGCTGCAAGGGACATTGATAGGATGCAGAGCTGGGCAGAAAAGTGGCAGATGGAGTTTAACCCTGATAAGTGCAAGATGATTCATTTTGGTAGGACAAACTTGAATGTGTATTACTGGGTCAACGGCAGGGTTCTGAGGAATGTGGAGGAACAGAGAGATCTTGGGGTTCATATCCACAGATCTCTGAAGGTTTCCACTCAGGTGGATAGAGCTGTGAAGAAGCCTTGTAGTGTGTTAGCATTTATTAACAAGAAGTTTGAGTTTAAGAGTCGTGGGGTTATGCTGCAACTATACCGAACCTTGGTGAGACCACATTTGGAATATTGTATGCAGTTCTGGTCATCTCATTATAAAAGGGATGTGGAAGCATTGGAGAGAGTGCAGAGAAGATTTACCAGAATGCTACCTGGTTTGGAGAGTAGGTCTTATGAGGAAAGATTGAGGGAGCTGGGGCTTTTCTCTTTTTTAGAGCGGAGGAGGATGAGAAGCGACTTAATTGAGGTTTGAGATGATGACAGGGATAGATGGACGTTTGGGCTATTTCTTCAGGTGGATGTAGCTGTTACTAAGGGGCTAAGTGCAAGGTTCAGGATGGGAAGTATAGGAAGGATGTCTGAGGTAGATCCTTTACTCAGAGTGGTTGGGGTGTGGAATGCACTGCCTGCTGTGATAGTGGAGTTGGACACTTTAGGGATGTTCAAGCGGTTATTGGATAGGCACGTGGAACACCAGAATGAGAGGGAGTGGGATAGCTTGATCTTGGGTTCGGACATAGCTTGGCACAGCATCTAGGGCTGAAGGGCCTTTACTGTGCTGTACTGTTCTATGTTACTATGCTTCTATGTATGTAAACTCCTGGATAAACTGAATTTGCTTAATTAGATGTTTACTATAAAGATAAAGGCTGGAATTCTCCAGCTATTCACACTGGTGGGATTCTCTGGTCCCATCGGCAGGGCACCCCCACCTGTGGACTTCCTGCCGATGTGGGTGATATCAGTGGGAATTCCCATTGACAGCGGCGGGACCAGAGAATCCCACCGCTAGCAAATAACGCGCCACCTCCCAACAGGGGGAAACACGCAGGGAGTCCAGAGAATCTCACCCAAGATAATTTTTTAAAACTTTAATCCAATCCAATCAAATCCAATTCAGAGTCCCAACAAGTTGGGACATTCCCGATCCAAGCTGACAAGACAGGGCTCTCTCCTCCTGTCTTGGGCTTGACCGACATGATCCAAGCTGATTGCAGTAGGTGTAGCTCCTCCTCCAAGGCTTGATCTAATTTGCATCTTAGCCAAAAGGCCGAGATGCTGCTTTAAAAAATTGCTTCAAATGAAACTGAAATGTAACCTAATGACTTCAACCAAATGCAGCATGTCGATACTACACCAAAAGGCCGAGAGGCGATAATTTGGGTCGAGCCAAGGTATATTCCCACAGGCAGGGAGGGTAGGACAAATAATGTAGAGCTCCATAGATGATGAAAGCGATATACAGTAAGATAAAGATGTAAAAATGACAGATGTAAGGTCAATAATAAAATTGAAAAACTAGGTACAGTAAGTGAAATGGCACAGAGAAAGGTAATTAGGGAGTGAAAGAGGGAGTATGAGAAGAGACTGGCATTCAACATAATATGAATCCAAATAGGCATGGCTTCTATAGGCATATAATTAGCAAAAGGCCAATAAGTGGAGAGGTGGCATTGATTATTGACCAATAAGGAAATCTATGCATGGAAGCATGGCTAAGGTAAGTGCAAATGCTGCAGAAACACAGTAGGCCCTGGCAGCATCTGTGGAGAAAGAGTTAATGTTCCAAGTCTGGATGCCTCATCTTCAGAGCTAAGGTGCTGAATGAGCACTATGCATCAATCTGTACCAAAATCAGAGGGGAAATGGGAGTCATTGAGAGATGAGATACAATAACAATTGATAAAGAGGAGATACTGGGGAGTTTTGTTGTACTTAAAGTTAAACATGATCTTATTGAATGGTGGAGGAGGTTCGAAGGGCTAAATGGTCCACTCTTGCTTCTATTTCAAATGGTCTTCTGATCTAATAAACTGAAACTAAATTGGCAATTTCAGAATTGCTTGGGAATGTGTAAAAAAAAATGTAAAACCAGGACTGGATCAAATGCATCCAAGGATTCTGAGGGAAGTAGGTGTGGAAATTGCAGAGGCGCTGGCCATTATTCTCTAATCCTACTTTAGATATAATGGTGATTGATGCCAGTGGACTGGGAAATTTCAAATGTTAAACCTTTTTCAAAAAAATGATAGAAGGAGAAACCTAACAATTCCAACTGGATCTGTTTAACCTTGGTAGTTGGGAAGCTTTTATGAATACTTAGCCAGAATAAAATTAACAGTCGTTTGGACAAGTGCGGACTAAAGGAAAGCCAGAATGGATTTTAAATCAACCAACGTGCCTGAGCATTTTGACACAGTGATGGAAACGGATAATGTGTTTGTGTGTACATGGAATTCCAAAAGGAGTTTATTATGATAAATTGCCACTTAATAGGCTTGTTAGCAAAGTTAAAGTCCATGGAATAAAAGGCACAGTGACAGCATGGATATAAGGTTGGCTGAGTGGCTGGAAACAGCAAGTGGTGAACAGTTGATTTTTAAACTGGAGGAAGGCACCCACTGATATTCCCCAGTGGCTGGTACTGGGGCCATTGCTTTTCTTGATGTATATTTATTGTATATATGATATTGCGCAGGACACAGTTTAATATTTATCAGTGACTCAAAACTCAGAAGTATTGTGAATTGTGAGGAGGGTAATAATAGATGGTATGAGGACATGGACAAGCAGGAGCAATGTACAAATGCAAGGCAAATTAAATTTAATACAGAGAAGTATGCAGTTTGCTGGAAAAAATAAGTAAATGCAATATAAGATAGAGTAACATTCTAAAGGGCTGCAGAAACAGAAAAAGTGGTGGGTATATTTAGACAAGTTATTGAAGATGGCAGGGTCAGTTTGAAAAAGTGCTTACAAGGCATACAGCATCTTGAGCTTCTTTAAAATTTATTTTAAGGGATGTGGGTGTCACTGGCTAGGCTAGCATTTATTGCCCATTCCTCATTATCCTTTGGGACATTGTGATCAGCTATTTTCTTGAACAACTGCAGTCCCTGAGGTGCAGGTACACCCACAGTACTGTTATGGAGAAAATCTGAGGATTTTGACCCAGGAAGAGCGATATGTTCCCAAGTTAGGATGGTGAATGACCAGGAAGGGAACTTCCAGGTAGTGGTGTTCCCCAGCTATCTGATACACTCATCCTTCTAGATGGTTTTGGAAAGTGCTGCCTGAGGAGCCTTGGCGAGTTCTTGTAGATGGTACACATTGCTGCCACTGTTCCTTGGTAGTGGAGGGAGTGAATGTTTGTGGAAGGGGAAGCAATCATGTGGACGCATTGTTCTAGATTGTGTCAAACTTCTTGAGTGTTGTTGGAACTACACCCATCCAGGCAAATGGAGAATATTCCATCACACTCCTGACTTGTGTCTTGTAGATGGTGGATAGGCTTTGGGGAGTCAGGAGGTGAGTTTCTCGTTGCAGGATTCCTAGCCTCTGACCTGCCTTTGTAGTCACAATATTTTAGATGGCTAAGAGAAAAATACTGTGGATGTTGGAATCTGAAATAAAAACAGAAAATGCTGAAAAATCTCAGCAGGTCTGTCAGCATCTATAAAGAGAAAATAGCGTAAACATTTTGAGTCAGGATGACCCTTCAGCAGAACTGGCTTTTATATGTCCAGGTCAGCTCAGTTTCTGGCCAATGGTAACTTTATAAATTGAGGCATCAAATACATAAGAACACAGCGCACAAGAACACCAGAATTAGGAGCAGGAGTAGGCTATTGAGGCCTGTAATCTGCTCCACAATTTGATAAGATTATGGCTAATCTGGAACACAAAAGCATGGAATCTATGATGAACCATTTTAAAATACTGGTTTGGCCTCAGTTGCAGTGTTGTGTCCAATTGTGGACCAATGATTTAGGCCAACGGTTCCAGGGATAAGGGACTTTGGTTACATGATTGGATATGAATTGGGGGTGTTCTCGTTAGGGAAGAGAAGGTTGTAAGATGTCACAGAAATATCCAAAATCATGGGGGGTTAAGACAAAGTTGATAGAGAAACTATTCCCTTTACCAAGAACCAGAGGACAGTGATGTAAGGTGAATAGCAGAAGAACAAATGACAACATGAGGAAATATCTTTTTATGTACCAAGTAGTTAGGATCTGGAATGCATTGCCTGAGAGTGTGTTGGAGGTTACTTCAATTCTAGCTTTTAGAGGGAATTGGATAAGCAATTGAAGAGAAAAAGAAAAGTAGAGTCATGGGGAAAGAGCAGGGGAGTGGGAATAGCTAAGATAATCTTTCATGAAGCAGGCAAGCCAAATGCCCCCCTTCTCAGCTGTAACCACTCTATGGTATTATCTTTGATAATCACCAGATGAGGTCTTTGTTTAACATCTCCTCAATATACACATGTATCTCTGAATATGCATCTCTCTGCTATCTCAAAATAAATGGATTAATGTTTCTTTTCAAACTGTTCCTGGAGAAGATTTCTGAGAAATATATTGGAGGCTGAATAGGTTTCTCCTGCCCTCTTGATGTAATTTCAGTGGTGGAAAAACAGCAACAAACCTGGAAAAATGGTCAGTTTCCAGAGAAATAGCGCAAATGATTGTTCAGATCTTTATATTATATAGAAGTTAATACCTGTCCTCTGTCTCCCACTTCTGCCTCACTGCTGTTGAGATCTTTGACAAACTATTTCTTCTGACAGCTTTCAACTTGCTAAATTTGAAACAGACACACAAGTGAACCCGTCACTGCATATGATCAGGCTGTGTATAATGTAAATAATAACATTCACCAAGAATAGCCAACAACATTGGTTCTCCTTTTCTATAACTTCTCTTCAGCACTGTGACAAGGTTTTCAACAACCAGTTTATTTACCCTAGCTTTGAATGCTGCTACCAAGTATTGAGTGAGATAAGGTTATTGGAAGACTTGTTCAGGAACCATGAATGCAAATTGACTCTTGTCTCAAAGTAATTGGAATGCTAGAATGACCAGCTTCTGACAGCTTATCGCAGCAAGAGAGGGAGGACCCATGTCTCGAGTGCCCTCAAGTCAAGGCATTCATGAAAGATAGTGACATCTGTATCCACTGGCGCTCGGCAAGAGCTCAGTGTCATCCCATACTGAATTGTCCCAGTTAAATCTTGTAAACTATGTCCTATTGTAGCATTTAGCTTGGCCATCAAGGCTTCTTTGAAACTCTGGTTGTTGTCCATCTAGAAGTCACTACTGCCCTTGGATTTCTTCCTGGAGTCTTAATGTTGCAGAAATTTCCTGGGCAGTTATTGCCTACAGTGTGCTGCATTGGTTATGAGAAATTTCATTCAATGTGTTTCAAATGCAGGTAGTGAAGTTCATGGGGGTAGTTTTCTGGCTCTTTCAGTTGGCAGGATCTTCTAGTCCCCCCTTTGCCAGTGACAGGAGGTAGAATTAATGGAAAATCACATTGACAGTGGCAGGAACAGAAGACACCACCAGCAGGCAACAGTGGCCTTCTTCCACTGAGAACCATACTGTGATTATGTACAGCTGGTACCTCAAAACCCTGGAGAAATACCACCAATGCTACTACCGCAAGATCCTGCAAATCCATTGACAAGATAGGCACCACAATATGGCTATTCTCGCACAGGCCACCATTCCCAGCATCGAAGCATTGACCATGTTCGATCAGCTCAGCTGGGCAGGCCACAACATTCGCAAGCCTGATCCGAGACACCAGAACCAACTGCTCTACTCTGAGCTTCAACACGGGAAGAGAGCCCAGGAGGACAGATGAAATACTTCATGGGCACCCTCAAAGCCTCCTTGAAAGTGTGCACCACCCCCACTGATATCTGGGAATCCCTGGCCCAAGGCTGTCTGAAGTGGAGAAAAAGCATTCAGGAAGGAAATGATACACCTCGGGTTTCATCGCTGACAGCAAGCTGAAACTAAATGTCAACTGTGAAAACAGCATGTGGCACTCTGGGTATACCCCACCCCCCAGCTGCTCCTCCAACCACTATCTGTCCCACCTGTGACAGAGACTGTAAGTCACCCATTGGACTCCTCAGTCACCTCAGAACTCGTGTTTAGAGTGGAAGATAGTCATCCTTGACACTGAGGGACTGCCTAACATTCCACATTGCCATCATTTCAACTATATTTGTGGCAACTATCTTCATTATTTGACCAGTGGGATTCAGATTGCAGGCAACGTTACCCTCTGCTGAAAGAATATCAAATGGAGGTAATCCATCTCTGCCTAAGACCACAAGAAACTAAAGTCGTGAATGTAGCACAATCCACCACGCAAACCAGCTTCCCATCCATTGACTCTGTCTACACTTTCCGCTGCCTCAGCAAAGCAGCCAGCATAATTAAGGACCCCACACACCGTGGACATTCTCTCTTCCATCTTCTTCTGTTGAGAAAAAGATACAAAAGTCTGAGGTCACATACCAACTGACTCAAGAATAGCTTCTTCCCTGCTACCATCAGATTTTTGAATAGACCTACCTCACATTAAGTCAATCTTTCTTTACACCCTAGCTGTGACTGTAACACTGCATTCTGCACTCTCTCGTTTCCGTCTCTATGAATGATACCTTTTGTCTGTATAGCGCGCAAGAAACAGTATTTTTCACTGTATACTAATAATGTGACAATAATAAATCAAATCAAAATCCAACTCAATACCCCTGGATGCAGAACTTGTAGCAAATTGTTCAAGATGGGCAGAAGAATGCAATTAGATTCCTCTGAACATAATTAAATCTCAACGTAGATTAGTGAAAAAAAAGTATTGAAAGATGAAGAGAAATTTTCATTGTTCTGAGCTGTGATATAAATCCAGCATGCCGCAAATGATTTTGTTCTTTTGTTACTGAAGTGTTGTTGAGTATGTCAGGTAAATTTCCATTACATCTGTCTGTGGTGTAGAGATTCACCTCATCCTGCCTATTTTCAGGAACCTTAAAGGCTATGAGATGCACCAATTTATTTCCGAGTTTTCCCTAAAGCTCATCTCAGAATCAAATGCAAGTGAGTGCATAATATACAGTGTGGCTTAGATCCAAATAATTAATGATTAAGAAATATGATCTTACTTATTAAGGAAATACAAACAAGATATCAGAGGACAGACATAATCACAGTAATTTATGGCAAGAAAAATACGTCAAACATCCCTGGTTTTTGTTCTCTGACAAAGCTAACTTAATAATCGAGGAAAATGTGACCACTTTTCATAAAGATGTGTATGTTCATCATTCATATAAATTGCAGAAGGGAATTCAAAGGTCATTTTTTTGCCATATCAAACCAAGTTATTTATTAACGGGGTAGTCATAAAAAAAGCCTTCTAGCGAGTTCCAATAAAATACATTTTACGGTCCACAAGCACATCAATAATAAAATGAACCAGACACTGAGAATTTCAAATGATTTTCCAAATGCTAGTACCATTTTATGCATGTGTGCTGTGGACCAGAATTCATGTTCATTTTTACTTTAGGAATCATGCGTTCCTGCTGAAATGAGGTGAAGGGTCACTAATTACTGTGGATGTTGACGCCTGAAATAGGCTAAAAGCACAGCAAGATTGGGGAGTGATCGATGAGCTTTAGTAAACAATTTGGAGTATCTTGTGCCAAGTTGATTTGGTATTGCGACCCATTCTAAGCAATCAGATGGTCACAGGTTAGTGCTAGCACTCTTGGTGACAGTGCTCACATCTGTACTGAATCAGTGACTGAGTCAGGATTGAGCTGCTCAAGCTGTTACACTTGGCATTCGACCCGATCCTGTGATGAAATATGGATCACGGTGGTGTGGCAGACCTTTGTAAACCTCACTGGTTGGTGGATCAATCATGGATCAGCCCTGGTGTTTTGCTCTTAAGGATTAATATATTATTGAACTGGAACTTTGTACTGTCTGAGTCTGGGGATATACCACGGTCTCAAGATTGAACACTTTCAACATTCCATATTATTCTTTAAGGCCCAAAACACTAAGCAATATCAGAGTGATTTTCAATTAATAGAATGCAGTTAATTGAACCACTTGCTCAGGTATGCATTTGCTTGACAGTACTTGATTCCCAGTGCACTTTAATTAGGACAGAGGAACTCATCAGATAAAAACCTAAAATCTGTGAAACCATTGCCATTTTTAAAATGCAAATTTTTATGAAACATCCTACCAGGTAGTTCAGACTAAGACCACCAACTTTGTCACGTCAGTAGCATTAGGCTCAAAATATAAATCTTGATTTGATTTTAATTCTCAGCACCCTTACTACTCAATGCTTTTGACTTTGATTGCAGTAGTTTATTCTGGCATGCCTAGAAATTGACTTCATGTTGCATCATAGCCAAACTGGGGCTGGATGTCATTCACAATCAGAGGTTGATGCCGGTATCACTTGGAGAATGGCTGAGCGAGCTGTGAACCAGAAGTATAGGCCCAGAGGCAGCATGCCAATTACACAGGTTATAGCAAATACCTTTGAGAAGGGGGGAGGGAGGTAAGTGAGAGGGGAATGAGTAGTGGCTGACAGCAACAGATCCCAATATTAATTGTGGAAAACCTCTTTCAGAATCGGAGTACCAAAATATTTACCTTTCTTTTCTTTTAAATCCTTGTCAGCCTGTTTGTACCTTTCAAACACCATGGATGCAATTCTCCCGAGAAATTTCAAAGTGTTGAATTTGCGGGAAAACTGGAGCAATTCACACTGTTTTTCTCAGTGGGAGCTCACATAAGAATCTCCCACACTCTGGACTGGAGCATGAAGACCATTTAGATTACAGGGGCCTATTCCCGCCTGGGAGGCTGAATCCAGCATGCTTTTGTGCATGTACAGTGGCCCCGAACTGTCAGTCTCCTGTTTGCTGGCCAGCTTGGGACCCTTGCCGTGCAGCCCGGCTAATACCCATGCATGGCCCAATCGTGGCCTCCCCCTGACCATTCACAAGCCCCCCCCCCCCCCCCCCCCATCCAAGACCACCCTGATCTCCAGCCCCTTGCCCCACCCCTCGCAGTGCCAATCCTCCTGGCAGACCCCCCCCCCCCCCCCACCCCCCCGTCCATCCTGATCACTGGCCTTCCTCTTGCCCCCATTGATCCCAATGCAGAGTAGCAGCAGAACCCCCCCCATCCTCACCGATCACCCTGTAGGCACAACTCCATCAGGCCCTGTCCCCTACACCTCCAATAGGCCCCATCACTGCCCCATGTCTGGTGGACAGTGCCACGGGGCCCCATTGGGCATTGTCATTTTGCCTCTTGGGCAGTGCGAGGGGGCACAGGTTGGCACTGCCAGGGTGCCCATGCCCAAGCAGCATCCCCTGCCCGACTCTCTGGGGTACTCCGATTGCCCCCCCCTTCACGCCATCAGGGTCGGGTCGCTAACTCCCTGAACATGGGGAGCTACTCTAAAGCCCGCTGGAGTGGAACACTCTGGCAGGGTGAGAGAGACTAGCAGGCCTGGAGAATTCAGATCTGGGTCTGCTAATAGCATTTAAATGATATTTTAAAATATTATTTAAATGCTAGCTCCACCTCCTGCCAATTTCCAGCACGGAGCAAGACCTCGCTGGAAATCCAAAACTGGGAGACGCGAGCGGGGCATGAACGTTCGTGGGAACCCCACAAATTCCACCCCCCCACGTCCCCGCACGATTCTCCCAGCTAAAAAATTAGTGCATCGTGATGGGCAAATCACCACTTCAATTTTAAAATATGAGCCCATGAATGACTATTGGTAATAAGTTATTGGCTGCTTCCTAAGACATTTTCTACTTGTTATTTTTGACAACAAAGGTGGTGACCCATTAAAATAAACAAGTTAATATCTCTGTTTAAAATGGCAGAGAGGGAAATCTTGTATAAATGTGTCAACTGCTTGTCTGCTATTAACACCAGTAATAATTTCTGGCCTGTTTTACTCTGGAGCCTGCCAAGAAGATTTATTTTTATATTTCTCACACTGCAGTTAGACTTTTGTGTGGTGAGGGTATCAAGGGATATGGAGTAAAGGCAGAAAAATGGAGTTGAGGTTCAGATCACTCACGTTCTAATTGAATGGTGGAGCAGGCCCAAGGGGATGAATGGCCTACTCCTGTTCCAAATGTTACTGTGTTATTACACAGAATCTGAAGTGCACAAAAATGTGGTTTCCTTGAAGTGGCAGACAAGCTGGATTTTGTACTGTCACATAGCATTGGCTTCACCATCTATTCATGCTCTTATTGTAAATTAATGTTACATTTCCCTGTGGATGTTGTGCATGCTGCTGTTGCAGACTTAATTAGCATTGCACTCACATCACATCAGAGTGGTACGCCGAAATAACATTCTAAATATGTGGATCTTGATATAATTAAATAATGGCCACTCCAACCCCATTCTATACTTTATTTCTAATCCCTGGCAAAAGCAGTCACAGGAAGGTTTTAATAAAGTCAATTAACGTATTCACATCAGGAAACACCCTTTGCCTCTCAGAAAATGTCAGTGATTAGTCTTTAAAAAATTGTAAATGAAGAAACAAAATACCATGGATGCTGGAAGTCTGAAATAAGAACTGGAAAATGCGTAAAATATTTGGCAGGTCTGGCAGCATCAGTGGAGAATGGAACAAAATGAATGGGCAGGATTTGTCCTCCGTCCCCCATCCCATCCCCCCACTGTGTTCCATCCCATTCTCCCCGCCCCCCCACTTCCTGCCCCAATCTATGGCTTGCTTTCTGGCATTGGGAGTGGCTGGAAGGCCCTGCCACTTTTATGTGGTATTTCACGTGGCTTGCCCACCCTGCCATGGGAGGGCATCTTCAATGGGAGGGGGAAATCCCGTCCAATATTTCAGGTTAATGACCTTTCATTGTGAAAGTATATGCTGCCTGACCCGCTAAGGATTTTTCCAGAATTTTTTGATTTTGTTGTGAACTCTAAATCATCACAGAAGCTAACGGCTTAACATATTCCAGAATACTCCTTCCAAAATAATTAAAAGTTCTTAATGGTGGCATTTTAGAAATGTACTTACCATTTAGGCTTCTTTCTGCAAAAAATGGCATTTGACCTTTGATGGGACAAATTTCTCACATCTCTTTACTCCCACCACACTGATTGCAATTCCCTCTGCTTTTAAATTTAATATACTCCATTGAGTCAATTGTTTTTGGGAACGGTTTCTCCCCATCATCCCGAATCACCAATTGATTTTACTTCCTCACCTCAGTTTGTCCACTCAGTTGAATTGCCTTTGTAAAAGTTAAATCATCTCTTGACTGCAAATGGCCAGACAACACTTCACTCAGGACTCCATGAACAACGCTGCCCTTGATTAGTTCATCTTTTAAGTTGCTGTAGAGTCTATTCATTCATTGAATAGATGTAGACAGCATTGGTATGAAGTTTAAATGAATTCCTTTTATTGAACAGAATTTAAAATTAAATCATTATAAAAGCAAAAAGAAAGAAAAGCTGGAAAGAGATTGGTTACTTCATTACCAGCCCCCTGATCTCTCTCAACTCTAAAACAAAGCTGAACTGAACTCCAAACACAGAGCTGAAATTACAACATATATCATTTGTTACCTTTTATTATTGAAATTGTTCAGCACATGCTATCTCCAACTTGGGGAAACAGGCCTTGCAGATGTTGCTGATGAAAAACTTTGGCTCATGAAAAGCCTGTTTTGCTTGCATTGTACTTTTCAAAAATGCAGTAAATTTCTAGCTAATCCAGCATGTCTTCTGAGATTTAAAATATAGTCAAGTGATAGTTAATTTTTAAACTTACCATTTAAATGTAACTGCATAGGCAGAAATATCTTAATGAAGTCTTTGCATAAATGTAAACCATACACAGAATCCCTCAACAGCTGCCATATTCAGTTTCCTTCAGGTCCATGAAGATCATTGTTAAAAATTCATATATTTTCCCCTTGTTGTTTATGCTTGTCAAACCAAGCCCACTCGACAATGATAATTATTTACAGATTGAAGTAGGCATCAAATACTTTTATTATTTCATCATGCATAGCTTTATCTTTGATTTTTTTTTTTTGCCTGTCTCAGACATCTCATAGTGTACTAACCTGTTCCCTATGATGCTGAATGCAGTGTGATGTCTGGTCAATCTCTGGGACTAGTTCAGCCACTCAAATGCCAAATTTGAACGCTGACAATGATGGAATAGTTACACTTAAAGGTGTTGCTCCAGATGTAGAATATTTGAGAATTAGGGATTTGATCATGTGAATCATTTGTTAGCTAGGCTGTGAGATCTAGGGTAATGAGGATGAGATATAGTGTGATCAATATTCCACTTCTCATATATATCCTGAAATGGTTTACAAATTAATTCTGGACTGTTATCAATAATAATCTCTCTAAGCACACAAACAGAAAATAGCATATATTATGATGGCCTAGTCAGTGACACTCACATCCATGAATGAATTTTTAAAAATCCGTGAAGTATGTGTGACAGTTTTGTGTGACTGTTGTGCTTGGGATATTAATAATTGTTGAATAATGGGTTACTTGTGAAATGATGATTATGAAATCAATGCCATTGACATGAAAGAGGTTGGATGCATTTGGATTGGCAGAACTTCATGTGGAATCAGATGCTTTGTGCTGAATTGGCAAATGCTTTTGACATGCCATGTGCTTCTTGATGACAACTTCAATGTCATTGTTCACATTCAGCCAATAGACTGTCCTTTTTGCAAGCCTTCTTGTGCAATCTATGCCCATGTATGAGTGATGAAGTTGTTGAAGAATATCAAGTTGCAAAAATTCCAGCATGATAACCTTCTTGCCTTTAGAAGTGACCCCCTGAGAGATTCTTAGCTCATCTGGTAAGACCAAAATGGTGTCAGATGTGCATGGGTATGCTGAATTTAATCAGGGCAATCTCCAGTGAAGTTTTTCTACAGTGTAGAATCTTTCACCATAGCTGCTCACATTTGAGTTTTGCAAAATGTACAGATCAGTTGACCAACTTGTAATTCCCCTGCAAGCATAATAGTGCAACTCTCTTGAAATTATAACACTTTGAATATTTTGATGTTTGTTTGTGGACTGAGGTGATAGGAGTGGCTTTAATGTTGATCTATGTTATGATGTCTGACAAATTTGATGGATCGTTACTAGTGTGAGGTCAAGGATTACTAAAAGACATGTGGTCACTGGACCTTTAGTTTCCACAATGTAAACCATTTGTGACACCCAGGAGGAATGATTGTACTTGCATTCCAGGACTACAGATCCTACACATGGAATTAATGAACCAGTTTACAGGAAAGGTTGTGCGGTAGTAGATTTGACCACGGCCTTCCATGCTTGTATATACATGTCTTTTAGAATTTGCAGAGGTAGTTATGTTGGCATTGCCCCTGTGTCAATCTTGAAAAATTACAAATAGTTATCAATTTTCTTAGGACAGATAATACAAACCTTGGAATCTTTGGTTGGTGTGATGGCCTCAATGTTTTCCATGAGATAGATGGTATGAAACATGTTCACCAGTCATGGTCTCATTGTGCACATTACCATCATTTACCATCACCTCATGCATATGATTTTTACAGGATACTGGACAGTCATTTTTATTGCCTGAAGCTACCTGTCATGTACGACCTGTTTGGATCCATGCATGGCATTTTATAGCTGCATCAATATTTGCTCTGCTGCACTGTCACTGCCAGTGGACCTTGCTGCCACAAGTTTTTCAGAATTGATGGAAAGCTGAACATTTGCTTTGTGCATACAGAAGGCCACACCTCCCATGTGGTTTGCTAGATTTAAGTGTTCTAGCAAGTGCGTCAACAATTGGAGTTGTATTTAGGACGAGTAAGCCTTGCAATCTGAAAGGATCACTTTGTACTGACATCCATCTTTGAGTAATTCTTCAATGCTGGACTTTTTGGGCTTATCTAGCAGATCTTTCTGGACTGCTCCCATGGGAATGGATATAACCACCAGCTCAACAATTCTGTCTGCTGGCTCTACATATGAAAAATCACAATATGCACTCTTGTCCCAGTATCTGTTGACAAAGTGGCCTGAGGATTCTGAAAGCTGTTGTCACAATGACATTGCATCAGTAATTGACCTCACTGTGGGGCCCATTGAATATGGGTTCCCTTGGTAACAGGCAATACCCTGTCTAGCTGGAATACATCACCTGATCCCTTTATAAGGCAGCCACTTGGAACAATTGTTGTCCTGGCTGGAATTTGTGTATATATACCACAGAGTAGTGGCTTTACTTTGTGTTTAACAATAAATACCTTTCCTTTCTAGCCGGGCTTCCTGAGTTATTACACTGACAACAAGAAACAAAGAAATTTTTGGATAACCTTGCCTTTCAATGAACCTGGTAAGACAGTAACAGGAAGATAGCGAAAAAGCCCTCTGTTCAGGAAATTGGAATTGTATGATGTGGAGGATTAGCCACAGTGCACCAAATGAATTAGATACTTCTTCCAGGAAAACAGGATAGAAGGGAACGACTGGCAAAAAGTAATCCTCCTGACTGCTTGTGGAGCCCCAATTTTCAGCATCATAAATAATTACGCAGCAGTCCAGGATTCAAAATCCTTTAACGAACTGATAGATATGGCGAACCACTAAGACACCAAAGGATTTCTTGTCTCAGCTTCCTGAGTTAGTAGAGACATGAAGCCGAGGTGATGAATACTGAAGGTTAGCCTGATTCTGAACAGCTTTTCCAATGTAGTCCATGGCTGCAAGCTACTGGCTGCACTAGCCATGGGCACCAATCCTGTAATTGCTGCTAAATCCCGTGAGAAGCCCAAAACAAGATTTGCAAAGGTGAGATCTTGGTTTGTAATCTTCCAAACTCTCTCTGGGGAGAAATTTATTGAGTTCCGGCACTGAGTGCCAGAAAATCTGGAGTGGAAATCTGGCTGTGCGTCTGGAGGGATACATGTCAGTTTTCAGTCTGATCCTGCATATTTTAGGAAAATCCACTCCACCTTTTGGGGACACTTTAGCTCCTCTTCTATTAATGCTGATGTGTTGGCTTGTGTAGACCTTCATTTCCAATTGCTGGGCAAATTTTTATATTTGGTTCATAGACACATGAATCAAGAAACCAGCTCTGTACAAAGTTTAGACATTTTGAATTTGGACAGTGGATCAGCTGCATCCCAATTCAAACTGAGGAATTTTATAGACATTCTGACAATTAACTTTTGAGCCCCTTCTCCTATAGCACTTGACATGAATATCACTGTAGTTGCTTTCATGTACCTTTTCTGGTGCTATGCTTGTTATAATTGCAACGTACTCTGGCCTGATTTTTTCTTAAATTTTTGTTTTTCTTGGTTTGACTTTCCCCTGCTCACTATCAATGCAGCCCACTGCCCAGTCACTCACCCTACCTAACTGAGATAATCCCAGTGTGGTCCTTTGAACACAATGCCCACACACTTAATGGACTGGTTATAAGCTGCAATCTCACTATGTGGGATCCATCTGCTTACCAGCTCTTTTCTTGCGCATTATCTCTGCAGTATGTCTTCAATGTTTTTCTGTGCAGTCAGAATGCTGCAATTTCAACACTTTGTCAAGCTACAAACTCTTGCAGCCTGACCAGAATGTCAGGGGTGGTTTCCTGCCATATAACATAATCTAAGGCTGTTCACCATTTTGTATCTTTGCGTTCTACATCCTAACCTAAGATCTGTTTCTAAAATGTGTTCATGGGATGTGGGTATTGCTGACCAGGCCATCCCTATTACCCATTATATTGTCAATCCCTAATTTCCCTTGAGAAGATGGTGGGTAAATTCCTTCTTCAGCCACCACAGTGCCAGTAGTGTTGGAGCACTCACGGTGCTGTTACGGAGGGAGTTCCAGGATTTTGATCCAGTGACAGTGAAGGAAGTGTTGTATACTTTCAAGTCAGGAGACCAGTGACTTGGAGGAAAACTTGAAAGTGATGGTTTTCCTGCACATCAGCTGCCCTTGATCTTCTATGTGGTAGAGATTGCAGATAGGAAGGTGCCGTTGAAGGAGCCATATTGAAGATGAGTTGCTTCAGTGCATCTTGTATATGGTATGCACTGATTCCACTGTGCATGGGTGGTGGAGGGAGTGAATTTTGAAGATATGGATGATTCAAATGGGCTGCTTTGTCTTGTATAGTGCTGAGCTTCTTTGAGGACAACAGTCATCCAGGCGAATGGAGAATATTCCATTAAACTCCTGACTTGTGTCTTGTCAACAAGAACAGGATTTGGGGAGTCAGAAGGTAAGGTCTTCACTGAAGAATTTCCAGCCTGGGCCCAGGGCACTACCCTGAAGAACTCCTGCAATGATGTCCTGGGACTAAGGTGTTAGACCTCCCACCACCACAACCATCTTCCTTTGTGCTAGGGATGAGTCCAATCAGTTTTCCCCTGATTCCCACTGATTCTGGTTTTGCTAGGGCTCCTTGATGCAAATGCTGCCTTGATGTCAAATGCCACCATTACCCTTATCTTTGTGACTTACATTGGCTCCTAGTTAAACAATGCCTCCATTTTTAAATTCTTATCCTTGTTTTTAAATCATTCCATAGCCTTGTCCATAGCCTATTGTCCAAGAATCTTTGCATCTTCAATCCTGATCTCTTGAGCAAATGCTGACTTAATTTGCTCCATTGTTGGTGGCAGTGTCTTGAGCTGTCTAGGCCCTAAATATGGAACCCCATGCCAAAACTGTCTGCCTCTCTGTCTCTCTTCTGTAAGGCAGACCTTAAAACCAAGTTTTTTGACAGAAGTTTTAATAATTTACTCTAATACCTGCTTAAGTGGCTTGTATCAAATTTTGGTTAATAAAGCACCTGTAAAAATCCCTTCGGAGGGGTTCCATGATTCCCGTGGCTGGTGGGATGGAAAAATTCTGCTCTTTGACTCTGTACACAGAAATATAATTTAATTACTGGAAACGTTTGCAGGAATAGAGAAAGGTGTCAATTACCTTGTAGTCTTCAGCCTAAACTTGAAAGATAACTTTGTTCCTCACCTTTTTATATGATCTAAATAATGCCGAGAAATCTCTCAGGCTCAGTTCCAGTCAGAAATTGCTTATGTTTAATTCTGTTGGTTGACTGCATTGACTGTTGAAAGCTTTAATGTTTAACTTATGGAAACTTGGAAACTACTCCACCTTGCCTGCCCAAGATCAGTATTTTTTAGACCTATTTTCTTGATTGTGCCTGAGGAGGAAACTTCAGCCTCAAGGGATTAAAACCCATACCTGATGCTGCAGTGAGCCACACAGACAAAAGATATCCCAGCATAATCTTGGTAGTTACTAGGATAGTTGGAACAATGTCAAAAGTGCTGCAATTGGCTGCAGTAATTGTGGCTTAGGGAAGGAAAAACAAAAACTTCCAACTGTCTTATAACTCGTTCTTTGATGTGGGTGCTGCTGGCATGACCATATTGATCGCATGTACCAAGTTGCTCAAACAGATGTTGGACATACACTTTGTCATGTTGTAGTCATTGTGATTGTTCTCTGGCAATGCTTTGAGGTAGGATATTCTGCAATAGTGATGCAGCAACAATGTAGAAACAGTGATGCATGCTTCGGTCATGATGGAGTGTAATTTGGAGGGGAACTTGAAGGTGATGGTGTCCCATTAACATTAATGCTCTTGTCATTTTTGATGACTGGAGGTCACAGGGGAGGCATTTGTAAAAGCATTAACCTTGGTGAGTGTACTGCAGATAATATATATTGTAGCCAGGGTACACTGATGATGGACGGGTTGGATATTGAGACTGCTAAAAGAACATAGAACAGTACAGCACAGTACAGGCCCTTCGGCCCTCACTGTTGTGCCGAGCTATGTCCGAACCCAAGATTTAAGCTATCCCACTCCCTGTCATTCTGGTGTGCTCCATGTGCCTATCCAATAACCACTTGAAAGTTCCTAAAGTGTCCAACTCCACCATCACAGCAGGCAGTGCATTCCACACCCCAACCACTCTGAGTAAAGAATCTACCTCGGATATCCCTCTTATGTTTCCCACCATGAACCTTAAAGTTATGCCCCCTAGTAACAGCTACATCCACCCGAGGAAATATTCTCTGCATGTCCACTCTGTCTATGCCCCTCATCATCTTATAAACTTGTATTAAGTTGTCTCTCATTCTCCTCTGCTCTAACAAGAAAAGCCCCAGCTCCTTCAAGCTTTCCTTATATGAACTACCCTCCAAACCAGGCAGCATCCTGGTAAATCTCCTCTGATCTCTCAAATGCTTCCACATCCTTATAGTGAGGTGACCAGAACTGCACACGATATTCCAAATGTGGTCTCACCAAGATCCGGTATAGTTGCAGCATAACCCCACAGCTCTTAAACTTAAATCCTCTGTTAATAAACGCTAACACACTATAAGCCTTCTTCACACCTCTATCCACTAGAGTGGCAACCTTCAGAGATATGTGGATATGAACTCCAAGATCCCTCTGTTCCACATTCTTCAGAACCCTGCTGTTGACCCTGTAATCCACATTCAAGTTTGTCCTAGCAAAATGAATCACCTCACACTTATCAGGGTTACATTCTATCTGCCACATTTCTGCCCAGTTCTGCATCCTATCAATGTCTCTTTGCAACCTATAACAGCCCTCCACCTCATCCGCTACTCCATCAATTTTGGTGTTATCAGCAAATTTACTAACCCACCCTTCTACCCCCTCTTCCAAGTCATTGATAAAAATCACAAATAGCAGAGGACCAGCACTGATCCCTGTGGTACATTACTGGTAACTGGCCTCCAGTCTGAAAAATTTCCATCCACCACCAACCTCTGTCTTCTATGAGACAGCCTTACTTATTCAATTGGCCAAATTTCCTTCTATCCCACATCTCCTTACTTACTTCATGAGCCTACCATGGGGAACCTTATCAAACACCTTACTAAAATCCACATATACAACATCAACTGCTCTACCTTCGTCTACACACTTAGTTACCTCGTCAAAGAATTCAATCAAATTTGTGAGGCAGGACTTACCCTTCACGAAACTGCGCTGACTATCCCAAATTAAGCTGCATCTTTCCAAATGGTCATAAATCCTATCTCTCAGGACCCTTCCCATTTACATACTGACCACCAAAGTAAGACTAACTGGCCTATAATTACCAGAGTCATTCCTATTTCCTTCCTTGAAGAGGGGAACAATATTTGCCACTCTCCAGTCCTCTGGCACAATCCCTGTGGACAGTGAGGACCCAAAAATCAAAGCTAAAGGCTCTGCAATCTCATCCTTTGCCTCGCAATGTATCCCACACGGCCCAGAGGAATTATTGACCCTCAGGTTTTTCAAAATAGCTAATACACTTTCTATCAGCCTGAATCTCACACTCATCCTCAAAAACGTAGCCCTCTCCTTTCTGAACACCGTAGAGAAGTATTCATTCAATGCCTCACCTATCTCTTCTGACTCCATGCACAAGTTCCCACTACTATCCTTGACTGGCCCTAACCTCACCCTGGTCATTCTTTTAATTTCTCACATCAGAGTAAAAAGCCTTGGGGATTTCTTTTATCTGACTCGCCAAGTACTTCTCATGCCCCCTCCTAGCTCTCCTAAGCCCTATTTTTTAACTCATTCCTAGCTACCTTCTAACCCTCAAACGACCCAACTGAACCTTGTTTTCTCATCCTTGCATACGCCTCCTTTTCCCTCTTGACAACATTCGATCTCCTCACTTGGCCATTTTCTCCCTGCCTGACAGGGACATACCTATCAAGGACACGCAGTGATTGTGACAAGCTCCACAATCAAGTGACCTGCTTGTCCTGGATCATGTAGAATGTCTTGAGTCATTCTTTTGCTCCTCATAGCTAGGTGAGTGGTGACTATTCTATCAGACTACTGACTTGAGCCTTGTAGAGTAGAAATAAGCCTTGATGGACCAGGAGTTGAGCAATAACTATGTGCAATCTGTATTTTGCATTTGTAGTTGTGAGCCAATTTAATAGTATGGCCCTGATTTTTTTGCCAAGGCAGAGATGCTCTTATTCAACATGGCAAAAATTCACACATACGCAGTTTATGGAGGCAGCTAGCCATTTAAATCACCAAAATATGCTTTGAGGTAGGATATTCTGCAATAGTGATGCAGCAACAATATAGAAACAGTGATGCATGCTTCGGTCATGATGGAGTATAATTTGGAGGGGAACTTGAAGGTGATGGTGTCCCATTGACATTAATGCTCTTGTCATTTTTGATGACTGGAGGTCACGGGGAGGCATTTGTAAAAGCATTAACCTTTGGATATAGTCCTAAGATATCTTTAAGGCACATTTTGTGAGAGGTAAGGCAACTTTTGTGGCTGTTAAAAGTAAAAATTGCGCATAATGAATACATAAACATGTCAAAATAATCAGAACTGTCAAAGTTGTAAATGATACTAAATGAGGTGGTATAGAAAGGAAGAGTGGGGACATGAGTTGACACTAAGTTGACAGAGATTATAAAGAGCCATGGAGATGTGGGTGTCATAGGGGCAATTGGGCCATAGAGGTACAGGGCATGAGGAGCATAAGGAGTTTGAGGGGATTGGGGGGTGCATATGATGACATAGATTGACATAGATGGAGCATGAGAGTGTGTGGAGTAGTGAGAGGGTGAGGGCTGGAGGACTGCTTTTTGTTTCAATCTTATTTTTATTTAATTAACAATGTGCTGGAGTGCAGAGACAGGCCTTCCACGCAGCCCACCTATGTACCCAGCAGCTTCTCCACTTGTTCCAGGATTGTGGGCCCAACTCTGAATCCAACTCACAGCCCGGAACAAAAATCAGAATTACAGGTAGATGTTTTTAAAGCATTGGTAAAGTAAGGAAAATCTACCTGGTGCAAGGGTTAGGGACATCTGCTGAAGGCAGGGTAAGAACTTGCTGTGGGAGAGGTAAGATCCAGTTGTGGTTGGCATAGGTGCCAGCAACAGAAATCAAATCAGGAAATAGGTTGTGCTTTGAAAATATGAGAAGCTAGACACAAAATTAAAAATCAGAACCTCAAATGTCAAAATAATCTATGCAAATTGGAATAAGGTACAAAAACTTACAGATGAGTATACAGCTCAAAGACTGGTATGGGAACAATAGGTTCCAGTTTGTAGGACGCTGCCACCAGTACTGAGGAAAGTGAAGATTCTATTATTGGGATGGTCCACACCTGGACCATGCTGGGACCTGGGCTTTAGCGAGCCATGTAACTAAAACAGAGGATCATCAATTAAATTGTGTGGGAAAGGGATGAAATTTGGGATCATGTGGTAAATCAGAGCAGAGAAAAGGCAAGCGAGAAAGTTATTAACATGAGAAATGATAAACAGACCATGACAAGAAAGGGCAAAGTATAGGGAGTACAAATCTAAGAGTGAAACAGCAGATAAGGCTAGAGGTTACAAAACTAATAAAAGAACAAAGCTAATGGCTGGGATTTTCTGGCTGCGAGTGCCCCAACACTGGAAATTCCTACCCAACGTCAACAGACCTTTAAATAGTCTGCCAAATTTTCTGTCCCATCCACTACAATTCTCATGGTAGATGGGATAAGAAAATTCCACCCAACAGAATCAATGAGTGATTAATTTTTCTAATGCTTTTTCATACAATCCCTACTGCGCAGGAGGCCACTCACCCCTTCGAGCCTGCATTGACAACAATTCCACCCAGGCTCTACCCCATAACCCCATGAATTTACCCTGCTAATCCCCCTGACACTAAAGGGCATTTTAACATGGCCAATCCACTTAACCTGCTCATCTTTGGACTGTGGGAGGAAATCCGAGCACCCAAAGGAAACCCATGCAGACACAGGGAGGACATGCAAACTTCAAACACAGACAGCCACTCAAGGTTGGAATTGAACCCAGGTCCCTGGCACTGTGAAGTAGCAGTGCTCAGTACCATGGCATCGTGCTGCCCATATCCTTCTGTCACTATAAGGTTCATTGCTTCTACATAGCATTTGGTGGTTGAATGGGAATGGAAGTGACTGAGTGTGGCATGGGGGTGAGAGGAGCTGTTGATAGGACTGCATGAGGAGGGTTAAAATTGCTCTCCTGTTCTCCCTCTCCAGGTCTGACCACAACATAATTATTTTCTTGTGAATTTAGACAGGATGTGCCTTGCCAGTGTTGCAGGAATCCTATTATTTACGCTTTCAAATTGTAAATAATTAGTCAGATAGGCTTTCTGAAGTTAAACAAAGAACAAGATAGGTTTATTAAAATTATTTTTCCAAATTAAAAGAAAAATAGATATATTTCAACCACCATTCTTACATCTCACACACAATCACCTGGACCTACACACCATAAAGATAGCAGGATAAGAGGATAGACTTAAGGGTTTTTGCAGTTTCTGAAGACAAAACAAAGGAATGTATAGTTAGCTGTTTTTTGGTTGGTCTTAATGCAGTGATTCCACGATGCTGCCATTTTGTTGAATTATTTTCCTTGGTTGTATGGAATAGATTTTCTTGTTTTCTTCCCAAAAGATCTGGGTTGGCAGTAGATTTCCCTTATCAGGATGCTTACTTTGCAAAGCTGGGCATGAAATACTTTTGACAGAGAGAGAAAACAGATTCAGCAGCCTTTTTATGACTAGCATTGACTTGATCTCTCTCCTGCTGGGTAAACAGTCCTTTAAAGTACCCTGCTGGCTGTATATCCCAGATAATATCTATTCATGTTTTCTTCAGTCACTATTTTAGAACAGGTAAATTGCATTTTAATGTCTCAACTCAGAAACAGTTGCAAAGTTTTGGGATAGGGTGAAGTCAACAGGAGGCACAGTTCACAGGGCATTGAATTACTTTGATTTTTATCCCACTTGGTAGAATACAAGCTGTTTATTGTAGTCAACTGGGCAGTCTCCAATGTCTTTCAAGACTTTCAGGTTTTTTTTCAGCTGAAAAACGAAAAAATATAAACTATATCTTAAAAAAAATCCTTCTAACAATTTTAGGGGCATAGCTTGGCTTGGCATGAGGAGCCTTAGGGGATGTTTTTGGAGGCAATAATTAGAGTGGGCATGAAGGGCCATAGGTGGTGGGTGGCAGGTGTGAGGGCTGGAGGGCCTGTTTTTATTTTCACTTAGCTCCTTTTTGGCTGCCTCTAGACTTTTTCTTGGTTTTGCTGGCCTAATTGCAGCCTATACCAATCTCCCCAACACTGCTAACCATGCCCCCCACCCCCCCCCGCCCCAACCTTCTATAGTCCAGCAGATACAAGCCTATCCTGTCTAACCTTTCCTTGTGAGACAACCCACCATTCCAGGTACAAGTCCAGTAAACCTTCACTGAACTACTTGAACACATTATATCTTTCCTTAAATAAGGCAACCAATGCTGTACACACTACTCCAGATTGGTCTCACTAATGCCCTGTACAACTGAAGCATAACCTACTTTCGGATTGAATTCCCCTCAGAATAAAGAACATTTTATTAGCTTTGATTCATGCACAAGGACACCTAGCTCCCTCTGCATCTCAGAGCTCTGCAATCTCTCATCATTTCAATAATGCATGGTGGCACAGTGGTCAGCACTACTACTTCACAGCACCAGGGATCTGGATTCAATTCTTGGCTTGGGTCACTGTCTGTGCGGAGTCTGCATGTTCCCCCCATGTCTGTGTGGTTTCCTTCGGGTGCTCCAGTTTCCTCCCACAGCCTGTAAGATGTGCTGGTTAGGTGGATTGACCTAAACAAGTGCTGGACTATGGCAACTCGGGGATTTTCACAGTAACTTAATTGCAGTATTAATGTAAGTCTTACTTGTGACTAATAAATAAACTTTAACTTTGATGTTACTTTTTTATTCTTCCTGCTAAAATGGATAATTTCACATTTTCCCACATTTGACTCCATTTGCCAGATCTTGGCCGACTCACCTAACCTATCCATATCCCTTTTTAGCCTCCTTATGTCCTCTTCACAACTTAGCACATCAAGTGTGAATTTGTAAGATCATCTGGCTCTCAATTTGGGTATGTATGAGGCCCATGAGTGAAGATTCTTCAAGAAGGCCCTTCAGCATAACTCAAACTTTTTTCTCAAGAGGATTTTAACGAGATAAATCAATACAACAAGTTTTGAACTACTGAGCATGGAAATACTGATCACCTCTAATCAATTTGAACATACACATAAGTTACCAGTAGAAGACCCATTCCTCACACCACCTACTCACACACTTCAAGCCATATAGATTGTTCTTCAAGGGAATAATAGGGGAATCAAAGATTCAGGATGGGGAATTGAGGACACAATCAGATCAGCCATGGTCTAATTGAATGGCAGAGCAGGCTGGAGGAGGAGAATGGCTTCTTCTGTGCTTAATTCATATGTTGGTATCTATGTTCCTTGTACATGAATGTTTGTTACTCATTTTACACTTGGAAAAAAAATACTGCCAAGAATACTATTTCTAAGAAACATACATGAGTGAGTGAACTCGAACTAGATTTGGTGCTTTGCTTTGCTAAATGTTCTGTCGTCACTCTGGTTTCTTCAGGCGACTATCAGGAAGTGACAAAATGGAACTCACCTAATGATAGCCCATTTTGCAGTGGGATGATGTAATGATGAAAAATGTGTTTGGGCTGGATTTCATCTCCCAGAAACAAGTGGGTTTAAATCATGAGAGATAAAGATGCAAAAGAAAACCTAAACCAGGGACTCAACCTAACTCGCTCACTTCCAGAAGCAAATGAGTGGCTTAGAGGGGGACTTCCAAGTCTCCCTTTTAAGCCACTTATCATCCTGACTTGGAAATATATCACCATTCCTTCACTGTTGCTGGGTCAAAATCCTTGAGCTCCCTCCCTAACTGCACTGTGGGGAAGCATGTTAGTCATCTAAATATTAGAACAAGGCTGTGTACATTGATAGCGTCGCATTGCTTTATAGGACTACTTGTGGGCCAAGAAGAGCAGGAGTTTTCCTCCTAGCCTAACAATTTACCCAAGAATCCTTTCCCACAATTTTTCTACTCTCCCACTAACATCTCGCCGCCACCCCCAGTGTCTGTACCTCCACCCTGACCAGTACATTCCTCCCATTCACAACCATGATCTGAACACTATCCCCCCCCCCACCCCCCAGCCACCATCTTATCATCTCAACCACTATTGGGAAGCCCATCAGCCCTCCATGATTACAATCACTCCCAACATTTAGGCATCTACCCCTCCCTGCCAGCAATCACAATTTCTTGCTGTCCACACCATCTGATGTTATAGGCTGTGACTTTCTGAACCTCCACCTGTCAGTTGCATATGAGTAGGAATCCTATAGAAAAAGAATGGAAGGATCCTTGCATTAAGAATCATTGGGCCTTCTTGATTGGCATCCCCTTCACCACTTTTAACATTCCCTCCCTCCACCACTACTGTGCAGCGGGAGAAGTGTGTGCCATTGACAAGATACACTGCAGCAATCCATCATAGCTCCTTCAATAGCACCTTTAAAACTTACAACATCTACCACTTAGAAGGACAATGCTCTGGGGGCCTTGGGTTGAAATCCCACCATGCAAGATGTTGAAATTTGAATTGAAAGAAAAACAATCTGGAATTAAAAGTCTAATGGTGATAATAACACCACTGCCATAAGGCCATAGGCATAAGAGCAGAATTAGGGCACTCAGCCCATTGGATCTGCTCCACCATTCAATCATGTCAGCTGTCATAAAAATACATTTGGTTCCCTAATATCCTTTTGGGGAAAGAAATATGCCATCCTTGCCTGGTCTGGGCCAATATGACTCCAGGTCCACAGCAATGTGATTGACTCTTAACTGCCCTCTGAAATGGCTGAGCAAGCCACTTAGGGCAATTAGGGATGGGAAATTAACACTGGTCCAGCCAATGAAGCTTATACTTCATGAACAAATTTAAAAAAAGGTACATGGGAACACCACCATCTGGAAATTCCCCTCCAAGCCACTCAAGATCCTGACTTGGAAATGTATCACCATTCCTTCACTGTTGCTCTGTCAAAATCCTCCAGCTCCCTCCCTAACAACACTTTGGGTGTACCTACAGCACATAAATCGCAGCAGTTCTAGGTGGCAGCTCACCACCAATTTCCCATGGGGTAATTAAGAATCAAAAATAAATGCTGCCCTAGTCAGCGTTGCACAACTCCCATGAATGAATGATTTTTTTTAAATTCAGGAAACCCACTTTTCTCAGAATCCCAACTTCATTTGAGTCAAATTGGATGGAACACATCTCTAAGCTGAGGTCGAGATCATAGGTTATACTGTAATTCAAAAAGAATAATTCAATAACCATTGGTTTATGCATTTTCATTGCTGGAGGTCATATCCAAACTCTGACTCTAGAACAACTTCCCAGTTTATGGTATATGCATAAACATTATGTTCACAGATTCTTGTAAATGGCTTCAAGATATGAATATATGTCAAATGCCATGGATGGCATTGAAGGTGATTTTCTATATGAGCAGATGGCTCTTAACTCGACAGTACAGAATAGTAATTACAATAGCAATTACTATGTGGACAACTTAGCTACACAAACTTAATCTTCTTTCAGTTTGGGCAACCCAAATTTGTATTAATAACCTGATGAGTTGAGTAAGTGGAATACATTTAAGATACTTCCTAACTCAGTACTTCATACAGCCAGCTAGACAACAAGCTGTTTTAGGTCCAGTATAGTGCAATGAGATAGGGTTTATTAATAACCTTGCAGTAAAGTAGCTTTCAAGCGACAGTGGTCATAAAATAATAGTTTTATAATGAATTGAAGTGCATTTTAACTAAGTCTGAAAGTAGTGTATCTGAGCAAAGTAAACTGTATATCACTGAACAGAGAGATGTGCTGTTGAGTTTTTTGTCTTGGACTGATCAGGACAAATGCAAGAATGGCAAAGTTCAATTGATCCCAACAGTTTATACCACAGGAGAAAAACCATGTCGCCTTTGATTGGCCGCGGCAAGTTGCCGTGAGGAAAGCAATGAGGAACTATAGGTTCTCCAGCTCCACGATAATTCAAAAAAGGCACAAGACTTGAACATATTCATTTTGCTTGTAGAGAACAAATCGTTGGACATATTTCTCCCAAAACATTTCAAAGCATAGTCTCCAGTGAGAAACACAGACTCCCATCAATGGGTTGGCGTGATCTAGGTCACAGTTCACCCACACAATCATTTTTTGGAGCTTAGAGAGGATATAGGGCATGTTTTCCTAGTTTCTTTCCATAGGATACTCCTGCCATCCTAGGAGGAAGTCTGTGGCAATGATATAATTCCAAAGATTAAGGGACCAAAATTGCACACAACACTCTAGGTTTCGTATAGTCAAGGCTCTATGCAGTTGAAGCAAGACTCCACTACTCCTGTACTCAAATCCTCTTGCGATAATGACCTTCCTAATTGCTAGCTACACCTATATGTTCGCTTTCAGTGACTTATTGATAAGGTCACCCAGGTCCCTTTGTACATCTATACTTTATAATATCTTACCATTTAATTAATTATCTGCACATTGGTTCCTCCTACCAAAATGAATAACCTCACATTTTTCCACATTATATTCCATCTGCCATATTTTTGCCCACTCTCACTTAGTCTGTCCAAATTTTCTTGAAGGTGCTTTGTATCTTCTTCACAACACACATTCCTACCAGCTTTGTGTCATGCATGAACTTGGAAATATAACACGTTAATTCATTGATATGTACTGAGGAGGTAACAGCTGGGACCTGAATACTGATACTTGTGGTACCCCACCAATTACATGAGAATGACTTATTTATTGCTATTGTCTGGGCCCATCAAGTGTTTACTTTCAAGTTGTGCCCATTTTTGGGTGCAAAGACTTGGTCAAGTTGGGCATGAGGCAAGTAGCACGATCTGCACCTGCCTCCACACCTGTTTACCAATCCCGAAAATGGCCATCATCTGGACCGCGCCCAAAAGGGCACAATATTAATTTAACTGCATCTGCATGCATTTAAGTTGACTTAATGGGCTGGATGTCCAAAGTTACCAGCACTGGCCCTCTTTAGCACCATGTTCACAAGTCCAGATTTGGCATGAAACAGACATGGTCCACAAAGGTCTGATTCGGGCGCTCCAGCTTCTGAGAAGGTAAGTTCAGAGCTATGTCAGCTCTCTGATTCAGATCAGTGGTGGGAGGGGCGGGGGGGGTCTGGTTGGGGAGGTGGGTGTGGTTTAGGAGCAGTTCCACTGCCACTCTGCCTGTGATTGGTGGGAAGGAAGGGGATCCGCTGCCACTCTGGTGGGGAGGAAGAGGGTGCACTGCCACCCTACATGCGTTTTGTGGGGGGAAGGGGGGGCCTGCTGCCACTCTGTGATGGGTGGGGAGAATGGGGGGGGGGGTCCGTTGCCACTCTGCCTGCGATCGGTGGCGGGGAAGGGGGCCATGATTGTTCTGGGTAGTGTTGGGGGGAGTGGATAAGGGGGACAATTATGTTGTGGGGGTGGGGCAATGTCTGAGGGCCAGGGGTGGGCATTATTAGGCCCAGGAACGATGTGGCAAGGGAACATTTTTCTTTTTTTTTATTGCGCATGCACAGTTGAAGGCTCTGATCGGAACAGAAATGTTTTAGGCGCAATATGCCCTACCCACAGATTTCTGCAGCGTGATTCAGAATCACTGTCTTTCAGGCAGAGTGTGTGTGGAGGCACCAGAGAACAGGTCTGAAACACTCCCAGAATCAAGTCCATCCAGCACTTAGAATCAAAATGGTAAAACCAGGCCCTGTATTTTCTGCCTTTTAACCAATCCTTATTCGATGCTAGTATATTACTTCCTATCTCATGTGCTTTCACTTTGCTAACTGACTTCCTGTCGGGGACTTTTTCAAAAGCCTTCTGAAAATCCAAGTTTCCTGCATCCAATAACTCCCCTTTGTCACTTGTTAATGACACTCTCAAAAAACTCCAATAGTTTGGACGAACATGACTTCCCTTTCATAAATCAATGTTGCCAGTGCCCAATCAGATTAATATTATCTGATGTCTATTTATAACATCATTTATAATAGATTCTAGCATTTTCTCTCTTTCTGATGAGGCCAACAGGTGTGTCGTTCCCTGTTTTCTCTCTCCCTCAGTTCTGAAATAGTGGGTGCATTTGCCAACTTCCAGTCTGCAGAAACCATTCCAAAATCAAGATGGTCACCCGTGCATCCACTATTGCCATAGCAATGATTTCAATATTCTGGAATGTAGGTCATCAAGTCCTGGGGATTTATCAACTTTTAGTCCCATTAATTTCACAAATACAACCTTCTTACTAATGCAGATTTCCTTTAATTTCTCATTCTTTCTACTCCCTCGGATCTCTAATTTTGAGTCTTTTTAATCCTGGCTCTTCTACAGTGAAGACAGGCACAAAGTAATCATTTAGCTTCTCTGCCATTTCTCTATTCCCCATCATGAATTCTTCTCAATCTGCCTGTAATGGACCCACATTTGTCTTAGTCAAACATTTTCTTTGTGTACCTATGGAAGTTTTCACAGTACTTTTTTTATGTTGACTGCTACTTTACATCCATATCCAGTAAGTATGAGGAGTGAGTTGACTGAAGTATATTGGAAAACTGTGGCCATGATTCTTCCAAAAGTGCTGAATTGAGGGGAAAACTGTTCTAGATCCTGACTGTTTTGTCAGTTCCGCTTTCATCCAAATCTCCACACTCTGTGCACTGCAGAGATGATATGGAGATGCCGGCGTTGAACTGGGGTAAACTCAGTAAAAAGCCTCAACACCAGGTTAAAGTCCAACAGGAGTTCACAGAACTCTCCACTCATCTGACGAAGGAACAGCGTTTCGAAAGTTAGTGGCATTTACTATCACATAAACCTGTTGGACTTTAACCTGGTGTTGTGAGACTTCTTATACTGCAGAGATCCCAGTTGTGAATATCATTAAAAACCTGGGGGGGGGGAGGGTGCAGGGCCTATTCACACCAGAGTTTGACATTTCTGGAACTCAGTGATCCCAATCTGTCAGTGTCCCCGCAGTGCTGCCCTTCCACCCCTACCTCCACAACAATTCCTGGGCCATCCCAGAGCGCCCCGGTGCACAGCAAAACCCTCCCAGCAATGGTGATCCCCTCACCCCAGTAGACTCCCCCCCCCCCCCCCCCCCCCACCCCCACACCCCCGGGTCAGACCCTCCCCTCCGCCTGCTCCGGCAGACCACCCCCAGCCTGTTTCAAATGCTGCCCTCCCTCCACCCCAGACCGATCCTGTCTGCAGAGTGGCAGTTGGACCTTCCAGCCCCACCAATTGCCTCTAGGCCCTGCTCACAATAGGTCCCACCCCCTTGGCATTGCCCAATAGGCAGTGCCAAGATGCCCCCTGGGCATGTATATTTTGCCTCTTAGGCAGTGCCAGGGACACAAGCTGGCACTACCAGGGTGCCCATGCCCAGGAGGCATCACACCCCTCGCCACCCGACCCCCTGGGGGCTCTGATTGCCCTTCCCTTCATTGCGGTGGGATCTCCCACTAGTTCCCCAAAATTGGGGAGCTAATGTAAACCCCACTGGAATGAAATATTCTTGGCGGGATGGGAGATTCAATCGGGACCCAAAAGCTCCCGATAATCACATTTAAAATACATTTAAGAAAGATTCAAATGACTTACCTGACTTCCTGCTGGTTTCCAATGTGGTCTGACGGGCGACTATTCGCCAGTTCTGGGAGATGCACATGCGTTCCTGGCACATACGCAAATCCCGGTACGAGGCCAGAAAAGCTGCAGGTCATGGTGGGAGAATCGTGGCCTATATGCGATAGGAGAAAAGCAATGGCAGCATTTAAATAATTAATCCACAATTTGCAACTATTTTACATTTCCTTAAGGAATAAAAATCCACAAAAATGCACTGTAATGGAGCTAACAAGATAACAGTAATATTAGATTAAAGGAAGCAGCTTATAACATTTCAAAAGGAGTAGAAAGCTTGAGGATTGAGAGAATTTTAAAATTCAGTAAAGGTAGACAAAGAATCCACGGGGTTATGGGTCAAGTACTGGCAGATGTGATTAGGTGTGAGTTCAGATGTTTCTGATGTGTCAGTGCAGACTTGAAGGGCCTCTTTTGCACTGTATAATTCTATGAAAGGGGAAACAGAATATGAGAGTAATAAACTGGGAGCATAAAAACAGATCATATAAGCTTCTGTAGATGTGTAAAAAGGAAAAGATTTGTGAGAATAAATTTAAATTCATTAGAGGTAGAGGCAGAATAAATTATAATGAAGAATAAGGAAATTGTAGAGAAATTAAGTAAGTGCTTTGTTTTAAACTTCACAGAAAACACGTAGAAAATCAGAAGTAAAGGGAAGCCAAAGATCTAGTGAAAGCAAGGATGTTAAGGATGTCAGTATTGTGGGCGGCACAGTGGTTAGCACTGCTTCCTCACAGCGCCAGGGATGGGCATTCAATTCACGGCTGGGGCCACGGTCTATGTGAATGCTGTATGTTCTCCCTGTATCTGCATGAGTTTCCTGCAGGTGCTCTGGTTTCCTCTCTCAGTCCAAAGATGTGCAGGTTAGGTGAATTGGCTATGCTAAATTCTCCCTCAGTGTACCTAAACAGGCGCTGGAATGTGGTGACTAGGGGATTTTCACAGTAACTTTTTTGCAGTATGACTGTAACTCTACTTCTGACTAATAAAGGAACATTTTATTAGTGAAGAAATAGTATTGGGGACATTAATGTGGCTAAAAGCCAACATATATCCTGGACTCAATAGTCCATGCCCTAGAATTTTTTTTAATCTTCCAGAATTCCTTACATTTCAGGATTGGAAGATAGCAAATGTAACACTGCTAATCGGGAGAGAAAAGGAATAATAGGGCAGTTAACCTGGGTTAATTGCCCAGGAAAATACTACAACCTCTTATCAGGGAATTGCAATAGAGCCCTTAGAGAATTACAGTATGATTGAGCAGAGTCAACATGAAGGAAAATAGACTTTATCAAATCTATTAGAAATTTTAGAAGACGTAATTAATAAGATGCATAAGGGGGAACTGGTGAATGAAGTTTTTTTGAATTTTCTGAAGTACTTGATGAAAAGTCACATCATATGGTGTTACACAAAATTAGGCCTGAACGGATTAAGGGTAATATTGTTATGAATGAGGTTTTAGAAAATGCTTATGTTTTGGTCCATGTAAAATTGGAAGAATGAAGAGAGTAGCATGATCAACTATGATCTTTGCCTGACAACACTCCTTGGCTTGGTTACTACATAGGCAGAGGAGGCAAAATTTTAATACATGTAAAAAAGACACAAGAAGCTGGATTGATTGTGGACAGACAGTTATTAGACAGAGGGAGAGAGGGTCTCACAAAGACAAAAGGTTGCTGGTGTGCTCAACGGGGTGAAGCAGATTGCAGGTTCTCTGTGACTAATCAGGCTGAATGCGGGAGGGAGGATTTTCTGTAACCGAATCCTTTGGCAACCTAAAGACTGGAGAATTGGCCTTGGCAAAGCTGGGAGAAGGAATCACTGGAGTGGGCCTTACTATAGTAAGTCAGTTCAGGAAACTGAAGAAGAGGACCTTCGATGATCATGGGATGTTATGACTCAGAGAAATGGAGAGAAGTAAATGCATTGGATGCTGGGAGGGACTGTATACTGTTTCCCACAAGGACTGTAATCCTGTGGGGAGCATACTGTTGTATATGTGTGTAGTGTGGGATTATCAGTCATAATAAATCATTGATAACGGTTATCATTTTTGTAGTTTAGGGTACCAGTTGCCTACAAGATGCTGTTTAGTCAATGTTGCTTCTAGTTTGTTTGTTACAATGAAAGTTTTAGAACTTGAAATCTTGTGAAATTTCTTTAAGTCAGTAGCTGGAAATTCAAATTTATTTTAAAATGGTGATTGATCTCTATGGGGGTCATAACAATATATTTGCATGAACCGAGTATTAGTTAATGAACAGACCTAATGAATAGACCCTGGGATTTTAGAGAGGAGGCTGTAGAGCTGGTAGTCAAAATTCAGTGTCCTTATGGAAGTAGCTCAATTGGGCTTCAACTGGCATTGCTGGTGGGCAAAGGGGGTGGTGTTGGGCATAGCACATGGGTAGGCCAGCAGCCATATCCTGGTGGTCTGTCTGTAGGCTGAGGAAGGCCCTCCTTGGGTACCTGTGTTGAATAGAGGGCCTCCCTAGTAGGGAAGGCCAGCCACATGGGAAGAACCAGCACCTGACCTCCACAGAGATCCCTTCCCCATCACCAGAGCCTACTTGACTGGTCCTGATGAGGCTGTCCTACTTACATCACTTCCAGGCCTCAACCACAGTTGTTTACCCCCAGCCTCCTGCAGACCCACCAGTGACCAACATGCCAATTGGCACTGCTAGGTCTGAACACCTGCCATCTTTGATTTGCTGGCAGCTCTTGCAGGCAGTATCCTTGTCCTGAAGGCCCCAGGAATCCCAAAGGCAGGAGGCTAGGTGTCTGATTTGGTGTTTTTTTTGGGACTCCCCACAACGACCACGGTGGTGTTGCCATCAACTCTCTAAGTGGAAAAGGCTGCCACTGAGACCATTAAATTCAGAACAGTGGACAGTTGGATTTGATCTTCCAGAAGTCCAGAGAATCCCGAACAGTCCCCATAGATTCAAAGGTGGCAAAAATGATCCTACAATTTAAGAATGGAAGCGGGAGAAATACATAGACATACTGTAAGTGACAATACTACAAGTCTACGGACCAGGAACTGGAAAAGGGGTTAGGCTGTATGTTTATCATAGAATTCCTACATTGCAGAAGGAGGCCATTTGACCCATCGAAGTGTGCACCGACCCTCTGACAGAGTATCTTACCCAGGACTATTCCCCACCCTATCACCGTAACCCTGCACATTTACCCCACTAATTCCCTAACCTTCACATCTTGGAACACTGTGCCATAATTTATCATAGACAATCCACCTAACCTGAACATCTTTGGACCGTGGAAGGAAACTGATGCACCCAGAGGAAACCCACGCAGACACTGGGAGAATGTGCAAACTCCACACAGGCAGTGACACAAGGCTGGAATCGAACCCAAGTCCCTGGTATTCTGAGACAGCATTGTGCCACCATTCTGCCCCCGACTATCATCTGATCATAGTCATGAAAGGTGTGAATGGCCACTTTGTAGCATAAATATTCTGTTTCTATCTACAGAACCAAGAGTAGAAATGCACAGGCCATTTTTGAATTGGTAGTGTGTAACTTGTGGGTTTCTGCAAAAAAGTACTCTTAAACCTCAGCTATTTATTATCTAGATCTGTGATTTTGATGAGGGGATCAAATGTAATGTATCCAAGTTTGCTGATAGTACAAAGTTTGGTGAGAAAGTAGGCTGTTAGCAAAACACAAATGTACTGTAAAAGATAAATTACTAAGCAAACATGTGACACATGGAACATAGTATGGAAAATGTAAAATTATCCATATTGGTAAGAAAAATAACAAATTGAAAAACAATGTGTTTTCAATGCTGAGAGACTGGAAAACTTTGGTATTCAGTGGGATCTAGGTGTTCTTGTACATTTTTAATTTCATTTTTACGGGATGTAGGCATGCGCTGGGCCAGCATTCTGGGCCCTAACTGCCCTCCAGTCCAAAGGGCATTTGAGAGTCAACTACATTGCTGTGGATCTGGAGTCACGTGTAGGCCAGGTCAGGTAAGGACATCAGATTTCCTTCCCAAAAGGGCATTATTGAACGAGATGAGTTTTTACGACAATTAACAATGGTTTCCAGTCATGATTAGACTTTTAATTCCAGATATTTTGTTGAATTCAAATTTCACCATCTTCCGTGGTGGGATTCAAAACCGGGTTCCCCAGAGTATTACCCTGGGCCTCTGGATTGCTAGTTCAGTAATAATACAACTGTGCCACTGCCTCCCCTGAACACAGAGTATACATTCAGGTAGAGAAAGCAATTGAAAGTTTCAAATGAAATGTACATCTTGAATACAAAGGGATTTCAAAGGGGCAAGAGTAAAAATGTTTTAAAATTTATTTATTCATGTCACAAGTGGGCTTACATTAACACTGCAATGAAGTTACACAGGGTCATAGTGAGACCACACCTGAAGTACAATGTACACCTAACCAAAAATATATTTGCTTTAGAGCAAGTGCAGTAAATTGATTTCTGGAATGAGGGGATTGTCCTATAAGGAGAGATGGAGTAGACTAAGCCTTTATACCCTTGGCCAAAATCTTATCACCATTCACAGGGTTTTCCAATCCCGCTGCAAGGAATGGAGATTTGGCAGGCTGTCAAGTTCTCCAACCTCGAGCATGGCATGAATGGCACATAAGATCACACCCTAGAATTTTTAAGAATAACAAGCAATCTCATTAAAACGTATAAAATTCTGAAGAGCCTTAAGCCAGGAAGATGTTTCTCCTGACTACAGCATCTGTAACTAATGGCCACTGTCTCAGCAAGGGGTTTGCTGCTTGGGACTGACAGGCAGAGATATTTTTCCTACAGAGCATTGTGAACTTTTGGAATTCTCTGCCATACAGGCTGCAGTGATTGAGCAATTCTGGTTAGAGATGAACAATTTTTGAATTCTAAGGGAACCAAATGATATGGGGTTAGAATGACAAGGTGCAGCTGAGCTACATCTCAACCATGATCCTATTGAATGTCAGAGCCAGTTTGTGTGCTGAATAATATATTTCTGCTCCTATTTCCCATGTTCTTAGCTTTTTTTTTGCCCAATTTAAATGGAATAAACAAAGATATACATTCATGAAGCAAGAATGGACAGACTATGTCTAAGAGGTGCCATGGAAACAGAATGCTTTCTGCTGTAACTCACATTGCAGACATCTCTTCTCTTGGTGAGAGTGTTTGCTAAATTTCCCCCAAGGTGCTTCAGATTAATCACGAGTTTTGTAATGATATATAATCCCATTGAGGACTACAGTAATTCTTTGAACAGTCATTCCAATCTTTCATTGTTCCTACAAATCTGAAAATGTTTTCATTTAATTGCAGTTAACTTCCACATTTTAGGTAAATCATATTTCTGTTTGCATAATTTTTCAACTTTGCACCCACAGCGAGGTAATATCATGACACGTACACTTTTTATGCTATTCCAATCTATCCTATCAAGATTGAACGCCTAGAGGAATTAAAATATCAGCCATTACTTTACAGCAATCTACGGCTGAAATATAGAAAAGAGGAAACTTGTTATTGAATATATCTACGTTGCCTAACATCAAGAAAGTTTGTTCATCATTATGGGCCAGACTTTGCATTAGTAATGGTGAAAATGCAAATATTGACAATCATTGCTCCCCTGAACTGACAGCACTACCCGAGTCCACAAATGTTAAATGTGGAAATCCAAATGTTGCTGTCGCTGATTTTACCCTTTTCACTAGGATACATGGTTGAGATCCCTCACAGAATGAAATCAGTTGAGAACTTTTACACCAAATTCTTAACTTCTTTGAATGTGTTTGTTTATTCATTCAAGGGATGTGGGTGTTACTAGGTGAGCATATATTGCTCATCCCTAATTGCCTTTGAGAAGGTGGTGGTAAGCTGCATTGCTGAAGTCCATGTGGTGTAGATATATCCACAGTGCTGTCAGAGAGGGAGTTCCAGCATTTTGACCCAGCGACAGTGAAGAGATGGTAATATATTTCCAAGTTGGCATGGTAAGTGACTTTGAGGGAAACTTCCAGGTGAACATACAGGAGTTGGAATGTCTTGTTGAAGTTGTACAAGACATTGGTAAGGCCACACTTGGAATACTGTGTGCAATTCTGGTCACCCTATTATAGAAAAGATATTATTAAAAAGAAAGAGTGCAGAAAAGATTTACTACGATGCTACCAAGACTTGATGGATTGAGTTATAAGGAGAGGCTGAATAGACTGGGATTTTTTTCTCTGGAACATAAGAGGCTGAGGGGTGATTTTATAGAGGTTTATAAAATAATGTGGGGCATAAATCAGCTAGATAGTCAATATCTTTTTCCAAAAGTAGGAGAGTCTAAAACTAGAGGGTGTAGGTTTAAGGTGAGAGGACAGATACAAAAGTGTCCAGGGGGACAATTTTTTCAGAGGGTGGTGAGTGTTGCAACAAGCTGCCAGAGGTAGTAGTAGAAGTGGGTACAATGTTGTCTTTTAAAAAACATTTAGATGGTTACATGGGTATAGAGGGATATGGGCCAAATGCAGGCAATTGAAATTAGCTTAGGCATTTTAAACAAAGGGTGGCATGGACAAGTTGGGCCAAAGGGCCTGTTTCCATGCTGTAAACCTCTATGACTCTATGGCTCAATGATGGTGTTCCCATGTGTCAGCTGCCCTTGCCCTTCTAGATGGTGGCAATTGTGGGTTTGCAAGGTGTTGTCTCAGGTGACTTGGAGCGTTCCTGTAGTGTGTCATGATTGTACATGTTGTTGCCACTTTTCCTCACTTTTCCTCAGTGGAAGGAGTGAATGTGTGTCAATGGATTGCCAGTCAAGCAGGCTGCTTTGTCCTGGATGGTGTCAAGATTCTGGAGTGTTGATGGAGCTGCACTCATCCCAGCAAGTAGAGAGTATTCCTTCACATTCTTATGCTTTGTAAATAATGGACAGGCTTTGAGAAGTCAGGAGGTGAGTTACTTACCGCATGATTCCTAACCTCTGACCAGCTTTTGCAGCCCTAGTATTTATATGGATAGTCTAGTTCAGTTTCTGTTCAATGGGAACTCAAAAGATGTTTACAGTGGGGATTCAGTGATGGTAATGCCATTGAATGTCAAGGGGTGATGATTAGATTCTCTCTCTGAAAGATGGTCAATGAATGGCATTTGTGTGGCTTGGATGTTATTTGCCCATTGTCAGCCCAAGTCTGACTATTGTCTAGGTCTTTCTGCATTTGGATGTGAAATGCTTCAGTACCCGAGGAGTCACGAATAGTGCTGAACATTGTGTTATCATCAGAAAACATCCTCATTCTGACTTTATGATGGAAGAGAGGTTATTGATGAAACAGCTGATGATGTTTGGGTCTGGCACAGTATCCTGACAAATTTTTGCAGTGATGTCCTGAAGCTGAGATGATTGACTGCCAACAACCATAAACATATTCCTTTGTGCTAGGTAATGACTCCAACCAGCAGAGAGTTTTCCATCTGATTCTCATTGCCTCCAGTTTTGTTAGATTTCCTTGATGCCACATTCAGTCAGATGCTGCCTTGATGTCTTGTTGAATGAAGTGTTTTTTTAACATCACGCTAAGTTTATTCTCACTGAATCAGTCTCATTGCTCCTGAAAGTAATCTTATATTTGCTGACTCAGTTTTCTCTGTTATAATAAGAAATCACATGTTCAAAAAGAATCACTTTTAAAGTTTGTATAAGGTATTTTAGCCATGAGTATGTGCCAGTGATTTACACAATCAGTAAATTCAAATTAAAATATGGAGTATTCAATGTTTTTTATTTCCTGATTTTTTTTTGTTTGTAAGAATAGCTCAAGGTGATTGGCTGGAGATTTCCTGTGACTTGGTATCAGATTTAAACTCATACGAGGAAAGGGGAAATCCAGGCTAACGAGGTCGCCAGAACTTTGAGGGCAGCTTTCTTTAAGGTCAGCAGTGCACCTCACCACTTTGCTGCTGAACACACAATCCAGCTATATTTTTCTGCTGCTGTGCATGTTAACAATTCTAAGTGGACTTAGAAAAATCTCTCCATGCACACAATTCTGCAGATAAATATGAGAAAGGGGTGGTGATACATGCAAAGATCAAAAAAGTGCAATTTTGAAGCCCTTAAATAGATTGGCTTAAAATAGGAGACGGTACAAAGAATCCTGATTTCAATGATTACAGAGTGTAGAATACAATGGGAGAGAGGTCAGCAGTAGATGTTGTAGTTAGCGATTACATGTTTCACAATAATTTGCAGATGGTGATGCACTTAGACAATATATGTAGCCTAAACTCCACAGCATTTTCTTACTAAATATACTGTTCACAGCAGGACAGTTTGACGCAATTAATACTGTCAGGATTTACATAGATGAGAGGCTGGAGGGGAATGTGGGCGTTCTGTCAGTCAAACTTAAAACATAATTGATATTTCTACTGCTGGAGTACATCACTTTAGACTATCAAAACTATACCTGGGGTGAGGAAAATAAAACCATGAGCAGAACATCTAGAGGCAATTTTGTGTAAAAAAAAAACCGGTAACTGCCAAAAATCCTATTAAAGATTGAAGACCGATATAATATTGGGTTATGGCCAGTAATACATTACCTTTCAGTGTTGAGCAATACAGTTTTGTTGCCTTTGGTTTTGTATACACTTATGAAATATGGATAAGGAATGCAATATTAATTTCTAATACTGATTGGACCTGAATAACAATTAAAAGCTATGATGCCTTCATGGAATATAGTTGTAATAAATTGAAGTGGAGCTGGAATAGAGTCATAAAGCTCAGAGTTACTAGAGCACTGAAAGAGGCCATTTGGCCCATTGAGTCCCAGCCAGCTCGCTATAGCACAATCTAGTGAGTCTCAATCCCCCACTCTATCCTTGTAGTCCTGCAGATGTATTTCCTTTTGAACACCTTTTATTGTTGTAGTTTTTACCACTCTCAGAGGCAGTGAGATACCACTTGCTGTGTAAAATAGTTCTTCCTTACTGCACTCTGCATCTTTTGCCAAAAACCTTATCTCTATGTCCCCTAGTCCTTGTACCATCAGCTAATGGCAACAGTTTTTCTTTGTCAACCTTAATTAATCCTCTCATGATCTGGTACATCTCTATCAAATCACCACTGTCCCTTCCCCCCTGCCACCGCGCGTGCGCGCGCGCCCCCCCACCAATACAACTGTCCCATCTACTTTGTTCCAAGGAGGATAACCCAAGCTTCTCCAACCTAACCTGGAAGCTGTTTTCCATTCTTAAGCCAATTTTTTTAATACAAGCTGACACTGACTCACCAATTTCAGGAGCAGTGATTTTATTAACTAGCCTTTTATTTCATGTGGCACTTTGTCAAACACTTCCTTAAAATCCATATAGACATCAAGCCTTCAACAACATTCTCTGTTATGTTATCAAAAGTATTCAATTAAATTAGTTAAGCACAATCTGCCTTTTGCAAAACTGCACGCGCCTTCCTAAACTAACTCAAAACACTCCAAATGCCTAATGATTTTTTCCCTGATTATTGTTTTTAAAACCTTACCAACCACAGATATTAAGTTGACCAGCCTGCAGTTATTAGAATTGTCTTTTCACCTTTGTTTGACATATAGCGTGTTAGAGTTGCCACTTTCTTCAGAAATGCCCCTCCCCACATATCTGGAAAAGATTAAGGCACGCCTTCCACTATCTCCATTCCCAATTCCTTCAGCAGCTTGGAATGCAGGCAACCCAGACCAGACAACAAAAGCCATTCCAAGCCAGTCTTTCTAGCACATCCTGCCTATCAATTTACACCCCATCAATTCCCTCGACCTTCTCCGTTTCTACCAATGTTTTGTCAGTATCTTCATAATAATCACTGATGCAACGTACTCATTAAGCATTCTAACCTTTCCCCATCTTTTTGGAATGCTTTTGCATTACTGAATATTAAGCACCCAAGCCTCATCATTTTGAGCCACATTTCTTTTATTATTCAGACGTTAGATTCTGACATGGCTAGTTATGCTTGTAGCTCCTGAACCTTATTCACCTAACTTTGTGCGATTACATACATTCATTCTAAACCTGCCCTTACAATGTCCCCAGTCTCTCCTACTGATATGGTAATACATCCTTCTCTCATATTTTCCAGCACTCTCCATCCTTTGTGTACCTCATTCTTCTTCCACTCCTGTATGATGGTGCAATCCCCAGCCTTTGTCATGACGAAATTAGTCCCAGTCCTACTGAGGTGCAACTAATCTCTTTTTTGAATAGGTGCTTCAAGTCTCTATTGTATACACTTATGAAATATGGACAAAGAATGCAATATTAGTTTCTAATACTGATTACTAGTTGTAATAAATTGAAGTGGAACTCGAACTAAGTCATAATTCTCAGACTTGCTGGAGTACTGAAAGAGCACCCCCTGCCCCCCAATAACCTTCCACTCTTTGTTAATCAAGAATCTATCTAGCTCTGCCATAAACACACAACCTGGGATTCTCCCAAAAAAAAATCCTAAATGCTAATTTTTCATAAAAACTGGAGTAACTGTTTTTTTAGTGGGATTTTCAAAATGAATCTCCCACAATCCTGTGCAATGCAGAGTACTTCACAGATTTACACTGAAAATCCAGGGTGGGGCCTTTTCTCGCTGGAGAGGCTGGTAGCATAGCGCTGAGCAGCTACTGTACCTACGCCAATTTGTCATAGTGGACATCGGCATATGTGCAATGGCCTCCTGGTCGCTGGCCTCCTGGTCACTGGCCAGTTCGATTGCTGGTCAATTTCACAACCCCACAACACTGCGCCTATGACCCCCAAACATCCTGGCCGCTGGCCTCCTGGACATCTCCAGGCCATCCTCAATTTCCATGACCACCACTCCCCACCCTCACCGATCTCCACCCCACCCCACCCCTAGGCATTGCCCAGTGGGCATTGCTATTTTGCCTCTTGGGCAGTGCCCAGGGGCACCTCCTCCCTATCTCTGATCTCGTGTGGGGGGTGATCTCCATGGCCTCCCTTCACACCAGTGGTGTCGGGCCACCAGCTCCCCATGAGCTGTTGTAAATCCCATTGGAGTGAAATACTCCTGGCGGGTGGGGAGAGAGGCTAGCAGGCTCGGAGATTTCAGTCTCGGGCCTGCTAATGGGATTCAAATAACAATTTAAATATTTAAATCAGCTCCATGCCAATTTCCGGAATGCATCTGACGAAGCTGGAAATCTGGGCCCCGGAGACATGCGGAGGCCCATCGGGAAGCCCACAAAACAGTGTCTGCAGCAGCACAGCAGGGCTGAGAGAATCCCCGCAAAGATTCGACTTCCACTGCCTTTTGAGGAAGAGAGTTCCAGAGATTCACGACCCTCAGAGAAAAACATTCTCCTCATCTCCATCTTAAATGAGCAACCCCTTATTTCTAAACAGTGATGTTTATTTATAGATAAAGTCATTTGAAGCTAACACTAATTAAGGCAATCCAGTGACATTTAAATCCAGACTTCACCTCCTAAAAGCAAGGTGCATTCAGGCTATGAGATGACCTGAAACTGTTTGAGAAGTGGAAGATCTAGAGGAAGCAACAAAAATATTGCATTAGACAGAAGAACAAACCTTAGATCTTGCTGCTACGATGGAAGTCTTGGTGTAGGGCAAGAAGAAAGAAGTTCTCTTCCCTCAAGGAACAGGGGCTCTCCAGAAATGCTAAGGAGACAGAGAGAGCAGATGACAATGCCAACAAAGCCAGCAGTCTAGCCCTGAGGACCTGCCTGCAGTGCTGAATGAGATTTAATGACTATACACGATTGATCAAGGTCAGTGAATGTATCCTCACATGCCATGCAAACAGTGCCATTAACTTTACACACTGGGACATGAAACTGAAGGCCCTGAGGGAGAACAGAGTGAGGAGGAAGAAACACCATCACACAATCTGACACTTGAAGCTACCAACTCTGATACTGGCACTTCACATCCTTTACAGAGTGGTTCGAGTCAAGATCTGTATTGGGGTGAGTCGAGGGGCAGCAGTAAGCTGCAGCTACGTCAGGGGTAAGGCTCAGTCATATGCCAGATCCCTGGACAGCAAGATCTCCCAGGAATTCTGATAAATCTCAGAGGATGCAGATTGAGCGACATATAGGAAAAGGATAATGGGTATCTGCATAAAAATGTGAGGCCAGAGGGAGAGGCAAAAGCAAAGCGGGGATTAAAAAAGTGATGGAGACAGTGAGAAATTCATTGTGAGACTAGAGGGGAGGAGAGCACAACAGGGATAAAAGGAGTGATAGAGAGACACAATGTGAAATCAATGGGAGAACAGAAAGCACAATGGCAATAAATGGAATCATAGAGAGAGTGAGGGATTCATTGCGAGCCCAGTGGAAGAGGAGAGAGCACAAAGGAGTAAAACAACATAGGTTAGTCCTTTTGCTGCTGAACATACGTTCAGTTTAAAGTTTATTTATTAGTGTCACAAGTAGGCTTACACATTAACATTGCAATGAAATTATTATGAAGATCTCCTAATTGCCACACTCTGGTGTCTGTTGGGTACTCGGAGGGAGAATTTAGCATGGTCAATCCACCCAATCAGCACATCTTTAGGACTGCAGGAAGAAACCAGAGCACCCGAAGGAAACCCACACAAACATGGGGGAGAACATACAGACTCTACACAGATAGTGCCTGGTTCGATTCCTGGCTTGGGTCACTATGAGGCAGCAGTGCTAACCATTGTGCCATCATGCTGCCTCTACTGTCACACTGTGCAGTTGCACATGTACAGAGCTCAAATGTGGCAGTTGAACTTCAGTCACTGTTGGATGCTGACTGACATCGCAATTTGCCTATTGGTATATATCAAGCATGTCCTCATTAATAATGCCTGCGCTAACGCTCTCAACAACAAGGCATTCAACAAGCTGCACCAGAAGGGGGTGTTGGTGGCACAAGTTATATATTGCATTGAATAAGACTAACACATGCTCAACTTCAGGCAGCTATTGTTGAACAAACTTTATTTACACCTCCTTGACAGGGCAGCAGAGGCGGTAGTATAATAAAATGCTCAACTCTTACAATGTATTACATTCCCTCCCAATTTAAAACAGCAACCTATCATTAAAACGTAGAATGATACATGTACATAATTTCTCCAGATGCAGTAAGACTAAACCACTAACAACTAAAATTAAAATTTGAAATTTATCAAGCTGGTTTGCATATTTGTAACTACTGTAATCACAGCCAAAATATAGGTGACCAAAGCTCTCAAACAATTGTTTTTACTTAACACCAGCATGTCTTCAAAAAAAAAATCACCAGTTGACAAATAATTGACAACTTCTTTTTTCTTCCTTCTCATATGCTTTCAATTAATCAATTATTTGGCTTCTTTCTCTTTTTGTCTGGGCACCTTCTTCCAATTCCATAAGCTTGACTCTACTCTCTCAACATCTATGTCTGTGTCAAACCTAAAATTTGATTGGTATTATCATCTCCGCTTGATGGTTGGTACCTTGACATTGATTAGTTTGTCTTAATTAAAGACCCTGATTCACTTTCTTCCACCAGTGGATTTTGTAACACCAGCAAGCTGTCCTCTAAACATACATAATAGAAACAGAAGTAAGCCATTTGGCTGTTTGAGCCTACTCTGCCATTCAATAAGTTCATGGCAGATCTGTTTGTGTTTCAGGTTCTATGTTGCCATCTACCCCCGAAAACCCTTAATTCCCTTGTGTAAGAATCTATCTATCTCATGTCTTACCAATATTCAACAACCCCACCCCCACTGCCTCCTGAGGCAGAGTTCCAAAGTTGCACAACCCTCAGAGAAAAAAAAGTCTCCTCACCTCTGGTCCCAAAAGGGTGACCTCTAATTTTAAAGCAGTATCCCCTAGTTCTGGACTGAGCCACAACAAGAAATATCCTTTTCATGTCCACCTTGTCAATACCATTCAGAATCTTATATACTTCAATCAAGTCAACTCTTGCTCTTCTGAACTCCAGTGCAGACAAGTCCAGCCTGCCTAATTTTTCCTCATAAGATAACCTGCTCATTCCAGTTAACAAATCTGGGAAACCGTTTCTGAACTGCCCCCATTGCATTTACATGTTCAGTTCAGTTAGCGCCGTGAGAAAACTGAATGCATGTTTTATTTTAAGTGGGGAGCAGCAGGATGAGGGTGACCAAATCAGTAGCAACAGGGTGGACTTTTCAAACTTTGTGAAAAATCCTTTGGTCCCAATTACAGCACTTAAAGCATGCTGATACCCCATCTTTAAAAAAACTGGGAAAAAGTTGTTTTTTCTATTAATAAAATTATGAGAATGAATGATTTCATAACCTCTCATTTCTGAAAAGCAATTTTCGTGGATCATTCTGCAATTTTCCATTAAATGCCAAATTTAACCTCATTGTAGAGTTGAAATAAAGCCTACTGATTTTCCTAATCTTTGTGTACTAATTTGCACAATGAAGCAGGGAGGTGGGTTACCTGGCACAATCTGAATGCACTGACAAATTGCTTCAGAAAAAAATAAATTTAAGTGGGCACATAGTAGTAGAACGTTCTCCTGATTTGAAAAGGCAAGCATCTGTAGCCTTTCTAAATATGCTTCTATTCTTTCACAGGATGTAAGCTTCATTGGGTAGGTCAGCATTTATTCCCCATCCCTAACTAAACCTGAAGATGTAGGTGAGCCCCGTTGACCAGCAGCAGTCAATGTCAATGTGGTGTAGGTACGCCCATGGTGCCATGAGCAGGGGAGTTGCACAGTGGGTCCAGAAGAATAATGGCATGCCAAAAAACAATGAAAACAAACCTCGTGAAGACAAGAAAAGGAATCTGCTAGTGATCAAATGTTGTGTTTGATGTGCTGCTACATGGCCATATGAAATGTTGTGTATTTTGCCTCCAGGATCTGGGAACAAGTACAGCAGAAGAAAATATTCTTTAAGAAACCTGGCAAAAAAGAAACTGATTTATAGTTCATAGTGTCTTTCTTACTGTCACAAGTAAGCTTACATTAACACTGCAATGAAGTTACTGTGAAAACCCTTAGATGGAACACTCCAGTGTTTGTTCAGGTACACTAAGGGACAATTTAACATGGCCACTGCACCTAAGCAGCACATCTTTTGGACTGTGGGAGAAAACCAGAGCACCCAGAGGGAACCCATGCAGACACAGGGAGAATGTGCAAACTCCACACAGATAGTGACCCAAGCTGGGAATCGGACCCAGGTCCCTGGCCATCTTCTGGGTTTAACAACCCTCCCACATGGGTTTAATAAACCTCCCACCTTTCCCATCACCTTCTCTCCCACTCCAGTCCACAACCCCAGTTACACCAGCAGTGGGGCTCGAGGTGGGTGACCTGCCCATCCTCAAGGGCCTCAATCTACAATCATCATGATTTCACCACCAGCAGGAGAGGCCAATGCCAAGGGGCCAGCCCAGTGATGTCACTACACAGGCTGCTAGCAGACACAGGGTATACCTTGTAGTGGTCCCCTCGGGTTGTCCCTCACTGGCACATGCCAGCGTAGCACCTGTCAAGAACTCCAATCATGCCAATATGATGCAATGCCACATGTCCAATGTGCTGGAGAGCTGCCACCCTCTGATTAGCTGGCAGGACTGTAGGGTGGGTCTTCCTGCCCTTGTCACCTGAGAGGTGGGTTTCCTGCCTCCAGCCAAAGAGCACAGGTGCTCTCTGGATGGTCTGTCGCCTGACATTTTCTCCTGGGTTTCGTCTGGGTGTTCCGGCTTCCTCCCACAGTCTGAAAGACGTACTGGTTAGGTGCATTGACCCAAGCAGGCACCGGACTGTGGTGACTGGGGAATTTCACAGTAACTTCATTGTAGTATTAATGTAAGCCTTACTTGTGACTATTAAACTTTTACTTTCAAACCTAATCATGGTGGAGTGTTAAACCCAGCCCATGATCACAACTATAGGCATTATGGGCTAGAATGTTTGCTATAAATTTTGGTAGCTTGAATCAGAAAATTTCCTGACTTGGCCAATTCCACCTCCCCCCCCACCCCACCTTGATTTAAAGGGCCTTGTTAAACCTAGTGTTTGCTCCTGAGAGGCAGAGGCAAGATAAAGTCAGCACAAAACCCAGGGGCAAGCTTGCCCCTCGGTTCTCTGGGAATTTATCCCAGTTATTTTAGCTATTGTTGGGCCCTACAACCTTTACTCTTACACTCCCTCAAACCCTTTACTCCCTGACTCTCATACCCCCATGCCACCTTTATGCCATCTCATTTCTCCACCCATCCTCATGTCTATTCCTATCCCTTGCCACTTCCATGCTAACTCATACGTTAAATCCATTCTCCACGAGCATCCTCATATTCCCCCTGCTGCCTGCAGAGTCTCTCACCCAGAATGCACAATGGGTGGACCTCAGGAGCCATGTGAAGATGAAAAAAATGTCTAACAATCTACTATGGATCCCATTCATACACATTGGATAATGAAATAATCTCCTATTCAAGAAGCTCTTTCAAAGCTTTTAAATCTCCTCAGTGATTAATATCTAATAAAAAAACTTTGATATAGACTCCACATCAAAGAATGCTGATCTATTAAAAGTCCCATTAAACTGTCAATCAAACTGTGAATGCAGAAACCTCTGCCAAGTTAACTGTAGCTTTTGAAACTATATCCCTCTCTCTTCAAAGATGAAAAGTAACGGGTCTAAGCTATCAGTACAAAGAAAACCTCTATTGGACTGCTTCAATTGACAGATCATCTGGTGTAACTTAGGGAAAGGCTAACATCTGCTTGTGTACTTTCAATAGAGGTCTCTGTTTATATTCCCTCAATGGTTATTATTTTGCCATTATGAATGCAAAATAATAACCATTGAGGGAATGTAAACAGAGACCTCTATTGAAAGTACACAAGCAGATGTTAGCCTTTCCCTAAGTTACACCAGACGATCTGTCAATCGAAGCAGTCCAATAGAGGTTTTCTTTGTACTGATAGCTTAGACCTGTTACTTTTCATCTTTGAAGAGAGAGGGATATCAAAACAATGCCATTTAATTCAACCATATGTACGCTTCAAGAGCATTGATCTCTCCTCCATCAATTTGGGAGGTCCACACTTAGGGCTAAGGCCATTGAATCAACCAAAATGGGATATATTTGAACTCAACTGTTTAGATTCAAATGGTCCTGCTTAGTTTGGTTTTCCATCTGTGATTCACTCCTGCCCCACATAATTCACCTGACAAAAATAGAATGTTAGTTTTAGGGTAGGGACTTCTACATCCAGGTCCTGTCTGCCATATGTAAAGGTCTCAGAAGTCTTCCCAAGGCTATGAAAATCTAACTCTTAAGATCGAGTTTAATTTTGGCAATGGCAAAAATCATTTACTTTTTTGAGCAACATTGAGAATCTGTAAAATGCTGTCTAGTGGGAAAGGGATGCATGTTTTCAGTCCACAGCAGTGGGAACCTGCTTTGATTCATTTGGGAGTGGGATTTGAGATAATATTGCAGTGCCAGCTGGGATCAAGCTCTAAGCATGACCATTGAAAGCAGCCATTGCAATGTTGTGACCCAATAGCAGATGTGGTTACCAGAACTGGCACTCTGCTAACAGACTGGAAACTGAGGCAGTTGTCCCTGGTTCTTGGTATATAGCTGACTAGGTGTGTCATATGCTGCAGTCATATTCTGGCCCCTGCTGATCCCCAAACATGATGTGGGTATGCCGGTGTTGGACTGGCGTAAACACAGTAAAAAGTCTGACAACACCAGGTTTTAGTCCAACCGATTTATCTGATATTACTCACAAGCTTTCGAGGTTTCCCTCTTCGTCAGGTGAATGGAGAGTTCTGGCCTCAGACAGAGCATATAAAGCACAGACAGTTTAGAGATTACTGATTAGAATGCAAATCCTTACACCTAGCCTGCTGTTCAAGACCTGAAGTGGCTGACAATGTGAGTGGAAGGAGCACTGATCACAGGTTACAGAGATGTGTATTGTCTCCAGACAGTACAGTAAGTGAGGTTTTGCAAACCCAGGCAAGTCACAGGGGTTACAGATAGTGTGACATGAACCCAAGACCCCTGTTGAGACCGTCCTCGTGTGCAGAACTTGGCTATCAGTCTCTGTTCAGCGACTCTGCGCTGTCGTGTGTCGTGAAGGCCGCGTTGGAGAATGCTTACCCGAAGGTCAGAGGTTTGCCTGGGTTTGCAAAACCTCGCTTACTGTACTGTCTGGAGACAATATACATCTCTGTAACCTGTGATCAGTGCTCCTTCCACTCACATTGTCGGCCACTTCAGGTCTTGAACAGCAGGTTAGGTGTAAGGATTCGCATTCTAATCAGTAATCTGTAAACTGTCTGTGCTTTATATGCTCTGTCTGAGGCCAGAACTCTCCATTCACCTGACGAAGAGGGAAACCTTGAAAGCTAGTGAGTAATATCAAATAAATTGGTTGGACTAAAACCTGGTGTTGTCAGACTTTTTACGATCTCCAAACAGCCTTTCAACTTGTATATCATTGTCAGAGGACATTGCATCTGAGGCACTTAATTCTTAAAATTAATTATTAAACTATCACCCATTGTAATGAAAACATTATACTCAAAATGCAAAGGTTTTGTGACTTCAACAATCTTGTTCATAAGCTCATATATTCATAAGATATAGGAGCAGAATTAGGTCATTCATTCTACTGAGTCAGCTCCACCATTCAATTGTGGCTGATATGCTCTTCATCCCCATTTTCCTGCCTTCTCCCCATAACCCTTCAACCCATTACCAATTAAAAATCAGTCTAACTCCTCCTTAAATTTACTCATTTGTCCCAGCTTCCATCACACTTTGGGGCAGCAAATTCTACAGATTCACAACCCCTTGGGAGAAGTAGTTTCTCTTCAACTTCATTTTAAATTTGCTACCTTTTATCCCAAGACTATGATCTCTTGTCTTCGAATGCCCCACCGATAGAAGCACCCAGTCCACAGCTGCTTTATCCATATCTTTCATCATCTTGAATACCTCAATTTGATCTTCCCTCATTCTTCTAAATTCCAGAGGGTAGAGGCCTAAACTGTTCAATTTCTCTTCATATGACAAATCCCTCATCTTTGGAATCAATCTAGTGAACCTCCTCTGAACTGTCTCCAATGCCACTACACCTTTCCTCAAATACGGGGACCAAAATTGTGCACAATACTTAGGGTGCGGCCTCACCGATGCCTTGTATAGTTCCAGCAATACTTTCTTACCTTTTATATTCTATTCCTTTAACTATAAATGCCAACATTCCATTCGCTTTCTTTATTATCTGCTGTACCTGAGTAGTTTTCTGCGACTCATGAACGAGGACATCCAGATCCCTCTGCATCAGAGCACCTCGAAGTCTCTCCCCATTTAAATAATAAGTCACCTTCTCATTTTTGCAACCAAAATGCATGACTTAACACTCATCCATGTTAAACTCCATCTGCCACATTTTGGCCCACTCTCCTAAACTATCTACATCCATTTGTAAAGTTCTTATTTCCTTATTGCAACTTATTGTCCTGTCTATTTTTGTGTCATCTGCAAATTAGTCCCAGTCCTCCGAGTTGAATATATTATGCAAATTAAGTAAAGTGGCACATAATGCATTTGACAGTTTATACACGCACGTTCATGGAATCAAATAAACAAACTTTATTATGTTAATCAAAATCCAGTGTTTCTAACCAAAGCAACAAGCATCTACTTTGATATATTCAAACTGACTTCTTTTTGTTCAGCAAATGGAAATGGGGGAACAGATGCATCCACACCAATTGTAGTTGATCACTGTACAGTTAAACTGATTTTACTCATAGAAGTAATATAAATATATATCATTGCCCATCACGGGCAGTGGCTTGGTAGCATCACTACTGACTAAGTTGGCTGAATCCTAAAGGACATGTTAGATTGGATCTGTGATAGGAGATGAAATAACCAACAAGAGGGAAAAACACACTTGACCTCATCCTCACCAATCTGCAGATGTGTCCATCCATGACAATATAGGTAGGAGTGCCCACCACACAGTCCCTGTGGAGACAAAGTCCCATCTTCATGTTGAGGGTACCCTGCACTACAATGTTTGGCACTACCACTGTGCTGATTTTGAGGATCAACAGCTGAAAATGGACAACCAGGAGGTGCTGTGTGCCACAGGATTGTACTCAACTACAGTCTGTATCTTCATGGCCTGGAATATTCTTGACTCATTTCTCTATTTCAATGAAGGGGACAGTAGGGCATGTAAGAAGCAGCACCAGGCACACCTAAAAATGAGATCAACCTAGTGAAGCTATAACATATGAGTACTTGTGTGCAAACCATCATAGGGAGCTAAATGATTTCACAACCAATGAATCATATCTAAGCTCTGCAGTCCTGCCACGTCCAGTCATGAATGGTGGTGGACAATTAAGCAACACACCAGAAGAGGAGGGTCCACAAATATTCCCATCCACAATGATGGAAGAACCCAGTTGATCAGTGAAAAGAATAAGGTGAAACTGTTATAACGATCATTAGCCAGAAGTGCTGGATGGATCATCCCCAGTATCACAAATGCCAATCTTTGGCCAATACGATTTGTTCCACATGATATCCAGAGCAACTGAAGGCACTGTATACTGCAAAAGCTATGGGGCTCTGATAATATTCCAGCAGTAGACTGAAAACTTCTGTTCTAGAACTTGCTGTGCCCCTAGCCAAGCTGCTCCAGTATACTGGTATCTACCTCACAATGTGGAAAACTTCCTTGTTACACCCTGAGCACAAAAAGCAGGACAATCCAAACCAGCCAGTTACAGCTCATCAGTCCGCTCTCAACCATCAGAAAAGTAATAGGAGACGTCATAACAGTGTAATCAATGAGAACTTACTCAGCAATAACATGCTCTCTAATGCTCAGGGCAGAATTTTCCGACCGCATTCACCCAAAATCCCGTCCGAGGTCAACAGACCCTTCCATGATCTGTGTCCCAATTGCTACGTCTCACATAGTGGTTGATGGTAAAATTCAGTTTGGGTTCCACCAGGACCACTCAGCTTCTGACCTCATTTCATCCTTGGTTTAAACATGGACAAAAGTGCTGAATGCCAGAGGTGAGGTAAGAGTGTCTACCCTTCACATCAAGGCTGCATTCAACCAAGTGTGACATCAAGGAGTCTTAGCGAAACTGGAGTCAATGGGAATTGGGGGAAAACCAATTGGAGTCATACCTGGCACAAATGAAGATGGGTATGGTTTTTGGAGGTCAAACACCTCAGTTCCAGGATATCACTGCAGGAGTTCCTCAGGGTAATGTCCTAGGCCCAGCCATCTTCAGCTGTTTCATCAGTGACTTTCCCACCATCATAAGGACAAAAGAAGGGATGTGTGCTGATGATTGCACAATGTTTAGCACCATTCAAGACTCGTCAGATACTGAAGCAATCTGTGTCCACATGCAGCAAGACCTGGCTTGGGCTTGGGCTGAAAAGTAGTAAGTAACATTCATGCTGAACAAGTGCCAGGCCATGGCCATCTCAAACAAGAGAGAATTTAACCATCTCCCCTTCCCATTCAATGACATTACTGTCACTGAATACCCCACTATCAATGTCCTGGTTATCATTAACCAGGCTGAACTGGGCCAGCCATGTAAATACTATGGTTACAAGAGTAGGTCAGAGGCCAGGAATCCTGTGGCAAACACCTCACCTTCTCTCTCCCAAAACCTGTCCATCATCTACAAGACACAAGTCAGAAATGTGGTGGCATACTCTGCATTTGCCTGGTTGAGTACAGCTCCAACAACACTCGGACTCAACATCGTCCAGGACAAAACAGTTCATTTCATTGGTATCCCACCCACAAACAACTGCTGCTTTCACAAACGATGAATGATAGCAGCAGTGTGTATCTTCTACAAGATGCACTACAGGAGCTCACCAAACCTCCTGAGACAGTACCTTCCATATCCACGAGCACTACCACTTCAAAGGACAAGGGCAGCAGATACCTGGGAATACCACTACCTGGAAGTTGCCCTCCAAGCCACACACCATCCCAAGTTGGAAATGCATCACTTTCCTTTACTGCCACTTGGTCAAAATTTTGGAACTCCTTCCCTACAAGCACTATGTAACTATACCACATGGACTGCAGCAATTCAATTGACAACTACTTTCTCAAGGACAGCTGATGGGCAACAAATGCTGGTCTAGCCAACAACGGCTATGTCCCTTGAATTTTTTTAATATAAATCTCATCTAAGCAAGTGAACAATGAACAATCCTGAATATCAGTTCAAGTTATTGCTCCAGTTTCTCTAAGTAGCAGAGCAGTTTTCACAGAGAAGAGGATTTATGTGGTTAAAAGAAAATCAATTTATGTCTCAAACTTATAAATCACATGTGAAATGTCAACTCTTAGCTGTGATCCTTAGATTATGACTTTGTTTAATCACTCCATATTCTGTTCATATCTCATAGCTGTCACCAATTAGCAGTACCTTTGATTAGTTTTTAAATTTTGTTTATCATTTTCACTAGATGTTAGAAGCCATTTGAGATCAATCAAGACTGGGTTACATGTGAAAAATCAATTCTTTGCAATAAAAATAGCCCTAGCAGCCACATTCCTATTGTACCCGAACCACTCAGAATCTAATGAAGTCTTTTGTCTTTTTATGGGAATCCTTGAACGGCTTTCTTTCAAGTGCAGGCAGTAACTCAAACCTTTTAGCGAGCAGTTGGTTTTTCGCTATCATCCTCCTCTATCAGCATCCTAGAAATTTGATTTTTGATTTAATAATTACACTTCTCTATGGTGTGATTGTGGCTTCATCACTTTTTGATGATGATGGCAGTTTAGTTTAACAGGCCACAGTTTATTTTGATAGTTAAGGGGAGGCTTAGCGTTGCTGAAATCAGGCCACAAAGAATTTCAGTGTGGAATTTTAACCATCTTAAGATTGATCATTATGTTAAGAACAACATTTTTAGGGTTGTTAAGTCATTTCATTTTCCCCTCCCTTTTCTCCTCATATGTTTCTGTGCCACCCATGCGTTTCCTGTGGAGATGGTGCGTGTTTGCTCCATATTTTGACATCCATGCCGCAATATAGCAAGCTGCAGGAACTCTGCAAGGGCAGTGTGGTGTGACTAGTTTTCTGATTTTGCTTCCTTATAATGAAGGTAGTAGCACATGCTCAGTGCTGTTCTGCCAACACCATGACTGAGATTACAGCTTCGAACAGAGTTATCAGCTTGAATTTCTTTTGGCTCAATTGCGAAACATCATAGAATCCCTGCAGTGCAAGAAGAGGCCATTTGGTCCATTGAGTCTGCACCAACTGTCTGAAAGAGCATCGTATCCAGGCCGAGCCCCCGCCCTCACTCCCTATCCCCGTAACCCCACGCATCTACCATGACTAATCCACCTAACCTGCACATCTTTGTCACCCAAGACTGGAATCAAACCCAGGTCCCTGGTGCTGTAAGGCATCTGTGCCAACCACTATGCCACTGTGCTGCCACTATCTCATGCAACTCTTATTTTCAATAAAACAACTACAGGCTAAATATTTAGTTTTTTGGGGGAGCTGAGGGGCCAGAATGGAAATTGAGAGCTCTGCATATTCTTGCTACTCCATACCCGCACCTCCCCCCCGCCCCCGCCCCCCCAACCTATTTCAGTTTCTCCAATCAAGAGTTGGATGGGCTACTTGTGGCTTTCTTGGAGGAAGGAGCTGCAATGGGAGGCTCTGTGGCCAACTTGTTCAATAGGCAGGGACATTCTGCGGCAGAAATGTAATGCGGACAGGAGCCCGGCTCCAAGTTAAAAGGCTCCATGTTTCTTTTATCTCTTAATGAAGGCTCAGGAATGCTCAAAATTGAAATTGAAAAGAAAGCACGCAAAACACTTTTACCTTTATCAGCAAAATTTATTGCTAGATGCAGCCATGCACCTAGTAGCAGGCCTTTTCCTCCCCCTTTGTTTCACTTTGTCACTGCTGTCAAAAAACACTTCGAGGCTCTTTCATAGTTGATGGCCGGAAAATGTAGCAGGCAGCGAAAAGTTCCAGATGATTGGCCCATTAACAAGCTTAATAGCATGTTAACCAGTAATTTCAAATGGCAGGCAGGCTGCCAATTTCCACATACAACCTATTCCAACATGCAGATGTACAGATTTAAAATCCAGCTCTAATTTTTGTTTCTCTATCTTTAACTCTTACTCCTACATTGAACCAGATGAAGCTATTCATTGTTCTGACTCAACCAAAAGATGCAAATCAAATGCCACAAGCAAACAAGTCATTTCAATGTTATATGGCATTATAGTAGCAAGCTCCTTATGTATGGCATATGTAATCATGTAGCTATAAATCCTGAAGTACTTTTAGTGTGAGCTATTGCCATGTTGAAAATGTAGAAAAATACCTTTTCTCCTTGAAAGCTCTATGTTAAACAGCATTTCCACAGTACAGGTTAGATAAGCGTCATAGTTCTTGGATATATGTAACAATTATTATGATCATCTATATTACAGATGTTTAACTCATCCAGTGAAGCATTAGGCCCAATTTTAACACTCTGCAAGTGGGTGGTTTTGAATGAGGTAAAATTAGGCTCAGCATTTCAGGTTAACCTGAAAATAGAACTTCTCTGTCTCTATAAATGCTGTCAGACCAGTTTTCAGTTCCCAGCAGTCCTGCTTTTGTTTGAAACGTAATTGGTGTACAACCTCTCCTGATCTTATGGGCTGGATTTTATGGAACGCCATCATTTCTGTTTCTTTTCCTTCACTCCCTTGTGTCACTTCATTATTCCTTGTTTCTTTCCCTACCCCAAATTTTTCGTACCATTTGGCATCGTTTGCTTTCAACAATTTTTATTTGAAGTCAACTGCACTCAGTTGCAATCATCTTGTCATCATTTGACATCAGTTGTTCTCAAATGCAATTATTTTGTCATTATTTGAAATCACTCGCACTCAGAAGCAATCATCTGGCTATCATTCTATTCCATTTTAACTCAGAACTGACCATTTAGCTATTATTTTCACACAGAATCATACTTGTGATATTAAATGATAGTTATCAACTGACATCATGGTCACCAATTGCCATCTTGCAGTGATCACGACAAAATATGAATGTAAATACAACCAAATTTTCCTAAGACCCCGCTGATGATGCATGCAGTGTGTGGGCTGTCTCTCCCTTCCCTCCGACCATACCCCCAAACTGCTCTTTTCCACTCCCTAACTTTTCTCTCCTCCCTTCTTTTCCTCTTCCCTTCCCGCTCCTTTCCCTTTCCCCTTAGTTCCTGCTCCCTCACTTCATTTCCCCTCCCTTCCTTCCCCTCTACTCCTTCCTTTCTTACTCTCCCATGTCCCCTTCTTTCCTCCTCCCCCTCCTTCCCCCTTCTCTACACTTCTCCGTCCCTTTCCTCCTCCCCCTCCCTTTCTGCTCCCCTCCCTTTCCCCACCCCTTTGAGGTGAATTGAGATCAATTACAAGCTGATATGAACAGGTTTGCAGAATGGGCATGTGTACTTAGCAAATGAGTTTCAACATCAATCAATGTGTGCTGTTATATTTTGACAACAGTATCATTTAAATATGTTAAGATTGCACAAACTGGCATGTTAATGGCATTTCGAGCTTGATGTTAAGTTTCTCATGATAATTTCACTCAAATTAAATATTTCAGAAAAAAAATTGGTTCACAACCAACAAAGCCGCAGTTTTAAGAGGTAAACATTGTCAGGTTTGAATAATCCATATTCAAGTTCTGCATGGATTAACTATTAGATACCAGAGACATGGATCATAGAATCTTAGAAACCCTACAGTGCAGAAGGAGGCCATTCAGCCCATCGAGTTTCAAAAAGAGCATCATGCCCAGGTCCTCCTCCCTGCCCTGTCCCTGTGACCCCTCCCATTTATAATGATTAATCCTAACCTACACATCTTTGGACTGGGAGGAAACTGGAGCATCCGCAGGAAACACACACAGACATGGGGGAACACACAAATTCCACACAGACAATCACCCAAGACTGAAAATGAAGCTGAGTCTCTGGCGCTGTGAGGCAGCAGTGCTAACCACTGTTCGAATGTGCTGCTCACTAAAACCGGTAGCTTACAGAGACTGGAAAAGAGTGCATTCTAGAACATCAATTTATTGTGACCTCATGAGACGTTTTGTGAGTTGTGTTTGATCAAGGTGAGGCCCCTTGAACTGATAGCTTTAACTCAAGATCCATGTTTACAGAGCTAGCCTGAAACTGACGCCTTCCAGGGCAGACCTGTGCACATTCGAAAGTGGTGCAGGAACAAGCCCCTGAAATGAGCCTTGGGGCAATCAAAGGGACATAGCGGGTTTGGAGGTCTGATGCAGGAGTTCGGACGTCCAGAATGGGAGTTCAGGAGGCCTGGAAGGCCTCAAAGTCACAAGGCCTGGAGAATGGAAGGAGTGAGTAGCTGAAGGAAGGGAAAGAAGTTGGGGGGAAGGAGAGAGGTTGGAGGGAGGGAGAGGGAAGCTGGAGGGAAGGAAACTGGAGAGGAAGGCTGGAGAGAGAGTTAGCAAGGCTGACAGGCGGGGTAGAGAGAGGGTGGTGGGACATGAAAGACAGAGACTGAAGGAACAGGGAAAGGGGAGGCTGGAGAGATGGGGAAGATGGAGGTTGTAGAGGGGGGGAAGAGGGAGACTGGAGGACAGGCTGGAGGGACTGGGAAGAGGGAGACTGGAGGACAGGGAAGAGAAAGGCTGGAGGGATGGGGAAGAGGGAGGCTGGAGGGATGTGGAAGAGGAAAGTGGGAGGGATGGGAAGAGACAGGCTGGAGGGATAGGGAATAGAGGAGCTGGAGGAATGGGAAGAGAGATGCTGGAGGGATGGGGAAGATGTTTGTGGAAGATAGAGGGAGAATCTGCAGGGAAGTGGAAGAGAGAGATGGGGGGATGTTTGAAGAAGTGGGGAAGAGAGGGCATGGGCACCTGTTGCTAACATGCACTGAAATGCAGAAATGATGCACATAATGGCCAAAACTTATCCCTGCCACTGGGCACAAGCTGGGAGCGGTGAGGGGTGACATTAGAAGAAATGACAACAGTGGGGCTATGCCCATTGCCTTCCTGCCTTTACTGGATTTTGACAAATGGAGGTATTGGGTTCTTAGGCCAATTAATGACACATACGGTCCTCTTTCCTCCACCTAAGGCATGCAGCTAGGTACCTCGTACCTGTGAAGGCTGCCAGTAAAATCTCAAATCTTCCCTGCAGGTTGGTGTGTGGGATCCCTTCTGATTGGGCAACCTGTGCCTCAAGTCTCAGTAGCGGAAAGGGATGCCCACACTGGGATACCCCCACCATAAAGATGATCCTCCTTCCCCCTATCTGATTATCCCTGGTGAACTCTGACCTTACCCGCCTTTATTCAGGGCATCCTCAATGATGGTTGGTGTGGGGAACTCTGCAGTCCCTGCAATGGCCACTGCTCTTGGTGGCACTGCCGGGACTAAAGCCATGACTTCAGGCAACTAATTGCCTGAACCAAGTGAAACAGGCTTCTGGATAGGAAGAAGTGGACTCACCCTAAACTTTCTAATCGGTGAGTAGGGCCATAACATCTATGTTAAATCTTGGCCATTGACTGTACAGCAGCACTATTTTATGATAGTTTGTAAGGTAAGTTGCAAGTACTGTCATACAAAAATTCAAAACTTTGTAAGGATATTTTTAAATCTTTGTAACCAGAACCTGTACATACATGTATTTTAAGGACCAAAGCTGCACAATTCCATTCAATATGTAATAGAGAAATGATAGCTAGGTAAACCACAGTCACAACTATCCATAAACAGGAGTTTTGTGATTACCTGTAATCCTTATTGCTTTTTATAATGAAGTGCTACTTTATAGCCTATTCTTGTAATTGTAACTAAATGATGTGGCTTGCAAGAGACCATTAGTTACAGTCCATAAGAAGCTTTCGCTACTGCTAAATTGTTTCTGTGCTTCACAGTGCCATAAAAAGAATTCAATTTACAAATTCATGAGGTTAACTGATAGAAAATGGTCTCCATGCATTTTTAATAATGAACTCACTCTATTTTCTGCTATTATTCATCACTTTACCATGACAAAATCAGATTTTTTAGGCAACACAATGTCACACTGAATGGAACTTAGCACAAATGTGTTTGATTTCTAATATTGTCGAATCATGTTGAAACTGAATTTTAGCAGGGTGGTTATTAGAATTTAAATGCAATAGTGTTTTAAATTGAATACATATTGATCCATTGGCACATGATACCACACTGTGCCGTCAAATAGGATGCATTTTGCACCATAAAATAGTTGAGGGTGGTTTTTAATTAATAATTAGGTGCTACACTTTTCCCTCATGAATAAGATTCTTGAAGCCATGCCAAGTAATACAGCACTTACAATCCTTTCAGATTATTGGGAAATCAAATGCATTACAGTTGTGAGTTCCCAATGTCAAGATGGATTGAACATCCAGATCCAAATTTCTTTTACAATACTTTGGTTTGTGTGCCTTTGTTGCTAATAAGTTTTGTATCAAAATGCTCTTTTATGGCATGCTTAGCGTAATTTGACCAAACCTTGTTTTTGTGCAACTTTATCTTTCCAAGATACAGTGTAAAATCATACAGTGCAGAAGACACCCTTTGGCCCATCATTTACAATGATCTAATTGGCATGGGTGAGATAGAGTCATAGAGGTTTACAGCGTGGAAACAGGCCTTTTGGACCAACTTGTCCAGCTGCCTTTTGTTTTTGAACTCCAAAGCTAATCCCAATTGCCATATATGGCCCATATCCCTCTATACTCATCTTACCTATGTGACTGTCTAGATGCTTTTTAAAAGACAAAGTTGTACCTGCCTGTACTATTACCTCTGGCAGCTTGTTCCAGACACTCACCACCCTCTATGTGAAAAAATTGCCCCTCTGGACACTTTTGTATCTCTCCCCTCTCACCTTAAACGTGTGCCCTCAGGTTTAGATTCCCCTACCTTTGGGAAAAATATTGACTATCTAGCTGATCTATACCCTCATTATTTTATAGACCTCTATAAGGTCACCCCCTCAGCCTTCTACGCTCCAGAGAAAAAAGTCAGTCTATCCACCTCTCCTTATAATACAAACCATCAAGTCCTTGTAGCATCCTAGTAAATCTTTTCTGTGCTGTTTCTAGTTTAATAATATCCTTTCTATAATAGGGTGACCAGAACTGTACAAAGTATTCCAGGTATGGCCTTACCAATGTGTTGTACAACTTCAACAAGATGTCCCAGTTCCTGTATTCAATATTTTGAGCAATTAAACCAAACATGCTGAATGCCCTCATCACCATTCTGTCCCCCTATGACTCTACTTTCAAGGAGCTTTGAACATGTACCCCTAGATGGTAGGAGAGTAAATCATCTTGTTTTCAACTATAAACAAGTTCTCCAAAAACTTACATTTTTGAGGTTACAAGACTCTTTTAAATTATATTTTGAATGCAGTACAGAATGTCAGGCGAGATCTGCCTTTATCTTTATTTATATGGGAAGCAGAACATTGATTCAAACAGAAGAAAAAATTCAGTTTTCATCTGTCTGCTACTCCCATTCTACTTGGAGGTCTATATTCTAGATTTAGGTCATTTTCTGACTCCATGTCAAGATCATAGAGACATTTTTTACCACCCAGGCAGAATGGAAATGAATACTTTGTGTTAGTATGTTGGGAAGGACAGAATAGAAAAAGAGGAGGCATTGTAATATTGGTGAAGTGAGGATACATGCAAGAGCCAGGATTGATATGCAGAGAGTCAGTATGATTTGAGATCAATGAAAGAAAGAATAAACTGTTGCCATGTATTGCAGACTCTAATTGTGAGAGAAAAATGGAAGAAAAACATGGACACAAAATCAGAAGCTTCAAGGTATATTATGAAGCCAGACAAGACACCAACAATTTTCTATTTTGGCATTAGTGTAAGGATAAGATGTTTCACTACAAGCGCAATTTTATTGACAAACTAGGAAGCTTTTATCAAAACAAATTTTACTTAACAACACAGTTTAGCTATAGCAAATGAATTAGCCTAACCTTTAACAATTGAACAATCCTTAAACATGACAAGATATAGTTCTTAACTGCTAATCTATCACGTTGAGTTCCAATTCAAGCAGTATTCCTCTTACAGATTAATACCCCTCTTTACAATTATTTAGCAAAACACAGGCATACTTGCTGCGACTTAGCTCTCAGAGATGTCTTTGCAGAAAGACAGAGACTGCTTTTCTCTGACAGCCCAGGCAGCAATTGCTAGTATTTTTAAATGAAATTGAAACTCTTCCTTTCCTGCAAGCTTAGCTCCTCCCATTAATCACATGACTCTATGTCTGTCAACCACTCTAATCGAAACTCTAGTCTGAAATCCTGAGGGAACCCAAGGAAACACAAATGCATTCACTCCACTTCAACAAGCACCCCACGTCTAAAATTAGTACTTAGCTTATGCTACCAACTACTAATTTAAAGATGCTCCAAGACAAATTGGCACCCTACAAAACAGATCTGAATTGTAAACATATGCCTTATAAGAAAAATGATACAAATATATTTCTTAAAGCACAGTACCATCACAGAATAGAACATGAGTAAACAGAAAAAGAGACATTCAGTTCCTCAAGCATACATGGGAATCCTTCCTCAATCAGAAAGTCCATACCCCTAAAAGGTGAAAGGCATTTCCAGATAGACCTTGTTATAAGCAACAAAAAATGTCAGTTAAAAAATCAAATGTAGGCAAGCATCTGAGGAATAGAATAATATAATGAGATTTAAAGTCAAATCTGAAAAGAAAATGTTAGTATAAAAACAAAGACATCAGATCGGAACAGAGAAGATTTTGGGAAAGTATAAAGTGATCTAGCTAAAGGAAGGTAAAAAGAGGAAGGACTGCAGATCAAGAGTGGTGTAATATATAAAGTAGAATGCAAAATAACAGAAAAAGAGATAGCTACAAGTTTCAGAATTCCTTGGAGAAATAAAAAGGCTAGGAACAAACTAAAATTGTCTATCTAACTTCAAGATAATTCACTTTTTCCTGTTGGATATGTATCACCTAATGTATTAATGCTTATCCGTCATTCTGACCAGAAACTACAATTATGTCCAGACTGGGTAAACTACAGAGCTATTGACTTCCCCAATAATAATTCTTTTTTTTGCTTTTTTTGTACCTATTTTATAGCAGCTTTACTTAACAGCATCAGCATCTCTCTGCAGGCTTCATCGATACTCATAATATAGTTTATTCCAACTATTTTACTTGGAATTGCCAGTCTCTTTTGTGACATTAATGTGTTTTTATCACTAAACCTAAAGCAAATAGTACTCTCAGATTCTGTAACTACTCAATCCTCATGACTTATTGAATCAAAGTAAGTGAATAAGATAATAGCTGGAAAGTTCTAGCTGTTGATGCTGGCAAGATTTTCTGGTCCTGCTGACAGTGTACCCTGGCACGCATTTCGTGGTGGTGAGGGGTGCAATCAATGGGAAACCCCATTGGAAATGGCAGGACCAGCAGATCCCACCCCTGGCCAATGGCGGGCTGCCTCCGCTGCTGTGAAATACGAAAAATCCCGTGCAACCAATCTGTTCTATGTACTGTCAAAGTGCAAGCCAGGAACGCAATGAGTCTGTCATCAACACATTTCTCACAGAACACAAATGCCTCGTGACCAGTATAATTTGTTTGGGTTCATTATTATCTATGCTCTCTTCTGCAGAACTTCTGTTCATCATGTATCATTTTTAGTAATTGCACTTTGGGTAATTCAATGCATGATGGCATCTTGGGTCATACCTGAACACCTAGTAATTGTTCCTTGGGCATTCCTGACATTCATTCACTTATTATTGCTGTTCCAATTCTGTCTTCTGCTGTATTTGCCAGATGTGCTAATGGAGCTTTCATCCTTGCTCTGTCTGTCTTTAACCTTCCATTTAACATCTGTGTTTAGAAATCTGGCAATGATTGAATCCTCTAATGTTTAAGTCACTTCACAGTGTCCTAATTATTCCAAAATATCTGAAGGAGATAATTATTTCCTGACGACATCTTTTACAAAACAGCAGACATCTGATCCACAGAGTCTTCTTCTCTGAAAACTGAATACCAATCAGAAGCAGGAGCATTTCATGTGAGACATTGTAGCACAATCCAGCAATTTAAAAATGCAAATACTGATGTAGGGATTTCAAGATAAATTTTGTAAATCTTTTATATCACCTATTAAAGTCCATGATATATTGCCCCATGGAATAACTAACTGTCGAAAGCTTTCAAAATCTCACCATTGCATTTAATAGATCATCTTTTTTATTGATTTCATCCAAGAACTTCACTGAAGGTTAAAACTTTAATTACAATCCAACTGATGGACATCTAGCTCACAAAATACTTTTATTTTGATTTTACTTCTGGTAGGAAGCAACAATGCAAAGGATACAAACCTTTGTTTCCTCTTTGGTAGGGACATAACCCAGGCCCACATATCCAATTAATTTCTCCACTGGTCCACAGGTTTAGACTTCAAAAACATTAGACAGTAATCATACCCTGACATTTTACATTTTTGTAATAAGTCTTCGGAGGCAGAAGTCCCTTCATCAAAATCCCTTTATTTATAATTCCAACAGCAGTACAACAGAGTGCCATCAGTCAGCAGTCTACCTTCAGGAGTGCTAGAGGAACTGACATTCCCAGTGAAATACAAGGAAAAGCATCCTTGATGTAACGGGACACATCTGCAGGATGCATATACAATATGCAGCATAATACATTCAAGTAATACACATTCATAGTTAAGAGAACTACACAGATACAAAAAACTGATTATATAATTCAATTCTAATCTCACAGAATCAAACATCTTGTGAAGGAAAAGTGACTGCTTTTTATTTTACAATACTACAAGTTAAAAGGACTAAACTAATTAAGGCAGCAAGGCTAAATGTTTCACAGATTTTTCATTACCCAATAGGCCTTCCTAACTGCCCTCTGAGTCATAGGTATGAGCATCACTTATAAGTTTTAATTGCCAAGGAGTATGATGATCCTAGAGTTGGGCTGCTCAACCTTGACAGCTTTGCTGCATTTGCTCTGTAATCAGACTGTAGATGTATAACTGCATCTGGCTTGGGGCCATGTGGTGTTTCTCACTTGCGAAGTGGGAATATGACTGCTAACAAAGAGCTGCTTATGCGATATACTAATATCCTACATTGACTCCAATTAAGCAGAATATCATATTGGGTTAATTGATTATCATACTTCAATTACTTGACCATTACATGTAATAGAACTACAAATTAATTGTAAATAATGATTAGATCTAGACATTTTTATAAAGAAATCCCCAGTTAATGGCCACTTCCTTAATACAAATAAAGACAATTTCCAATTAATAATAATTACTGAATTATTTTGAGCTGGTATTCCAATATTGTGCTATATATAGCAGCTGAAACTTGCCCTATTGAACCTTCAGGAAATCTTATTAAAAGCTTGAAGAGATATCTGTCTCAAGATCTTTGCATATTTCTCCATATCTCAGGTAATTATTAGACTATCAAATGCATCTTTATAACAAAGATCATAGGCAAGGCTACACACATCTCCAAGAGAAACTTCTCAATTTATTTTCCTCAGACTCTGCCAGCGTTGTGCTGAGCTTTCCTAAAATTTCTTTATTAATTCTCGCATTATTTTTCCATATAATTAAGGTGCCTGGAACTTTCTGGCTGTTCACTTTGGTGGAATCTTCTGGTGCCACTAACAGTGTACCCTGCCATGGGTTTTCCAGTGGCATGGGGTAGAATATCAGCGAACCAAACAATGGCTGGAATTTTCTGGCCATTCACACTGGCGGGATTCTCTGGTCCCACTGCAGTGACCGGAGTGCAGAATTCTCCATCCTTGCTTGCAGTGGCGAGAGGGCGTGAACAGTTGGAAAATTCTGGCCAATATATCCATACACTTTTAGTTTTTTATATATATATGATCAGCCAGTGAGTGGTCATCTCTTGTTGATTGTACTATTCAGAAACTGCTCATCTGTAGTACTAAATTATTCTTTACAATGGTCTTTACAATTCTATTTACATAAGAACATAAGAACATAAGAAATAGGAGCAGGAGTAGGCCATCTGGCCCTTCGAGCCTGCCCCGCCATTCAATAAGATCATGGCTGATCTGTCATGGCTCAGTTCCACTTTCCCGCCCTCTCCCCATAACCCTTAATCCCCTCTCTTATCAAAAACCCATCAACCCGCATCTTAAAAATATTTAGCGATGTAGCCTCCACCACTTCAACGGGCAGAGAATTCCAGAGATTCACCACCCTTTGAGTGAAGAAGTTCTTCCTCAACTCCGTTCTAAACCGCCCCCCCCTTTATCTTGAGGCTGTGGCCCCTAGTCCTACTGTCCTTTCTGAGCGGGAAGAGTCTCTCCACCTCTATCCTATCCATCCCATTCATCATCTTATACGTCTCAATGAGATCTCCCCCTCATTCTTCTAAACTCCAGCGAGTACAAGCCGAGTTTATTCAGTCTCTCCTCATAGCTCAACCCCCTCAACTCCGGCATCAGCCTAGTAAACCTTCTCTGCACTCCCTCCAAGGCCAAAATATCCTTGCGTAAGTACGGCGCCCAAAACTGCACACAGTACTCCAGCTGTGGCCTCACCAATGCCCTAAATAGCCGCAGCAAGACCTCCCTACTTTTATATTCAATCCCCCTCGGTGGACATAGATGTTTTGTTGTCAGGACCATACTGTCCGATCAAAATCCACCTTAACCTTCAAACCAGCCTCCCATCCATTGACTCTATTGATACTTCCTGCTGCCTCGGCAAAGCAGCCAGCATAATTAAGGACCCCACACACCCTGGACATTTGCTCTTCCACCTTCTACCTTCGGAAAAAGATACAAAAGTCTGAGGTCAGGTACCAACCGATTCAAGAACAGCTTCTTCCCTGCTGCTGTCAGACTTTTGAATAGACTTACCTTGCACTAAGTTGATTTTTCTCTACACTCTAGCTATGACTGCATTCTCTTGTTTCCTTCTCTATGAGCGGTATGCTTTGTTGGTATAGCGCACAAGAAACAATACTTTCCATTGTATGTTAATACATTTGACAATAATAAATCAAATCAAATCAAACTTAAATCAGTTATCCCAATGGCAAACCTAATTCTTTTCTAATCATAGATTTAGGTCTGACCTGACGCATATCTTTCCTAAAAGTTTTTCAGTAAATTACCATTACCCTAGATGCTGCAGATGTGTGTTTTTTAGATCATTATTAGCATGCACAACAGCCGTATCTTTTCCTGGTCTTACATTCCAGAAAGACTGAGATAATTAATTAATCAGAGTCCCTCAAATTACTGGTCTTGAAAGTAATGCAGTATTAAAAGTTCGTCTGATACTCGGAAGCACAGAAAAACGCTCATAACTGAACTTCTTTGCATTTCAAAAGAAGACAATCCCAGATATCATCAATCAATGCCAGCTAGTGTCGGTTTCTTGGAGTTTTGAAGTAAATTTCACACCACTAAATTGAACTGAATTAGCAATCTTTTTCTCTGTGGTTGGGTTTTAAAAGTCTCCAAAATAGATTTCTGTCTCTGGAGCTAACTTTTAAATCTTCTTTGTTTGAATTCAGTGGTTATCATTGATCACAGCTCAGAGCATTTCATCCAGCTTCATTTCTTATCAAACTTATTGAGAGATAAATTGTCATAAAGATTCGAAACTTGCAACAAGATTATTCATTTTGATGAGGCATGGTTTAGCCGGAAGACTTAACATCACTTTGAAGTATAGTTGTTTGTAATTTTCAGCTCTAATTTTATGACCCTGGGCTTTGGCTAAACATTCCATGGCTTTAAAAGTGTGATCTTCTGATCAGACCGGTAGCTTTTATTTATCTGTTCAAAAGCAGCATAAAGATGATAGTAGCTTTTTCTTTGAAAAGTCTTTTGGTCTCTCAAAATATGATGACATAACATTTTGTGATATTTTTAATTCCAATCAAGTTACATTAAACATAAAGTCTCATACTCATCCTTCCCCATCTCTGTCAGGGGATTTTCAAAGTAACTTTATTTCAGTATTAATGTAAGCTTACTTGTGATTAATAAATAAACTTTAACTTTAATCTCCTCCAGCCTCATAACCCTCCAAGATATCTGCACTCATCTTGGAATCTTCTCCCAAAAGTAGTTTCCTCTTCGATGTCTTCACCAGGTTTTTCAATCTCTCCTTCTGATATTCCTCTGCCATGCATTCAAGCTTTGTCTTTCATGTAATCGCTCAGGTATCCAGTCACCTCAGCAGAATATCACTGATTCACGGTAATATTAAGTGTCATTGATCTTTGGATCATCTTGGATCCTTGGCTTCTCACAAGCCAACATCTCCAGGTCTGCACCTTGCAGTCCTGTCTTTAACTTGAAGCCTCTCTGCTCCTGACTCTCAGTTTAATGGAACAAGACCTTTTTTTCAAGATTCCTTTTTTTTGCTCCTTGAGTTCACAGTCTTCCTGGAACTTTCTTCTGTCCCATTCACTAGTTCTGGGACTTCTGGGATGTGTTTTCTGCAGTCTCTCTTCCTGTTCTTGTTCCAGCAATTTCTATAAAATGCTCCTTTGAGGTAGGGATTCTATGATTCTTACACACGTATGATTGACCAGCAGCTCTCTGGGGAAGGATTTCTCCTCTCTGAGCACTTTGTGTAGGAGGCCTGAGACTGGCCAGTTAAGTGTCTGACCATATTTAACTTACATCAATGCACGGTTCTCCACAGTCTGTTTGTGATATATATAAATGATTTGGAAGAAGATGCAGCTAGTGTGATCAGTATGTTTGTGGACGACACAAAGATTGCTGGAGTTGCGGATAGTGATGAACATTGTCAGAGAATACAGCAGGATATAGATAGGCTGGAAAATTGGGCGGAGAAATGACAGATGGAATTTAATCCAGATAAATGCGAAGTGATGCATTTCGGTAGATCTAATGCAGGGGGGAGCTACACAATAAATGGCAGAACCATCAGGAGTATAGACACACAGAGGGATCTGGGTGTGCAAGTCCGCAGATCCTTAAAGGTGGCAGCACAGGTGGAGAGGGCGGTGAAGAAGGCATATGGCATGCTTGCCTTTATTGGACAGGGCATAGCGTATAAAAGTTGTCATATGATGTTGCAGCTATACAGAACGTTGGTTAGGCCACATTTGGAATACTGCATCCAGTTCTGGTCGCTACACTACCAGAAGGACGTGGAGGCTTTGGAGAGAGTACAGAAAAGGTTTACCAGGATGTTGCCTGGTATGAGGGTCTTAGCTATGAGGAGAGATTGGGTAAACTGTGGTTGTTCTCCCTGGAAAGATGGAGGATGAGGGGCGACCTAATAGCGGTGTATAAAATTATGAAGGGCATAGATAGGGTGAACAGTGGGAAGCTTTTTCCCAGGTCGGAGGTGATGAACACAAGGGGTCACAAGTTCAAGGTGAGGGGAGCAAGGTTCAACACAGATGTCAGGGGGATGTATTTTACACAGAGGGTGGTGGGGGCCTGGAATGCACTGCCAAGTAAGATGGTTGAGGCAGACACGCTGGGATCGTTTAAGAATTATAAGAACATTAGAACATAAGAAATAGGAGCAGGAGTAGGCCATCTGGCCCTTCGAGCCTGCCCCGCCATTCAATAAGATCATGGCTGATCTGTCGTGGCTCAGTTCCACATTCCCGCCCTCTCCCCATAACCCTTAATCCCCTCTCTTATCAAAAACCCATCAACCCGCTTCTTAAAAATATTTAGTGAGGTAGCCTCCACCACTTCAACGGGCAGAGAATTCCAGAGATTCACCACCCTTTGAGTGAAGAAATTCTTCCTCAACTCCGTTCTAAACCGCCCCCCCTTTATCTTGAGGCTGTGCCCTCTGGTCCTACTGTCCTTTCTGAGTGGCAAGAGTCTCTCCACCTCTATCCTATCCATCCCATTCATCATCTTATACGTCTCAATGAGATCTCCCCTCATTCTTCTAAACTCTAACGAGTACAAGCCTAGTTTATTCAGCCTCTCCTCATAGCTCAACCCCCTCAACTCCGGCATCAGCCTAGTAAACCTCCTCTGCACTCCCTCCAAGGCCAAAATATCCTTGCGTAAGTACGGCGCCCAAAACTGCACACAGTACTCCAGCTGCGGCCTCACCAATGCCCTATACAGCTGCAGCAAGACCTCCCTACTTTTATATTCAATCCCCCTCGCTATGAAGGCCAGCATCCCATTAGCCTTCCTGATCACCTGCTGCACCTGCAAGCTGGGTTTTTGCGACTCATGCACAAGGACCCCGAGGTCCCTCTGCACCGTCGCCTGCTGCAGTTTTTCTCCACGTAAGTAATAATCCTTCCTACCATTATTCCTACCAAAGTGGACCACCTCGCACTTGCCAACATTAAATTCCATTTGCCATTTCCTGGCCCATTCGCCCAGCCTATCTAGATCCTTCTGTAGACTCTCCACACCCTCTGCACAATTTGCCGTTCCACCAATCTTGGTGTCATCAGCAAATTTCGACACCATACACTCGGTTCCCTCCTCCAGATCATCTATATAAATGGTAAATAGCTGAGGCCCCAGCACCGACCCCTGGGGCACTCCACTAGTCACCAACCGCCAATCCGAATAGCACCCATTGACCCCCACTCTCTGCCTCCTATTTGACAACCAATCCTCTATCCACGCTAACACCCTACCCCCAACTCCATGTCCCCTGACCTTCTGCAATAACCTCTTGTGAGGTACCTTGTCAAACGCCTTCTGAAAATCAAGAAAGACTGCATCCTCTCTCTCTATCCACTGCCCTAGACACATCCTCATAGAACTCCAGTAAATTTGTCAGACACGACTTCCCTTTAACGAAACTGTGCTGCGTCTGCTCTATCAAGCAATTCCCCTCAAGATGCCTCGCTATTCCCTCCTTGATGACGGATTCTAACATTTTACCTACAACAGACGTTAAAGTAACCGGCCTATAATTCCCTGCCTTATCCACTATCACCTCCGCCATTTCTTTCAGAACCCTCGGATGCATTCCATCCGGTCCTGGGAACTTGTCCACAATCAGCCCCTCCAGTCTGTCGAGCACCGCCTCTCTAGTAACAGTAATGTCATTGAGACCCTCCAGTCCTACCACCTTTCCATCTCTAACACCCGGCAAATTATTCACGTCCTCCTCCGTGAAGACCGAAACAAAAAAGTTATTCAAGACCTCAGCCATTTCCCCATCCCCTACCACTAAGTCCCCCTTCTCATCCTCTAAGGGTCCAACGTTCACCCTAGCCAGCCTCTTTTTATATATTTATAAAAACTCTTGCTATCCTTTTTTATATTAAGCGCTAGCCCAGCTTCATAGTTTCTCCTACCCTTCTTTATCAACTTCTTTGTCAATCTTTGTTGACATTTAAACCTCTCCCAATCCTCTTCTCGCCCACTACTCTTAGCTACTCTAAACGCCTCCACTTTTAATTTAACACTTTCCTTCACCTCCTTCGTTATCCACGGCTTATTACCTCTCCTCCTACGGTCCTTTTTGACCATCAGAATAAATTTCTGCTGAGCACCAAGAAAGATCTCCTTAAAGATCCTCCACTGCTCCTCAGCAGACCTACCTCCCAACGCGCTCCCCCAGTCCACATTCGCCAATTCTTCTCTCATCCTACCGTACTCCCCTCTGTTCAAACAAAGGACGCGTGTCCGGGAACCCACTTTCTCCTCCTCCATCTGCACCAGAAACTCCACCATACAATGATCACTCTCCCCAAGAGGATCCTTCACCGCAAGGTCCCTAATTCTACCCGCCTCATTACATAACACCAGATCCAAGATAGCTCGCTCCCTCGTCGGCTCCAACACACACTGTTCAAGGAAACTATCCCGGCAGCATTCCAAGAACTCCTCCTCGAGCCCACCGCGTCCAACATGGGTCAACCAATCAATATGCAGGTTGAAATCCCCCATAATTACGGCCGTCCCATTCCTGCACGCCGCACTTATTTGCGCGTTAACAGCCTGCCCCACCTCCAGATCATTATTCGGGGGCCTATAGACGACAACCCACCAGCATCTTCCTCCCTATGCTGTTCCTAATCTCTACCCACAACGATTCCACGTTCTGTTCTTTGGTTCCTATATCATCCCTTGCTACCGCCCTGATGCTATCCTTAATCAGCAGAGCTACGCCTCCCTCTTTTTCCTCCCGCCTATCCTTCCTAAACACTTGATAGCCCTGGACATTCAGCTCCCAGTCCCTGTCACCCTGCAGCCACGTCTCTGTAATGGCCACCAGATCGTATCCATTTGTGCTGATCTGCGCCACCAGCTCATCCACTATATTCCGAATGCTTCGTGCATTCAGATAAAGTGCTTTCATCCCAGCCTTCACCTGGACCCTATTTGCCGGAACGCCACCAACCATACTCACGCCCCCTACTCCCTTTATTATTGGGACATCCTCGGCCTCTTCCCTTACCTGTACCCTCTCCTTAACTTTAGACCCCGTAATGTCACCTACCCTCGCACCCTCCCCCCCCCCCCCCAATTAGTTTAAAGCCCTGTCTACAGTCCTCTTTACACGATTCGCCAGGACTCACATGAACAGACTGGGAATAGAGGGATACAAACGAATGGTCTAGTTGGGCGCATGAGCAGCGCAGGCTTGGAGGGCTGAAGTGCCTGTTCCTGTGCTGTATTGTTCTTTGTTCTTTGTTCCTGCAGCTTGCAAGGGCCACTATTGCCAGAACCAAACTCCACCCAATATTTCCTTATGTGGATCAGCATCATATTTTGTTTTACATTCTGTGAAGCATTTTGGGACATTTTATTACATTAAAGGTGCATTTAAATGTAAGTTGTTGCTGTAAACCTCTTGACCGTCACCCGGAATTTAGAGGGAAAAGAATCAAGAAAAGTAAAGTGCAAGTGCGCGTTGATCTTGACAGACCAATAATGTTTGATGATCTACACTGATAAGTACTGAAGCATTGATCTAGGCAGGTCAGCACTGAAGCATCGATCTCAACATGTTGGTACTTAATGATTGATTGAGACTGGTCGATTTTAAAAGATTGGTATCGACAGTTCAATATTGAAGCATTTTGGCTAGACCACTCCATGATGTCATATTGATCTGGACTGGTCAGTATTATTCAAAGTATGTCAATTCTGAAGTCTTGAAGTAGATATATCCAAACTGCAGCACTGGCCTCGAATAGTCGGTACTTCAGCATTTGGGATAGAAACAGTCATCTAAGAGAAAATTAACAGCTACTTAGACAAGCATGGAGCTCAATAAAGGAAAGACAACATGGATTTGTTAAGAATGAATCATGTTTGCTTATCTTGATTGAGATAACATAGAGGGTGGATGAAATAACTGTCATTGATGTTGAGCAGGATTCTCCAACCATTTATGCCAGTGAAATTCTCTGGTCCCACTGCAGTGTATGGAGATTCAGCTGAAGCCAAATTCTTCATCCTCACTGACAATGGTGCTGGGGTGTGAATGGCTGGAGAATTCCAGCTGTTGTGTACATAGAGTGGGATTCTCAACTTCTGAAATGTGCTTAATAAAGTATCATATACAGATTAGACCTGTCAGCAAAATAGACCAAATTTGCACCTCAATACACCAACATCTTCATGCACAGGTTCGAACAAGACTTCTTCATCACACAGGACCTTCAACCGATGCTATACACTAGATACATCAATGACATTTTCTTCCTTTGGACTTATGGTGAACAGTGATTGAAACAACTATATGATGACATCAACAAGTTCCATCCCACCATTAGACTCACCATGGACTACTCTCCAGAATCGGCTGCATTCTTGGACACACACATCTCCATCAAGGATGGTCACCTCAGCACTTCACTGTACCGCAAGCCCACGGATGGCCTCACGATGCTCCACTTCTCCAGCCTCCACCCTAAACATGGTAAAGAAGCCATCCCCTATGGACAGGCCCTTCATATACACAGGATCTGTTCAGATGAGGAGGATTGCAACAGACACCTTCAGACGCTGAGAGATGCCCTCATAAGAATCAGATATGGTGCTCAACTCATCGATCGACAGTCCCAATGCACCACAGCGAAAAACCGCACCAACCTTCTCAGAAGACAAACACGGGACATGGCGTCCAGTACTTCCCCAGAGCAGAGAAGCTATGACAGCTTCTCTGGAGCCTTCAACATGTCATTGATGAAGATGAACATCTCATCAAGGCCATCCCCACACCTCCATTTCTTGCCTTCAAACAACTGCATGACCTCAAACAGACCATTGCCTGCAGCAAACTACCCAGCCTTCAGGAGAACAGTGACCACAACACCACACAACTCTGCCACAGCAATCTCTGTACCAGATCATCGACATGGATGCCATCATCTCTCATACCATCCACCAGGTACACGGTACATACTTTTGCAACTCAGCCAACATTGTCTACCTGATACACTGCAGGAAAGGATGTCCTGAGCCATGATACATTGGGGAGACCATGCAGGTGCTACGGCAATGGATGAATGAACACCGCTCGACAATCACCAGGCAAGAGTGTTCTCTTCCTGTTGGGGAACACTTCAGTGGTCGCAGGCATTTGGTCTCTGATCTTCAGGTAAGCATTCTCCAAGGCGGCCTTTCCGACACATGACAACGCAGAGTCACTGAGCAGAGACTGATAACCAAGTTCCGCACACATGAGGATGGCCTCAACCGGGATCTTGGGTTCATGTCACACTATCTGTAACCCCCACGACTTGCCTGGGCTTGCAAAATCTCACTGACTGTTCTAGCTGAGACAATACACATCTCTTTAACCTGTGTTTAACCCTCTCTCCACTCACCTTGTCTGTACCTTTAAGGCTTGATTACCTGTAAAGACTCAAATTCCAACAATTGTTTTATAAATTGAGTTTGTGTCTTTATATCCTCTGTTAGTGAACAGATCTGCCACTCACCTGATGAAGGGGCAGCACTCCAAAAGCTAGTGGCTTTTGCTACCAAATAAAACTGTTGGTCTTTAACCTGGTGTTGTGAGACTTCTTACTGAGCAAAATAGAAGCCAAGGGAATAAAAGAGGAGTAATAGCATGGAAAAAAAATTGAGGGAAATATAAAAAAGAACCAGCATTATAATGTTTTACTGACTGGAGAGAGTTATGCAGAGGTGTTCCCCAAAGTACAGTACAAAGAACATTGCTGTCTTTGATATCCAAGAATACCTAATTTTAAGTAATAGATACATTCCTAGAAACCACCACTTAAAATCAAAACAATTTGTATTAAAGTAAGAGTTCCCATTTAAAGGTATGTAATACCAGGAATTGTGTTCCCAACCCAAGATATTGGCCCCAGTACATAACATAAAGGTGAAACACCCCTAATGTACAAGCCAAAAGAAACATCATGTAATGCACAAAACACACAATTCACGAAAACAGAACTTGGGATAAGATAACAAAGTTAAACAATGCAACACTAGCAAACATGTTACAAAATACTGGGAGATTGGGGAGCCCCATCAAAGGCATTTCTAGAGCTGGCTTTACCAATGAAATTAGTCTCTACCCCACCCCTACTGTCGAGAATCTCATCTTGGCACTGTTTTTTTGACTAAGTAAGTGCAAAAGATTGCATTTTTCAACTCGCTGAAAAAACGAGTTTGGAACTCTCCCATTTTCTCGCTCATTCAGCGCTTAGAATTTTTTTTGGTAAGATCACCGCCAGAATGGATCAAAGACCTTTTTGAATATTCCTTGTCAAGTCTAGGATCTTTCTAACTGTATATTCAATAAGGATGGGTACTGACAATTTTGGACAATGACTTACAACAGGGTAAGCAGTATGCACTATTTAAAAATCGATACTAGTTTGTTAACTATTTAATAACGGAAGCATGCTATTCAAGATTATCTAAAATGGGGCATGAATTTTCACTAATTACTTGGACTTGAGAGTACAGAATATCATTTTGAAATGTATAATTGTCACAAAACTTGAAAGTACAGTGAATAGTGGAACAGATAGCAATAGACCTCAAGGTTATAGGTTGACCGTTAGAATGGGCAGATAATTGCCCATTGAAAAACATCATAGAAGAATAAGGGGAGGCAATACAAGTAAAGGTGATACAAGATCAGAATTACCTTTGGGTTATTATGCACAAATCATTGAAGGTAGTAGGACAAGTTAAAAAGCAGTTAATAAATACTGGCATAGAGTAGAAAAGTCATGAAGTTACTCGAAACCTATATAAAAAGCCAAATTCTGGATCCCACACTTTACGAAAGACGTGAAAGCTTTCAAGAGGGCCAGAAGAGATTGGTTAGAATGCTTCCAGATCTGAGGGATTACACTTACATCGATAAACTTGAAAAGTTAGGATTGTTCTCCTTAGAGAAAAGAAGGGGAGATTTGATAAAGATGTTTAGAATCATGAAGGATTTAGATAATGCAAATAAAAAAATGTTTCCAGTGACTGAAAGGTTGACAAAAAGAGGGCACAAGTCTAAGGTGATTGGTAAAAGCAATCAGCAGTGACAAGGGGCAGAGGTATTTATATGTAAAGTATGGTTAGGGTTTGGAATGCACTGCCTGATAAGCTGGTGGACACATATTCAATTGTAGCCTTCAAAAGGGAATTATATCAATACTTCAAGGAGCTAGAATTGCACAGATATTCATAATGAGTGGACTAATTCAATACACTTCAAAAGAGTTAGCACAGACTCAATGGGCTGAATGACCTTTTGTGTTCTATTATTTGAATACAATAGAGCGCAACCTTCCAAACTACACTAAGTGCCCCACGGGTAGACAATCGGGAGTTTTTCCCACCATTTCTTGCGGTGAGTTCAGCAAAATAAATTTCTGGCATTCCGATCAACATAGATGCCATCGGGGATTTACACTGGCCTAATCCCACCCAAGAGGCTGGCATCAGACTGCTGAGGGGGCCAGTACGTATGTGCTGATATCTCAGTATACTGGGAGATCGGCTGACATGCGCCTCCTCCCAGACATCGCCAGACCACCAATCACTGTCACCAACTTGCCCAACTCCGCACCACCCAGTTGCCATCCCAGACACCTGCTACCGCAACATCGATGGCCCAAATGCTCCTTACTCAACATTGCTGGCTCCAAAAACTCTCTTCCCACAATCACCTGGCCGAAACCCCCTGGATCACCAGCCCCAATCTGCCCCCCTCTGATTACCAGCTTCCTGATGGTCAGACCCAGCTGTTGTATGCTAGCCCCACCATCAGCACCCATCCCCCACCCCCTCCAATGCAGAGTTTCCCCCATTCCATGCCCTCCTACCATCGCTCACCCCCTGGTCTTGGCCTACCCATGTGAAGCCCTGCCCTGTCAGACTCCACCCCTTTAGCACTGTTTGGTGCCTGGGTACTGCCTGGGCACACTGGGTGCTGCCAGTGTATCAGGCTGGCAGTGCCAGGGTGCCCAGTCAGCACTGCTAATGTGCCAAGCTGGCACTGTTGGGTGCCCAGTGGGCAGTGCCAGTGTGACAGGCTGGCAGTGCAAGGCTGGCACTCCCATTACCCCTGACCCCCTGAAGGACTGGATGGCCTCTGGTCTCATCAGCGAGGTGATCACACTTAGTCCCTATTGTTGGGGGCCATACCTGATCCCTCCTCTTGACCTCCACGAGCGGGATCAGAAACATTAGTGAATCCAGACAATTGCATCCTGGGCTCACTAAAGAGATGCAAATGAGCATTTCCTGGGGAACAGCGCAAGGCTGATTACATGGAAAAATATTATGCAAGAAGATCGTGACTAGCCATTTTTGGCCACCCACTGGCATTTCCCAGCCTGCTGCACTACTCGAGCAGCACAGCAGACCTGAAAACTGCACCCATGTTCTGTGGCCATGATTTTTCCAAAAAATGTCTTCATAATGGCAAGAAAACCAAAGTGATGAGTCTCTTTTGCACAGACTGGACCACATTTGCCCCACACATGGTCATTTTTTGGGACAGCGGTGGATTGCATCCTGGTTCTGGGAGGGGCAGGGTCTAAATATTCTGGTGATCCTGGCTGCAAAGCAATTGGGTGTCATTTTGGAAAGGTTCTACGAAAATACAGTGCACTGGGAGACGTCATTGTCCCCCACAGACATGAGTACCCCTCTTCTCCTTTGGCATCATGCTTTCCCACCTCCTCCCCAAGTAGCACTGGGGCCCTTCCAATGAGTCTCCTTCATGACCCCTCCCACTATCCCCCCAACAGGATCCCTCATGCATGACCCCCGCACCCCTCGGCCCAACTCCCCCCTGCACAGCCCCCCGCATGACCCACCACTGGCATGACCCCCCTCCCACCCTCATCCCCTGCATAACCCATCCTGCATGACCCTCCATCTGCCCAAACCAAGGTGTAATTTCACATTTGGACAGGGAGGGCCTTGGGCAGGTAGCCCACTAACCTTCCCATTCACCTATTAAGGCCATTACATGGCCACTTAATGGCCACCTCAGGTCATTATCCTGCCCAGCCTCAATTCTGGGTGAGTTGGGGCACCCTCCTAGGATGTAGAGCTCTGGACTGTCTCCCTCCTCCACCCCCCACCCCACAGCCTACCATCAAATGCTGTGATTGATCCACCAATCCTCCTGGCACCAATCCTCCTGGGCAACCCCTACCCCTTTGCCCCTTGGTATACCTGGAGCCCTCACGACTCACCTTTTCAAAGGCCCTGCAATTTAATCCCAGGCAGAGTGCTGCAGTACTGCTCCTGGCTACTGTGGTGCTGTGCCTGGCCAAGTTGAAGACTTTCTTACAAGGGCGGATGGAAATTCCACCCACTGTTAATCAATACTTGTGTTAAATTGCAGTGGGAGTTAGAGAGTTGGCAGCTCAGCATGGCAGGAGCTCGTGCTCACCATCATCAAAATTCTGCCCTCAGTGTTGTGTATTAGAGGGCTGGGTCACATGGAATTGTTCCTGATACGTTGGATGATATGTTGTTTTATTACAGAGGAAACAGTATGCCATGAAACGGACAATGCATTATGCTGTCAGTGAGCTGTGGATGTGTTTAACTAGTTCTGCACATTTATGGCCAGAGGACCTAATTGCTATTGCAAGGGAAGTCTGCAGATTGCCAAATTATAAGTTCTCAGCAACCATAAATGACTTCTTTCTTATGATAAATCTTTTGGCATGTTGAAACATAACCACAGAAGTGGGCAGTGATGGCAGGTATTTCATCTTCATCTTCGAAAGATGTCTACAACTAAAATTTCAATGACTACAGAAAAGCAAAGGAAGGTAGACTGAACCGTCTTGTTGAAGAACTTTGTGTTAATATTCCTCCAGCTCTTCCAGTTATATCATTTTTCCAAATAAACAAACAATACAATGTTATGAATTTTGAAGAAAGTTTAGGATATTGTGCGCTTGTCATAGTCAATCTGTTAAATCCTAAACCCCTTAAATTTCATGAAAAGAAGGCGTTATGTTTGTAAGGACTATGAACAGTAAATGTGTAGCTTTAGATCCATCCTTCAGAATGCTTTTGTTGGAAGCTTTCTTTGTATTTCATTATTTACTAACTGCAGAAATCTGTGCAACAGTTAAAAGAGGGATTGCATTTGTGAAGCACTTTACACGCCCACCAAATGTCTCAGCGCTTTACACCCAATGAAATACCTTTTGAAGTGTACTTAATCTTGTGGAACAGGAATATGAGAAATACATTTCGTAAACCACATTGAAGATGGAAAAGTAAATTAAAAGTGGCTACTGAACAGACAGAAGGCAAATCAAGCACAGTTATGCTAGGAAGTGCAACTTTTTTTTGGGAAATGCGTTTGAATTATTTACTGAACATATGGGGAACTTAGAGCAAAGGCTTCATGTAAGAACCTGTGTTTGTTTGATGATTTATTTTTAAAGTAAAAGATACCACTTGATACAACAGTGGGTAAATATTTTGTAACAGCAATAACATATTTAATGACTTTAATGTATAAGAAAGAAAGAGGGGAGTACGGTAGGATGAGAGAAGAATTGGCGAATGTGGACTGGGGGAGCGCGTTGGAAGGTAGGTCTGCTGAGGAGCAGTGGAGGATCTTTAAGGAGGTCTTTCTTGGTGCTCAGCGGAAATTTATTCCGATGGTCAAAAAGGACAGTAGGAGGAGAGGTAATCAGCCGTGGATAACAAAGGAGGTAAAGGAAAGTGTTAAATTAAAAGCGGAGGCGTTTAGAGTAGCAAAGAGTAGTGGGCGAGAAGAGGATTGGGAGAGGTTTAAATGTCAACAAAGATTGACAAAGAAGATGATAAAGAAGGGTAGGGGAAACTATGAAGCTGGGCTTGCGCTTAATATAAAAAAGGATAGCAAGAGTTTTTATAAATATATAAAAAGGAAGAGGCTGGCTAGGGTGAACGTTGGTCCCTTAGAGGATGAGAAGGGGGACTTAGTGGTAGGGGATGGGGATATGGCTGGGGTCCTGAATAACTTCTTTGTTTCTGTCTTCACGGAGGAGGACGTGAATAATTTGCCGGGTGTTAGAGATGGAAAGGTGGTAGGACTGGAGGGTCTTAATGACATTACTGTTACTAGAGAGGAGGTGCTCGACAGACTGGAGGGACTGATTGTGGACAAGTTGTCAGGACCGGATGGAATGCATCTGAGGGTTCTGAAAGAAATGGCGGAGGTGATAGTGGATGCCTTGGTGGTTATTTTCCAGACGTCGCTGGATTCCGGGGAAGTGCCGGAAGATTGGAAAACGGCTAATGTTACGCCGTTGTTTAAGAAGGGTGCCAGGCAAAAGGCAGGGAATTATAGGCCGGTTAGTTTAACGTCTGTTGTAGGTAAAATGTTAGAATCCGTCATCAAGGAGGAAATAGCGAGGCATCTTGAGAGGAATTGCTTGATAGAGCAGACACAGCACGGTTTCGTTAAAGGGAAATCGTGTCTGACAAATTTACTGGAGTTCTATGAGGATGTGTCTAGGGCGGTGGATAGAGGAGAGCCGGTGGATGTGGTCTTTCTGGATTTTCAGAAGGTGTTTGACAAGGTACCTCACAGGAGGTTATTGCAGAAGGGCAGGGGACAAGGAGTTGGGGGTAGGGTGTTAGCGTGGATAGAGGATTGGTTGTCAAATAGGAGGCAGAGAGTGGGGGTCAATGGGTGCTATTCGGATTGGCGGATGGTGACTTGTGGAGTGCCTCAGGGGTCGGTGCTGGGGCCTCAGCTATTTACCATTTATATAGATGATCTGGAGGAGGGAACCGAGTGTATGGTGTCAAAATTTGCTGATGACACCAAGATTGGAGGAAAGGCAAATTGTGCGGAGGGTGTGGAGAGTCTACAGAAGGATCTAGATAGGCTGGGTGAATGGGCCAGGAAATGGCAAATGGAATTTAATGTTGGCAAGTGCGAGGTGGTCCACTTTGGTAGGAATAATGGTAGGAAGGATTATCACTTACGTGGCGAAAAACTGCAGCAGGCGACGGTGCAGAGGGACCTTGGGGTCCTTGTGCATGAGTCGCAAAAACCCAGCTTGCAGGTGCAGCAGGTGATCAGGAAGGCGAATGGGATGCTGGCCTTCATAGCGAGGGGGATTGAATATAAAAGTAGGGAGGTCTTGCTGCGGCTGTATAGGGCATTGGTGAGGCTGCAGCTGGAGTACTGTGTGCAGTTTTGGGCACCGTACTTGCGCAAGGATATTTTGGCCTTGGAGGGAGTGCAGAGGAGGTTTACTAGGCTGATGCCGGAGTTGAGGGGGTTGAGCTATGAGGAGAGGCTGAATAAACTAGGCTTGTACTCGTTAGAGTTTAGAAGAATGAGGGGAGATCTCATTGAGACGTATAGGATGATGAATGGGATGGATAGGATAGAGGTGGAGAGACTCTTCCCGCTCAGAAAGGACAATAGGACTAGGGGGCACAGCCTCAAGATAAAGGGGGGGCAGTTTAGAACGGAGTTGAGGAGGAACTTCTTCACTCAAAGGGTGGTGAATCTCTGGAATTCTCTGCCCGTTGAAGTGGTGGAGGCTACCTCGCTAAATATTTTTAAGACGCGGGTTGATGGGTTTTTGATAAGAGAGGGGATTAAGGGTTATGGGGAGAGGGCGGGAAAGTGGAACTGAGCCACGACAGATCAGCCATGATCTTATTGAATGGCGGGGCAGGCTCGAAGGGCTAGATGGCCTACTCCTGCTCCTATTTCTTATGTTCTTATCACAAGCAGGTTATGGAAAACTAACACCAAAGGATGAAAATAAAGATTATTTTGGTTAACTAAAAACTTGGCCAAAATAGGATGGTTTTTAAGAGTGGTTTAAACAAAGTGAAGGCGATGGATAAGCAGAGTGTTTTAATGATGTAGCTTCAGAGAATGTATCCAATTGACTGAAGATTTGGCCACAGCATAAAGACAAGATTACAGATGTATTAACTATAAGAGACGGAAGAGTGGAATATTCAGCAGGAGACTGTCGGGATAGAGGTTGTAGCAGAGAAAGGGTCACATTAAGTTCATTTAAAGATGAAGATAAGAACTTTAAGGCATTGCAAAAGCATAAGGCATAAGTCAGCAAAGGTTAATTCTAGAATTAAGAATCTACTGATGACAGAGGGATCTAGGTGTATGTGTACATAGATCCCTGAAAGTAGGGAATCAAGTAGATAAGGTTGTTAAGAAGGCATACGGTGTCTTGGCATTTATTGGTAGGGGGATTTAATTTAGGAGTCGCAGCGTCATGTTGCAACTGTACACAACTCTGGTGCGGCCGCACTTGGAGTATTGTGTGCAGTTCTGGTCCCCACATTATAGGAAGGATGTGGAGGCTTTGGAGAGGGTGCAGAGGAGGTTTACCAGGATGTTGCCTGGTATGGAGGGGAGGTCCTATGAGGAGAGACTGAGGGATTTGGGGTTGTTTTCGCGAGAAAGAAGGCAGCTAAGAGGGGATCTTATTGAAACATATAAGATGATTAGAGGTTTAGATAGGGTGGATAGTGATAGACTTTTTCCTCGGATGGAGAAAGCTAGCACGAGGGGGCATGGCTTTAAATTAATGGGGGGTACTTATAGGACGGATGTCAGGGGTAAGTTCTTTACCCAGAGGGTGGTGAGGGATTGGAATGCCCTGCCTGCTGCAGTTGTAAATGCGCCTAGTTTGGGGGCGTTTAAGAGATCCGTGGATAGGTTTATGGATGGAAAGGGTTTGGTTTAGGATAGAGGGTCATTGTTTTTTAACTGGTCGGCGCAACATCGTGGGCCGAAGGGCCTGTTCTGTGCTGTAATGTTCTATGTTCTATGTTCTATGAAACCATCGTCAATTGTTGGAAAAACCCATTCGTTCATTAATGTCCTTTAGGGAAGGAAATCTGCCATCCTTAACTGGTCTGGCTTACATGTGACTCCAGAGCCACAGAAATGTGGTTGACTCTCAACAGTCCTTGGGCGTCTTGGGATGGGCAATGAATGCTGGCCAGCCGGCAACGCCAACATCCCATGGATAAATAAAAAGTAAGATGGAAAGAATGGGTCAACTGGAGTAAGTATGGGAGAGGATTCTTGCATAAATTTTTAGCATTTTGTATATTATGGAACGTGGAGGCTGGGAAGTGAGTAAGGAAGTCTTTGAAACAGCGGAGCCTGGAAATGAAATTTCAGCATTTCAGGCAAGCAATGTTACCAAGGTAGAAGTAAGCTGCCTTTACATTGGAGACATTATGGGATGTGAAATTCAACTCAGAGTAGAATGACTGCCAAGTAGAGTTTATTTCAGCTTGAGACAGTGGTTAAAGAGAGATTGGAATCAATGACAAGGAAATGGTGGTTTAACAGTTTAACTCTTTTAACAGTTTGGTAACAGTGTTTTAACACTTACCAATGGAGTTATCATCTTTTTCAAATTACTTTAAAAATACTGACATTTATTTTACCTATATCTGACGCTGTAGGCTCCACCATTTAAAAACTAATTTTAACTATTGCTCAGGTTTGATTTTCAGCAAACGATAAAAACTAAGATCTCCGTGAAAATATTGGGTTATTCCAGTAGTCATAGAATTTTAGAATATTACTTCTCAGGAGAGGCCATTTGGCCTGTCAAAACCTGGCCAATCTTTGCAAAAGCAATTTATCTAGTCTCACTCTCCCTCTGTCTGCTTTTAGCCCTGTAATTTATTTTTCATTTATTTGCCCTTCAGGTGTTTATCCAATTTCCTTTTGATTCTGCATCCATCTCTTTCTCAGACTGTGTTTTGCAGATTGTAACCACTTGCCGCGTAGAAAGGATTCTCCTTCTATCGCCTTTGTCAATTACCTTAAACCTGGTTCTCGATCCTGCTGCCAATGAGAATAACATTTTTCCACCTACACCATGTGTAGACCCCTCATGAACATTTTGAACATTTTCTCCAATCTCCTCCATAGCTTTGAATTCTCATGGGCTAAGCATTTCTCTCGATTATTATCATCCCTTTGGGGGAAGAAACACAAAAGCCTCTAGTGGAAAGTTATAAACAGATAAAAATTGCAATTCTTACTGTTTCTGCACTGATCAGCTGAGATTAAGGCAGTTCCTTTGGAAAACCCTGTGGAAATTTAAGGTTTGTATGTTCTGAGAGCCAAAGGTAAGGAATTACTCCTGTAACTGCGATGCATTTTCAAGCTTGTTAACTTGAAGCTGCATTCCAACGGCTAAGAATTGAGTTCTTACATTCATTATTTTTTCAGTAGATGCAATTTTACCTGTCTAGTATCATAAATGTGAATTAAATATGCTCATTTGTGGTATAAATATCAATATAGGTTAGTTTATTTCATCCATATTAAAAAATTCAGTGAAATTGTCTGTCAATGCAAATAAAGTCACTTCACAAAGAAGGGTATTTGTTTTAGAAACTTCACTGTAAAGTGTATTGTTATTTCTAGTACTTTTGCAAATGTACCTACTTGAATTCATGCAGCTTTGGAAGTGAACTTTTGACATGAGCAGAAGTAAATAATTCTTTTACATTACTGGTGACGGGATCAATAAGTGAAGTCACTTAAACTCTGACTAAGGCAGCAGCAGTTTTCTTTTTAATATATATATAACGAGTTTAATTGTTGATGCACAGTGACATCCAATGCTTGTCTTGTAGGTAATTATGGAGAAAGTGGCATGGAAGCTTTTAAAGAGATGGCAGCTAAAGAGGGAATCTGCATTGCTCACTCCTACAAAATCTACAGCAATGCTGGGGAGCAGAGCTTTGATAAGCTTTTGAGGAAACTGCGCAGTCAACTACCAAAGGCCCGGGTTGTGGCTTGCTTTTGTGAGGGCATGACTATAAGAGGGCTGCTGATGTCAATGAGGCGACTTGGATCTTTGGGAGAGTTCCAGCTGATTGGCAGGTAAGTGAAAACCTCAGGCTTTACTGATTTTATATTTGCGTATTGGTGTGGCTCAAGTCAGGGTGGCTGGGGCTTTCGAAGCTTGTAAAGATAATGATGACAGCAGCAGACTAAAACAGTTCATCTCAGGTAGCTCCAGAACATTGGATGAATGAGCCAACTTTAATTTAAGTGGATTAGTCCAGAGTGGATCAATAAAATCAAATGCTTCCCTCAAAGGAAGTGCACTGTAATTTCTCTGCTTTGACATACATAATATAGTCCAAAGGTTGTTGGTGTCTCAGCTACCACAGCACCATGCTTGTCTGCATTATGTAACACTATTTATATTCTATCACTATTGGATATCAATACATTGAGCTAAGGGAGGGGAAGGGAAGTGGTACTGTTATTGGTATATGTATACTATTAGTAAATTGATATAGGGCAACGTGAGGCAATTTGTCAACAGTTTTGAGAGATGTCGGAACCAAAGGGGAATAGAATTGGGTTGCTTTAACCATCACATGACGTATGGGATAAAGGTAATGGTCTGCAATTTGGAAGTAGTTCTCCTAATTTATTGCCATAACTTAAGTGGGGGATTGGTAAAATCCTCAGAGAAGCAGCATAAATAACTAATAATGGTTAGTTAGAGCATTGCTCCAGGGATTTGACAGATCTTCTATAAAAGCTATGGTGGAAGATTGGAAGGACAAGGATAGGATTGATGTGATGGAACTGGGGAAGTATTCCCTCCCAGATCAGTATGTTTGAAAGTCCAAAAAGCAAGTGTTTGACTTAGCATATAACTGAGATGAGGATTGGGTGATACTGACCACAGCATAATAAGGTGCAATACAAAAGTAAAACAAAAACACAATGATTAATCCAAATGTGATGCTGGACTGGGGAAAAAAAAGACAACGGTAACATATTCCTGGAAAGTCACCAAGGAATTTACATTGCGTGCCAGTATCACTGTGCAAATCGGCCAACATGTTTGGGAGGTTAGGAGCTACATTGTGAGTTGCAAATCTGTAAAAGTGTTGGTTGAATTAAGCTACATTATTACTTGCTTCATGCAACTCCTCCTTAGCCACCTGGCTATTTTTAAGGACTGGCTGGATCTGCACATTAATTGTCTGTTAAACATGTCAAGAAAATTAGGGCTCATGATGAACAGCATAAGATATAGCAAGACCTGTGTAAACGGTGACCACTGTAAGGATGGACTCCTGCAAAAATGGATATTTATGAACATTTACATTATAATAGACACAAACTGCACTTTAAAACCACAGACACTCATAAATTAGGACCAATGACAGTCTTCAATGCACCAAGTCCATTTGTAACTTAAGACATTGGGCATCCGCAAGTAAATATGAGGATACAGCAGGTGGAAGAAGTGGTCTTAAGTAATGAAAATCCTTTTAACCCATGCTTGTTGAGTGACAGAACCCGCTTTATCTCTGGGATTAAATGCTTTTATGTCTCAAGGACAAGGATCGATGGGGTTCTCTGTTGCTCTGGATACTGGGTAAAGAGAACTCCATTAAACAAGGTTGGAAACTGTAATCAGTGGGTGCCGAGGTTAGGAACTGGTGGTCCTGAAATTGTTGGTGGAGGTATTGGGGGGAAGTCAATCTTGGGCTGGGGTTAAAATGAGACCAGGGCTTGGGGCTACGGGGCAGACATTTTTGAAACAAACAGTCATAGGATGTGGGCATTGTTTGCCAGGGCAAACTGCCCTGGATAATATGGTGTGGCAAAGACTACTGCCAGAGGGGAGAGATTGTTGAGAATGGTTTCATTTCTTCATCTGCTCACAATAATCTCCCAGAAATAGACGTCATTCATTTGCTTAAAATATCTTTCAGGAAGCTGGTTGCAAAAATTCAGGCATGTAGATTATGAGAAAATGTTTTGATTTTGATTTGATTTAATTTATTATTGTCACATGTATTAGCATACAGTGAAAAGTATTGTTTCTTGCACACTGTGCAGACAAAGCATACTCATATAGAGAAAGAAAGCAAAGGGTGCAGAATGTAGTGTTACAGTCATAGCTAGGGTGTAGAGAAAGATCAACTTAACGCGAGGTAGGTCCATTCAAAAGTCTGACAGCAGCAAGGAAGAAGCTGTTCTTGAGTCGGTTGGTACGTGACCTCGGACTTCTGTTTCTTTTTCCCGACGGAAGAAGGTGGAAGAGAAAATGTCCGGGGTGCGTGGGGTCCTTGATTATGCTGCTGCTTTGTCGAGGCAGCAGGAAGTGAAGACAGAGTCAATGGGTAGGAGGCTGGCATGTGACATCATGGAGATGAAAATGTCTGATTGACAGAAAATAGAAGATTAGAATTAGTCAAAACAGAAAATGCTGGAAACACACAATGGTCAGGCAGCATCTGTAGAGAAAGAAACAGTTAATGTTTCAGACCAATGAATTTCTCTTCATATAACTGCTGAAATTGTCTTAGAAACTGCAGCTCTATTAATGTTGCTACTTTCTGAAAATATTATTTATCACTCATTGTAATAGTTTTGTATTGTAAGATAATTATTTTGGTCCAAAGCAACAGGAAACAAGATACAAACAATGAAAGTGATATCACTCACACACGCACAACATTGCAATATATAGGAGTGATATTATTTCATTTATTACTTCTGTGGAAAATCAGACAAGTACTAAGAATTGACAGAAACAAAGCCCAGATGCCTCTTTGTGGAGATGTCTGCTGCTATCTGTGGTGCCTATGACTGGCTCCACTGGATAGTGTTAGACAGGTAATCCTCAAGGTCAGCCAGACAACCTGCCACAACAGCAGATTACAAATCACGCTCCATGTTTGGAAGTGGAGACGAGGATGTTTCATTATTGAAGTCAGTTATATCATAACTTGCCAGTTGTGTCACCATGTCAGCTGTGCTAACAGCAGTAGTTGAAAATGCTGGTTCATGAGCAAGAATCCGATCTAAATAATTCTCACAACTTTCTTTGAGAGACCAATTTCTAATAACAACAATAACTTGTATGCAAATCCCACCTTTTTGGCAGTAAGATAATCCCAAGGTGCTCCACGAGACATAAGACAAATTTGACATTGTGCAGCAATAATAAAAATAGCTCAACATTTGAGACATAGTCACATAATAATAATGTTAAGCTAATTTGCACAGATATGCTTTTCTAGTACAATATTTGACCATTCTGTGCTCTGAAATATAAGGAGACGCATATTCTGAATATTAATAATATTTTCTTTCTGAACAATCATCTCTAGGTTTTCATGATGTTTAAAAATGAAACTCAATAGTAACTTTTGTTTTTTAAAAAGAACTGCAGCTCCTTGTTGGGAGATATATTTACAAATGTGACTATAATTTATGAGTAATCTTTTAGTAGAGCTTCATTAAGTACTCTATTGTTCTATTGTTCTCACGAAAATGTGATACTCAAAAGTGGGACTCTGTTTCCAAGCATCCATTGTGTGAGTTGTAAGAAATGGGAAATATATTACGTTAAAAATATTTTAATGCAAAATTGTCATCCTTCATCAACGGGGACATTGAGTACAAGAATCGGCAAATCATGTTGCAGCTATATAAAACCTTAGGCTGCACTTGGAGTATTGTGTGCAGTTCTGGTCACTACACTATCGGAAGGACGTGGAAACTTTGGAGAGAAGGCAAAGGAGGTTCACTAGGATGTTGCCTGGTCTCGAGGGCATTGGCTATGAGAAGAGGTTGAATAACCTAGGATTGTTTTCACTGGAAAGGTGGAGACTGAGAGGAGCCTGGATAGAGGTTATGAGCGGCATAGGCAATTTGGATAGTCAGGAGCTTTTTCCCAGGTTGGAAGTGTCAATTAGAAGGGGACACAGGTTTAAGGTGAGAGGGGGAAATTTTAAGGGAGGTGTGTGGGGGGAGTTTTTCATGCAGAAAGTAGTGGGTGCCTGGAACACGCTGCCAGAGGGATGGTTGGAACAGGCACATTAGCAACATTTAAGAGGCAGCTGGATGAGTACATGAATAGACAGGGAATAGAGGGATATGGAATCATAAAAACATAGAAAAACGACAGCACAATACAGGCCCTTCAGCCCACAAAGTTGTGCCGAATGTGTCCCTAGCTTAGAGATTACTAGGCTTACCTATAACCCTCTACCTTACTAAGTTCCATGTACTTATCTAAAAGTCTCTTAAAAGACCCTATTGAATCCATCTCCACCACCATTGCTGGCAGCCCATTTCAAGCACCCACCACTCTCTGAGTGAAAAACTTACCCCTGACTTTCCTCTGTACCTACTCCCCAACACCTTAAACCTGTGTCCTCTTGTGGCAACCATTTCAGCCCTGGGAAAAAGCCTTTGACTATCCGCTCGATCAATATGTCTCAACACCTTATACACCTCTATCAGGTCACCCCTAACTAAGCACAGAAGGTTTTTTTAATTTAGTCAGGGCATCACGATTGGCATGGGCTTGAAGACTCGAAGGTCCTGTCCCTGTGCTGTAGTTTTCTTCATTCTAAGTATCAAGGTGGATCACCTAAAATTACTTTGCAAAAGTAGTTAAGACTATGTTACAATAAGATAAATAATAGCATCTGATTTTTCCTAGCAATCAACATTTTAAATCTACTGTGTATCCTGCGGATCAACTGGTACCGTGAACTCATTTCCTTCTTCAAAGCAAATAATCTTGCAGAACAGATGTAGCTTTGTTCTAACTCAAGATAAACACTCATAAACTTACTTTGCTATTGATTTGATGGCAGGTTGACTGTTGACTAATAGCTTTCTTCTTGCACAACACAGAGTCGCGCACATCACATACAAATAATACAATAATAGTTGGCTGAATGCAGTCAAAGTACTCCCTTTATCACTGCTTGAGAATGAGAGAGCTCAGAAAATTTTTTTTGTGTAAAGGCAAAGGAAGAATGCAATGCTAAGTATTGTCTCTGCCTAGCGCTTGCGATGTTGCTGGGTGAAATGCAATGTTTCAGATTCCTTTTTTCTCTCATTGTTTCATTCACCTCTTCCCGAATGTCCCCAAAGAAATAGATTCAGTAAAGCCCATTCTCTTACAAAGCAGGAGACAGCAACTGAAAACCTGGTGGGTCCTTGTACTAAGTCCCAGTTTTGAATTGCTCCTTTTTCACAACATCAGTTAGTTGTTTGCATTTTGCTTTGGATGTTTCATTTTAAAGTTTCCTCACACTGAGCCCAATGTAGAGCTGTGAGATCCAATTGGCACCATTTTGCAGTGGCCTCTGCCACTCCCTGAATACCCCTGTCATTGCCAATGCTCCAGTCTGCAGCTTTTCCTGCTCCTGACCCCTCTCTCCCACTGCCTCTCTAGCTTGTGGCTTACCACCTGCATGTTGAAGCTGTTCTTCGCGCCAGAGTCTCACTGCTCATTTCCGGAACCTTTACTCACAGCAAGGGTTCAGGACAGGGAAGTGGCAAGTGAGAGAGGCAGTGGGACATTCAGCAGCAGGGCTGGTCAGGGAGCAGGACAGGTTTCCGGCAGTGAGTGCAAAAGTCAGGAAATGGCAGAAACTGTGGGCCCAGAAAGTGAACAGTGAGAAGAAAGGTCAAGGTACAGATGTGTGGCAAATACGGTTCTATCTTAATGCATTTGATATCTGAAGTTTCTTTCAGGCAGGTGTTCCATTGAGCATTTGAAACAGACACAGAGCTGTTTTAAAGAAGCAAATTGGGATCCTTTGTACTCCTATTTCAAGATGAAATGGGTGAAGTATGTATTATCATACTCATCAGTAATGTGTGAGGACTGCTTCTGGAGTTCACAGCTAAATGGCCAAGCTTTAATTTTAAGGGAATGTCATTCTATTCTGGATTCTTTTCACCAGAAGAAACCAGTTGGTCTATATCTACTCCATTACATCACTTTATTAAACATTTTGATTGGATCACCCTTCAACCTTCTAAACTTGGGGGAAATACAAACCAAGTTTATGCAATCTTTAAGCCATGGTAGCGATGAATCACTGTTCTATCCCCTCTGAGGCAGCCTTACCCAAGGTTCAGTGCGCAAAGCTGAACTTAGTCCTGTTAATCAGATCTGACCAAGGCTCTGTAATGCCAAAATATAAATCAGAATCTGACCTGACGCACCTTGCTCGTGCCCCATGTGTTAGGTTAAAACAATGTTTAAATGTCTGGACTTCTTCTTGAAGAATAGCTACTGCAAGAGACATTAGTGAGAGCTAAACCATCATGGAAGTTAGTGCCTCTAGAATGGAAAATTAAATTGGTAACTGAAAAGAAATTCTGCCAATTAATTAGCAGGAAGTTGGGTGCAGGACAGGCTGGAGATGATGGCAGTTCATCATCTCAGAGTATCAATTTCATAATGTTTTCTTATATGTGGGAGAACTTTAACTTCTAGTATCAACCAGTATATTGCACACTTCTTCTGCTTCGGAGTTGGTGTGAGAGGTCCATTTTAATAACCAGGCTTCATTAATGTAGGCACAGATTATCTGAAACAGACCTTTAAAGACAATTCATCACATTCCAGCTGTTGGATATGGGGGCCTGGAAGCTGAACTATTAGCTTCAAAAACAGGGAAGTGCAAACAGACTGATAGAAACACGGCAATTGTTTCAATGAGAACTTGCAAATTGATAAATCTTGTTCGCTATGAAAGAAACCCCGTCAGGCTATACGATGTTGCTTTGAATTAATTTGCTTCTGAAAGATATTTGAAACCAATACCATCACTCGTCGTGCAAAATGTCACATTCTAGCTGTGAGGGTCAGGTCTGGGCTGGAGCAAAGGAATCCAACATTAAAGACATGGACTGGGTTCTGTTCTGAATATGGAAATCAAATTCACACTCCTGCTGAACTCAGATTTGCAATTTTCTTTAAATAAATAAACACTTTAATTCAACATTAATGTCAACAGCATTTCTATCACCAACTTTCAGTTGGAATCTATATAAATTTGCTATGTGAGTATGTGGACAAATTTCAAATTTCAGGCAGTATTCCATCTGTCCTGCCAGGTCTGTGATTTTAATTGCAGATGCTTGAACAAATTATAACTGCATATTTGCTAACACCTGTAATTTGACCCTGTTTGCTAGGCTCTGATAGTATTTGTTTATTTGTTAGCAACCTTTCAGTGGATGAAATTTCTATGCTTGGTAAAAATGGTCTTGTTAACTTGCGGATTTGGTGACATTGGTAAAGATGGGTGTGGTGACATACTGCTTTGTGGGAGGGGAAGTCGCCGGGAGTCACATGACTCATCAGGTCAGTCAAGGTGAGGCGATTGTTTGACAGTTGGGGATGGGAATTTTCATTCACTTTCGCCCCAAGACTGGAAAATCCCAAGGTCAACAGACCTTTCCATGGTCCTGTCCTGCCTGCTACGATTACCGTGGGACAGGAGAATTCTGCCCTTGGAGTCAGAGAGTTGTTGGGCTTACAAGCTTTCTTCTCACTGTCCTATGTACATCGTAGTTTTTCTGAAATAAACCTCCTGTTCATCATTTGTCTTGTTGTTCCTCAATTCCTCACTGTCATTACATTTGGCGACGAGGTAAAGTAGAACTTTTTTCTGTCATCTGCTATAAGCCGGGGGATCAGTCCTTGAATTACAACCCAAAATGCCTTTAATTGGGAAGTTTGTGCCATTTGATCCTGAAACAGAGCAATGGATCCAATATATGGAGTGTCTCTGATTTGTTTTTTTAGGGTCAGTGAAGTTGGGGTGGGGAGGAGGTAATTCTTCTAATGGCCTGTGGGGCTCAGACTTATAATCTAATTTGAAGTCTGACTTCTCCAGAAAGCCTCAGATACTAAAACATTTGACATCTGGTTGAACTGCTTAAAGAGCACTATCATCCAAACCATCAGTAATAATGCAGCAATATAAATTTAGTTCTACAATGAGAAATCCAAGGGAGATGCTGGCAGCATTCATGGCACGATTAAGGCAACTAGCTGAGTGATGTGAATTCAAATCAACACTCAATGAAATGTTAAATGATAGGTTTATGGTGTGAATAACCTCAATAAAAAAAATCTTCCAGCAGAAGACAGACCTTCCCTTGACAAGAATGTTAGAGATTGCTCAGGCTGCAGGAAATGCTGAAAAATGTACATTAGAGCATTTAGGTGAGGTCAACCAACTTTGGTGGCACCAGAAGTGAGGGTGCTGAAGGCCGTGAGTCAAAGAGCAGTGAACAAGACAAGAGACAGAGATACAAAAAGATGGATCTGTGGCCCAGAAACTTAAACGAATGCTGCTGATGCAGGGAAGAGCACTCCCAGGAGAGGTGTAAATTTGAAGTTGCAACTTATTTTACCTGTAACAGGAGGGGGTATATTAGGATTAAATGCAGAGCCAAACAGAGCCTAAAAAAGGCAAACAGAAAAACAAATTAGAAACAAAAAAATACTAAAAATGGAGGTGGATAATATGTCATCATCATAGAAGAACAGATATATAGGCATTTACAAGGTGGGCCCCTTTAATTAAATAGCTGGTCACAAAACTGGAGCAGCGTTGAAGATATTCAGTACCACAGTAACACCATTCTCCAGAAATGGATGAAAGCTCAAATAATTCTTGGGAATGGTGGATTATTATGGATGGCTTATCCCCATCCTGTCCACTTTGCTGACACATTTGCATGCACTTCTCAGGAAGTACCAAAGGTGGCATTGGAATCAATATAAGGAAAAACGTTTGAGTGGGTTAAAATGACATTGCATTCTTCAAGCCTCTTGGTCCATTTTGATCGTGTGAAAGAAATTGTGCTGACCTGGGACATCTGGCCCTATGGAATGGAGCAGTATTGTCCCGCAGGCTTGAGGATGCTGTGGAGAGACCATATCACTTTCTCTTCAAGAGCACTAACAAATGCTGAGAGAGCCTATTCCCAGATCCAAAAGAAAGGTTTGGTTATTATGTTGGGGGTACAAAGTTTCATTAGTACATTTACAGATGGCCCTTCACTATAATTGCTGAGCATAAGCCACAGTTGGAGTTGTTCAGCAAGGACAAAATCATTCCCCCATCATTTCAGTGAGGGTCCAACATTGGGCCCTGTATACGACTATATGTTCAAGCATAAGCCACACACCACACTGCCAATGCAGATCCTTTAAAGCTTCCTTCCTTTCCCACAAAGTATGCCACCACCACCAGTGCCCAAGAAATTGTACGTGCTGTCAATTTTCTGGACACATTTTGTTCGCTGCGGAATCAGAGCAGGCAAGTGGCAGACAATGGAAATGTCTATTGACTTTGGGAGGGATTTTCCAGTCTCAGGTCGAGCCAGGCCATAAGATCCCACCCACTATCTGTGTCTGCATGGCAAATCAAATTGTAGACCCAAAGCCATTTTGTCTTGGGTCAAACAGATGGTTCTTCATGGTTGATGTCGTGACAAATATGAACAATTTCAACTTATCCTGTTGTGGGGATCATGGTGATCATTCTTGCTCTGAGAATTCTGTGGTGGTAATACCATTGAATGTCAAAGGAAGATGGTTAGTGACTACCTTGTTGGGAAATGGTAATTGCCTGGCACTTGTGTTACTTACCTCTTACCAGTTCAAGCCTGATGTTGTCCAGGTCTTGCTACATATGGAGATAGACTGCTTCAGTATCTGAGTAGTCATGAATGGAACTGAACGTTGTGCAATCTTCTGCAAACATCCCCACTTCTGACTTAATGATGGAAGGAAGGCCATCAATGAAGCAGCTGAAGATGGTTGGGCTTAGGAACTAACTGTAGTTATTGTGAATGAAACATTGTGTGAGGCTAAAGGTTCATTGCCTATGACAAGTTAAACTGCATTAACTGACCTTGGCCATTTGTGTGAGGTCATTGAATTTTAGAGACACTGCATTCAGATCTTTAGATAGACTGCTGACATTGGCTGCAATGGCTAATTAACAGATAACAGTAAGTTAGCTTGCTGCCTGCCTCATAACAAATAAGCAAAAGTTAATTGCATGTTGAAATCTCTCACTGGTTATCAGTCCTTATCTAACTTTCCCCGTAGAGCATAAGAAATGGTACTGGTAGCTGTTCAATATTTCTTATATAAAGCAAATGAAGAAAGTCAGAAGAAAGCTAAATGTTCCACTGTCTGCAGACTGCCACAGTGGTTAGCACTGCTGTTTTACAGCATCAGGGACCCAAGTTTGATTCCTGACTTGGGTGACTGAATGTGCGGAGTCTGCACATTCTCCCCGTGTCTGTGTGGGTTTCCTCCAGGTGGTCCGGCTTCCTCCCACTGTCCAAAAGACATGCTGGTTAGGTGCATTGGCCACACTAAATTCTCCCTCAGTGTACCCGAGCAGGCGATTAGGAGATATTCACAGTAACTTCATTGCAGTATTAATGTAAGCCTACTTGTGACACTAATAAATAAAATTTAAAATACAGTTGCAACCTGTCAAAGTCATATCCATTTACTTCTGTGCTACATTAATTCCTACCCACTTATCGTCCCCATCCCAACTGACCTGGCTCCAAATCCATGGGTCTCATCCATTCTCTACATTGCCATATACCTCCTTTTCTCTGCAGTTCCTTCAGCCTTACATCCCCTTTACAATCTTTTAATTTTTATTCCTCAACATTCTACGCACCACTGCTTTTCCTTTGCCCCAACATTGACATCTGTCTCCTCTCTGGAACTCTTTTACTCAATCTCACCACCTCTATAGTTCCATCTTTAAAAACACCGATTTGATCTAGCCTTCAATTACAATTCCTGACCTTTCTCCCATGTTCCAATGTCAACTACTGATATTACTTCTTTGTAAAACATCTTGGAATGATTTGTACATTAAATACAGTACACGAATGCAAGTTATTTATTTTCTTGATAGCACCAAAATTTATCCAGAAGGGTATGTGCTCATACAGCAGAGAAGAGAAAACATAATTGCAAAGTTAACTAAGCATTAAAGATGCATTGAACTCAATTTCAGCACCCACTGAGACAACTCATATGGTATTCTCTAATATGATGTGGAAGTGCCAGCGTTGGACTGGCGTAAACATAGTAAAAAGTCTGACAACGCCAGGTTTTAGTCCAACCGATTTATTTGATAGTAAACTCACAAGCTTTCGAGGGGACTCCCTCTTCGTCAGGTGAATGGAGAGTTCTGGCCTCAGACAGAGCATATGAAGCACAAACAGTTTAGAGATTACTGATTAGAATGCGAATCTTTACACCTAACCTGCTGTTCAAGTCCTAAAGTGGCCGACAATGTGTGTGGAAGGAGCACTGATCACAGGTTAAAGAGAGGTCTATTGTCTCCAGACAGCACAGTGAGTGAGGTTTTGCAAACCCAGGCAAGTCACGGGGGTTACAGATAGTGTGACACGAACCCAAGATCCCTGTTGAGACCGTCCTCATGTGTGTGCAACTTGGCTATCAGTCTCTGCTCAGCGACTCTGCGCTGTCGTGTGTCGTGAAGGCCGCCTTGGAGAACGCTTACCCGAAGGTCAGAGGCTGAATGCCTGTGACCACTGAAGTGTTCGCCAACAGGAAGGGAACAGTCTTGCCTGGTGATTGTCGAGCGATGTTCATTCATCCGTTGTCGTAGCGTCTGCATGGTCTCCCCAGTGTACCATGCTTCGGGACATCCTTTCTTGCAACGTATCAGGTAGACAATGTTGGCCGAGTTGCAAGAGTATTTACCGTGTACCTGGTGGATGGTATTCTCACGTGTGATGATGGTATCATCGACATAGATACCATCATCACACGTGAGAATACCATCCACCAGGTACACGGTAAATACTCTTGCAACTCGGCCAACATTGTCTACCTGATACGTTGCAAGAAAGGATGTCCCGAAGCATGGTACACTGGGGAGACCATGCAGACGCTACGACAACGGATGAATGAACATCGCTCGACAATCACCAGGCAAGACTGTTCCCTTCCTGTTGGCGAACACTTCAGTGGTCACAGGCATTCAGCCTCTGACCTTCGGGTAAGCGTTCTCCAAGGCGGCCTTCACAACACACGACAGCGCAGAGTCGCTGAACAGAGACTGATGGCCAAGTTGCACACACATGAGGACGGTCTCAACAGGGATCTTGGGTTCGTGTCACACTATCTGTAACCCCCGTGACTTGCCTGGGTTTGCAAAACCTCACTCACTGTGCTGTCTGGAGACAATAGACCTCTCTTTAACCTGTGATCAGTGCTCCTTCCACACACATTGTCGGCCACTTTAGGACTTGAACAGCAGGTTAGGTGTAAAGATTCGCATTCTAATCAGTAATCTCTAAACTGTCTGTGCTTTATATGCTCTGTCTGAGGCCAGAACTCTCCATTCACCTGACGAAGAGGGAGTCCCCTCGAAAGCTTGTGAGTTTACTATCAAATAAATCGGTTGGACTAAAACCTGGTGTTGTCAGACTTTTTACTGCATTCTCTAATATGACAGAATATGTTAGTACAGTGTAGTCAGTGATTAGCAGTTCTTAATCAATTGAAAGAAACTTCCAGAAGGGGACGGGGGAGGATTGATGCTACAGTGCCCCTTGAAGTTTGTGCTGGAATTGTGCATATATTAAAGCCCTCAAATCCAAGGTTCACTGAACCTTTAACAACACAGCAGCAGCCAGCAAAGAGATGAAAAAATGGCATGAATGACACAAGGACTTGAAATTTGTATAGTTCAAATTTAATATTTCCTTTTATTCATAATTTTGAGACTGTGGTCTGATTTTAATTGTTTTTCACATCAGCCTTTACATAAACAAGAATGGGAGTCAAAAATTAATATATTTTACACATTAAATTCCTGGGTAGAATTTGCCCCATATGAAGCAGCTTTAAGAAAGCATGTCTTGTATTGTAACAGGCGCAGCACAGAATGTGGCTATGTTTCTATATTGATAATTCAGGACTGTTTGAGGATAACAAATACTGTGTGTAAATTCATGACAGATTGTGTTCTCTTTAATACTGATGCGCCTTTCCACAAAGCACTGATTTGTAAACTTCTGATAGATTCTATTTCTCAGTAGATCAATAAAAAAGATAAAGCAGCTGGGCCAGCAAATACGTTGTTGTTATGATTGAATTTATGGGCTCCAGCAAGAGCAGTTTAATGTCCTGAGATGAAGGTTGAAGGTGGCTGGCAACGTGTGCAAAATATGAACATCCTGGATATGTCACCTGATAGCACTCAACGTGCAGTCACTATCAGTGCAGAGGAAATAGTAAAGTGAAGCCTGTCAGTACAAGCAACGACATCATTACATTATTTGTTCTATAAGTAATAGATTAGCTGATGATATTGTCATACTAACCTGGCAATGACAATTCAAATGTGGCCCAGATATCTAATTATAATTCAAACTCAGCTTGTTTGTTTTTAATTTGAAAAGACATCTGAAGAGCTGCCATGAGCAGTTAGTTGGCTGCACCCTCAGAATTATAAATTTAACAAATGGCAATTGCAACTTGTGGTGCAGATAGAGCAGGTGACGGATGGGGTCTCTGCTATACTCTGCTAGATGATGCTGGCGTGAGGCCTGGTCAGTTATCATAGGTGGGTCTTCTTTACATCCCCATGGAATCATAGAATCCCTACAGGCCAGAAGGAGGCCATTCAGTTCATCAAGTGGGCACAGATTCTATGACAGAAAGGTCCACCCAGCCCCTATCTCCGTAACCCCATTTATTTACCCTGCTAATCCCCTAATTTACACATCTTTGGATAATAATGGGCAATTTAGCATGGCCAATCCACCTAACCGGTACATCTTTGGATAATAAGGCACAATTTGGTATTGACAATCCACCGAACCGCACGTCTTTAGATAATAAGGGGCAATTTAGCATAGCCAATCCACCTAACCTGCATGTTTATGGACTGTGGGGGGAAACCGGAACACCCGGAGGAAGCACACACAGATACAGGGAGAATGTGCAAACTCCACACAGTCACCCAAAGTAGGACTTGAACCCGGGTCCCTGGAACCATGAGGCATTTGTGCTAACCACTGTGTCACCATGCCACTCTACAGGAAATAAGTTGCCAGAGTGAATTATCTGCTTGTGCACAACTCATCTTTGGGAGAGTTGGAAATCTGGTGGACTTGCTCTTTCTGAAAAACAATGTGCAGTTTTTAAGGAGAGGTGGTGGTAGTGTGTTCCTGAACTAGCAGGCAGAATGACAACAACCAGGGCAGCACTCTATCATATATCGTTGTGCAAGTCATTGTGGACAAAGTGAATGGTGGCAGGATTTCCCCTCTACTTCAGATGGGCAATAAGCATTTAGTATTAGTCTTTAATAAGTAATAGTGGAGAAAGCTAACTGGATAGGTTAATGCCATTAACCTAAGTTCTGGGATCTGGCTTTGGTGCAAGAGGAAATTTAACAACCTTTCCAAGGTAAGACCCCTCCTCAAACATTTTAAACACCAAACCGTAACACCATCTCAGCTCCAGGACATCGCTATAGGACTTCCTCAGAGTAGTGTTCTCTGTTCATCAATCTTCAGCCACTTCATTGGTGACATTCCCTCCATTGTGAGATCAAAAATGGGATCAGTCACTGCTGGATGCATGGTGTTCAGTACCATTCACAACTACTCAGAAACTGAAGCAATATATGTCCATAAGCAGCAAGATCTGGACAATGCTCAACGTTGGGATTATGGCTGACAAGTAACATGCATGCCACACAGATGCGAGACAATGTCCATTTTCAACAAGAGAGAATCAATGTCATCACCATCGTCTTCCCAAGGGTTACTGGGAAATTGGAGATGAGCAATCCATACTGGCCTTGCCAATGATGCTCAGATTCCATGAAAGAATAAAGAAAAGTCATTTGCATTCCTTGAATTCAATTTCATAAACCTGCCGTGCAATCAAAACTGGATGCTCCATTACCTCTGCTTCTAGTTAAACTCACACACTCAATGCCTACCACTTGCTATCGCCTTCTCAATGAGTTTACCCCATTGCCAACAGCTCTTTCCTGCATATTACCTTAAGCTGCCTTACAAATCTTCATAATCATTCACAATGTTGTAAGCTAACCCACTTCTACTCTTCCTGCAGAAGAGATTGGCAAGCAATTGGAGAGGAACCTCAAGACATTCTTCCACGTTGCAAACTTTTACTCCAGTGGAGGAGGCTGCTGTTGATATCATTGGCAGTAGGAAGATATGTATTGTTATTAATGGTGCTTGTACAGAACTTGGCATTTCCTTTGCCATGCACTCTCTCACACATAAAACTTGGTGTTGTGCTGCACTGCCACCCATCTGCTTACTCTTACCATTTTGTGGTATCTTTTGCTCCTTTACCCTTTCCCTAAGTCAGTTAGAACACTCAAGGCTTGCAGTGTACGGAGAGAGGAGCCAATTTTCTGAAAGATGTAGCGTCACTAATTTGAATCTTTCTAGCACCAATACAGAAATTGCAGCCTTGCCTCCTACAAAGGCAAAAATAATGAGTTGAAGGAGTCTGTGAAGAGTCATTCAATGGGTAAAAGTGCAGGAGCAGGTGAAAGTGGACAAGACAACCCAGAAAATGGCATTGGAAGTCAACTTGAGTCTCAGTGAAAAGGAACCCATGTTTTAAATGACAAATCTTTGTGTGTGCCAGTAATACTGAATATTCATCCTGATTATTACTGGGACATGTTGGAAGTGGTAGAGGAATCTGCTGCCAACTGATGTGCAATTTGACATATGGCATCAAGCTTTGAAATTATGCTCAATGATTGCTGCAGCTGGCCCCTCCATGTAGCAGCCTTTAGCACCACTAATACATTTCTGGCTGGTCTCCCTTGTCATAACCCATACCAAGTCCTGTTTCTTTATCATGCATTGGCTTCCTGACCTACATTTGTTCATTGATATTTAAATTCTCACCCTTGTTTTCAAATCATAGAATCTCAGAATTGTTAACAGCTTAGATGGAAGCCATTTTGACCATTGTGTCTGCACCAGCTCTCCAAACAAGCGTCATGACTTTGCACCATTCCCTTGCCTCTTCCCCATACTCCTGCACATTGTTTTTATTCAAGTAATCATCAGGATTAGATCATCATTGATTTTATTCAAGCAATTATCAGCCCTGTCGAATACCTCAATTGAAACTGCCTCCACCATACTCCCAGGTAATGCTTTCCAAACCCAAATCATTTGTTGTGTGAAGAAGTTTTCTCTTAAATCACATTTGCTTCTTTTGTCAATCGCTTTGGATCTATGCTTTCTCATTCTTGATCCTTTTATGAGCAGGAGCAGTTTCTCCCTATCTACTCTATCCAGTCCCCTAATGATTTTGAACATTTCCATCAAATCTCCTCTTAATCTTCGTCTCTCCAAGGAGGAGAGTTCCATTCTCTCCAATTTGTCCTTATAAATAAAGGGGACGACCTTACCAAAATAATCCTGAGTGCCAAATTTGCGTAAAAACTGGAATAAAACCTATTGGTTTTTCCAGTGGGATTTTCAAAATGAATCTCCCACATTCTGTGCATCACAGAGCACCCCAGCATGAATCCCGTTAGAAATCAGCGGGGCCTATTCACGCTGGAGAGGCCGGCAGCATAGTGCTGAGCAGGCCACGGTGCATGCGCCGATCTGTCAGCACAATGACACGGCACTGCCAGGCCTCCTGATCGCTGACCAGCTCAATTATCGGCCAGCCCCGTAACCCTGAAGCGCTGGCCTTGTGACCCAACCCCCTCACCCCCCACCACCACCACTACCACCTGATCGCTGGCCTCTGGGACATGGCTAGGCCAGCCAGGACCCCTCCCTGGACCACCTCAATCACCCCCCTCCCACAGCGGTCCCGATCTCCTTGACTCAGGCCTTCGCAGTCCAGATCCCACTCCCCGCCCCCCCCTTTACTAGCCCTGATCACTGGCTTTCCTGCCTTTGTTACTACCGAGTACAGAATGGCAGCAGGTTCCCCCACCCCCACCAATCTCTTCCTATAGGCCCTGCCCCTCTGATATGCCCTGTGCCCTCTTGCCCCATCCCCTTGCCACTTTCTGATGCCCGGTGTGTAATGCCAAAGCACTCCCTGGGGATTGCCACTTTGCCCCTTGGGCAGCGCCAGGGAGCCAGGCTTGCAATGCCAAACTGGCAATACCCAGCGTGCCCCCCCAGCCACTGACCCTTAGAGGGCGAAAGGGCCCCATGGCGAGGTTGGGCTGCCAGCTCCCTGTTTGTGGGGAGCTGTTGTAAACCCCACCAGAGTGAAACACCTCAGTCCCGGGCCCACTAATCAAATGTAAATCCTCTTTACCGTAATTTATTCAGCATCCCGCCAATTTCTGGCATGGAGCTGATGACCCTGGAAACACGTGGAGACCATGACGCCCAATGGGAAGCCCACACACGGCCTCTGCTTGAATATCTCAGCACCAAGGGAGGGGGGCCTGTGTTCAGGCTGGCTCCAACAGCAGAGGCCTGACAACTGTCTCTCTCCCTCTGTCAGGCCTCTGCGGTTGCTATTGCAAATATGCAGCATCGCTTTTGATGGTGGGAAGGCAATGGTTGGCACAGCTGAAGATTGTTCAGTCTAGCACACTATGCTGAAGAACTCCTGCAGCAATATCCAGCAGCTGAGATGAATGATCTCCAACAACTATAGCCATCTTCCTTTGTGCTAGGTATGACTCCATCCTTTGGAGGTTTCCCCTTTTCCCCAATCACTACAATTTTAGGAAGGCTCTTGGGTGCTATACTCAGTCAGATGTTGCCTTTATACCAAGAGCAGTCACTTTCACCGTACCTCCTGAGCTAATCTCTTTCATCATATTTAGGCTAAAGCTGAAACAAAGTTTGGAGTTGAGTGGTCGTAAAAGAAATTAAACTGAGCATTGTTATCATTAAGTTACTCTTAAGACCACTATTGACAATGAAATGAAAGTTGCCAAAGTTCCAAAGGCTGTTTTCCCCCTGTTTTGAGGGAGAGAACTGACTGGTGGTGATTTAACCTGAGGGCCACCACTTCTCAGGTGAGGAACGAGGTTGAGAGGGTGGGGCCTTCATAACTAACCTCAGCCGGTACAGGAATTGAACCCACAGGTTGGCATCGCTCTGCATCACAAACCAGCTGTCCAGCCAACTGAACTAACTAACTGAGCATGTGCTTTCTCTGCCTCACATACCACTAGACACAGGAAAGCCTGTGGGTGGGATTTTCCGGCCATGCTCGCCCCAAAACCTGAAAATTTTAAGAGCTAAAATCAACGGGCATTTGCATGCCCCCCCCAACCCCCCCACTCCCCTAGCCCGCTACAGTTTTTGTGACAGGTGGGATGGGAAAGTTCCAGTCTCAAAGCTTGGCTAAGACTACTGATGGCCCAGTTTTGAGCTGCTAGATCTGTTCTGAATCCATTCCACTTAGCGTGATGGTAGTGTTACGCATCATGATGTCGCTGTCCTCAATGTGAAAGTGGGATTGTTCTGCCAGAAGTCATTCCTACCTGGATTTATAATCCAGAGATACACCCAGGTTACACTAACATACCATTAGATACACGGAAAACCCTCAAAAACAAGAGGAGCAACTTTTATTTCCATAGTGCCATTGGAGATGGTGCCACAGAGACTTATTGCATGGGGCATGATGTACTCCCAGCCTTTTCCAGTGCAGCCCATGTGGCATATCCTCTTGATAAGGCTCCCCCAGCTTGCTCTCGAAGACTCTGAAGGAGTTCCTGTTTGACAGCACACAGTCCCACCAGCTGTTGTAACACTTGGGCATCTGAGCTCAATCAGACAGATTTAACTGATGGAAGTTGCATGTCATTCTGCAAGCAAGCAGCATTAACCTGCAAGGAGGACCCAACACTGCCATTATTTAAATGGTGTGGATATGCCAGCGTTGGACTGGGGTAAACACAGTAAATGTCTGACAACACCAGGTTTTAGTCCAACCAATTTATTTGATAGTAAACTCACAAGCTTTCGAGGGGTTTCTCTCTTCTTCAGGTGAATGGAGACTTCTGGCCTCAGACAGAGCATATAAAGCACAGACAGTTTACAGATTACTGATTAGATTGTGATTCACATTCTAATCAGTAATCTGTAAACTGTCTGTGCTTTACATGCTCTGTCTGAGGCCAGAAGTTTCCATTCACCTGAAGAAGAGAGAAACCCCTCGAAAGCTTGTGAGTTTACTATCAAATAAATCGGTTGGACTAAAACCTGGTGTTGTCAGACTTTTTGCTGTGATTACTTAAATGATCAGACAACTGGCAAGTAAAAACATTATGAAGAACTTTTGCTATTGAAGAGTATCTGGAATTACTATTTTGATGGTGTTATGATTCTGGATTTGATAGTGAGGGTTTTAGCATCCTGACAGTGTAGGTGAACTGATCACACATAGGTTGCAAAAGCTATGGAGGTTTGAATATGGAATAGGTATTGAACTGCTTGAAAAGGACTTTGACAGGACTCTTAAAAAGCAAGCAAAGAGACTGACATAAGACGCCTGCCACATGTAACCTGATGCCTAGTATTACTAGTTAACTAGTTTTCTGGAAGGTTCCAATATGGAATACAATTAAGACAGAACCGTATACCCTTATGCAATTTCATTCTTGTTAGTACAAAAACAACTTTTAAAGAATTATTGAAACTAAACCTGGACCTCTCATTTGTCTTTCTACAAGGCTACCTCTTAAGTGGAGAAGGGTCTGCAAGAACAATATCGAAATGGAAAGGTGTTGTTTCTGTTTCATCAAGGTGAATAATGAAGTATTCAGAAGTTAATGGCTAGGACCTTATAGGTCATGGAATAATAGCCACATTGTGGCCAGACATCATTAAGCAAATACCTTCGAAAGCATTGGGGTGAGAGAGGCTAGAGTAACCATTTTCTGAATGCATTGTGTAACAGCATACAAGCTGCTAAGGAGTAGTCCAGGAAAAACATGAAAAGGAGCAGTAATTTTCTCCCTCTTTCCTTCTTTCACAAGTTCTAGAGTCTCACAATCCCCTGAGAGAAAAAATTCTTCTCATTTCTGTTTTAAATGAGCGACCCCTTTTTCTAAACATTGATCCCTAATTCTAGATTCTGTAACACAAGCAAGCATCCTCTTTGCATCCATCCTGTCAATATCCCTTTGGATCTGAAAGGTTTTGATCAAGTTGTCTCTTTCTCTTACCTTGCCTTAGAAAATAATCAAACCATTCCCCGCTCTGGCTGCAGTCCACTTATTCCAGAATGATTCAAGTCTTGCTGCTCTTAACTGTATGCTAACCTCTAAGGTACACATAGTGACTGAGTTGCTTTCCTGAGAGAATCAGGTCAAGTGATGGGGCCACTTCATTAATTTTGTGCTGTTGCTCTCTCTGTTCCTCCTTGGGTTGTTGGGTAGGTGGCTTGGGTGTCTGAAAATAAAAATTAAAAAGTTGAAAATTTGTGTGAAGAGAGGAGGTAAGGTGGGAAGCATGATGTTCATAGTCACATCTCGTCATGCCAGATGAGAGTGTTCTGGATGTTGAAAAGGAACATTAGTCAGGAACAAAGCCTAATCTCAACATCTCCATTGCCATCTGATGTCATGAGCTCTATTGCATCTGGCACTGTGCTGTAGAGAGCTATTTTCCCTGTAGGGCTCAGTAATGGAGATGGCCTCATTCCCCTCTAGGCTGCTCTTTGCTCTTCTACTGTGTGTTCGACAGAATGTCTGTCAGTGTGGACACAGCACTTTGTTTGTGTGACATGACTTCTATCGCTGAGTAACTAGCATTAGTGGAAGTAGTGAGAGGTGGATATGAGGCTGGTAGGTATGTGACGGTGAGTACCTGAGTGTTGTCCATCAGTGCGTGCCAGAGAGTGCTGCTGAGTGAGTGAGGGGGTGTGATACAATGCGCATGTGAGAGGTTGGAGGTGTGTTGTGTAAAAAAAGCATTCAATGACCTTGACCTAAGTAAAGTCATTAAAACTCCTTGTGACACTGCTGCCAGGTCCTTCAATCCAGGAGTGTCTGGGAGTGATCTCCCTGGCACACATGCTCCAACTCCCATTTGAGGCCTTCTGGTGAAAACATGGTATCCTCCTGCCCACCTCTGCCAGTAAGGTCTCTAGCAGTGCATCAAGCATGCTAGAACCCTCATTTGGCTCTGACATTCAGTTTTCCGTGTTTAAGGTTCCAGCACAGTTATGGAGTGTTCCTTTTGACTGGGACAAACTGCATTCAAAAAGAGCAGGCTGGCTGCACCACGTGCTCTCACTGCAATCCTGATCATCCCCCTGCACTGCGCAAGGGCAACCAACAGTGCGGAGAGGCAAAGGACAAGACAGACATTTGACCCCCTGCTAGTACCATGATAATAAGGTGGAATTGGCAAAGGCAGGTCACAAACTGTAAGCCCCAGACTCAAGAACAACCCAGATGGTCAGGCTGCTCATTGGAGTAACCAACATCACGGTATCTAAGAGTAAATCTCAAACAAGGTACAAGTTGTAACAATGGATAATTTCTGAATGCTCATTCATGGCAGAGAACTTTGCATTGAGAGGGAAATTGCAGAGCTGTGACTTTCTGATTTTGGTTGTCATTCACTAAGGTTCCCTGCTGCCATAGTGCATTTGGAAAACTGCCCCATACTGCTGTGCATCTTAGCAACAAGTATTTCCAGGTGTTAGCAATGTCAAACACAACAAACTGGGAAGTAGAAAACAAGCAAATGTGATTGCTTTTCCTCCTTCTTTATCATTGGAGCTGTCACTTCCTAAGCATTCTCTTAAGATAGTTTTTAAATAAAGATATGTCAAATTCATGAAAAAGTTGGAAAATCACAGGGAAGCATGACTGAAAAGGTTATATTTCATAGTTACAATTTTGTCATTTGATAACTTACTCCCAATTAGGCAGCTTGCCTTTTTTAAATCAATTTTTATTGATTTGATTTCTCTTTAACATTGCCAACACCATTAATTTAGAGACAGATCTTTAACTTACAGGCGGCAAATTGTTATTTCACAAGGAGAATTGCTAGGATTGACAATATTTCTGAAAATTGGATTTGTCTTTGAGTAAATGCTATGGGTAAGTATATTAATGATAGTGCATTAAATAGAATTATGGTGATTTTATTTATTCATTATGGGTGTCACTGGTTGGCCAGCATTTATTGCTCATCCCTGGTTGCCCTTCAGAAGATTGTGGTGAGCTGCCTTCTTGAACCGCTGCAGTCCCTTAAGTGTAAGTGCACCCACAGTGCTATTAGGGAGGGAATGCCAGGATTTTAACTGGGCAACAATGAAGGAACGGCGATATATTTCCAAGTCAGAGTGATGACTTGAAGGGGAACGTCCAGATGATGGTGTTCCCACGTATCTACTGACCTTGTGTCCTTCCAGATGGTAGTGGTCATGAGTTTGGAAGGTGCCATCCTACGGAACCTTGGGGAGTTCCTGTAGTGCATCATGTAGATGGTACAGACAGTGAAAGATTGAATGCTTGTGGAAGGGTTAGCAAATAAGTGGGCTGTTTTGTCCTTGTTGGTGGTGAGCTACTTGAGTGTTGCTGGAGTTGCACTAATTCAGGCAAGTGATGTGTATTCCATCACATTCCTGACTTGTGCTTTGTAGATGGTGGTCAGGCTTTGGTGGGTTAGGAGATGAGTTACTCACCACAGGATTCCTAGCCTTTGACCTGCTGTGGAAGCCATTGTATTTAGATGGATAGTCCGGTTCATTTTCTGGTAATGGTAAGCCCAAGGATATTGATGGTGGGGGGACTCAACAATGTAATGCCATTGAATGTCAAGGGGCGATGGTTAGATCCACTCTTGTTGGAAATGGTTTTTGCCTGGCACTTGTGTGGCACAAATGTTACTTGCCACTTGTCAGCCCAAGCCTGGATGTTGTCCATGTATTGCTGCATTTAAACATGAACTACTTCCATATCTAAGGAATCATTAGTTTGCTGAACATTGTACAGTCATCAGTGAACTTCTCCACTTCTGCCCTAATGATAGATAGAAGGTTATTGATGAAGGAACGAAAGATGATTGGGCCTAGGACGCTGCGCAGTATTCTATTAATCCTTAACTTTAACATCTGATCAAATATGTATTGAACTGTTTGAAAAAGATTTTTAAAAAGCAAGCGAAGACACCGACATAGGATGGCTGCCACAAGTGTCCTGACGATTGGTATTACCAGCTGGTCAGTTTTCTGGAAGGTTCCAATATGGAATACATTTAAGATATGCCCATACACCTTTGTGCAATTTCATTTCTGTTAATACCAAAACTTTTGAAGAATTACTGAAACTATATCTGGTCATCTAATTTATCCTTCAACAAGACTCAAGCAGAGACAGAGGGCCCCATTTTACCATTTTGATTCTAAATGCTGGGTGGACTTGAAATTGGGAGTGTTTCAGATCCAGTTTTCAGACCTATTCTCAGGTGTCCCCATCCACGCTCCGCCTGAAGAAAATTTCAGCGATTCTGAATCACGCTGCAGAAGTCTGTGGAGCATGCCTGTTTTGTGCCAAACCTGGATGGGTGAACATGGTGGGCATGCAGCCCATTAAGTCAATTTAAATTAATGCTACTTTTGGGCCTGGATAAAGGGGGAACCTGCGTGGAGGCTGGCACGGATCGCGCTACTCACCTCAAGCCCAATTTTACCAAGATTTTGTGCCCGAAAGTGGGTACAACTTGATGATAATATCAGGCCCAGAGAGTCTGCAAGAACAATATCTATGTGGAAAGGTGTTATTCCTGCCTCATCAAGATGAACAATGAAGTATTCAGAAGTTAATGACTAGGACGTTATAGGTCATGGAACAATAGCCACATTGTGGCCAGACAAGATTAAGCAAATATCTTCTGAAACCATTGGGGTGAGAGAGAGTATGTGACTGGAGTAACCATTTTCTGAATGCATTTTATGACAGCATATAAGACGCTAAGGTATAGTCTAGGAAAAACCTGAAAAGGGGCAGCAATACTCTCCCTCTCCTTTTCTTTCCCAAATTAAGACCCTATCTCTATTACAGTTTAAAAATCTAACAAAGAGATAGTGAATTTCCATTGAAAGGAGGTTGGGTGCAAAATTCATTGGCTTCTGGAAAAGATGAATTACTTTTTAATAATGTATTGTCCCCAGCAATTGCAATTTATAAAGCCTTCAACTTTTGGCATTTCAAGATCACTGTGGGGAAAACTCAGCCACTGCCACAGATACCAGGAAGCCACTCATATACAGTGAGCTCTGCTTCTTTTTATCTTTTAGGACCAAGTTTTCATTTGGTTCAGAAAGTAACGATCTACTGCATAACTTGTAATTTTGCAAGCTTGTGTCTGTGTATCATGTTGTGAAGCTCAGGCATGGATTTACCTTTTTAAATATTTTTATAGCATTACCTCGGTGGGTTTAAATTAAAAACTAACCTCCTTTTGTTTTAAACTCATGGAAGTCTGCCAGACTAGCTTCTGTTCAATCAGCACATTAATTGCTGAACCGAGGCAGTGAACAAATACCTTAATCTTTAGCAATTCACAAAGAAATCCTCTCATGGTCAGACTTGGAGTGGTGTAATAGGGAAGGCATTTTTACCCATCCGCAGCTGGTCATAGCAATGGTCCGAAAGTCAAATGGAGAAAGGTAAAAGTTGCTTGTGAATGTAAGGCATTTTCAGTGCAGAAAATATTAATGGCATTAATAATGTATGAGTGGAAACATCTCTCATTATCTGTAAGTCTGCCAAAGGAATATTTTGTTCATCCCCAGTCTATCCTTAAGTACCATACATTGAACAATGAGTAAAGTAAAGGAAATATACCCGACAACACATCTGGTTGAACTTCTGAGGTGGCAGCTGCATGCCTTTCTCCGCCCCTAAACCATACAAATTGTCCTGGAACTTTTCAAGCACAGCCCGACTACTGATAATAATTGTGACTTTGGGTGATGATGCAAAAATCAATTCAGTCACTTCTTATTTACATCTTTCCCAATTATTCTTGACCCTAAAACAAATTAAATTCAGAGAGTTGGATAATGGCCGAGTGAATCGATACTGCCTGTTTTAACCCATCAAAAGTAAAAACAAAATACTCGCTCTTACTCCCTCACCGCAACCCCATCTGGTCTTTCATTTAAAAATAGGTGCGCATATTGATTTGATTTGATTTATTGTCACATGAATTAGTATACGCTGAGAAGTATTGTTTCTGGTACGCTAGACACACAAAGCATACCGTACATAGAGAAGGAAAGGAGAGGGTGCAGAATGTAATGTTACAGTCATAGCTAGGGTGTAGAGAAAGATCAACTTAATATGGGATAAGTCCATTCAAAAGTCCTAATGGCAGCAGGAGGAAACTGTTCTTGAGTGGGTTGGTACGTGATCTCAGACTTTTGTATCTTTTTCCCGACAGAAGAATGTGGAAGAGAATATGTGCAGGGCGCGTGGGATCCTTAATTGTGCTGGCTGCTTTTCCGAGGCAGCAGGAAGTGTAGACAGGGTCAATGTAATTGAAGCAGCAAACTTTCATTTCTGTATCAGGTCCAGAGTGGCTTCCTGGGTATGGGTGTGGGAGATGGGAAGTCATTAAATTATAAAAATAAATTTGCATACCCATAGGACTTGCACAAACCCTTCAGTCAGCAGTATCTCAGAGGCAGCCCCAGCTAATAGTTTCAGACCCAGTTATATTTTATGAGGAAGCTCCCAAAAAACCCATTGGAATCCAGTGGGGTGGAGGCCTGACTTCAAGAGTTTTTCCTCTCTCGGCAGCTAAGAAATGCTGATTTTCATCAAGCACAAACCAGGGGGTAAAAAAAAAACTACTTCAAGTTGATTGTACTTAAAGCAATCTGGCTCCAAAAGTAATTTCTTCTGCTTGCCAAAGTTACCATAGTTGTTATTAAATTCTCAATATAACACATTCCCTGCTTGTCTTATGAAGAACTGCAACAATTTTATAGTTGAAGACATTCCAAATGAGAAACTGTTCTTTGTTTCATGGATTCTGCAGCTGACTGCTTCCAAATCATTTAACTGACATGGATGCCACATTTAGTGCTGATTAATCTACTCACCCAGGGAGAATATTTTAACAATGATCAGACAGAAAAGGTAAATACTATGTGCTATTGTGAGAGAAAGTATTATTGGTCAGGATGATGAATCTTCCAGTGGTTTACACAGATTGATAGCAAATGAACCTTTGCAGGATAATTGAAAAGAATTTCTTGTAGTGTTGATCCCAAAATAAAGGATCTAAGGTTAGTGTGTTAATGTTTGGAACAAGCCAGACATACTGCTGTTTAGAAACTATTAGGACATATTCAGCCACATACATCAGGCTGCTGATACTTCCATCATTTCTTTTTCACTGTGTCTAATGCTGGAGAGATATTTCTCCAAGTTTATTAGACTGCAACTTGCTGCAGTAGGGCATCCCATGGTAGTACATTGTAGAGGGTGGTGTATTCGCCACACTCCTGACTGGAAAGTCAATTGTCAGCCTGCCCACCTAAAACCCAGCTGCCCCGCAGTAATAATGTGCTTTAATTATCCCACAGTGGGACTACCACCCCCCATCTGGAGATTGGCTGGCAAACCTGTAGTCACAGCACTGCTAGCATCGGGCAGTGACCACTGCTGAGACTACAGACAGTCCTGAAGAGGAAGAAGTGATGGAGCCCTGACTTCAAGCCGAGTCTCAGATTTCAGATGGACCAGGCTGAAGGAGGCGATGGTGGGTGTAGACTTTGGCATACATTGGCAACACCAGTGGTTGAGGGAATAGGGTTTCATAAGTGGTATTTCTGGCTGAAGAATCATGCGCATGCCAAGATATGACTACTTGCCTTGAGAGTAGTGGTGCCAATATTGGTTTATGCATCAGCTCTGAGAAAACCAAGACAATTTTGGCTGGATTGTGAAAAGACCCCCCTTCACTATTGGGTAACAGAACATTGAAGATGTCAACCAATTCCCCTACTAAGGGGAGGAGGGGTGTACACCCCCCTTCAGGGAGGGAGAAGTATACATCAATGTCCTCACAAGAATCCACAAAGTGGCATTGGTTTTCCAGGAGTTCCACCTGATCTGGGCATCTAACACCATCAACACGCCCATGAATCTATGACTCTACATACCCATAGTAGTTCCAATTGCAATCCAACAAAACATGGATGAGAACAACAAATGTGTCATATCAGTTGAACAGCTTTCATCAAAACTGCCTACATAATATCGTACACATCACATGGAGAGACAGCATCAACAAAGACATACTGCGCAGAATTAGTCAGAAGTGCAGAAATCAGAAGCTGTGATGGAGAGAAGACTGAGGTTACTAAGGATATATTTCAATTGCTGGCCAACGATGCAGTGGAATGGGCAGCACCCACACTGATTGAAGAAAAGGACGGGGCCTACCAAAGAAGACCCAGTGAAGTATATTTAAGGAGGATCTTTAAAAATGGGAACCTATCTGGTTTGGAGAGTAAGACATTGCAATCAGGAGTAGTGGCAAAGGTGATGCTGCTCATTGTCTGGCCTGGGACCAGAGGAACCAAATCAATCTCAGTAAATCTGCCTGCCAACTCCAGCAAAGGGTGAAGGGAGCCAGGTTTGAGAGGCCAAATGGGAGGGTGAACGGCAGCCACTATACTGGGGGAGTTGCCACAAATGGGCACAGCGGAACCTCCCCCCAAAAGGAGGAATTTTCCATTCTTCCCCAATAACAGCCCACACATTGTAAATTGCTGGTTTGGCTATTTTGCCTCTGCCTCCCTGTGTCACACATAAAATAGACAGAGAAGGAGTATGAATCAAATCCCTAAAGAGTGAAAAAGACTGACGTGATTGCGAAAGAATGGATATGAGGTAAAAATTCAAGGTCAGAAAAGAAAAGGAAAATTTTAAAATTTGACATTTAAAATCTCCAACAATTCACTATGTGCAGGATTGAAATTCCATAGATTAAATTGTTCATTTTCTTGACTAATGTTTAATTAGCAGTCCATAACAATCATCATGTTGCTCAAAAGGGAACTTTTTTTTATTCCTTCTCAGGATGTGGGTGTCTCTGGGCCAGCCAGCATTTATTGCCCATTCCTAATTCCTCTTGTTCAGAAGGCATTTAAGAGTTAACTACATTGCTATTAATTAACTATGCTATTAATCACCAGTTTGAATTTCCTATGACATGTTTGTTTAGTAATTAATGTGCAAATCTAACATGCTTTTAAAAATAGTGAGCCTAAGCATGGAATAAATGACAAAGCACCTTACACCGACCAGCAAACTGTGGAGATTTGCAACTCTCAGTTTATCTCTTCATATCCTAAACTTGCTAGCCTATTTGCACAATTATATTGGTATACTTTGTTCAAATGCCACCAATATTTCAGCAAATGTTTGCCCAAAATGTATTGTTAAGTTTCTGATTAGTTATCAGTTTTATCTCATGGAAAAGAAATATGAATGCTAATTGCTGCTGAAAAACAGACATGTTGAAGCTTTTCACCTTGCACTCATCAGAACACTCCACAAAGATGCTAGTGTAAAGGGCAAACAACAATCTATACTACACAAGAAGATAATCCTGATTGGATACACAATGTGCCTGTTTCAGCTAAACAAAATAAGGATGGCCATTTTCTGATTCATTTCCCCAGTGCTCAGGGTCAAGTTGCCTGGTCTAAATTTCAAACATCCTGACAGTTGTCTGCCGGTCATCAACAACTGGTGTATTCTCCATGGTAATGCCTCTACCAATCAGCTTTCTCTTCTCATACAGTATAAATTGTTGATTTCCCCTTATACTGGTACCCTTGCCAAGTGTCCAGATGAGTGCAAGACAAAAAGCTTTGACATGTCTTGTTTATCAATCAGTCTTAAAGTTCTTTCTCACCAAACGATTGTTCAAACATTCATCTTGAAATAATATTTTGTCTGTAGGTGGATTATATCATCTGCCAAAAGTTAGCAGATGTAACTGATGTGATACTTTTGCACAAATAGAGGCCAGTTTGGCATTTTCAGTGTTCTGCCTTGACATTGAAATGAGAGGTTTTGAAATAAAACTCATGTTTGGTGCTGAATATGAGATTTGCAAAACAACAGATCTTATGTAGAAGATCGTTGATGAGAAATGGTCCAAAAATATAATTATTGCCAACACGTATTTGTGCCACACATCTTTGGTACTGGCATTAGAGCTTTTAGCTAAAAAGCCAAATAAATAAAAGAATTATAGAATGGCAACAGCATCAACAGAGGTCATTCAGCCCATTATTTCAATACTGGCTTTCTGGAACTGCAACTCAATGAATCCCACTCCTCTGCCTTTTTCCCAGAGTCCTGAAATTTTATTTTTCTCTTCAGATAATTATCTAATTCACTTTTGAAAGTCATAATGAAATCCATTGTACAAATGCATTTCAGATTCTAAGCACCTACTGCAACAAAAAAATGTTTTCCTCAAGTCTCCTTTGGTTCTTTTGCCATTCACCATACATTGGTGTCCTTTTGTTCTCAACCTTTCTGCCAATTGGATCTGTTTCCCCCTATCTGCACTGTTCAGACTCCTCATGATTTTCAACACTTCTATTGAATTTTCATTCAACCTTCTCTGTAAAGAGAGCAGACCAGCTTCTCCAATCTATTCATGTAACTGAAATCCCTCACCCCGACTCATAAACCTTTCCTGCTGCCTCCTCATCCCTTGTTGTGCCTTCACATTTTTCCTATACTTAACCTGCAATGCACTTCGACGTAATACTCCAGTTGGGCCTATACCAGTGTGTTATCAATATTGAGCATAATTTCCTTGCTTTTGTACTTTACACCTCGAGTTATGACAGGATCCCAAATGCTTTATTAACTGCTTTCTCAACCTGTCCTGCCATCTGCAGCAGTCTATGCACATATATTTCATGTACCTCTGTTCCTACATCCCCTTTCAAATTGTATATTTTATTTTATGTTGCCCTTTGTTCATCCTATCAAAATGTATCACTTTACACTTCTCTCCATTAAACTTTTATCTGTGATGTCCACACATTCTACCAGCATGTCTGCTACTTGAGATAATAATTCCCCTTTCTGATTTGAAAATTAAATTGAATAAATTACAGACCTGAAGAGGCTTATTAATGCTAACTGGTAAAGAGTACAGATTTCTTTATTCTTCCATTATTGGCTTTTAATGCTATCTACTTTCTTCAAGGCGTTGACTGTTAAAGTTACATAGATTTGTACTTCCCCCTGAAATCTCATTCTTCATGCGTGAGGTTGGACTGTGAGCTCAAAATTTACAAAAGCTCAGCAACATCACAACTGAGCTCAGTGCTGATATTTGTATCAATGGATAAAGTACTTTAATGCATATGAAGATCTTTCCTCTTTCACAATCCTGGTCAAATTAATGGTCAAATACCTTGTGAGAATAAAGCCCTATCATTGCATTAAGAACATGCCTAGTTTATCATACAGAATGCTATGATGATGCATGATTTTAGTAACACTTTTGACCTTATCTGTCAAAAGATTCCCAACTTCAGACCAGAGCTCCCCAATAGTTCATGACAATTTGAGTTGGTATGATCTATATCACTTTCAGAAGCCAACTTGACTCCATGAAAATAGCAGGGGAATCCAAAATGCCTACTTCCACAATCACACCAGTAATGTCAAGTTGCTAAATTTACTGGTGACACAAAGATAGTTGGGAAAGTAAATTGTGAAGGGGATATTAGGAGGTTAAAAAGGGACGAAGATAGGTTAAGTGATTAGGTAAATCCTGGCAAATGGAATGTGGTTAAATGTGAAATTGTCCATTTTGGCAGGAAGGGTAACAAAGAAGCTTATTATCTAAATGGTGAGAGATTGCAGAGCTGTGGTGTGCAGAGGGATCTGGTGTCCTAGTGTATGAATCGCAAAAGGCTAATGTGTGGATACAGTGATTAATTAGGAAAGCTGATAAAATGTTAGCATTTATTGTGAGAGGACTGTGGAGAGGTTATGCTTCAGTTATATAGGGCATTCATGAGGCCACATCTGGAGTATTGTGCACTGTATTTTTAATCTAATTTAAGGAAGGATGTAAATGCTTTGGAAGCCATTCAGAGAAGGTTCATCAATTGGGTATGTTGTCTTATGAAGAAAAGGTTGAGAGTTTGGGTTTGTATTCAGTGGAGTTTGGAAGAGTAAGAGGCAACTCGATCGAAACCTTTCAGACCCTAGGGGGTAATGACAGAGTGGATGTCGGGAGGATGTTACCTCTTGTCAGAGAATCTAGAACCAGGAATCGCTGTTTAAAAATAAACATATTAATTTAAGACAGAGATGAAGAGAAATCCTTTCTCTCAGAGACTTGTAAGTCTCTAGATCTTTCTTCCTCAAAAGACAGTGGAAGCAGAGTATTTGAATATGTTTAAGGCAGAGGTAGATATACTCTTGAGTAACAAGGGGATAAAAGGTTATCGGGTGTAGGCAGGAGTATGAAATTGAAGTTGGAATCAGACCAGCCATGATCTTAGTGAATTGCAGAACAGGCTCAAGGGGCAGAGTGGATTGATCCTGCTCCTGATTTGTATGTTTGTACGTAGGATAGCTGGATGTGGGCTTACAACCCATACTCATCAAAACTGCTGAGAGTGGGAATGGGGATGGAAATCTTAGAATCAGATTATGCCCACAAATTTTAAAGCTTGTCCCATTGCAGACTGCCCCCCACCCCCCCATCAACATTTGTGTCCTCTTCATAACTTGCATTATTTTTTGTATAATCAGCAAACTTGGCTACAATAGACATTGTTCATTCATAAAAACCAGTAATGTAGATTGTACAGAGTTGAAGCCATAGCAGTGACTTCTGTAGCACCTCACCAGTTACAATTTGCCAGCCTGAAAATGACTCATTTTTTCCAACTCTCTTGTGCCTCTCTCCTTGCTAATATGTTTCTCTGGGCTCTTAGTTTGTGTGGCAGTTTATGTGGCAGTTTTATGTGGCAGTTTATCGAATGCTCTTTTAAAACCCAAATTGACTACTTGTTACATTACAGAATCATAGAGTTGTTACACTGCAAAAGGTGGCTGCACCAGCTCTCCAAATGAACATCATGTCTTAGTGCCATTCCCATGCCTTTTCCCTGTAGCCCTGCACGTTGTTACGATTCAAGAAATCATCCAGTGCTCTCTTGAATGCCCCAATTGAATCTGCCTTCTCCACAACTTGAATGGGCTATGCATATTTAAAAATTATATATGCTAATTGGATTCATGCCCTTTTAGGGTGTGATCGATTCATGATGTTGAGAAGGAACCAGGAGAATCCCAAATTGTTTGGTGCTGGGTGTGAAACTGATTTTTAGGCTCACATGCTCTTCTGCAAGACCAGCGTGTCAAGGTTGGAGAATTGCTCCCATTATTTCCCCTCTAGAAATCTATTTGCTTCCTAATCAATCTGCATTTTTCCATGTGACTGCTAATTGTACCCCAAATAATTATTTCTAGAAGCTTGCCCACTACCAATGATAAACTGTAATTGCTGGGACTATCCTTGCAATGTTTTATAAACAAGGGTGTAACATTTGTAATTCTCCAGCCCTATGGCACCTTCCTGTAAATCTAGACAAGACTGGAAGATTATTGCCAGCACCCCAGCAATTCCCATTCTCACTTCCTTCAATAGCCTTGGAGGCATCTCGTCCAGTCCCAGCGTCTTGTCAACTTTCAGCACCGACTGTCTATTCATCACTTCCTCCTTATCAATGTTGTCTGGCAGATAAACTCTTGCAGACTCTTATAGGGTGGGTGGGCGCTCCTACTTTGACACTTCATGCCCACTAAAAGCCCTCCTGCTAGCAGTTGCTGCCCTTATGGTGAAGGTGCTGCTTGTCCTCAGAAACCAGCCTTTACCCACCTCTCCAGGGCTTGCCTTACAGATCCAGGCACTCTCAGACCCCACTTGTCTACCTACAGAGCCAATTCTTGCATGCTCATCCTCTGATGCAGCCTTTGTTTTGCTCATCCCTCGTGTTGGTGCTTCTGAGGCTGCCAAGCTCTCTGATTTGGCCAAAAGCCCTTCGGAGTGGTTCACTACATTTTATAGGGATGGCAGCCCCAATTGCAACAATGTAATTGGCTGCTGTCTGTAAAATGTGGCTGCATGCTGAAGCTAGGTGGTCTCTCTCTTTTGGCCCGTTAGTGGGCCTACTGTCACCTCCACAAAACTTTGTTCAATGTTTCAGGCCCAATAACCTTTCATCCAAACTACAATGAAAGCTTATTGACCCTGGTTCTTCCTCCACAGGTGCAGCCTGACCTTCTGAGTATTTCTGCACGTTTCTGTTTTTACTTCAGAGTTCTAGCATCTGCAATATTTAGTTTGGTGATTTCTCATTATTTGGGTAACTGTAATCTGTGTAAAATGTATCTTGAACATTCACAGTAATATTTTGTCGAAAATGAAACGGTAAAGGTCAACATTTTCATTAAAAATGTCTAAAAATTTGAAAAAAGATTTACCGATGCAGATGAAAAGTTGAAATTGATGGAAATTCCTATCAACAGCTCCATGAATAACCAGTAATTTACCCTCTGATGAAGACATTTCAATGTTGCCATAGGATGTTTGCAAAGATAAAAGAGGAAAAGAATAATAATAAATGAAAGAAATGACATTGAAGTAATTGTGAATGGTGAAGTAATTATTGGAAGATTCTTGGATCTCCATGGCAACCTCACTGGGTCTTCTATTGTTTGTGTGAGATGAAGAGACGGACCAATATAATGGACTGAACTAAACCTGAACATTTTATTTCATTTATTCACTTCTATACCCATAATATAACTACACATGAATTAAGACCAAAATCTTCCAACCAAAATTGGAGCCCCTGGCTGGATAGTCTAGGATGTGGGTGACACAGGGGGAAAGGGGGTGAGTGAGGGTGGGTGTGGTTGTATCAGGTCAGGGGTAGTCAGGGCATTGGTAGGGAGAAGTTTGGGGGTCAAGGGAAGGTTTGTGTGAGGTGATTTGTATCATTATTCAGGAATTAGATTTGGATCTTTCTGTCTAACATTTCCTATCCGTGTAAGTAAATTGGAGTCCTCCAAAGCCTCTGACTCTGAGTTGGAGACTTTTCTGGAGGATTCTGGTGGCTGAGGCAAGGGAATTGCTTATTGGAACTTCAAACCTCTCAGGAAATTCCCATAGAGTCATTCAGTTGGGCCTACTGAGGGTTCCCGTTTTGCATCTTAGGGAGTATGTCTGGTCTCTGGAAACTGGAAGATCTGTGCCACGATCATTGAATTGCTGCACACAGAAAGAACCCTCTTGGCCCCTCGAGTCTGCACCGACAGTCCTACCCAGGTCCTATACTTGTAATCCCACATATTTACCCTGCTAATCCCCTTGACACTAAGGGGCAATTAAGCATGAGTGATCAACCTTACCCATACATTTTTGGACAATGGGAGGAAACCAGAGAACCCGGAGGAAACCCATTTGGACACGGGGAGAACATGGAATCTCCACCTAGTCATCCAAGATCAGAATTGAACCTGGGTCCCTGACACTGTGAGGCACCAATGCTAACCACTGCGCCACCCATGATATCGAAGAGTGTTTTCATACAACCAGTGAATGTGGTGTTGTTCATTGTTTTGAGAAACACAAGAACAAACGAGTTCTCAAAATTTTCCTGAAAATCATCATACATAACAGATGTGTGATTTATAAATATCAGTAATAATTAAAACTATTGCACTGTCCAATCAAAATGCTAAAAGAAACATTTGCCATCATTTGATTTATAAGATTAGGTTTTTCTTTCAAGATTCAAACACGTATGTGGCACCACTCATTCAAATATTGTTTAAAATGTTCATATTTAAACTCAATCGATTAATTTTAGGTACATTCATGCACAAGACTGAACAAATTGCAACTTTACAAAAAGGCGTGTAACTACAGGAAATATAATTGTCTCAACCCTTCCACTCCCAGTCCGAACTACAAGACAAAGATTCCATAAGGTGCTGTGCTTGACTTGATAGAAACGATTCATAAGTTTTCATCATTAATAATTTAGTACTTTTTCAAAAAAGAATCATTCTGATAGCCAGGTGATTAGCCGACAGGTGGAGTCAACTGTTATGGTCTACAAGTTATTAAGGAGGTCACATTTAGAGTACTGTGTACGGGTTTGGTGTCCTTATTTAAGGAAAGATGCATTATCACTGAGGTTAATGCAGAGGAGGTTTACAAGCGTGATTCCAGGTGTGGAGGGACTGCTATATGAGGAAAAATTAAATAGGTTGGGTCCTTGAATTTAGAAAAATGAGAGAAGATATGTTTGAAACATGTAAGATTCTTTGGGGGTTAAACAGAGGAAATGTTGGAAAGATATTTTTATTCATGGGAGAGTGTAGGACCAGTGGACATAGTCACCAAATAATGGGGTGCTCTTTTAAGACTTTCAAGACGCACGACAATGCAGAATCGCCAAGAAGAAACTGATAGCCAAGTTCCACACGCATGAGGATGGCCTCAACTGGGATCTTGCGTTCATGTTACACTACATGTAACCCCCACCATTTAGCCCGAGCTTACAAAATTTTGCTAACTGTCGTGTGACAATTCACATCTCTTTAACCTGTGATTATCCCTCTCTCCACTAACACTGTCTGTACCTGTAAAGACTTGATTACCTGTAAAGACTTGCATTCCAACCATTATCTTACAATTGTGCCTTTGACCATACGTGCCGTGTTTGCAAAACCTACCTCTCCACTCATCTGATGAAGGAGCAGCACTCTGAAAGCTTGTGATTCCAAATAAACCTGTTGGATTTTAATCTGGTGTTCTGAGACTTCTTACTGCCCCCATCCCAGTACAACACCAGCATCTCCATTTCATTTAAGATGGATTTGAGGAAGAATATCTTCTCTGAAAGAGTGGTGAATCTTTGGAACTCTTTACCCCAGGAGGCTGAGTCCTTGAACATTTTCAAGACTGCGATCGATAGGTTTATAATCAGCAGGGGAATTACAGCTTACAGAGATAAAGCAGGAAAGTGGACATGGTGAGTGTTAGATAGCCATGATCTTGTTACATGGCAGAGTAGACTCACAGGGCTGAATGTTCCAGTCCCATTCCTATTTCTTATAGTCGTGTAGTCTACTTCTGCTCTTAATTTTTAGGATCTGTTGTTCTCAGCTCTCTACCTCCCTTTGATCATGATGGGAATGTAAGTGTTAATATGGTAGTTCCATGAGGAAAATTCTCTTTTATTGCCCCCATGGATTCCTTCTGTTAGTCAAAAAAGAATATGTTCTTGAATCAGTTGTAAATGGTAATGTGAAAATAATGCCTTTGATCATCAAATTTTCTCTAGAGTTTTATCATGCTACCTCAGAGAAACCTAATATTCTGCAACACTAAAACTAATGACTATTATTTAAAATTAGTGAGATACTTTTATATTTGCAACTCACCAAGCGAACTATAGCCTTGAATTATTGTTATAGTTTTATTGTGACTCCAAAGATACTTTCAAAGGGTGAATCAAAGTGTTACCGAGTGATATCAGCAATATAACCTCTGCTAACAATGGAAATTGTTTAATTTTAAGAGGTGGGAATATAAAGCAACATGCGGTTTAAACTGAAATCAACCCAAACTGACCTGTCTGTTATCCACATGCAAAAACAAAGCATTCAATTTCCCGATGAGTGTTTTCTTAAGACATATTGGTGGATCTTCAATACAAAATTGAACAATTGTTTTGCTTTTATGCAGTTACATCCCTCTTTCTTCTATGTTATGTTCCCAGTAGCACAGTTATTTGCTGTTGTTGAATCTGTCCTGCAGTATAAACAAAGTAGATACAACACCAAGAAAACTAACAGGGTATATTCTGAATATAGAATGTGATTATCTTAGGGTGAGAAAAATCAAAAGAAAATGAAGGGTTTTAGTAATGTAAAAGCTAAAAATAATTATATTACTTGTATCAAAGAAGTGTACTTCAGGAGAGAGATCAAAGCTGCTTTCACAATGATCAAAAAAATTAGTGCAAGTGGAGCAGATGTTTTGACATATCAAGCTTCTCTTTTCTCAGGGACATCACAGAATTCATCTTGAGTGATTTTATACTTTTCACCTCCACAACCATATTGAAAAGACCCAACAATCCTCAGCTGCTTCATCAATGACCTTTCCTTTGATACAAGGTCAGAAATGGGATTGTTCAGTAATGATCACACAATGTTCCACTTCATTCACGATTCCTGAGATAGTAAAGCAGCCTGTAGCAAAAGTTGGACAATGTCTATGATTGGGCTAATGAGTGTCAAGTAACATTTGCACCACACAAGTATAATGCAACGGTCATCAAAAAAGAGCCTGATTAAGTTCCATCCCCTTGACATTCAACAATATTCCCTTCATCAACTTCCCCACCATCAACATCCTTGTAGCCACAGTATTTATGTGGTTGAAGCAGTAGAGACTCAGCTAGATCAATCAGCTAAATATGATAAGTACCTGAGCAGGTCAGATGTTGGGGTATACTGAGTCAGTGATTCATCTTTTAACGCCTAAAACCTTTCCACATAGCACAAGTCAGAGTGTGATGGCGTACCTTCTGGAAGCAGCTGCAACAAAACTCAAGCAGCTTAACACCATGAATGCAAAGGCACCTCATCCACCAGCTTAGCATTGCTCCTTCCACAACGAGTGTACTGTAGTAATAGTGTGTATCATCGCCATTTATGCATTGCCATAAGTTATCATGGCATCTTGAACATCTTCCATATTCGCAAGCTCTACTATCCAGAAGGAGGAATAGGTGAATAGAAACATTGTATACACCAAGTAACATATCTGCCTGGTTTGGATATATATTGTTGTCCCTTCACCGTTGCTGGGTCAAAATCTTGGAAATCCAGGGTGCACCATTCATAGAATTATACAGAATATGAAGCAGAGAAATTGGCTTGAGGAACAGTATTTTTCAATGAAACACTCTTTATCATTTCACTCTCAAAATTGATTTGAACAATCACTCCATTTTTTATAGCCTGTGGGCATGATTTTCTGGCCTCTCCTCAGTTTTTAGTGGTAAGAAATATCATCTGTTTATTGGCAGCAGGATCTTTTGGTCCCACCATTGTCAATGGGAATTCCTGCAGCTATTGACACTGATTCCATCATTGCCATCTACAGCCCTTCTGGATCCATCTTTTGTGTTTTCATTTGTCCCATTACTATCCTCTCTTGCCTTGTACCAACATCTCTTTTGACATTTAAACTTTTCTGTCTTCCAAGCTGTCAAAGATATTCCATTTTCTTCTCTTCACCCTCAATCGTTGGTCCTTTCCTTGTCCCTGCAAGTGCTTAAAATTTGTTACATGTCTGCAGCAAGGGGTAAATAGACTCCAGCTTTGAGACTACCAAATCGAAGTAGATTAGTTTAAAAAAGGGATCATAGTGTGCCATATATATGCAAAAAGTACCACAATGTGCCTCACTTACTTATCAAGCTATTATCTGTGACAAGCACATATATAATCATTTTTGACAGGTATTAAAAATTTAAACTGTATTGTTGTATTTTCTTGTGAGCTTTGGCCAACAAACAATTTGTCACTTAGCATAATGGGAAATTGATTTAATTAGACAGACCACATTCTTTTGGAACAACGAAGCAAAGAGTGTATACTCTATTATCAAAAGCAGGCCAGACAGCTACAAGCAACCAAGGTTACTGAAATGAATAGAAAGATTCAGCTTCTAGTTGTAATCAATAGCTACAATTCAACCTCCACTGATAAAGGGACAGAAAACAGATTAGAGGGGATGACTCCCTTCTTATTCCCAGGACTGCAGATGTTAGGGCTGACCCTTGAACTTACCAGATTTATGTAGGTAAGGTTACTGGGCAATAGGGAAAAATTCTCTCGGTACGGTCAACCAATAAATTCTTAATTCTGCTAAAGGGGAGAATGCTATTGGCAATATTAATAAAGTGTGTTAATGTAATTGGACCATCTAACTTGGATGACAGGTGAGGCAGGAGGATCAAATCTTCAGAGATGTATATCTGTTGTGCTCATGTGATATGATGTCAGAGAGAAGCTGGAACCCTCTATCTCTCTCCCAATACATACTGGTCAAGTAAAGAACATCTTTAACAGAAAACTGCCATTCGCAAATCTTTGTGTTAGCTAAAGGTGACTCCCTATGAGACTCCCCAAGAGGGAAAACCCCAAGAAATCCCCTTACAGTCTCTAAATCTTGCAATTTCTAATGAAAGGTCACTGACCTGAAGGATTAACCGTATTTCTCTTTCTACAGATACTACCTGACTGACTATTTCCAGCATTTTCTATTTTTATTACAGAAACAGTTCATTCTGTCCATTTCATGGTTATGCTCCACTTGAACTACCTCCAATCCAACCTCATCTACCTCTAACAGCATAATTCTATATTCCCCTCTTATGTGTACCTAATCTCTCCTTAAATATATACATATATGTATACATACTATTCACTTCAACTGCTCTCTGACAGTGAGTTCCACATTCTCACCATTCTCTGGGTAAAGATGTTCCCTTGAATCCTGGTTGATTTCTTGATGACTATTATCTTACACTGATAATGTGGAATTTTCCCGGCCTGCCTCCCACAGGAAGGGTAGCAGGCAGGACAAAACCATGCAAAGGTCCGTTGACCTCAGGCAGGAGTTTTTGGTCTTGGGGAGAACGTGGCCAGAAATTCCCAGCCACAGCCTTTGGTTTCACTCTTTTCCAAAGTGGAAGTACTCTTTCTGTGTTGAGTCTATCATAATTTTCTTAAATTTAAAGATTTCTTTAAGGTCACCCTCAGACTTTTTATGAGAAAAGAGACCCAACCTGTTCATCCTTTCCTAATATTTGTCACTTTGTATTTTTAGTAGCTTTATGGTAAATTGATGTTAAACCTTTTCCGTTTCCTCTATATCAGGGGTCAGGACCAATCACAGTATTCCAAGTGTGGCCTAACGAAGGTTCAATACAAGTTTAGCATAACTTTTCTACTTTCCAATTACATCCATCTAGAAATAAACATTGTGCATAGTTTGCTTGTTATGGCCTTATTAACTTGTGCCATTTCTTTTTAATTTATGCATTTATACTTCAAGATCCCTTTTACTCCTCTATTAAATTTAGATTCTTTTTTACATGTTCTCTTAATATTTCGTACCAAAAACTAGTAACTCACAACTTACTTGTACTGAAATTCATTTGTCAGTTATATTCCCATTCTGCAAGTTTAAGTTTCTTGTAGTGTGTTGCCATCCTTAACAGTATCATCATGCTTCCCAGTTCAATATCATACACAAATTTAGAAAATGTGCTTTTAATTCCAAAGTCAAAATCTTTAATGTAAATAGTGAACAACAATGGTCCCAGCATTGAGACTTGTGGGACCCCACTTGCCTCCTTTTGTCATTTTGAATAACAATCCTTTACTGCCATTCTCTGCTTTATGTCTTGCAGTCAGCTTGCAGTCCATTCAGTTACTTGTCCCCTGATTCCACACACTCTGATTTAATTCATTAGTCTAATGCATGACACTTTATTGAAGCCTGTTGGAAATCTCAATAAATTACATTACCCTTATCTAATCTCTCTTTGACCTCTTCAACAAATGTAATGAAGCTGGTAAAGCGAGACTTTTGTATTTGAAATCCATGCTGACTATTCATTACAGATCAAGTATCCTTTATCCAAAACTCTAGGGACCGTTGCATTTTGGATATCAGATCATTCCGATTTTCTCGCCATTGCATATAAACTTGCGTTATGATAGCCTAAGCTACAGTCTAACGCAATTAAAAGGCCTAGAAAAGTAAAATGCATCACTGAGTAATAAATACAAGGTACCTGTAATAACTTTCATTCTGACATATTCATCGCACAAATCACAAAGTTAATAGTACAAACAACTAGACTTCCTGCATTAAAGGTTGATGAAATTCAAAAATTAAGGCTAATGGCCTTATTCTCATCTTGACTTTCCTTTAGTTTATTTACTTGTCTTTAGAAAACATTGATGTTTTGTTTACCCTTATAACTGACATTGTTCTTTGCCATCCTGGTTCTTCTTTTGCTTCCCTCCTTATCTGATACCCTTCCTGTCATTTTTTTCCTTTAGTATACATGTACTTTATGAATAATCCTTTTGTACTGTCAACTTTTCCCTTCTGCTTTTATTCATCTGTGATATTTTATTAAGCGAGACTATGTTTTTACTTTGCTCAGTTAAATACTGTTTTAACTGTTTCCCATTGCTGTTTTCCATTATTGTTTGCATGTGTTTTTGGCCATTTTATTTTGTCCACGTTTGCATTAACAGCTCCTTAAATTTGGCTTTCCTGCAATCCATTGGCCTGCCCTTTGTCATGTTCATGTCCTTTTCAATTATTAGCTGAAAGTTTGTTACATTGTGGTCCCCATTGCTGAGATGTTTTCTAGTTTTACTTCTCTAGTTTGCTCTGTTTTGTTTCCCTATTATTAAAAATAGAGCAACACTGTGGCAAGTGATTAGCACTGCTGCCTCACAGCGCCAGGGATCCGGGTTCAATTCCTAGCTTAGGTGACTGTGCAGAGTCTGCAAGTTGTCCCTGTGTCTGTGGGTTTTTCCCAGGTGCTCTGGTTTCCTCCCACAGTCCGAAAGATGTGCAGATTGGCCATGCTAAATTCTCTCTCAGTGGACCTGAACAGGCGCCGGAGTGTGGTGACTCAGGGATTTTCACAGTAACTTCATTGCAGTGTGAATGTAAGCCTACTTGTGACTAATAAATAAACTTGATTTGAAATCCAGTGCCAAATCTTCCCTTATTGGACTTCTTACATATTGGGTTAGAGAGGAATCCTGTATATATTGCAGGAACTCTCTTCCCTTATTGCCTTGAACTATCTCTTCTGAACAATTAATTTTGGTGTAGTTGAGGCCCTCTATGATTATTATTCTATGTTTTTACTCATTTCACTAATTTGTTAATGTTTTCCTTGCTCCAACTCATTCCACTATCATGTAATCTGTAGACTCCCCACATTAGTGTGACTAATCTTTATTACATTCATCTCAATCCATGTGGATTTTTCTTGTCATTCCATTATCTAACAAATGCTGTATAGCTATTCCAACTTTGCTTTTCTGCTCCCTATCTTTTCTATATTTTGTAGTGTGTGATTTCAATTCTGATATTTCTGTAGCAACATCCCATAATTCCCCTATAGTGTAAGGAAAGATCCACCACCTTTTCAATGGCAGCTGAGCATGCTCAGTAAGAATTGGCATTGCCAATGACTCCCATATCCTGGGACACTTCCTGATATCAGTCTTGAAATTGCCCTTACTCAGTTTAAATCTATAGATTAACTTGAAATAGTGCCATGGAATTTAGTAGTAAAATAAATTACTTATTCACAAATGTGTTTTATATTAGAATGAATGGTAAGTAACTATTAAAATAATCGCAAGTTTAAAGTTGGACAGTTTACCCAATTTGCCTGCTCCTTTTGAAAAACACTGTCCTCAGTATCAACAGATTCCTGTGGCATCTGGATCTAAATTTAACTGACAACAGTAGAATAGTATAAAGTCAGTTCAAGTATGAAATTAATGGATGATGCACCATCTTGCTGCACTGTCTATATGTAGTGTTTAGCAAGCAAAAGCACGTATAGGTTGGTATCTTGAGTCCATGTTTACAGTCTGTGAAGTTGCCAGCAAGAGCTGAAAATCCAAAGTTGTAGATCTCGTGGGCTAGAACATGACTTTGGATCTTTCCACCCCTCGCTGGCAACATCGTCAGGTTCACGTCCATGATTTACGTGGATTTCCATTCATTTCAATATTATTAATCTGTCCCCTGTTGTAAGTTGGCCCCTCACCATATCGTCAAACACCACGTTGGCACGGTTTACATCTGGTTCACAGATGTGAACCTGTCGTGGGGATCTCTGTGTTGCAAAGGTAAGTATAGCCCCTGGGGTTGAGGGACATGGTCAGGCAGTTCCCCCAGCAATACCTCCAGCACTGCCCCTTGGCATAGGTGGGCACTGCTAGGTCAGCACCATGCCACCCTAGCAATGCCTATCTGGCTAAGAGGCAGCCTCCAGTGGGAGCCTCACAGGGAGGATTCAGGCAGATGTGGTTATGCAGCCGAAGTGGTCCAGTAAGCCAAGGAAGATGGCAATGGTTGTTTTGGCAGGGATGGAAAAGTGGCTGAAGATTGCGGGGCGGAGAGAGAGAAGGGATTGATGATTGTGGAGTGGGGAGAGGGAAGGGATTGATGATTGTGGAGTGGGGAGAGAGAGAAGGGATTGATGATTGTGAAGTGGGGAGAGAGAGAAGGGATTGATGATTGTGGAGTGGGGAGAGAGAAGGGATTGATGATTGTGGAGTGGGGAGAGAGAAGGGATTGATGATTGTGGGGCAGAGAGAGAGAAGGGATTGATGGTTGTGGAGTGGGGAGAGAGAAGGGATTGATGATTGTGGAGTGGGGAGAGAGAAGGGATTGATGATTGTGGAGTGGGGAGAGAGAAGGGATTGATGATTGTGGAGTGGGGAGAGAGAAGGGATTGATGATTGTGGAGTGGGGAGAGAGAAGGGATTGATGATTGTGGAGTGGGGAGAGAGAAGGGATTGATGGTTGTGGAGTGGGGAGAGAGAGAAGGGATTGATGATTGTGGAGTGGGGAGAGAGAAGGGATTGATGGTTGTGGAGTGGGGAGAGAGAAGGGATTGATGATTGTGGGGTGGGGAGAGAGAGAAGGGATTGATGATTGTGAAGTGGGGAGAGAGAAGGGATTATGATTGTGGAGTGGGGAGAGAGAAGGGATTGATGATTGTGGAGTGGGGAGAGAGAAGGGATTGATGGTTGTGGAGTGGGGAGAGAGAAGGGATTATGATTGTGGAGTGGGGAGAGAGAAGGGATTATGATTGTGGAGTGGGGAGAGAGAAGGGATTGATGATTGTGAAGTGGGGAGAGAGAAGGGATTATGATTGTGGAGTGGGGAGAGAGAAGGGATTATGATTGTGGAGTGGGGAGAGAGAAGGGATTGATGATTGTGAAGTGGGGAGAGAGAAGGGATTATGATTGTGGAGTGGGGAGAGAGAAGGGATTATGATTGTGAAGTGGGGAGAGAGAGAAGGGATTATGATTGTGGAGTGGGGAGAGAGAGAAGGGATTATGATTGTGGAGTGGGGAGAGAGAGAAGGGATTATGATTGTGGAGTGGGGAGAGAGAGAAGGGATTATGATTGTGGAGTGGGGAGAGAGAGAAGGGGTGTGATTGTGGAGTGGGGAGAGAGAAGGGGTGTGATTGCAGGGTGGGGAGAGGGAAGGGGCCTGAAGGGGCTGATGAAGAAGGGGAGATGGGGGAAAGAGAAGGGGCCAATAATCTTGTGAGGGGGTGAGTAGGGTGTATGGCTGTAGTGAATGCTGGCTCAGATCGGGGGTAGGGAGGGAAGCCTTTGAGGTTTCAGTGGTGGACTGTGGAGGGGTTTATTGCAGTTCTGATTGAAATGCGCTTTATATATGGTGCCCCAATCTCTGAGCAGCCCAGTTTTGCCAATTTGTTTACCCCCTCTCACCCTGCACATCTGCCCCCTTGATTTTTTTTTGGTATAATGAGGTAGAATCTAGAGAGAAAACCGACCAGTTTCTCTGGAGGAAAATGCACCAGTTTTCTTGCCAGAAGCAACACTGCTATTTTTTGTTCAGATTTTGTCCATAGTAGCTGATCAAATTCATCTCATTGGAGCAAAGTCTTTTCAAATAATTACTACTGCGCACTACTGTTCTGTAAGTGCCTGTCTGAACACAGTAAATTGAATTTATTCACAAACTTCTGTTTGGAGGTCAGTACATTGAATTTTCCTATGGCATTCTAAGTTGAAAGGGGTACATTTATGACAATGCCCTTAATCAGAATGAAATGAATAAATGACATGAATGAGTAATTTGTCTTATAAATATACCAAACTGTGCATGAAAGTACATTAAAATGTGATAATCACCTTGGTGAAGGATACAAATTATACTGCCATAGAAAACAAAATGTTGCATTAAAAACCTTTCCATTCATCTGAGATCTTTGACAACAATGAATGTTTTGCATTATCGCGAGCATTGATAGCTGACCAAATAAAGCTTACAACTTCAGAATCTCTTATGTATTTAGAATAATGAGTTGTCATTCCACCAGTGCTATAGTTAAGGCAAAATATTTTTCGATGATCCTATCAACACAATGCATGAGAAAACCTCACATCTAGTGCTGCCTAACAAGTTAGGATTGCAGCAAGGCAGCCATTATTTTATTCCAGCACAGTTTGACTTTTACCAAAAAAGGCAGGAATTTTGACAGAGATGGAAGGGCTCCACATCTCAGTCAAAATGGGGCCAGAGCCCAAAATTCAGAAGTTCCAATCTTGTATTGTCACACCACATTTTTGTTGTGGGGGTGTGGGGGGGAAACTGGGCAGGATGTATTTTATACATCTGCAGTTCATGGAGGCAGCAGCATCATGTGCAGCTGCCCTTTTCGGAAACAGTTTGCGTCATCCAGGTTTCTAAACATGACTCGTGAGCTTTATAAATTTGAGGAAAGTGTGTAAACCCGCCAGAGTTCTTGGAGAGAGCTGAGGTACCATCTTTGGATTGTTAAGAGTAAACTAAATTGTGTGCAAAAGGTGGTTATGGTGTGTGCAACTGTTCAGTTGTCAAGTCATTTAAATCTCCTGCTCTTTAAATTTTAAGAATCAAGTATTCTGCTGTGTCTCTCAGTTGAAAAAGCAAATGGTACGTGGGGTGTGCGAAGCAAGGGCTATTGGGCATTACTCTTTTCAGTATAACTGGGATGAAGTCCCAGGGTACAGAGGCAGGCAATTTGTATAGATTACCTCAGCACTTGGCAGCCAATGTAGCTTCTTCTACATTGTTTCCTCAGGTGGAGGGTCTGGAAAGTTAGCACTAACCCCCCAGAAAGAAAATCCACTCATTTCCAATTTGAGCCAAAGTCTGCGATTTGATAGCATGTTCAAAGTTGAATTTTTGGAATTATAAAATAGCATTCGATGGGAATGCATATTAAGACTGTCATGTTGCAGGAGGTTAGTGTTTGCAATGGATGGTCAGTGTGCCCACATTATTTTCCATCAGTTATGAACAGAAGGTCATTTGAGTGCAAAAGCTTCTGCGTCTAAAATTATGAAGTGGAAAGCTACCATGGGAGAGCTAACTAGTTAATTCCATTGCTCGGTAAGGTCCTTATGCAGTATGCTATAGTGCCATAGAGATATACAGCACCTACAAGGCCTTTCGGCCTAACTTATCCATGCTGACCAGGTTTCCTAAACTAAACTAGTCCCTATATGTGTCATTATTTATTGAATTGGTGATTTAAGAAGTTATCGTACAGTTTCTGACACTATATTGGGGGAAAATGCTCTGCAAATAATATAAAATCAAAATACTATGATTTTGAAATAAAAACAGAAAATTCGGAAGATATTCAGCAAGGTAGGCAACTTCTGCAGAGAGAGCAAGTGTCAATGGGCAGATTCTTGTTGAGGAGTTGGATGTCTCACTTGTCGGATGGTGGGCTGATGAGAGATGCTCACTGTTTCTTTTCAGGAAGGCATAGCAAGTCATAGATGAATCAGGCAGTAGTGAGGCCAACAGGGGGCCTTCCCCTGGAATCAGGACCCCTGGGGATGGAAAACCCATCCACCAACAGGCTTCAGCTAATCAGAGACCAGAAGTTCCTGTGCTCAGCGGCACCATTGGGAATCTGTAGTTGCTGCCAGAAGAACAGGTATTATAGGCCTCAGATTGTGGAATGACCCAGGGACAGGTAGGTCATGCTGCGGGGTAGAGGTGGATGCTGCGGGGTAGAGGTGGATGTTGCGGGGTAGAGGTGGATGCTGCGGGGTAGGGGGCGGACGTTGCGGGGTAGGGGGCGGACGTTGCGGGGTAGGGGGCGGACGTTGCGGGGTAGGGGGCGGACGTTGCGGGGTAGGGGGCGGACGTTGCGGGGCAGGGGGCGGACGTTGCGGGGCAGGGGGCGGACGTTGCGGGGCAGGGGGAGGACGTTGCGGGGCAGGGGGAGGACGTTGCGGGGTAGGGGGCGGACGTTGCGGGGCAGGGGGCGGACGTTGCGGGGCAGGGAGCGGACGTTGCGGGGCAGGGGGCGGACGTTGCGGGGCAGGGGGAGGACGTTGCGGGGCAGGGGGAGGACGTTGCGGGGCAGGGGGAGGACGTTGCGGGGCAGGGGGAGGATGTTGCGGGGCAGGGGGCGGACGTTGCGGGGCAGGGGGCGGACGTTGCGGGGCAGGGGGAGGACGTTGCGGGGCAGGGGGAGGACGTTGCGGGGCAGGGGGAGGACGTTGCGGGGCAGGGGGCGGACGTTGCGGGGCAGGGGGAGGACGTTGCGGGGCAGGGGGAGGACGTTGCGGGGCAGGGGGCGGACGTTGCGGGGCAGGGGGAGGACGTTGCGGGGCAGGGGGCGGACGTTGCGGGGCAGGGGGCGGACGTTGCGGGGCAGGGGGCGGACGTTGCGGGGCAGGGGGCGGACGTTGCGGGGCAGGGGGCGGACGTTGCGGGTTCAGGGCGGGTGTTGCCGCGAAGGGACGGGTGTTATGGGGTAGAGATGTTATGGGATAGGGGTTTCTACCTCTGATGATGAACACATAAAGGAAAAAGGCCAAAGAATCACACATCAATTTTTATACGGAAATGGTGTGAATCCCATAGGTGGATTAATGTTTGCAGCTTAAGATGATTAGAAAGCTGATGCCAAAAATAAGAGTCCACCAGAGAGAGAACAGAAATGTCATTTATGACATTCTCCAATATATTTTGCTGGGAAATTAAGGGCATTTTACTTTAACTGTTCGTCTGTATGTTCGGTCACCGTGGTGCAATAAAATAATTTAATGATGCACATTTGGCCTTTTCTCCTGAAGTGTTTCATTCCACCTTCAAGAGGATTAGAAACATTTATGTCAGGGCATCAATAAATGAAATGGGGTGAATTTTCTCATCACTAGCAGAGTACTTCCAGTGAGTAGTTTATGTAGTTTATCTGCTGTAGCTGTTAAGCGCTAGTTTTCCGTAGTAAAATCATTCCCTTTGAATTCCCTCATACTTCTTGGCTCTTCTAGCAACACGTCAGCAGACTCCCTCATTTATATTTATTATAATCAGGATAATGGTGCAGCAATTCTACATTTCCTGCTTTTACACTCAAAGCAATTGCAGTATATGACTGAGAAGTATATGGTCCAATTGTTGCCAGAGTCAATGGAGAGAAGAGAAAGGAGCTTCACAGAGAATCAAGTAACTACAGCTAAGAAACATTCCTTCTCAGATTATACTTTTAACCAGTGAGTTAGGACCACCCATTGTCAGAGAGTTATAGAGGTTTATAGCATGGAAACAGGGCCTTTGGCCCAACTTGTTCATGCCGCCCAGTTTTTACCGCTAAGCTAGTCCCAACTGAATGCGTTTGGCCCATTTCCCTCTATACCTATCTTATACCATGTAACTGTCTAAATGCTTTTTAAAAGACAAAATTGTACCCACCTATACTACTGCCTCTGGCACTTTTTACCTGGCACTCACCACCCTCTGAATAAAAAAATTAATCCTCTGGACCATTTTGTATCACTCCCTTCTCACCTTAAACCTATGCCCTCTCATTTTAGATTCCCCTACCTTTGGGAAAGATGTTGACTATCTGCCTTATCCAAGACCTTCATTGTTTTATAGACCTCTATAAGGTCAGTCCCCAGCCTTCTATGCTCCAGAGAAAGAAGTCCCAGTCTATCCAACCTCTCCTTATAACTCAAACCATCAAGTCCCAGGACATTCTAGTAAACATTTTTTGTACTCCTTCTGGTTTAATAATATCCTTTCTATAATAGGGTGACCAGACTGTACACAGTATTCCAAGTGTGGCCTTACTAATGTCTTGTACAACTTCAACAAGACATCCCAACTCCTGTATTCAATATTCTGACCAATAAAACCAAGCATGCTGAATGTCTTCTTCATCGCTCTGTTCACCATGACTCCATCTTCAAAGAGCTATGAGCCTGTACTCTTAGATCTCTTTGTCCTATAACTTTCCCCAACATCCTACCATTAACTCATTAAGCCCTGCCCCGATTCAATCTGCCAAAATGCATCACCTCTCATTTATCTAAATTAAACTTCATCTGTCACTCATTGGCCCATTGGCCCAATTGATCAAGATCCCTTTGAAATCCTAGATAACTTTCTTCACTGTCCATTATGCCGCCAATCTTGGTGTCATTTGCAAACTTATTAACATTGTATGAAGTTCATGGACTCCCAAAGTCCAGAATAAAACTACCAGCAGTTTTAGAACTAACTGCCTTTCAGGCTAGCTTGCTGAGAAAGTCAAAATGGATACACATCTCACTGTCTACAACAGTAAAGCATTCCACCTTTGCAAGTTTCCACAGCTCAACTTTGAACAATCATAGCAGCCAGGATTTTCTGTACAGACATGCAGAGCAGTGATAGAATTATACACACATCTATACAGAGTAGGTCACTGAGTCCAGAAAAATCCCCTAAGTTTGTCACTATCACAGTCCAGGCAAGCCAGGAGGCAACATACCCCAGCCATTCATAAAGGTTAAACATTGGCATTCCTGGACAGGTAACCAACGCTTTGCTGCAGTCAGAAGCATATGAAAGGGAGCATTATGATAACCTGCACTTGGAGTATTCCTCAATAACTGCTATAAGGAGTCTTACTGACCAGGATTAATCTGAGGCTTAAACTCAGTGGGGGAATCGGATGGCCACACTTGGTTACAACATTGAAAAGTTCATTCTGCATAGGTTGATTTTCAGTTCTGAGATGTTTGTGAGTATGGGGGCAGGGCATAACTTCCTATCACAGTTGTTTGGGTGGGCTTAAAATGGAAAGTAGGTTTAGGCTTGGGACCTAACTTATTCCCTTGTTTCATTGTCTTGCTGTTGGTTGTAATGCAATGTGTTCTCGTGTAAAGTAGATACGTTTTGTGCTATCTCCTCCCATCTTTGGACTTTCATTTGATAGGTGGGTGTTTTGGATCTAGAATGAAGCCACAGATTGGCCTCCATGGTCAAGCATCACAGCTTGGTCGGAGTAATACTTAATGCTGGAATTATCGCAGGTCTGATTTTATTTCATCATGAGCAAAGATCAGGCTTCACATGGTTGTATGAATACTCCGGCCCATAGTCCCTATGAATTTTACTTTTAAATCTATTGATGCCATGTTTCCCTGAGCTCTGTTTCCCTGAGCTCTGTTTCCCTTCACCAGGTAGGACAACCCATGTTGTCTGGCTCTTATTGTATTATAATTATCAAACTGTCTATTGATTTTGCTATTGTTTATGGAGGGTGAGATATATTTGTAAAGCCCATGCATTATCTGATTAAACAGATCATTTCTGTTGATGTAACTTTTTTCCTGCAAAAGGACAAGAGAGTCCGATCCCTTCACACCGCCAGCCAGGAGAGGGGGAAGAAAACCAGGAATAGATCCAAGAAACCACACCCCAACCCTTGCCTTTAGTACCTTTATTCATCATTTTCTCAATCTGCCGGAAAGCGTTTACCTAATCTTTGTCAGTAGGTTTAGGACAGTTCCCTCTGTCCTCTTCTCGTTATTCCTGAGAAGATCTTGTTTAGTTGTTTCCACATTGCAACATCATAATCCCACATATTCTCAGGATCACCTAGAATCCAGGCTGCAGTTCATGCTGATGCTCCAATTCCAATCCATTCCCCTAATCCCATTAGTCTCTCTTTTGGATTTTGCTATATTTACTTTTGACGGCACGTCATTACCTGCTTTCTTTCTTCACAGATTTCCTCGGTCTCTTTTCTACCAGCTGATGATAATGGGCACAATTTAATCCCACCCAGGACTGGGCTGGGAGGTGGTGGGTGTGTAGTCAGCCCGGTAGGCTCGGGGTGGAAAGCCATTCATGTACCCTAGTCCCTCCGGTTAAGTCCAAGGAAGGTCAAGAACAGCCTTCCTGCCCTTAGGCCATTTGAGGCCTTTAAGCAGCCAATTAAAGACATTTAAAGGGTTTATATGGCCACCAGTGGTATTCTACCAGCAGTAGCGGAAGTGCCCATGCCACATGGGAGACGCCTACTGCTGGGGTCTCTCCTGATCAGGTGCCCTGTGCCCAATGCAGGCCTCTACTAACTGTAAGGGATGCCCCATGGAAAAAGCCCACCCGCCTGCTTACCAGTCCCACTTATCTGGGTTGTGAAGCAATCATAGTACTCCTCATCCTAGCTCTCCTGCAGTACCAAGTCTGTTCCCGTGGGGCAGCTGGTATTAAGAGCGACTGGCCTCTGGCTCTTGGAAGAGGGACAGATATCCTGAATGTGGGGGCAGCAGATAGGTAAGTGCCTGATTGGATCTTGTCACCAGTTCAGTGGAAGGTGGAAGAGGCAACTGCCATGGCCATCAAGTTACAGTAATACATTCGGTACTCTGTAATCATAAACCTTGAAGGAGAGGAAGGAAAAACTGTTTTTTCCTTTTACTATGTTGTTAAAACTAACATTTTATTAAAGCCTGTACATGAACATCATGTTCCTTAGTCATCCTTTTTAAGTGAATCCTCATGAATAGTGATTCATCAAAGAGTAGGCCTCAATCTTTGCTACTTCCTCAGCCACTTCCCACCCCTCTAATTCCCAACCGATCTGTGAGTTTCATCCTTACAAACAATGTTTAATTCCCCTTGGGTGAAAGTATCTCAACTGGTGAATGGGAATGAAGAAGCAATAGTGCATCGGCTGATTTGGAGCATGTACTTGCAGTGATTCATAAGTTGGCTTGAGTGCAACATTACATCTCTCTTCATCACCATTCTACTCATCTTCCCCCACATCGTAATGACAATTCACAAGGATGTCATTCTGACTCTGTTGCTGTTCTTCCTCCTCCTCTGTTCCTTTTTGCTGTGATTGATGTGCCGAAAATGTAGTAGAAGCCAAGAATAGATCAGCGTTGCCTCCTTAACACAACAGAGAAGGAAGTGGAAATCTGTGCCTGTGTGATGCTCCACAGGAATGCCGACTTTCTCACCCACCGGACTGTAGACATGACCTTGCCAGGTCGTGCAGAGCAGCACACCCGTTATGCACAGAATTTTAGGGCAATAGTGTGGGCATTCAGCCCCTAACAAAATTCTGACATTGTGCTTTCAGCATGCCAACTACTACATCTAGAATAAGCCTCCTAATGAGATTCTTATCCTTTGCCCCATGGGACATGAGATATTTGAATGTTAAGTTCCCCCTTCCAATGAGTTACCTATCTCCCGCCCATTCAGAGGCTTCAAGTTACTCTGGCAACATAGACTTCTACATGAATGTTGTTTTCTGGAGCTATGAATAATGGAGGTAGAGGATCCAATGTTCTTTTCATCATGTGGCTGACCAGGAATTTCTCTTGCTCTTTGCACGTGTTATTGGTATGTGTTAGAAGGACTTATGGACTGAGTAGTCATAATACAAACATTCAGATGATAAGTCTCTTTAACCAAAGAACTCCGTAAAGGACTGGATACAGATCTTCCTTTTAGAAGATGAACAGTACGCCTCCGCCTGAGTTTGTCTATGCGCATAACTGGTGTACTACCTTGAGACACCTGATGAGGTCATATAACTTCATGTGACTCTAGTCTTCGGTCCTGTGGGTGAGAATGTTGGCATTCAGTGCGAGAAACAGCTTTCTCTCCGTGCAAAGACTGAACGATTCCTGGAAGGTTTGATTGCATGGGCACTCAGCAGTCTGTGCTCCTGATATTTATTTCCTCGAGAAGGTCTTCCAGGCTAGAATCTGTGAAATTCTTCCATGCGTGTGCGCCACATCCTGTTGCCATGTTTAGCTGCATGTGCCAGCTGCTTCTGTAGTGAATGTGCTTGAAAAGTGGCAGCAAAAGATTGATGAAACATGCTGTGAAGCTAGCTGAGAGTTAACTGAGTGGGCCAAGAACTGCTCCTTACTTACCTGCTGCTCCCCAGTCTGTTGCTGCAACCTGCAGCCAGAACTGTCTTTTTAAAGGCTGCACATTTAATTTCCAAGCACTCTCTCAGTTCACTCCCATCCTACATGGAATGTTTGTCAAACATTCCCCCAATAGATATGCAATGAGCTGTGCCAGGAAACATTTGCGTAAAGACCTCCCCAGGTCATCAGTGGGCATTAAGCCTTTGTTTCAGTGAAGTCAATGTGGTGCAATTCACTGCATGGAAACTCACAAATTCAGAACACAAGCAGGGACTGCCTGAAAGTGAAACACAGGGAAGCCTGGATACACCTGGGACATAGAAACTCCAACCTGGGGCAGCAGGGTGGCATGGTGGTACAGTGGTTAGCACTACTGCCTCACAGTGTAAGGGACCCAGGTTCAATTCCTGGCTCGGGTCACTGTCTGTGTAGAGTTTGCGTGCTCTCCCTGTGCGTATGCAGGTTCCCTCCGGGTGTTCCAGTTTCCTTCCAGTCTGAAAGATGTGCTGATTTGGTGCATTGGCCATGCTAAATTCTCCCTCAGTGTACCCGAACAGGAGTGTAGTGACTAGGGGATTTTTACAGTAATTTCATTGCAGTGTTAATGTAAGCCTATTTGTGACACTAATAAATAAGCTTAACTATGAGGATGTTAGCAGACTATCCGAACAGCTCTAAATTTTTAACACAGGCTTCACCATCGTATTTCTGTCATCTTTTCCTTCTGATGATCTCATAATGCTCCCCTACCCCTACTTTGTTTATCAAGAAGCTTGCTGGCACCATATTTTTAATCACAAGATTGTAAGATGAATATTAATGAAAAATGGCATTCCATAATTTTAGCTCATCCTTCCTTTTGCTAGTTCAAACCTGTCTCCTTGCCTCACTGTCACAAATGAGTTGAAATGTATTTTCTGGTTTTACATTTGTAGGCTATTTATTAGTTTATATACCTCTGAGATATTTTTCCATCACCCACTTTCAAATTGAATGCTACGTTAGAAGATTATGTCCCTGAGTCAGATGGTTGTTATTTCATGCCCCATGGTAGGTAGAGAACATAATGCAGATTGACATGTCAGCACAGTATAGAGGGAGTGTTTCATTGCCAGATGTGCTGTTGTTGAGTAAGATGTTAAATTAAGGTCTTGTGTGTCTGCTCAGTTAAAGATCCCCATGGCACTGTTTGAAGAACAACTCAAAGTTCTCTTGATGGTTATGTCAACATTCCATCCTCTGCCAAAATAAATTAGCTGGACATTCATTTACTCTTTTAGGAATCTTGTTTTGTTCAAATTGACTGTTGTTTTTCCTAATGGTATTAACTGCAATTCAAAACATTGTGAAGCGTTCTAAGATATTATGAGAATACAACAAGGTACCATACACATTTGGTTTCTTCTTTCTTCTTTCAATCCCCCCTACTCTATCCTGAAATACTAGCATTTTATGCAGAATTGTATTAAAGTGACATGGTAGCACATGTTGCCTTACAGTGCCAGGGACCTGGCTCTGATTCCCAGTTTGAGTCATTGTCTATGTGGAGTTTGCACGTTCTTTCTGTGTCTGCATTGGTTTTCTCTGGATGCTCCGGTTTCCTCCCGCTGTCTGAAGGAGGTGCTGGTTAGGTGCATTGGTCATGCTAAATTTTCCCTCAGTGCGCCCAAGTGTGCTAAGGAATTTTCACAGTAACTTCATTGCAGTGTTAACGACGTTAGTGTCACAAGTAGGTTTGTGACACTAATAAATGAATGTAAAGAGTTTTTGAAATTCTACATATGTGATTTGGGGTTTTTCATAATGCACTTGAAACTTTACATCTTTAAAAACATCACGAAGATTATATGTGAAGTATTGTCGCCTTCTGAATTCAGATTGACATATATTTACCAGGTTATCATACAGATATTTATTACTTTTAATAATTGATTTGTTTTTATTTACTTGGTATTGATGTGAGACCAATGGATCCGTAGTTGCTCAAGCTTTTTTTCAATCAATATTCTTTAACATCAGCCTTTTTTACGATTATATACTGCTTGTTTGGATCACTCCAGTTTTCTTCACTCTATTCACAAACCTTTAATAGCTCTAGTCACAACATAAACAAATCCTCTGTGGCTATGACAATGGTACATTGTTCATCCTCATTCTTTTCAATTTCTCCATGCCATCCTCCTCAAATGCTTTCCGTTATTGCTGAAATCTGTGGGGTTGTCCTCACATGGTTTCACATGTGTCCATCAGTGGCCAGAGCATCTCCAATAACACCATAACTTCACACTTCTGCATTTTGCCTTCAGAGTCATCCAAAGTTCTTTCTTTGGCCCTCTATCACCTACATGATGCCTTGATGACAGCATACCCTGATACGGAATTAGCAACCAAAAATATGCCACTTACCATCTCGCATTACTTCTCCAATGTACTGGCTATCTGTCGCCTACATGCCAAAAGTTTAAAATCCTTGTTGTCATCTTTTCAATCCCTCTAAGCTCTCACCCCATCCTATCTCCTCTCTGAAATCAATGACCCTCCACAGACCCCTTTCCTTTGACTTTGCCCTTATATGAATTTCGGTGTCCCTTTGGTCTGCCATTGTTGATAGAGTCTTCATTGGTGCAGATCCTACTTTCAGGAACTGTATCCCTAATTGCTTTATCCTTCCTCCTTTATCCTGTCTTTAAAACCTCCTTAAACTCACTTCCTTGACATGATTAGCTTTCCTAATATTTCCTTCCCTAGCTTGACAACTGTTACCCATGAAACACGATGGAATGTCCTTTACATCAATACAAGTTACATCTGTAATTGATGTTGCTAAATAGCAGATCATGTTTTAACTTGTTAGTCTAATTATTGTTACTGTCCAAAGGTTCCACAACTTTCATAATCCTTGTAAGAAAGCAAAATCCTACAGATGCTGAAAATCTGATATAAAAACAGAAAATACTGGAAAAACTCAGCAGATCTGGCAGCATCTGTGGACTGAGAAACAGAGTTAATGTTTTGCGTCTAGAACCAAAGAAAATTCATGTTGGACTTAAAACATGAATGTTGTTTATCTCTCCAAAGATGCTGCCAGACCTGCTGAGTTTTCCCAACACTTTCTGCCCACAATCTGTATGTTATATGTGTTTCTTAGTGTGACCAAGTCCTGACGTGTGCTGCCTCGGATGGTTTCTTTGAAGCAGTCTTGCCAGATGTTAATCATGCTGATTATGAACCCAAGTTTGTTGGCTGATTCCTGCTGTAATGAAACTCTTTTCATCTTTACACACACTTTTTATCACCTAGAGTGGAAAGGTTGGGTTATTTTCCTTGGAACAATGGCGGCTGAGGGGTGACTTAATAGAGGTGTACACAATTATGAGAGGAAAAAAGAGAGTGGCTAGGATAAAATTGTTTTCCTTGGTGGAGAATTCTAGAATTGGGGATATTGATTCAAGATAAATGGCAGTAAGCATAGAGGGGACATGAAGATAAACATTTTCATGCAAAGAGTGGTGGGTGCCTGGAATTCACTGCCCAAGTTGGTGGTGGAGACAGAGTCCCTAACCTCTTTTAAGAAGTATCTGGATCTGCACTTTAAGTACGTAAACTGCAGGACTATGGGCCAGGTGCAGAAAGGTGGGATTAGAAAGGACATCTGGACATCTTCAGGCTGGCATAAACAAGATGGGCTGAATTGCCTCTTTCTGTGCTGTAACTTTTCCATGGTTTCCCTTCATATTCTAACCTGACATCTTTATAACACACAACAAAAGTAAATTTTAGAAAATTAGGTAAATTATCTTCCTATTTACTCATTGCCCATTTTAAAAAGTAGTTTACCCTAGGCTTTTTAATCACTCAAAGGATCCCTTTCTTTACCTCTTTTTAGGAAAATAATACTTTAGCTCTGAAACTCAGCTTTTAAGTTAAACACCTTCCAAGCATTCCAGTTTAATGATACAAACAAGGATAGTAATTCAACAATTTCTTTATTTAATATTCCTGCTACCAACTCAAATATAAACAGTTACATCTCATTAACTCTGTACTGAACTTCAATTCTAACTGAACAGCAACTCTCAACTGAACTTTAACTCTTAACTGTGTATTAACTTTAACTGTACATTAACTATTTAATTGAAAATAGACATTACCAAGTTTAGGAAAACCTTGGCCAAGAAATATTCTTGGTGCAGAATCTATCTTCTTCTTCTCTGAAGTATCCTTCAGGGAACACATTTTATGATGGTTGGTATCTTCTGGGTTATTGCTGCCAAATAAAGGCTGCACCTGTCTTTTTATCCACAATCCTCCACTTGCTTCCAGAAGATTCTTGGTCATCCAGCCAACTGTGTAACTAGAAACTGATCACATGACTCGAACATGCAATGAAATTATTTTTGAATGATGCCATTACACTTAGTTCAATCTATATGCTCTATACACAGCAGCTATATAAATCAAAGCCACTCTGTCTTGGTTAATGTAACTAATATAACTAACTTCCCTTATTTGGGAAATTTCAGATCACAGATCGCAGATCAGAGCAACTTTATGATCTGCATCTCGTTTTAATTATAAATTGACCAAAAATCCAACATACTTAATTCTGCCAGAAAAGTCATTTTAAAGCCACTATTGCCATTATTATTGATTAATTATTGTCCACAGCTCATAAAACATTGCATAGTCGGTTGATAAAAGTGCAGTGAGGGAAATGGAACATTTGCACCCACTGAAACAAATAAGGCAACAAGAAAGTATCTCCTTAACCACTGAAATTTAAGGATGGGGAAATAAACTGTGGAAGGATAGAGAGGAAGAGAGATTAAAGGCATAGGAGATTAATGCGATGTTAAATGTAGAAAAAGAAATAAAAAGAGGAGAGAATTGTATTGAGAGAGAGAAGAAAATAAACAAAAAAAATGAAATTTAACATTTTTAAAATCTCCCTTTAAAAAAAACAAAGCTTAAGTACACTCTCTACACTTGTAATACTTAATTTTCAATACCAGAGAGGTTGATTAGCAATAAATAATAATTACCACTTTGTTAAATTTTTTTTTGCCCTAAGTACCTGGGTGGGGGGGCAGTGTGGTTTAGTTCATATGTACCACACAAATACAGAAATGTCATGATATTTAATGGATGGTAATGGTGAGGCAGAGAGCAATATGTCATTTTTGTGAAGCTAGTGCAGCAGTGCAATTCAGGCTGCAACTTCTGGATATTTGCATCTAACTGTGCATTTGCTTCTCACCTGAAGTTACTGTAACACTTGTACATAGATGATTCCATGCTGACTGTTACTTTGACAGCAAAGTTTTCTCCACTTACTCGTTTGGTATGAAATGAATATTTAAGCTACACATTGTAGATGAAATTTCAGCTACACTCTATGTATATATTCTGATGACTATTACCAAATCTCTCAGAAATCAAAAATCCTGAAGTTAGGACCAGCCTGAGTGAGTTTGTGTAACTAATTCAGCCAACAGATTGATTTATCTTGTTTATTTTTAGAAGGAACTAAGTGTTAACTTGTGAGTACATTGTACGGGATTTGTTTCAGCCTCCTCAACTGAGGCGTTATTTATATACAGATAATTGCTATTCTGCATTGTCACTCTAGGTGATCTTAGTTATAAAAATGCAGAACAGATGTTTTGGTTTTAGGGGCATTTGAGATGTTCTCTTCTAGTCTCATGGAGAAATTGTTTTGGTGCCAAAAACCACTGTAATTTCGCCCAGCACGCTGATTTGCTTTTGACAGATGATGATGTCAGGAAATATAGAAGACAAATCTCTCTGTATCTTATTAAAATTTTTATCTTCTTATTAACTTCCTGTCAATTCCATTTGAACACATATTTGTTACACTGTTAGTGTTACCTTTTCCCCCATTATAAATTGCTGTTTATTTTTATAATTGGTTTGCCAATGGCTGGATGGACCACTCAGTCCTTTCTTGTCCATCATTTTTGGATGCTCTTACCTGTTAAAGCATCCTACATAAAATGCCAATATAAAGCATAAACACTTTAATCACAGGCAAAAACATTCGAAATGAACACAACAAATAGAATCCAACTGTTATTGAACTTTTGACTTTTTTTGTTTAACAAAGTAATATTATAAGGGAGCTATTGGAGCAGAGTGGGCGTGTGGTACAACTTCCCTCAGCGCTGGAGAGTTAAATAATATTTTCATAGAATCCCTGCAGTGCAGAAGGAGGCCATTCAGCCCATCGAGTCTGCACTGACTCAGCATCTTACTGCTCTGTCCCCACTTTTCATTCTTTGCCCAGTTTACAACTCCCAAAGCTTCCTGCCCCCCTCTTTGCCACAATATCTTCCTCCTTCCCACAACCCCTTCCCCACAGTGACTTGTCACTCTTCCCCACCTTCTTTCCTCCACAACAGGAAGACTGTCATTGTGCCACACAATCTCATGCTGCTGCTCACCTGCAGTTGAGTCTACCCCTAATCAGTGTCACAGCTCCTAGGAGAGCCCACCCAATGGGTGATCCTCTGGACACTAAGAAGTAATTTAGCATGGCCAACCCACTTGACTGATATATCTTTGGACTGTGGGAGGAAACACATGCAGACTGTGGGAGCCACCTGAGGCCAGAATTGAACCCGGGTCCCTGGTGCTGTGTGGCGGCGTTGCTAATTTCTGTTATACTGTGCCACTTTTCCTTCCCATCCCAGTCATAATGTATTTTTCAGAATGTGGCAGAGTGTTACATTGTGCATCATACACCTTCCCTCCTGACTTTCAGACTCAAGAATTTCTCTCGTTGTAGGCTCAGTACCTGGCAGAAGTGTGGCTATGATCAAGAATGTGGATAGCCCAAGGAACAAGGCTAGCCCATTGCACTTAGAGTCTGCCAAAGTCTGTGATGCCCCCTCATGCAGGATATTGAACTTCAGAATTTGTAGGCTTAGTGAGAGAGGGCAACATTTTTCAGCAGGGCATGCACAGGTGGGTTTGAGTCAGTTTGAACTGTTGCTTTGGAATCACAAGCACGGCGGAAGGGGTGAAATACTAGGATCAAACTTAACTTGCTGAAATTAATGTTGACAGGCAGTACAGCCTGAAAATGAAACGGGACAATTTTCACTGTCACTTTTACAATGGCCTCCTGTAGGGCAGTTGAAGTGCCTGTCTATGAGTGATGTTTGATCCCTTTAACATGCAAACTGGGATCTTGTGACATGCATAAGACCCCAATGCCAGGGTGGAATTTTATCCCACTGCTTCAGCAGCTGCATTGGTGCTCGGGGATGGACAATCCTGCGGGAACATGAGGTCAGTTTCCTGATGGGGGGATTGGGCGATAGGAACATATGGTTTTGGTGTTGGTCATGCCACTAGGAAGCCCTTTTGCATCCCATTGATGGGATTCAAATTAACTCCTGACTGGAATTTTGCTCCCCTCACCCCCTCAGACAATCACCTCTCTGTCGGTGTGAAATCACATCAGTCCAGAATACGTCGCTCCACTGGGACATAGACAGATGCAAACCTGGGAGAGTTTCAGACAATACAAAAGATGGAGGACTCTGAAGCTGGTGGCTTTCTGAGCACCACCTGGTCCATCGATTAGATAGGCCGTCATTTAGGTGGACTCTCCAGCAGCAATCATACCCATTGGGTGAACTCTTCTAGAAGCTGTGACATTGATTGGGTGGATCAGGTGAGCAGCAGCATGAGGTTGTGTGGTGCAATGACAGTCTTCCTGTTGTGGAGGAAAGAAGGTGGAGAGGAGAGGCAAGTCACAAGTAAGGAAGGGGGTGTGGGAAGGAGGAGGATATGGTGGCAAAGAGGGAGGCAGGAAGCTTTGGGGTTGTAAACTGGGGAAAGAATGAAAAGTAGAAGGGGCCTGGGATGGGAGAGATGGTTATGGAGCAGGAGAGTGAGAGGGGCCATAAGGAAGTTTGGGCATTGGGGAAGGGGAGGGCTTTGCAGGTGTGAACAGACTCTGGTGGGTGGGGGTTGTGCGCAGGTATGAACGAGCAGTAGGTGAGGAAGGAGTTCAGAGGGAGGTGACTGTGCTGCAGCCTGGGGGGAAACTAAGGGAATTGGTGAAATGAAAGGATGGTGAGGGTTAATGGAAGCAATGGAATTCTGAAGGGTGGGACTATTAGGGTCCCATAATGATGGGTAAATGGGCACCGAGGGTTGTTGGATGGCAGACAGAAATATAAACATGTATTCTGGGGTTAGCAAAATGAGAGGGGCGTCACAACAGTTCCTGGGGTGGGCTACTTGGGAAAGAAGGGATAGTAACATCAACTTGCTCTGAAAGGAGTGGAGGCTGGCAGGTGGTTCTTGGGTGGTAAGTCAAAGTTAACACCAGGAGGGTCAATGGTTATGGAGGAGAGGATGTGAGTAATGGGGGAGAGTGAACTACCTCTCAAAATGACTTGCACCATGGCCGCTCACAGTGTCACTGTGCCTGATGCTGGATCTGGCGAGATACTGGATGGGTCACTGCTAGGCAGAGCTGCAGCTCAGCTCAACTGGAGGGAAAGCCAGGTATGTCACTCTGTCAAATTGGAGGGTGTGAATGGCAAAGGAGCAGCATGCACATTAGACTTCTTGTACATGGCTGGCTGGTGCCATGGCAATGAATGATGCCTCCCTGCGTATACATGCTCCCTGGAGGTTACCCCCAAATTAGAGTATGTGCACAGGTTTAAAGACTACAAAATGCAATGAAAAGACATCAGACCATCTAATAGAGCAAATGGCCATACATTTACAAAAATATATCAACATCAACAATAATAGTGAACCTATCACTTGACATGAGGGTCAGGATTTTACAGCCCTTCTTGCCTGCCGGGATATTGCCGTCCTGCCGGGATATTGCCGTCCTGCCGGGATATTGCCGTCCTGCCGGGATATTGCCGTCCTGCCGGGATATTACAGTCTACTGAACTGAATGGAGATTTAAGTAGCTTGCCAGATCTGCTGGGACGGAGGGTATGGCTGTAAAATCCAGCCCCAAAATTGATGACTTTACTTTGCTTGTCATTATGCCCTGACATCTGCAGTGGGGTGGAGAAAGCCTGCTGACCACTATGCCCTGTCGTCCTAAAAGTTTGACCAGCGTCCTCTGTGTCCTCAAGGACTCCGAGTTGGTCCTGATTTCCTGCTTTGGTGCAGCTCCATCCTCTGCACTCACAAGAGACTGAAGTTGATGGGGCCATACATCATCTGGGAATCCTGAGTGGAGGTCCCGGAGTGTCCACGTGCCCGTCCACTTTTCTCTGGTGTCCGAGGGCCCCTCTGTGGTTCCCTGAAGGGTAGGAGCACTTGGCAGGAGGTGGAACTGCCCTGTCACCCTTCTTATGAAGCCAGTGCGAAAACTGTGCAGCCCTGTACGCACCTCCAACAGAAACTGGGCAATGCGTTGGACAAAGGTTTCTGCGGCATCCACTACCCTCCCCTGTAGATCTCAATGCATGAACATGTTGGTAAAACTTCATCAGATAGTAAGCAGACAAACTCCTCCAACTCGCATGCCACTCTGTTGAATGCTTCTAATATCACTGCCAGACGTTTCCCTGCCTCTTACTGCATCGCAACAATCTTGTCCAGGAACACTCCCCAAGGCTCTTCACTTAAGTTGGACTTTGCAAGGCCCTCTTCCCCTCATCTCAATGCCTATGATCTCAGCCTCCTCCTGCTGAGGAGATGTGTCCCCGTGCTGACCACCAGCCTGAACTAGTTCCCATATCCTTTAGGTGTGTATCCCTGAGTTGGAGGAGGGTGCAGATGACTGCAGTGATTGTTCGAGATGTGCAATCTCATTTTCGCTCTTATCATCCTCATCTCTCTGTGGGCTGGAGCTGAGGTGGAGTCAGGTTTGGTCTCTGGCCTCACCCTCTTCTTGCTGGTACCTGCAATTGCGAGAGGAGAGAGTGAGTGACTGCATGGGCTGTTTTCATGCATGATACTTCAATTTCGAGGTAGAGTGGTTAAGCATTGTTCCTTCCTGGGTGGGGGCTGAATGCATAATTCGCCTTCCCCATGTGACCAGTTTCAATCCACCCTTGCTAGCTCGACAGCCCTATCTTAGTATGGCATTAGTTACCTGTGTTGAGCCTTGCCTCCACCCATATTCTCTTTCACATTTGTTGTGGGCTAACTGTCCTGCACAAAGAGAGATGATGGCTGGAGAACAGAAGCAACCCATTGGCTATAGTATGCCATGTGAAAGATGCACTAGAGTTAGTCCACTAAGGCTCTTTGGTAGCACTATCCAGAGCTGTAGGCTCATGCAGATAATAGAATAAGTTGATGCATGGCCTCTACACTACACGTCCCCATTTCCCCTTCCACAAGCTCTCTGTGTGGCAGGGTCAATGGCAACCCACAGTTGCTTGTCCACCTTGGGGTGGCCTGATGGCATAGTAGTTAGCACTGCTGTGTCACCGTACCAGGGACCCGAGTTCAATTCCTGGCATGGATCATTGTGTGCAATTTACACATTCTCCCCGTGTCTATATGTGTTTACTGTGGGTGCTCCAGTTTCCTCCCACAGTCCGAAAGACATGCTGGTTAAGTGCATTGGCCATGCTAAATTCTCTCTTAGTGTACCCGAACAGGCACCAGAGTTTGGCGACTAAGGGATTTTCACAGTAACTTCATTGCAGTGTTAATGTAGCCTACTTGTGACACTAATAAATAGTGGACTGCAGTATGGCTAGGAGCATCAACACATCACATTGAAAAGCCCTTTATGCATGGTCAGCCCAGACGGTGCCCTGACCTGTGCAGCCCATGTCCCAGTTCCCACTCTGTGAAGTGAGTTTGAGCAGTAGAGTGTTCACTTACTCTGGCATTGTGGATTAGGTCATTGATCCTTTTCCTGCAATGCAGAACTGTCCTCTGATGTGTACTGCTCACCTTCACTGCCCTGGTGACTGCCTCCAATACAGTGTTGGTGAGGTGGATAGGTCTTCTCCTTCCAGCCCTGGGGTAGCGGAAATCCCTCCTGTCCTCCACTGCTTCAGCAGTATTTCCAGGAATACACTACTAAATCTTGGTACCGATGTTGCCTGGGGTCTCCAAGCCATTTCCCTGGACTGCAGTTCCGAGTTGGATAAAGCTGCAGCTGTCCAGGTGCCTTTTAACCATTGGCACCCGGAGTGAGGTGTCTAGGGGATTTCACAGAAATGCGACTTCCTGCCCTCACTATTGCTAACAAGATCAGGAAACTCCTGGCCACGTAATGAATGACCCCAGTGTTGTGCGATTCTGCACGATTTCTTACTGGACTCAACGAAGGTGAACACTCCCTTTTCCTGCCATGGGACATGGGCATGGAACAGAAAACCCTGGCAGCAATTTTAGGATTAAACTGTTCAGAACATGCACTGTACACAGGTGTAATCCTCTAAAACCAACAGAAGTACAATAACCCACTGACTCCCTGGGCTGCTCCCCTGGTATGATTACACCCATCTCTGTCTTTAGCTTTCAATATGAAAGAAGCTCAACTCGAACTGCACCTTATCTGTCCAACAGATAAATTGCTGTCCTCTGGCTTCCACATTAACTTTAATAGCTGAAGATCTGCCCAGATATCTGTACTAAAATGTTCATCTTCACAGGGTGAAAACCTCAGGCCAAAAACTGCTAAATATTAACAGTTTTGCTGAATTTCTGTCCTTTTTAATGTCACTGATATTATTTTCTGATACTTCACCAAATATACTGAAAGATATTGACTCCACCATGCTTCATGTATTGTACCTACACCAGTGCAAAATAGTGAATATGCTTTTCCAAATTAATGGCAAGCCGAATAAACATACTGAAAGAATCAGCGTCATCAATCCAAGTTATATTATTACTTCGTTAAATCATTGATTTTCAAACTACTTTCCAACAATTACATGCAAATTTGTGGCACTTAAACCAGTATTTAATTAGCAAAGGGCATATTTTTATTCCTGCTTCTTCATCTCCATGGAAACAGTTAGTGAAACTTGCTAATCTATGCACAAAAAGTTGAAATAGAACAACAATTATTGGCTGCCACGACATCAGAGGTGGGGACTTTGCCCAGGGCTGGGGACTAATTCCTTTGGATTTATCCTTACGTTGTGGTTTCACGCTGTTTGCACTACACCTATCCAGCCAAACGTGACACTGCTGAGACAACTAAGTGTCTGTCAGGGTTTTCACTCTTGTGTGAACTTTCTGGTAGAAATATTGAAACAGAAGTGGGTGAGTCAAGCTAGATTTTCCAAGAAAATTAAAGTACTCTTGGAGCCAGAATTTGAAACATGTGATTTTACTTCAAGGTATTTACAGTTTTGCATTCAAAAAACCACGAGAGGCAACAAGGTTTGTCCATCCACCCCACTGACATTTCTGTTTACCCTGCCTTGTCCCATACGTGTTCCCAATCACAATAGTAGTTGGCTAAGAACTGCTTCCCTAAAGTCTCTTCACTCTCAACACGTTCCCGATCCCATTTGAATGAGGCTCAATGCCCAGGGCTGGATTTTAGGCCATATTGTTTGATGTCACCATCCCATACCCGCTTTTAGAAAGGTTGGGCGTGAACCAAACAACTCTTTAACAAAAAAGGCCGCTCTATAGTGCTAACATGCTGTAAGTGGTCTAAACAATCAGAGACCGGGGTTTCTGCCTTTCAGTAGGAGGCAGTTCTGACCCCAAGGTCTGCTAGCCGATCTGATTTGGAGAGGGGTGGGGAGGCATAAATTGCGATGTCCCTGGTGTGCAGAGCACACCCCCAAAATGTTTACTCTCCATCATCCCACACCTCCACCTCAGATAGTGAAAAAGTGGAATTGCTCCTCTCACCCACCTTCCCATGCCAACTCTCTAATGTCGAGGGCAGCACAATATTCGGGTCAAATAGCTCCCTCCATTTTGCAGTGTGTCCTTCCTTCAATTCCCCGGTGTGCGCCCCCGCCTGCGCTCCCCGGTGTGCGCCCCCGCCTGCGCTCCCCGGTGTGCGCCCCCGCCTGCGCTCCCCGGTGTGCGCCCCCGCCTGCGCTCCCCGGTGTGCGCCCCCGCCTGCGCTCCCCGGTGTGCGCCCCCGCCTGCGCTCCCCGGTGTGCGCCCCCGCCTGCGCTCCCCGGTGTGCGCCCCCGCCTGCGCTCCCCGGTGTGCGCCCCCGCCTGCGCTCCCCATTTTTCCTCACCAGAAGCAGTGACCACTGCTGATGGAGGCATGGAGGCATTGTGGTTAGCAATGCTGCTTCACAGTGCCAGGGACCTGGGTTCAATTCCTGGCTTGGGTCACTGTCTGTGTGGAGCCTGCATGTTCTCCCCGTGTGTGTGTGTGGGTTTCCTCTGGGTGCTCCAATTTCCTCCCACAGTCGAAAGATGTGCTGGTTAGGTGCATTGGCCACGCTAAATTTTTTCTCAGTGTACCTGAACAGGCGTTGGAATATGGCAACTAGGAGATTTTCATTGCAGTATTAATGTAAGCCTACTTGTAACTAATAAATCATTTTCTAAAAAGTGTTAAAGTCCTCAATGATGGTCATCAGTAGAGTTGGGTTAGAACATAAATTGAGGTCTTCAATCAGCACTGGTCAATCGGGCCCTATCAAAGAAGGAGTATGTCTAGATTCAGAGAGGGGTGCATACTGGAAGGAGTTGCCCCTCTTAGGCAGAAGGTTCTTGAACAGGAGGCCTCCCTTAGCCTGCAAAAATACCACAAAGTTCCACATGGTGTGGATACCTCACACTGCAGTTGGCAACTGGAGGAGGACTTAATTAAAAACCAGCAAAGGCTGGTAGGGGACAGGAATGGCATTACAGATATTGCACCTGAGTACTATGCCCTTTCTCCTCACCTGCCAGTGCCTTCCTGAGAAATGACCATGTAATTTCACCTATAATTACTCCTCAACAACCTCTCTGGCTTTGAAAAGCTAATTTTGTTTTTAGAATGTCACATTTCTCCATTCCTAAATAAAAGCTGCATTTAATTTTAGGAGAGTGAAAGAACATGTTTCACTGCTATTACAGCTTCCACCTTAACCCAGGTTTTAGGCCTTAAACTTTATTTCTCTTTCTGTAGCATTCTAAAACGTGAACAATAAAATCTACTTATTACTTCACGGTTTGCTGTTGCTGAGAATTTTTTAATGTGAACGGTTGTTGACATTACGAGTGTTAAGTGCCAATTTTCTTCTGTACCTTGCGTCAGAATTAAAGTAACACGAGGAAAGGTGAAATCCATAGCATAGAGCTCAGTAAACCATTGTGGATAATTGTTTTTCAGGTCAGCTCCTTCACTTTGCAGTTATCCACAATATCCAGGCCATTGTTTGTCTACCCTTCCTATTTGAGGATAACGTTTTATGCAAGGAGATGTGAAAAAGGGGAAAAATGAGCTAAAGTAAGGAGCTTCACCCACAAACGTAGAAAAATCAATAACATTTAATTAAGACAGAAGGGTAGGGTAAATCTGCCCCACCCACTAGTAGGATCTTTCAGTCCTGCTGAAATCGATGGACTTTGGCTGGCACACAGTATTCACTGTGGCAAGAGCTGAGGATGAAAATTCCTAAAATCCATCACTCGTTTATTTCAGAATGAACTCTCATTGCTTGCATGTTTGTAACATGAGCAAATTATCAAAACAAATCAAGCGATCTCTGCTAAAGAAAGGTGAGGGGGGAAGGTTTAAGGGAGATGTGCGGGGGGATGTTTTCATGCAGCGAGTGGTGGGTGCCTGGAAAGTGCTGCCAGAGGAAATGGTGGAAACAGGTACGTTGGGAACATTTATGAAACATCTGCATGGGTATGTGAATAGGGAGGGAAAAGAGGGATACAGATCGAGTAAGGACAGAAAGTTTTTCTTTTAATTTAGTTGGGGCATGATGATCGTCAAGGTTTGGAGGACCAAAGGATTTGTTCCTGTGCTGTACTTTTCTTTGACCTTTGTTCGAAAGACATTAGGATATATGGGGCAGAGGTGGGTGGGTATAAGGGGGTAAGTCACAGGTCAGTCATGATCTCATTAGAATGTTGAACAGGCTCGAGAAGCTAAATAGCCTATTCTTGGTTCCTTCAATCCTATCTGGACAAATGTGAATTGTCAACACAATATGATAAATAAATGGAAATTATGTTATGCCAATAGAGCAGGATAAAATATAACATTGTGAAGAGTAAATGCTTTGGTGAATGTTGTCCTCCACATCGTAATCTGTGGAAGTAATTGGTGCAATCATCACTTCGCAATAGATGCCATATTTCTGTGTGGGGTGAAGCACGTGTAAAACTTCTTCAGTATAAAGATCTGCAACAATTTTCCCAATTCATGGGTCAAATACATATCATGAATGTTTTTTTCTCCAAAAACGCAACAAATTTATTTATCCTTATATTCTGATATTATTAACACACTTGTTAATTTTGAAAATAAGCAGAAAAAAACAAGACTTTGAACCTTGAATATTAAACATCACCATTTTATAGATTCCCTTACTTTCTCGGTGTCAAATTCAGCTTTGATTTCCATAACTATATTTTTGTAGCCTCATTGTTTTTGACTGACAGTACTGATGCTCAAGTGCAGTCGATGTTCTCTCATGGACCCAAGAGATTCATAATATTACTGAGCGTCCAACACTCAGCAGACATCAAAAATCATTCAATCCAGTGATCAGCAGCAATAAGGCTTAATTTCTCCATTCAAAATTTGTACATCAGTCTATTAAAAAAATCCTGAATTATGCAAATTTGACAATTCAATATTATATATAGAAAAATGTGCCAAGGCGCAAATATTAACAGCATATCTTGTCCAGATTTAAAAAAATAAAAGTACAAAGACCTTATGGAATAGCACTGCCTTAGATTACAGGAAGAAAAATAAACTTGCAACTCTGAATATTCATTTAGCAACAATGTATCATGTTATTGCAAATGAAAATGTAACAGTATTAACGTTTAATAAAAAATAGAAATTTGAAAGGTGCAGGAGTGGAAAATCTATTGCAAAGTGATGATTGCACCAATTACTTCCACAGAACAGATTATGTTGTGGAGGACAACATTTACCAAAGCATTTATCCCTCACAATGTTATGTTTTATTATCCTGCTTTATTTCAATGTCTAGACAATGTCATGATTTATCAGACTGCTCACAGCCCTTTATCAAATTTTTAGCAGGTACTGAGCAAATTCTCCCTTGAATTTACTGATATAATGGGCAGAACTTCCCTGGCCCTGTGAAGACAGGCCTGCAGGTGGTGAAAACATTGGGAAAATAGAGGGAATCCAATTCAGTTCTGCTTCCTGATGCAATTCCTCTGCCAAGGATTTTCCAGCAGCAGGCAGGGTCCTAGATCGGCACCATAGAGGCCATCAACCAATTTAAATAACAAACTAATTTTGGGATAATTTAAAGGCGCCTTCACATTTTCATGTAGTAAAGGGTCCCAACACTTCAGGCACAGTCTTCCCTCCACAAAGTCAACCTCCCAGTGCTAGTTTGGTCGGGTCATAGGGCCAGAGGCTCCATTCAATAGGGAAGATTTTTTACAAAAATAGACTTTGTTCATAAACTATCTGAAGAATCATTTCAAAATAGCCATCAGGGGCAGCACAATGGTACAGTGATTAGCACTGCTGCCTCACTGTGCCAGGGATCCAGGTTCGATTCCCAGCTTGGGTCACTGTCTTTGCAGAGTCTGCACGTTCTTCCCGTGTCTGTGTGGCTTTCCTCCAGGTGCTCAGGTTTCCTCCCACATGGAGTACATGCAGGTTAGGTGCATTGCCCATGCTAAAGAAAATCTGTCAGATTGATTAGTCTTCAATTCAGCAGTTCAGTCTGTAGGAAATTAAGGACACAGTTGCAGACCTCCACCTATCTTCCTTCAAAGCTCCTTCTTTTCTGCTTCCGTATGTGTCTTTACTCCAAGCTTTGAGCGATATCTGAAATGACAGCAATATAATTTTTTTTATTGCACTACAGTTGTCTTAAAAGGATTCTTTGTATGAAACTCATGGTGAATTATCACTGGGACTGAATTGAAACTGCCTAAACTTTCACATTGTCAGTCTGAAGCCTTCATTTACTTGTCTTCCTGCATGTTGTCATGGATATTCAAGTAGAATAGCACTCTATAAAATTCTTGTTCAATATTCCATTGGCATACAAAACTGGTGGCGATGAAGAGCAGTCTAAACAATCACTCTCTCTATCATTGCCATGGCATGGCCATAGTGTGTGATGCAAGCTAGATAGAGTACAACAAATCACCATAGCACCTCCCAAAGCTCTGATCTCCTGTTAGGGTACCAGAACAGAAACCTGTGAAGCCTGACTACACCCCACCAGTTTTTCTATATTTTTGGCATTGGTGTGAGGATAATGTGTTTCACTCCAGTGTGATTCCATTGACACGAGAAAGCTTTCATCAAAACAAACTTCATTTAACAATACAGTTTAACTATAATGAATGATTAATGTTCCCTCATCCAAATCAAATGTTAATGATTTGGATGAGAGAACAAAATGTAATGTCTCAAAATCTGCAGATGATACCAAGTTGGGTGAATGCAACGTGGATGCAGTGATCCTTCAGATGATCTGGACAGATTGGGTGAGTGGGCAAATCAATGGCAGATGAAGTATGATTAGAATAAATATGAGATTATTCACTTTGGAAGCAAAAACAAGAAGGCAGATTATTACCTGAATGTCTGTAAATTGGGAGAGGGGGGTGTGCAGTGGGACCTGGGTGCCCTTCTGCATCAGTCACTGAAGTCAAGCACGCAGGTGCAGCAGGTGGTAAAGAGGGCAAATGGCATGTTGAGCTTCATTACGAGAGGTTTCAAGTACAGGAGCAGGGATGTATTGTTGCAATTATACAGGGCCTTGGTGAGGGCCACACCTAGAGTATTGTGTGCAGTTTTGGTCTCCTTTTCTGAGAAAGGATGTTCTTGCTCTCGAGGGAGTGCAGCGAAGGTTTACCAGGCTGACTCCAGGCATGACTGAAAAATGAGGAGGGATTAATTAGAATAGGATTGTTTTTGCTGGAGTTCAGATGAATGAGGGGGATCTCAGACTTATAAAATTCTAACAGGACTACACAGGGTAGATGCAGGGAGAATGTTCCCGATTGTGGGAGTGTCCAGAACCAGGGGTCACAGTCTGAGTATTCAGGATAGACCATTTAGAACGGAGATGAGGAGACATTTCTTCACCCAAAGAGTGGTGACCCTGTGGAATTCATTATCACAGGAAGTAGTTGATGCCAAAATATTGAATGTAGTCAAGACGTGACTGGATATAGCACTTGAAGTGATGGGATCAAAAGTTATGGGGGAAAAGCAGGATAGGCTATTGAATTGGATGATCAGCCAGATCGTATTGAATGGTGGAGCAGGCTCAAAGTGCCAAATGGGCTTCTCCTGCTCCTATCTTCTATGTCTGTCTATGAATGAGTTAGTTTAACTTTTGCCAACTGACATACTTAAACTTGACAAGATACAATTCTTAACTGGTAATCTATCTCTGTTCCAATTCAAGCAATATTCCTCTTATAACTTAAACTCCCCTTCAAAATCAGTTGGCAAATCCTCAGGTTTATGTGCTTGTACTTGTTAACAGTCCTAGAGCCTTTGAAAACCTCTGGAGAGAGCAACAGAGAATCACTTGTCTTCTGACAGCTCCAGACAGCAGCCTCCATAGAGATATATATAGAGAGAGAGAGACAGAGACATCCCTTGCTTCTTTTAGAACCAGGCAGAAACTGACTGTTTTAAACTAAATGAGAATAGCTTCACTCAGTCACATGACTCTGCCTCTATCAATCAATCTAATCAAAACCTATTCTGAAACGCCTGGGGAAAAAACAAAATGAACAAAATTGTATTAACTCACATTAAAACAAACACAGCCTAGCTACAATCAATCATTAGCCTTCACAGCATGTGAGCTACCTGGAGCAGACAAACTGGCACCATGTAAAATGGAGCTGAATTTTAAACATACCTCTTACAAGAAACATGATAAAAATATATTTCTTAAAGGCACAGTATTTTCACATCTCCATCAGTAAAAATAAAAGAAGCTACAAATGCATGGGAACCCCATCACATCCAAGTTGCACACCACCCTCACTTGAGCTTACATTGCCATTTCTTCTGAACCAAATTCTTGGAACTCTCTATCTAATAGCACAGTGGAAACCAACAAAAGCTTCAATGATTCAAGGTGGCAGGCTTCACTTTCTCAGGACTAGGAATGATCAATAAACCAGACTGTGCCATTGACACCCTGTGAATGAATTCAAATTAACGGGTGGGATTTTCTGGCCACACTCAGCCCCAGACTGGAAAATCTCGCCTGAAGCCAACAGAGCTTTGCATGGTCTGTGCCTTGTCCGCTACGAATCCCTTGATGAATGGGATGGTAAAATTCTGCCCAGTATATTCCATTTTCCTTCATTACTGCCTCGCTTACTTTCAGCAACTGGCAGGGGTAGGATCTAGTGACCCAGAAATCATGGATTCTAAATCCCTAAATGAAACGTTTGTAAGATTGAATTCAATAAATCTGGCCATAAGTTAAAGTTCACTAAAATCCTTTATGAAAGGAAATCTGCTGTTCTAATCTGTTTTGGTTTACATACTACTCCAGAGCCCATAACAATTGGTTGACTCCCGACTGCCCACCAAGAGCAACCAGGGATGGACAAAAATGCTCTTCAGCCAGCAACTTCCATATCCATTGAACAAAAAAAAAGTTAGAGAGAGGAATCCTCTATGGTTTACATGTGACTCCAGTCAAATATTATGTGGTTAACTCATAATGTCCTCAGGGCAACTAGGATAGATTATGATTATGAAAACATAGGAGCATAACAACATATTAAATAAGGGTAGGTGTAGATCATATGTCCCATGTACCAACTCTGCCTTTTATTATAATCAACGCTGATGATCCACCTTAATTCCTGCTCCCCATATGCCTTCATTCACAGAGATCAAAAAGCTACCTATTTCAGTCTTCAATATACTCAACAATGGAACATCCACAACCCTCTATGAATAGGTAATTCCAGAGATTCAAAACCCCTGATTGATTGAAATTTTCCCCCATCTCAGTCCAAAATTATTGATCCCCTTATTCTGAGGGTGTATGTGCCCCTACCTTCTGTTTACCTTAACCAGGGGAAACAACTTCTCTGTGTTTCCCTGTCAAGCCCCTTCAGAAACTTGTATGTTTAATGAAATGACATATCCTCATATACTCAGCCTGTTATCATACGTCAACCTCTCAGACTACGAACCAACGTCACAGAATATCCTTCCTTACTCAGGGAGCTGGATTTTATGGTACTCTGGCAGTGTATTGGAAACTGGATGGGGGGTGGAGGCATGGGGTTGGGGTGGGGGGGGGGCGGTTGTGAGGAGGTGCTGCTAAAACGCAGTGCGTAGGTGCTCACCACCTTCCTGTCCAAACCTGGCCTGTCTCCAGTTTTACTGAGTGAGGTGTTTGGCAGCCTAATTGCCCTTGGGACTACAGACCTTTTAAGTGACCAGTTATTGAGCATAAAATGGTTGGCGGTCAGTTAGCTTTCTGGTTTGTGGCCTCCCAACTAACTTTAAAGTCTTGGGGGGAGCGGGGGTGGAATGCAGGGTGGGAAACATGGCACTCCATAGAATCCAATCCCTAGAGTACAACACTGTACTTTGGGTGTGAACTCACCAATACCTATTGTTGTGACCAGGTAAGAAGAAATAAATAGGCTTCCCTCTATTCAGCCCCTCTGTTATTCACAATAAATATTTATGTTTCTTTTTCATGAAGATATATCTTTTCTGAATCCAAATGTATTCAATTATTTAAGCTGAGACCAATAATGAGCCAATTGAACAAGGTTTTTTTCAGTCAAAGAAAGAGCACCAAACCCAAGGGGAACAAAATAACAAACACGTCAAGTCTCACGCACAGGTATCAGAAATAAGAGGAAGTCCAATTAAATCCAGTTAAAATGAAATACAGTTAGATTCTCTTTGTCTTTGAGGCAAATTTATAAATGTTGCAGCCCATTTGGATTTGTTAGTTTCTTGGATGCAGTTAGAGATAAAAGAAATTGCAATTATTAATTATGAGATCTTGGTTTACTGTTAGATTTCTGGTATTGTTATCTTCCAAGTAGAGTAATACCTTTGCTCAGAGACAGCCCAGCTTTCAACCTGTATCCTCTGCTGTGAACTGTCCTGTAATATTTCTACAGTGGCTGCATCCTGGATTGAAATGTTTCACCCTTTGTGTATTTCCAAGAGGTTGTGCTTGGGTCTGTTTGTGGAAGCCATTGTTTAAAAATCCAGCCTTTGCATTTTGATTTATCTCCCTTAAACAGCAACAAGTTTCATCTGGTACCGGAATTACAGGAAATGTCTCTCTCTTTACATGCCACTGAGGGTGAATTGTTTGTTTCTCATTTTCACCTTGGAATATGGCCTTGCAGTTTGTTCTGTCTCAGTGCAAACTGCAAAATTTAAATTGTTAAGTCTACATGGAATCTTCCAGAAGTTGGTCCCTGACAATACCAGACATTAGGTGACCTGTAGCAGGCATTTTTAGTCACAATCATTTCTTGTTTTTTTAAACAGTTCAATATATGTTTGGCAGTGAAATTACAGATTGATTTCACTTGTGCAAAAGCCACATCACAGTGACAAATTGTAGCAAGATTTCCCTATTATTGTACTCCAGTTTCTCTGCAGTGAAGACTGACTTGATATTTGTCTTCCTAATTGTGTGCTGTAACTGCATACTAGCTTTCTCTGTCCCATATATGAGTACATGTTAATCTCCCTGAACATCAATATTTACATTTTTCATGCCTTTTAAAAATATGCTGCATTTTTAGTCTTATTATCAAAGTGAATGACCTCCCACTTCCCCACATTACACTCGATCTACTACCTTCTTCCCCATCCACGTAACCTGTATGGATCTTTGAAGCCTCTTTGTGAGCTCTTCACAGGTTATGTTTCCACCTAGCTCTGGGAGTCAGAAAACCATTACTCTCAGCTTCTTCCTCTAAATCATTGGGTGGAATTTTATAGTTTTTGCACCAAGTGCTGGTTCTGTTGAGAAAGCCAGCATGCAGCTTGATGACTACATAGCTGACATTTCTTGACAGATAATGTAGCACAGAGTGCAAAAGAAAATTGAAGTGTGGTCCACGCCATCATGCAGGGCAAGATTGGAAAAAGCTAGCAATGTCGGGAATCCCAAGTTTGGGGCATTGTTTTTAAAGGGTGCCTTAATCTCTGATAGTAAAAGAAGACAAAGCCTCCCACCACTACACATATGGAACCTGCCCTCCCCCCCCACCATACATAAGCAAACCCCCACCTCATGGGTATGGGAAAACTCTTATGGAGTTCCCCAGACGGGACTCCCTGGCATAGACCCTTGGTACCAGCCTGCAGCACTGCCCTCTGGCACTCAGCATCTTGACACACTGGTACTGTCCCCTGACACAGGTGCCAGATGAGCAAGATTCCCATTTGGTGATTGTAGGTGACTGTTGCAGGATTTTGTGCCATGTCACCATTTGTGACAATGGCAAGCATGGGTGCAAAATCCCAGTAAGAGGTCTCACAACACCAGGTTTAAGTGTTTTCCTTGGTCCAATGCCGGCATCTCTACATCCATATCTGTAAATCCCAGCCATAGAATGTGACTATGCACTATGCGGCCCTGGCACTAGTCATTGTGGCAGTGCTTTAATTATAGCCTGCTAACTTGTAAATACCCTTACTCTTTACTTCATGTCTGCTTAACATACTTTCATGTTCATATATGATCTCAGTTTCATAATCTCGCATCTTCATTTAACCTTTTATGTGGGATCTTAACAAATGGCTTTTGGAAATCCGATTAATCTGTTGGCATCCTTTTATCTACTCTACTAGTTACAATCTCAAAAACCTCTCGTAAACTTATCAAGCATCCTTTCCCTTTTGTAACACTGTTGATCTTGTTTAATCATTGTTAACAATTCCTTCATAATAGATTCTAGGATTTTCCTTATAACACGCCAGGCTAATTGACCTAAACCTTATTTTCTCGCTTCCTCTTTTCTTGAGCTATGTGTGTTGTTTTACAAAGATGAAGTTGGTAAGACTGGTTCTGTTTTGAGACCTTAATTTAGGGTAAAATGGAGAAATGAAGGAAGTCGCATGCCGTGTTCTGAATTCTGAGCCGAATAAGCTTCAGTGCCTTGGTTGTTAATGGTTAAATGTTGTTCCACTGGGAAGAATGTACATGATATCCACATCTAAAAACAATGAATGTTCTGGTGAATAGTCTATTAGTCTCTAGAAGGTGGTACGAATGTCACATTTTGTAAACAATTATACTTTAAACTGTTTATTTAAGTCTAAAGAAGAATGAAGTTAGGACCCGGAGGATAGGTAACTAGCAGATCTAGCTGGATACAAGGCCCATGTGACTAACGTTGCCATGGAGATGGGACTTGAGAGGGGAAGAGTCCATAGCCAGCATTTGAAGTATGAGGTTACAATGCTTTTCTCAAGATATCCCTGAATCTCAGAGACAGTCAGTCTGCAATAATTGGCGAGAGAAAGCAATGAGGTAAAGACAGCCTGTCCCTTTTATTCACTACACAGAATGTGGTTGGGAGCTCATGCTTGCATTGAAGAGACCAAGTTCTGAGGATTTAAACAAGGCTTTGCTTAGTTTTGGCTATAGAAAGGAATCATTAGCTTTAACTCCTGGTTTTGATTTGGCACAGAATATTCACTTAGTGCCCTGACTCAGTGAGAATGGAATTGAAATGCATTTGAGAAAATTGCTACAAAGTTAGAGTAATTTGACAATTTTATTACAGATTGTTTGGTAGGGAAAGCATTGGAGATTTATTTGACCCTTTTAGAAGAAGTCTTCAGATTATGATACAATTAAGACAGCTGTGCTTAATGCATGATTTAGCTCTCAAACTTAGAGACAAAAGATTAGAGATCTGAGGAAGAAACAGAATCAGATTTTTGTGGAACTCGCAGGGAAAAAAAATGGTAATTGATACTTGGTATAGAGCTATGGGGAGGGGTGATTCTCCCAGCTGGGAGACTCAAAACGATGGTCCCCACAGGGCGTCACAGCTTCTATGAGTCTTTGGGCTCTGGATTTCTGGTGCTTTAAGCTCTATGCCAGAAACTGGGACAGAGCTGCATTATTTATGTTGATGGATATTTAAATATAATTTAAATATCGTGAGCGGACCTGGGACTAAAGTCCCTAGGCCCTTTAGTCTCTGTCCTCTGCCCTCTTCCCCCCACGCCCCCAAGAGTGTTTAACTCCAGCGGGGCTTACAATAGCTATCCATTTGTGAAAAGTTGGCGGTCTGACCGCAAAAGAGTAAAGGAGGCCATTGATGCCCTCCAGAGGGCTGGGGGTAAGGGGTGCCCCCTGACCAATGCCAGCTTGGCAGTGCCAGCCTGGCTCACTGGCACTGCCTAAGGAGCGAAGTGGCAATGCCCAAGGGGGCACCTTGACACTTCCCACCAGACATCAGACAGTGCCAAAGGGATGGGACCTAATGGAGTTTGGCCTAATGGGAGCGGGCCTCTGGTGGGGCGGGATGTCCTGCTGTCAATTGGGGTCAGTGACAGAGGGAGCAGGGCAGCTACTCACCTTCCTCACCACCACCACCCCCCCCAACCCCATCCCCAGAGAATGATCTGGCCTCACGCCCCTACTTCCCCCATCCCCCCATCACGAAATGATCTGGCCTCGTTCCCTGCAACACCTCCCCGGAGAACAATATGGCCTCAACCCCCCACCCCCCCCCCAGGAGAATGATCTGGTCTCACTCCCCCATCTCCCCTCCCAAAGAGAAGGACCTAGCCTCACTCACCCCCACCTCTAGAGGAACATCTGACCGATCTCCTCCTCCCTCCCCACTCCCTCACCAGGGATTGATCTGGCCTGCCTCCTTCCCTCCCTGCCTCCCCCCCACCAGACAAAGATCAGCCCTCTTCCCCCAACCAGACAACGATCGCCACCCCTCCCCACCAGACAACGATCGGCCCTCCCAACCAGCCAATGTGGTGGTAAACGGGGAAATGCCGATAAAATTGGGCGGGCAGTTCATTACTTCAATGGAAATGTATGCAAATGTATTTAAATTGCCATTGCGGCCATTCCCAGGTCTCAGTAAAGTGGCCATCTGCGCAGATGCGGGCACGAATTGTGTTAATGGTCTCACACCCGACTTTACCACATTTCTGAAAATGGGTGCAACGCAATGGTAAAATAGGACCCTTCAAATTTTTTGGGGAGAATTGCTCCCCCCACTCCTCCCCAGTATTCAGCAAAATTTGGCAAGCTTTAGGCCAGTGTAGTTAATAGAAGAATTTAAAAACAGTAGCCCATTAGGAATATGGTTCCAACTAGAAGACTGTAAGGTTTCTAAAATAAACTTGTGGCTACAAACTATCCCACAAGCACATAAGTGGAAGCTAATCTTTATTTGCAAACCCACACAAAAACTAGAGAAGAAAAATTACATTGAACAAGATATTAGTTACATTAAGAGGGATAACGGAAATGACAGATGCTGCTCAGAATAGTAAAATTGATAGTGTGGATGTGTTAAGTATCATTCAAGGTGATCAACATGTTACTTTTGCCAAAAGCGAAGCAGGTAGTGTTTGTCAGTGTCTCTAATGTTTTTCCTGAAAGTACTGATTCAGTGAGTGAAGATATCAAACTGATCCCATCTAATGGCTGGAATTCTCTGATGTGGATGTGCCGGCGTTGGACTGGGGTAAACACAGTAAAAAGTCTGACAACACCAGGTTTTAGTCCAACCGATTTCTTTGATAGTGCGTTTACTATCAAATAAATCGGTTGGACTAAAACCTGGTGTTGTCAGACTTTTTACTGTGGAATTCTCTGGCCATTCATGCAATGCTGCCACTGCCAGCGGGTATTTGATATTCAGCCGAATCTCCATTCACTGCAGTGGGACTGGAGAATCTCAGCCACAGGTCAGGTCCATGTTTTTACAGTGGGATTATATCAGGTTATAAAAGCCAATGCAGGTTTTATATTTGAATGTGGGGTTGTTTCCTTTTTGTCCGTTAACAGGGACAAAAAGACAGTTTTTCTGAAAGATATGGGGTCTGGTCCATCAATTTTGATGTTTTTCATAATTTCCTCCTGCTGTCTGCTTTGTGTTGTGGGGCTTCCATCCATGCAGATTGGGAGACAGGCCACAATAGATTTCCCAATGAGGATTACCCCTTTACCTTTCCTCCCTGGAAGAGGAAGAGGGGCAACCAAGGGAGCCTGCACCAGAGTCACTTGCTGCTTAGCCACCAGTAATCCCATCCAGAGAGTGGAAACAAAGGTATAGGTCTACTTGTAGGTATTTGGTGAATAACTGCAGCTGACTGAAAAGTGTATGGAAGATCACCTATATCTGGTTGAAAGACCTATCAATGTTCTATTTTTACAAGAGATCTTATGTTGGCGAGTATAACTGGCCACTTTACGAATGTCCTATGTTCCTGCAGAAACTGTCCCCAGTTGCCAGTTGAATGTGTCTTGGAGATGGCTTGGGGCGGTGGAGTGGGGGTGGTGAACACAAATGTGATGGGGAGAGGAAACCCTGGGCAAGAGTGTTGAGGCATTTCCTTGCGAGGATTAAAAGAACACTCCATTGCACCTATTGCTCCTGACAAGGCTGGTACTGAGAGATGGTCATGCTACCGCACATTAACCTGGTGGCAGCGGAACCTAACATTTGCATTTTACGAGAAATAAAATGAATGTTGAAACGTTTATTTTACCACCTTTCGCACTCCATTCTCTTCAGACATGAGAGATCAAAATGAATCTTAAGTACTAGTATCCTAAAGCAAATTTTCAGTGTGTTTAATTATGTCAGTGTACATGGTCATGTGGATGCCAAAAACTGATTAGAGTGCATTTATGCTCCTTTGCTGACAGGTTTCAATGCCAATGTCTTATTATATCCAGTAGGCAGAATGCCTGCCAACTACACCTCACTGCAATTACACTAGTGGAGGGGGTGGCATTGGCGGCCTGCCCATCAGCAATTGAGCAACTAAAGGTCACACTGTGCTGCCACTGGAACTGAAGCAACTCATGACAGAATTCCCTGAGGGCTGCTGGTTGGCTGTGGGGAAGAGGACCTCCCCCACCCCCCCACCCCTCATTGGCCAACAAAATCCCCTCGCAAAGGTTTCACCAACCCCAAAGTTTCCATTGTGCCATAGCCTTTCAAAGCTTGGCACCAGTGAGCTCCCCAAACACCTACCCCATTCCTGGTCCACTGACTGGTGCATGTCTATCTCCAAAATGCTGGGAGCTACGGGCTCTGATTTTCTGACAGTACCCTGAGGGAGGACTTCCTGATCCAGAAGGCAGAAATCCTACCTCTAGACTAAATGACTGCACCATAGCTGGTGATCCCATAGCCAAGCACCCCTCCGATCTTTTAGTTCAGGGCCGTGATTCTCCCGATCTGCTGTGCTAATTTGCAGAGTTTGCACGTGTGTTCATGTTCTGCTGGCGTCTCACTGTGCCAGGTGTGTGGCACATCTGCTCCACACCAGAAATCAGCAGCTAGCCACAAAGATCATTTAAATGACTTTAGTCCCGGGCCCACTAGCAATCCTGCCCCCCTCCCCACCCCCCCACCTCACTCCTACCCCTGCCAAAGTATTTTAGTCCAGCAGGGTTTAGAGTCGTTCCCCACTGTTGATGTCCATCGTCATCAATGAGGACTTTGACATCATTGGTCATTTTGAGGCTGGATGTGATGTGTCCGAAGGTGACTGATCAGGCCAATTCGGGCACGGAATATCCTGACACATATTGGACAGACTTGTGTCGACACTGTAGTTGTTGCACTGGTGGCTCTGGACTTGCAGTGCTCGTGCTTGAGTTGTGCTTCAGCATAGTGCCTTGCTTCCTAAACTTGACAGACTTTGTAGATGAGGCAGCGCCAGGGAGGGCGGTTTTGTGCCAGCGTTTCCCAGGTGGTCGTGTCTATGTCAAGCGGCTTCGGGGAGGTCTTGAGTGTGTCTTTGTAACGTTTCTTCTGCCCTCCATGCGAGCATCTTTCAGCAGAGAGTTCCCCAAAAAGGAGCTGCACTCGTCCGCCATATGGATGACATGACCTGCCCACCAGTTCTGCGCTCTCATCAGCAGTGTTTGGACTGATGGTAGACTTGCTCTAGAGAGAGTTTCAGAGTCTGGTACTTTGTCTTGCCATCGGATGTGTAATATTCTGCGAAGACAAGTCATGTGGAAATGATTGAGCTGCCTTGCATGCCTTCGATACACAGTCCACAGTTCACAGGCATACAGGAGGGTAGTGAGTACCGCAGCGCTGTAGACCTTCAGTTTTATTCCTGGGCTGATTCCTTGATGTTCCCATACAGTGAAGCGCAATCTACCGGAAGCAGAACTTGCCAAATGAGCTAGAAGTCTGACCCCCTGGTGTGAAGGGAGATGGTGCAATTGGGGCCCCCTCCAGAGGGTTGGGAGGTGGAAGGGGCTCCTGGGAATTGGCATCCTGGTAATGCTAGCCTGTGCCCCCGGTACTGCCCAAGAAACAAAGTCCCAATGCGCAGGGGGCACCTCCACACTCTCTATCGGGCATAGGGTATGCCAAGGGGGTGTGACCTATTGGGGGCAGGTCCTGATGGGTGCAGGGAATAGGAGTGATCGGCTGGGAGGATCCTGCTGCAACTCTGCACAGGGATTGGTGGGGGGAGGAAGGAGGCCAGCAGTTGGAGCGTGCTAGAAAGGGGGGTAAGCCGGGAAGAGGGGGGGAAAAGAGTGGGGAGAACGTAGTCAGCCTGTTGGGAGGATCAGCATTGTGGAGAAGAGTTGGGACCATAGTGGGGCGTAACTGTTGGGGGGGGTGGGAGGGCTGAGGATCGGGGTGGGCCAGGAGGGGGTGGTCAGGTTTGGGCCATGGGGAGGGCGGGGGGTAGAGGGGGTGGAGAACCGCTATTGTGGAGATCACAGAGCTGACCAGCGATCAAGCTAGCCAGCAATCAGGAGGTCACGAGTGCAGGGCTACTGCGCATGCGGCGATCTCGGCACTGACAGACAGGCGTATGTGCAACAGCCCACTCAGCACGCTGATTTCTGCTTCTCCGTAGGCTCCACCCCCTTATTTTTAATGGTATTCATGCTGGTGACCTCTGCAGTGCACAGAGTGTGGGAGATTCTTCTCTGAACTCCCACTGAAAGAAACAACGTGATTACTCCAGTTTTCATGCAAATTTGACACTTAGAATTGTTTTGGGGAGAATTCTGGCCCAGGTCTTGAGGGGGTGGGGGTAGTGTGGGGTATAGGGGGAGTAAGGTTTGAGAGGAATTTGGTACCTCGTATAGTACAGCCCTTGTTATAAATACAATTTGAGGTCTGCTAGCAATATATTAAAAACCTTAAGGTAAAGGCATTGCCTATCAACGTTTTCTATTATATGTTTTTATATTCCTATTTATAATGGAAACTGCCCATGTGAACTTGTCACACTACCTACATTCTCCCACTTGTAATGGTGCATCGACAACTGCTCAGGTCACCAAGCTTGTCCAGCCTGTACTGCCATGGAACACCAATGTTCTAACTAATTCTGCCTTTCTGTTTTGTAAATTGCCGTAAGCTTTGTTGTTTTTTTCTTTAAATATTATTATAAAATTGAAATATTACAAAAAATAAAGGCAGAAAAATGATAGTGAGTTCACACTATTCGCCATTACTATTGCAATGTAAAATCCAGTAATTTGAGGTGAGAAGCGTATATGCCATGAGTTCTGTTTTCCTACAACATGATGAACAATTAGCTGTTATATTCTGTGTTATGTTAGCTATTGACCTGGCTGAAAACCAAAAAAAAACATTCTGTTGTGAGCTTCCCTGTTGAAATAAATTTTATGTCATGAAATTGCTGTATTTACATTCTTACTGGGAATTAATCATATTGCAGCCATATTAAGGCTGGTGATTCATGCATAGATCCTGTTAATGATTTGATTTAAAGTTCTGCTTTGACACTCAATCCTGGAGACCCAGAAAAGGGACAACTGAATCTATGGGAGTGTCACTTTGGCAGTTGTAAATAGTTCCCAGCAGGTTTTTAATAATTGAAGAAACAATTAGATTCCTTTTCTGCCTCTGTTTCCTCTCTCCCTCAATCCATTCTCTTTCTTCTGCTCTCTTTACTCCTCTTTCTGAGTCTAATTTGACTGCAATTCTCCATTTCTTACTTGCATCATTTGCCCCCTTTCTTTCTTTATTCTCAAATTGCATTGGTTAAGGAGATGGATCTTTGTTCATAAGGTCCTGGGTGTACAGTTGAGTTAAACTCCACACTTTGACTTACATTTCCAGCAATTTGCAGGGGACAAATATGACTGTAAGGTGAGGTATAAAACCCACTTCGTGGCATTCGCAGCTCAATTCCGACCTATGTATATGTGTATTATTAGTGATTGGTTTTTGGTTCTTTTGATGTTATTTGACACTGAGGTTATGACACTTGCATTTCTAAAGTGCAATAAAATCAATTTTCACATTTTTTTACAATATAAATATTAAAAAATAGATTTTTAAAAAATAATTTAGGTATTATTTGCTCTGCTGACTGAACAGTTGCAAAGACAGTAATTGAGCTAAAATAACCTGGCAGGAAATATGTGGATAAATATCATGACAGTGATTAAATATGTGTCAAGGAAATTATCTCACATTGACACTTTACCAACATGGCACCTACATACACAATAGAGTAATTGAATGTTATCTTGTAAATATAGGATGACTGTAAATGGTTCACTAACATCCTCATTATTTAGTTGACAAGATAGGCTATGAATAAAATTAATAATCTGACCTCAACCTATCACCACCCCTACCCCCCACCTTTGGTGTTCTTGTGGACATCAGTCAGTAGTAATGAAGCACTCAGTTCCTGTTCTTTTCTATCCATCAGCTCATATATGTTTACAAATCTCTGCTTGGGGCTACATTTTGTTAAGTTTCCACAAACGGACAGCAAAGGGTTGGTTGGGTAGTTCTCTGTTTAACTTCAACTGTCTTCAATAAACATTCAAAATCAGCTTTGACCTTTTTATTCAGAGTTCACCAAGCAACATCAATTTATTAAAATAAATTTACAATGGATGTGGACATTTGGATAACGTGACCATACCAGTGCATTTGGATTATGTGCACTATTGAACAAGTCACATAATGCATCGGAGCTCTTGCTGTGTATAAAACATCCACTCCATTTCCCAATATGACAGGAATTTATTGGATGAGAATTGCTTTTGGATGTCCTGAAAAATACAATATGGAGCAATAAAATCGGAAGTTTATTTTCCCAACAAATCACCAGTGCCTATATCATCAGCAGTTGATGCTTTGAATAGACATTGTCTTTTCGTTCCTTCCACGATAGATTATCTGAACTTACAAGTTATAATTCTAGATAGGGGTGTGACAGTTGGGCATCTGTGAATTCAAAGTGCAAATGGTGATGTGGCATTGGTCCAGTGCCAATATGGCCATTGCTCTTCGGGTCATCCATACACCTGAAATGCTTTGAGCTCATTTAGACTGCATTGTGAATTCAAGTTATTAACATAATGGCTTGGATTGTCTGAGAATCCGCAATCACCACCTGATTGACAGAAGTCTTCCTGACTGGACACTGCTCCACCTTTCCACATGGGTCTTCCAAACCAGCTGTCCCAGAAATGCAAGTGTAGGGCCTCTCACAGCAGCGTATCAGGTCATTGTGGGTGATGATTCCGAAAAAAAATCACTCTACCCTACACCATAGTTGGCACCATCAAATCTCAAGGTAAAACATGCTTGTGGCTATTGGAATGGTGACTGCAGAATGAAAGCATCAAGTGAATATGAAGTGTCAGACAGGCACTGGTGCATGATGGTTAGCACTGCTGCCTCACTGTGACAGGGACCGGGTTCGATTCCCAGCTTGGGTCACTGCCTGTGTGGTGTTCTCCCCATGTCTGCATGGGTTTCCTCTGGGTGCTGGTTAGGTGTATTGGCCATGCTGATTTCTCTCTTAGTGTACCTGAACAAGTGCCAGAGTGTGGCAACTAGGGGATTTTCACAGTAACTTCATTGCAGTGTTAATGTAAGCCTCCTTGCGACACTAATAAATAAATAAATTAAATAAATAAATATGCAACATGATGAGCTTTTCAGACCTGAATGAAGCTGTTGAAGATGAAGTTGAGGCTGTAAGATGGAACAATGCTCATCCCCAAGAGGAAAAACTAAGCTGGTACCCCAGCGCAATGAGGAGGAAGAAGATCTGCATTTCCAGATAGTAGACACAAAACAAAATCCCCTCATCTCAGCTGAAACAGCTTGGATGGGTAACCCTCCATGCACCAAAAGAGATTTGCAATGTTTCACACAGCTTCTGATGGCAGAACAGGTCCTGACCAATTATGAAGATATGTTCACAGATCTTAGATGTCTTCCTGGTGAATTTCATGTTGCAGTAGATGAGAGTGAGAACAACTCAGCATCTTCTGAGGAAAGTTTCAGCTGTCCTCAAGTCTAGCCTCAGAGACAAGATAGAGGAGTTTGCAAAGGTGGAGCCATCAAAAAAATGACAACTCCTACAGACTGGATTAGCAGCATGGCTGCAGTGTAAAATCCTGGAAAGCTCAGGATGTGCATAAATACAAAAGACTTCAATTAAACTTTGAAATAGTAACAGGAAGAAGTGACGAGATCAAAGTGAAGTGAAAGCCAAATTCCACTTTGACAAAGCTGCCAAATTATTGCCAGAACTGAGAGTTGGAAAGTTGCTGAGAGTGCAATTCAATTCACTCAACAAACGTCAGTCCATGTAGCAACCTGGGAGCTGTATAGAAAGGTTGTCACCTCAATCACACATGGTATAAGTGAATGGCCAGATCTATTATCACAGTTGTGGTAACTGCTCCTTCACAGCACATCAACATGAGGCAGATTTGATTTTGCCAGGTAAAGCAGGAACTGAATGATCAACAGTCCCAGAGGTCAACTGTTTCCCAACAAATGCAGGAATCTGAGGCAATAATTACCATAGCAACACCACTCGCCATGGCAATGACATTTTCCAAAGAAGTAACCTTACCATAGGAACCAGCAGACACCAGATATGCGGCCAACAAATTGCATGCATAACCTTCATAGACCAGAATACTTTAAAGATAAAGGCCAATGTTTTTTTGCTATTCCCACTGGTGGGGTTTTCTGGTCCCACAGATGGTGACCACCTGCCATGGATTCCCTAGTGGTGGAGAGAGAGAACAATCGGAAAGCCCATTGACAGCAGCGGAACTGGAAGATCCTGCCAATGTGTGCAATGCATACAGGGACATATGAAATTAGAATGGACTAGAAAGAACAAGTAGTTTTTTTGATCATGCATGATGGCCTTCTTTATGCTTTATGTAAACTGAGAAAGTTGTAAATGTTGTAAAAGTTGTAGGGCATGATGCTTTTTACTTTCAGGAGAAGATGAGTGTTTGGACAAATACCTTTGTACACTATGGCTTGTCATATAGTGGCATCTGATATCATTTAATATGAATTAAGGTTTTGGGCAGTATCCATTATAGACACAGCCCATGAGCCTTCAATTTCACAGGTGTCCACACTTGGGGAAAACTATACATATAACAAGCCTAAAGCCTCAGCACCAAATAATATGTCATCTATGCATCAAGAGCATTAACACTTCATGCTGAACATTATGTTGTTGGTCCCAATATTCTATAAATGGATCATTTTGCAATGCTGTGCCTTCACTCACAGTCTATGGATCAGAAAGTCGGTGTTAATGCTCCATGTCAACCTCCAAGCCATGCTAATGGTTCCCCACGAGTCACATGATATTGTCAAATTTCTCCTTAAATCTCCCACAACATTAAAGCACTCACAGAATAAACACCAACTTTAAAGTTTTGGTCTTAAAAAACGTCAGCAAGCTACAAATTTCTACCAAACCCAATTGTGCCTGAACCCCTGAACTATTTTTCTGAAGGCTACCAAGAAACAAAATTGGTGATGACCTTTAAAAGTAGATGGTCTTTTTTTGTAGAAAGAGCCAGTCCTTATTTCCCCCAGCAATTGAACTTTACTTGAGGTTTGAGTCGGCATTGTCTCCTTGACTGACCAAGATTGTTCTCAGTATAAATTGGCATTGTCCAATCACCATTCTTAAAAGGGTTAAGCATCATCTGGTGTCAACAGAGAGACACCAAAAGGAAGACAATGTTTCAGGATGATTCAGAGGAAAGCTTTAGCCCCAGGGTGCATGTAGTTGCATGTTCCATATGCACTGGAATTTTTCATGCTATTTATCAAATAATCCTTTCATGTTTATGCATTCTAAAGAAATTAGAATATGTTATACTATGTGTAATAATGAGTCCCGTTTGGAGTAGCTTCAGGGTATTTACACTAGCTAGGTTTAGTCACAGTTCATGAATAATAGAGTGAGACTTGACATGCTTGTTTGATATGTATCCATAAAAATAAGAAATGATGAAATTAGCTGGGAGATAAGAAATGTTTTAAAGACAGTGGAATCTTGAGCCCACATTTCTCCATGACAAGGGTTGCCAGTGCAAACGTAAAATCCGGAGAGAACCAGAAATCACAAATCTCACCAGTGAGATCATAATTTTTGATTTTCCCTGTTTTTTGCTGGCGACATAATTGGATTCACACCCGTTATGGGTGAGAATATAAATTTAATATCTCTCAATAAATTTGAATTTAATTATCCTTCACCACATGATGCTCCTCTCACTAAATATTATGGGGGCAATTTAATGAGAAAAATTCAAAGTGCCTAGCTAGGGTGAAAACAGGAGTTTTAGGTCAGTTTTTTGGGTGAGTCCAAATTGCATATTGTATACACTTAGAGTAGAAAAAAAATTGACTAGACTGTTTCTAGCTACTGGAAGGAAGGAGGTGAGCCTTAACTTGTCAGGGAGGCTGCTGCAGCAGCAGAGGGCACATTGCACATGGGCAGACCTTCGTGGTTGCATATACGCAACGGCAACCAGCAGAGAAGGTGCCAGGCTGGCTAAATTGTCCCTTAGTGTCAGGGAGGTTAGCAGGGTCAATATCTGGAGTTACAGGAATAGGGCCTGGATGGGATTGTGTTCAGTGCAGACTTGATAGGGCAAATGGTGTCCTTTTGCACTGAAGAGATTCTAAGATTCTATACCTTTCTATAATCCTAACCAACTTAACCTCTCCCCATATGACAAACCTGCCATCCCAGCCTGGTAAACCTTTGCTGCCCTCCCTGTGTAGTGAGGACATCCTTCCTCAGATAAGGACACCAAAACTGCGCGTAGTACTCAAGGTGTGGCCTCACCAACTCTCTACACAATTGTAGCAAAACATTCCTATTCCTATTACTTAAATCATCTTGTTATGAAGGACAAAATCTGTTCATGTTGAAGTTTAAATATGAATTGTCTGAGTTCAGTTTGTGCTGGACAATATTACCATACAGTTTCGGAAAGGTCATGCAAATATCACAGTGCTCAACAAAGGATGCCTGGAATTTTGAGGTATTTAACTGGAGTCATGGTTTCCTTTAGTTCTTGGAGAAACAGCTTTTGGGTTAACTAAATTAAGCCTTTCTGTCAAAACCATTGTGTTAAAACAATTAATAGTTAAGCCATTAGCACCATTATGGGAGATTAAGACCAGTGAAGTCTTGCCTTAATTTGACGATGGCTGGAGCACACTCAGAATCGATAGGCCATTTTTACTTTGAAATTGCTGAAGGCATCATGTGATCAGCTGGAGCCATTTTGTTAGCAATTGCTCATTTTGTAAAGCACAGAGAAATGACTTTATAAAATTGACCAACTAATGAATGTAATATATGTTTACACGCCTTGACCATGACAACTGGAATTTTTACTATCGGGATTAGTCTATTTGCAGGTGGCTCAGAGGATGTTTGATAAAGTTTTGGGTTCAAGAAATGGGCTCCTCAATGGCGAGCAGTACCAGTTTTTCTGGCTACATGGGTAGGCTGTGACGAGGAGAGTCCAGTTACAATGTGAATTAGATGTACTCCCATTGATCCAGCAGACATTGCTCAGGGAGTGGAGAGGGGGGTTTCCTAGGTATAATGTTGAGATTGAGGCCCACAGATTTTAAGGGATGGTCCTCCTAATTGCTCGATATTCTTGCTCATTCGGTGGAGTTTCAACGAGACAGCACACAAATTTCCTTCCCCCATTCCACAATTTGTACACAAATAATGCACATAAATGTGATGGAATGGCTTACATCATTCATATTGTCTGTAAGTTTCAGAGTTTGTAGTCTTGAAATCTTCCGATTCATACTCATTCAAAAATGTGTTTCTCCTTGGGCAAGGTAAGGAAATTAGCAATTATTTTGATATAAAACTGAGTAGCCCTCATCATTGTATTCATAATTGGTCATCCTATTTAATCTATTACAATAACTGCTGATCTCCTCAACTTCCCAACAATAGCAGTAGATACAGTAAAGGGCTGGCTGATCAGAGGTCTTTCCACACGCTAGTTTTGGAAACTAATTTTCAGGTAGCAGTTTCTGTATAAAGTTTAATTCTCTTCCCTGCACCCCCTCCCCCCCCCCACAAACTCACTTGTTCCATTCTCTCCTTTCTAGAAGTCATTGACTTATACTGACCTCATGATGCATCATTGGACAGCAATCATTAGTGCTATCTCACCAAATCTCAATGTTTGTTTGTCGTGACTGAATGAAAGTTCATCTTAATGTCACATACTGCACAAAGAAAGAAGATGCAGTCTTCAGTCATCTGCACAGCTTAAGAATGGGGAGGGTTAGCTTCTCCATCCGACAGAAACCAGGGGCAGTCCGGCAGATATAATAGAGCAAAAACTTGCTGACTATAATGAAGGCTGACCTCAATCTTAAAGTGCCAATTGAACAACTGCTTGTTGTCCTTGGGGTCCTTGTTTAAGTATGCAGATTGAGTTGCAATGATGTTATTGGTGTCCAAAATTGTAACTCCAGCCCAGTTCTGAGATGCCCTGTTGGCCTCCACACCAGATCACACCCGTCAGTAAATGGATCTTGGCTTTCTCATCTGGCTTCATGTTGCTCCCACTCAATGGCTGTGTGCCTTTTCCTATCATGTTCAAGGGCAGGCAAAGCTGTCTCCAATTGCTGGTGCAATCAGAACCCACATTATTCTTAATGGGCCCCTAGCGTCAAATTGAGGTTGGGGGGGGTGTGGGTTGAGTAACCCAAACACGGACTGGGGAACTCCTTTCACAACTTTGCACATTTACCTGGAAGTGCAAACTTCCTCTTAGCAATTGCCCTGCACAGAGAACCACCCAACAAAGTCTTAAAAAGCAAACTTTGGATGGTTCCAACTGGATGACACCAGCAGTTAGCCAGAAAAGTTTAGAAAAATTGCAACATCTTCTAACTCCCAGGTAACTATTGTAAAGACCCAGACCGAACATTCACAGGACTCTCACCCCATACCCTGCAGGGGACACTCACCCCCCCAACCCCACTTGCACAAGATTCCTCTCCCTCCCCCAGTTCCAACTGGACCTGATCCAAAGTCTGACACCTCTCTGCAAGCCAAATCTCTGATTTCCTCTCCCTGTCTTCCAACCAAACCCCCACCCCACAATCACCCAGGTTCTGAACTCCCCAACCTCTGGACCTCCTATCCTCCTCTGACCTCCAATCCTCCCCTGACCACTGACCCCCCTCTCCCCGACTGGGGCAGCACAGTGGTTAGCACTGGTGCTTCACAGCTCCAGGGACCTGGGTTCAATTCCCGGCTTGGGTCACTGTCTATGTGGAGTTTGCACATTCTCCTCGTGTCTGTGTGGATTTCCTCCCGGGCGCTCTGGTTTCCTCCCACACTCCCAAAGGTATGTGGGTTAGATTGATTGGCTATGCTAAAATTGCCACTTAGTGTCCTGAGATGCGTAGGTTAGAGGGATTAATGGGTAAATATGTTCAGTCGTGATGTAGACCTCAGGGGATCTATATTTATGTTATCTATGCTGAGCAAGATATTAAAATATTACCTTCACAATCTAATCCTCTCTCCAATATCCTCGGACAGAATGGCACTCTGCTCCCTCATGGAGAGACTCTTTTCTCGTACATCCTCTGTACCCTCACTTCTTCCTGCCTCCCTCAACAGAGGGACCTGGTACTCATGTCTCGCTCCCAAGAGATTAAGCCACTGTGATATAGGGGTAGGGCCTGGGTGGGATTGTGTTTGGTGTAAACTCGATGGGCCAGATGGCCTCTTTCTGGACTGTTTCTATGATTCTACGACCCTCCCCCCCACCTCAGCTCCCCAACCACCCCCAAAATCCTTGAAAACCTCTCCATGGCCTGTCAAGTTCATTGGACCTTAAACTTATCTGCTTTATGGCAACTAGTGCTCTAAAATCTGGCAGCCTCTTCACTCCAACTCTCCTGCACTTTGTTGCTGAGCCCCAGGGATGAGCTGTGTTGCCTAGATCTGACCGCGCTGGGTTGGAAAGTTGGATGAGACAGGCTGGGAAATAAAATCCTGTTAGTAATTGGGCACTGACTCCTACTCTTGAGAAAGTTCAGTCCCAAAAGCCTACTTGTTGGCTGCAAATCCAAATGTAACTTTGTTTCTTCCAACTTTAGTCTATTAATTGTGTAAGTTTAAGTGAACCTATAAGCATTGTTTTGGATATAAATATTCCAAATTTCCAAGATGCCTCCAATAATAAAGCAGGAAATGTGTGCTTTCCATATTTCCTACAGTACAGATAATAATTAATTGTGTGACTACTGTGTATGCTTGATGTAATTACAGATTATAATAGAGGACACTTTAAAGGTGAGCAGGAGCAGTGTGTGTTTGCGGTCTGCCAATATAGATCCCCTGAGGTCTAAATCACTCTGGTCGTGATGTAGACCTCAGGGGATCTATATTTATGTTATCTATACTGAGCAAGATATTTAAAATATTACCTTCACAATCTAATCCTCTCTCCAATATCCTTGGACACAATAGCACTCTACTCTCTCACGGAGAGACTCTTTTCGCATACACCCTCCGCTCCTTCACTTCTTTCTGCCTCCCTCAACAGAGAAACCTGGTACTCATGTCTCGCTCCCATCAGATTAAGCCACTGTGTCCTGTTTAAGCTAATACTCTTCTCTCCTACTCTATGTTCATGCTGTCCCATCATCCAGCTTCGACAATTTCCCTCTGGCACTCCCCTTAACCACTCTTTGCTTCCTCGTCTTAAAGAATTATTCCCATCTTCTCCCTTGTTTTCCTACTAAAGAATCCACTTCAGCTTCTGCCTTTGTCCTCCCTTTGTTATTGTCCATTTTTACCTTCCCTCTGTTGCCTTTTATTTAACTCCCCCACATTGTAATTGATATCTGTAATCGATTCTCTGTCCCCTACCATCCACACTCTCCTTCCCCTCCCTTCTTCATTTGCTTTTCTTTTCACATGCAATGCCCTTCTATCCATCATCATCTACTCCTTTCCATTCCTTGGAAGCATTTTCAATCTGACTTCCTTCCTGTGATATAGGGAACCCTTCCATTCAGAGGCAACAAACCTGGCTTTTGACATTGAAAGCAGTAGGAACCTGACAGATGAATTAGCCATTGGACATGGGATCGAATAGAATGGGGAGATGGTCAGACTGTGGATGGTAGGATAGGGGGCTGATTCATTGTTATTATATCAGTAAGAGACCTGTAAATACATTTTTAAAAACATAACTGATGCTTGACACCCCTTTATGTAGTCTTTTGATTGTGACAGCCTCATGTTTTCCAGGAAGCAGGGTAGTTTATTGATAAGAAAACAAGTCTGTTCTGTGAATTTAGCAATGATTCCAAAAGCTTCCTCTTTTGCTAGGAGCCAGGTGTAAACGTGTAACTGCAAAATAGGCTTGCTGCACAGTCAGCCTCTTCTCTGACATATCATTTTATGCTTCAATGCTATTTTATGCCAGGTTGGTGTTATTCTTTTACACGTTATTGAAGCTGAGTGCAATTACAGCTGCTTCTGAACTCAGCATGTGTTTATTGCTTCAGTTCAATGTGCTTTTCAGATGCCTCGGGCCCTGAGCTCATGCCACTCCAGAGTCCTTTCTCAATGCTCCAGTGTACATCTGATTGACTGCAGGCATAGCCACCAGTTCTCACACAATCTGGACCACTCGCTGCTGTCAGTAACAGAAACCTTAATCCAGTTAGTAGTGCACGAGCAAGAATTAAAGAATCAATTTAGATTTTGAAAAGCAAAAAAAAATCCCTTCTTAATTGGTTGTAGATTATTTTGGTTAATTAAGAGACTGATGAAGACAGAGGATTATTACAATTATTTATAATGCTTAGTCACAAAAGTTATACAAACTGGATCTTTGCCCGTTTTGTATTATAATGCTGCTACTGGTCTTGTCATTCTGTACAATCTCTCAAGCCAAAGGAGTGAAGTTTGTTGTGTAGGAACATGAGAGTTTGGTTCAGGTGGGGAGGGGAGATTAACCAGGGTAACTAAAAGTGCATTGGGAAGCTAACTCCAACCTGCTGACTTAATATTTAAATGCGGCGAGTTAGACTGGGTGCAAACAAACCCCTCGGGAGATGAGAATTGTCAATTTCAGTATGCTAATCACTCAATTACAGAGATATTAATGTGGATTTTGCAGTTGAACTGTGAAGTGCATGTGTTCCCTGGGCTTCCAGGAATTCTCCAATAAAAACAACCTGAGAACACAATGGTAATTGAGAAGGCTGAAGGCATGACAGGGAAATATATCAATACCTGAAAGCTTACTGCTGCTTCCTTGCCTGATTGTGTGAAAGGCTCTGTTCACAGTATCTGTGTTGAGAAATTACTTTGGCAATTTTGGAGGTAACTTGCACAAGTATCATGGTTTTATCACATCTTTGGACATTTCCTTTCAATACTATCGAGGTTTCACAATTTTGGAGGTCTGTACTTTTTTGGAGCTAAGACCTATCCAATCGATATAGGAGCCAATGGTACCGTTTAATTTTGAAGCTTAGATGAGAATTGAAATAATCAACAGTGGGAAGAATACCAACAGCAGGAGTGAAATCATCAACACCAACAGCCCGCTCCCAAAAAGCCTGCTGAACTGCAATGGTGGATGAATACAGAGGTGCGATTTGCCGGGGCAATATTCCTAACACATTGTCTAGGCAAAGGATCAGTTTTCTGGACATATCAAAATACCTGCATCTCAGCAAGCTCAGAGCCATGTGTCAGACAGTGATAGATGTATACTGTCTACTAAATCAAGTCTTGCTACCAATTGGACCTGATGGCCATGCTTTACTAATAGTGAGAGTAGGTGGATGCACAGGCGGCATTTGTTGAGATGATTGTGAGTGAGAGGCTTGACATTGCATCAAGGTGAGGGTGAGTCTCAATGATTCATAGAAATCATAGAAACCTACAGTGCAGAAAGAGGCAATTTGGCCCATCAAGTCTGCACTGACCACAATCCCACCCAGGCCCTATTCACATATTTACCCACTAATCCCTCTAAACTATGCATCCCAGGACACTAAGGAGCAATTTAGCTTGGCCAATTAACCTAACCCGCACATCTTTAGACTGTGGGAGGAAACCAGAGCATCTGGATGAAACCCACGCAGACATGAGGAGAATGTGCAAACTCCTGACAGGCAGTGACGCAAGCCAGGAATCAAACCCAGGTCCCGGGAACTGTGCAGCAGCAGTGCTAACCACTGTGCTACCGTGCCGCCCAAAATGATGGATGGCCAATGGAAATGGAAGCTAGTATGTAGACAAAGACGAATGGGTGCAGCTGCGAGATAAATTGGCTGATGTGTTGGGGTTCAGAAGGCAGTGTGTACAGGTTGGGTGATACACTCTTCAGGATGTAATTGAATGTGGCACTGTACTCACTTGTCCTGGCCTGCTTATGTCCTTAAACCATTTCTGGCATTGAGTGTCAGCAAGTAGCGCACACTGGTTCCCTTGCCTTTTCAAAAAGTCTCCCTTTGCCACCCTGATTCAAGTTTGAATATACTTCTATATATCCTTATTAGTCCCTGTAAGCCCATTCCTTTCTCAACCTGTCAATTTTGTACAGGCTGCTCACCTTGAATATCTCATTTTCATTTGGCTTTTTATCCATTCAGTGTCACATTGATTTTATTGGTTTTGTTAGATTTAGGATGGACATCAGGAGCACAAACAGTGAAGTCTCTGCCCCCTTCTCATTCAAAGACATTCCCAGTGCCTGGATGGAAATGGTGAAGCTATGCTTCTTTTTGCTGTTGGTGATGGTAGTTGTAGTTGCTGGTCTGATTTAAAAAATACTCTTCCTTTTTGTTCAAAAATTGCATTGAAGTTCAAGAATGTCATTAAGCTTTTCATGACAAAGTTGCAGCAGTTTTGGGGAGGCAGTGGCATCATGGTATTGTCATAAGCGGAGTAATCCAGAGACCCAGACTAAAGCTCTGGGAAACCAGGTTCAAATCCTGCCACGGCAGATGGTGAGATTTGAATTCAATAAAAATCTGAAATTAAAAGTCTCATGGTGACCATGAAACCATTGTCAATTGTTGCAAAAATACATCTGGTTCACTAATGTCCTTTAGGGAAGGAAAGCTACTATCCTTACCTGGTCTGGCCTAAACATGACACCGGGCCCACAGCAGTGTGGTTGATTCTTAAATGCCCTCTGAGATACACTCAGTTCAAAAGCAATTTAGGATGGGCAAAAAATGCTGGCTCAGCCTGTGATTGCCACAACCCTTGAGAGAATAAAAAGACGTTAATCAGTCTTATTTTTAAATTCTGCATTCAGCCAACCATCCTAATTCATCAGCAGTTCCTTTTCCCATTCAAGGCATTTTCATTGTACTTTATAGCAACTTCTGATAATTGAAGTTCATCAAGTTCTAACTGTCTCTATGAATTTGCTTCTACAAGTTTAGCATTTAGATGCTTTGAGTCCTCATTCTAGGGGTCTCATTCCTGTGATTGACACTGCAGTATTTTTAGCGGTTCTCTTTTCATTAGCAAACTCACTTTTCATGCCTGAATGTTGATTCCCAAAACTGATCAATTTTTTTTTCTTAGCAGATCCCAATTCCTTAAACAGCCTTGGGCATTAGTGTACATCTGATACTAACTTTTCTTGGTCCCAGACTAATTGCTTTTCCTGTTCAAATTTGACTGGTTCCTTCAGTTGAAGTTCTAAAGAAATCTGTCTGGTTCCCCTATGGTTTTTCAATTCATTACCTTTTGTAGATGAGTTGTAGATCTCTGTATGGCCACTTGGTTGAACAGTGAACATTTTTTATGGTGAATCACATACAATATTTCTGTGATTTCTCTTCCTTTACTGCAATTTAGCAATCAACTGTCCCTTTCAGTTGAATGCCTCCTGCACTATGGCATCTTATGGTCATTAGCTGGAGGAAATCTGGTTTTGAGCACCTTCAATCAGGCCATTGAGATTGGCCTATTAGAATATGAAGTCCCTGATTAAGGAGTCAATTGATGGGCAAATCAGAGAGTCTTTTCTGTGCATTTAACTGAGAGTGTCAGTTCCTCTGTATTTCCAAAGGTAGACTGCTGACTGATAGCACACTGTGTACTGCTGTTGGGACTGTAAGTAAGGGGACTTCTGCCTCTGAAGAATTATTACACTAGTCCACTGCCTAATTTCAATATTGTTTAATGCTGGTTGACCATAATGTCTGCGACCCAATTGATCCTGCAATTTCTCCAAAGAGGGGTACTTGTGATTCTTCTTATTCTTCAACGACTTGGACACCTCTAACTTCTTGAATGGTTCTTCATCTTGACTATTTCTCCTTTGAATATTTCGCTAAAAACAGTTTGCAGTGGAAGACTGATTTAAGATGGTGCCTCTTCTTGCAGGAATGGCCACTGGGGCAGTCTGCAGCCTTTTCTGGTCACAACGAGAACACTGAATAAAGTTATGTATTTTACATGAAACTTTTAAACTACAGGCAAGGAAGCTGATAGACAGAATGTAATGAAAAAGTCAGAGAGACAGTGGGCACTTCTGGATATCAGCTGTTTTCTGACAGTTTAAGAACAATACGGTGTGCAAAGGAATTGGTAGGGAAGGTGTAGAGCAGGATTCTTCAGGCCCTTCTTCCATCCCTGAAAGTGAGGTAGGGTGAGATATTTTCAGATAAGGGCCAGAATTCTCCAGTTGCTCACGACCTACTGCTGCTGCTGCCAGTGGGAACAGAGAATTCGGCGCTCAGCCAAATCTCCATTCACTGCAACAGGACTGGAGAATTGTAGCTGTGGGTGAGGTCAGAAAATCCGGTCCGAGACATGGAATTTGTGTATTATTTTCCATTTAGTTTGACCTCCAGGAATCGAAAGACAGAATTCTATCTATTATCGATATTCAAATAATGCCTTTGTATAGCAGTTAAAATGAAGGTGGTTCTTTGTGCAGTTAGTTTGAAATATTCCACTTGGCCCTCATGTAATGTGGATCATTGTGTTGTACATTGGTATTGTAGATTCACGGAAGAAGTGTGAATATGGGTTTCCTAACATGCATCTCTCTCATTCATTCTCCATTTCTTGTGCGCACTGTCAATAAAGCTAAGGTGGAATAAGCTTGTATGGGTTTGATGGATTTAATGGCCTCTTTGAGCTGAAGTATCAAATATTATCACTATCAATATTTTATCAGATATTGAAATTGGCATAAATCTGCATAGAAATTTAATCCAAATATGAGTCCATTTAGGTTTCAAGTTTGGAGGTTCTCGATTCTGCTTCTGGTCCAACTGCATGTGTCCCACCATTTGCAGCATCTACACTAGACTGTGGATAAGATCTCTGAATGGGGAATGAGATGGCTGGTTCAGGTGTGGGCAATAGGGTTTTTCTGGTTGGCTGAGTAAAGAAAGGTGCAATGTATTTCCCAACTCTATATTTGTCCTGTAATCTCGCACACCAAAAACTACATCATGATTTAAAAATAACATTGTGCTGTACCATCAAGAAATAACAATTCTGTCAAAGGTGCTTTGGCAATTTGGTATGAATTCAAGTCAACAAATCAACAAATCTTTTGCAGTAACCTTGGTTTTAGGCAGATTTTAAACAGTGAATATTCATAGTCAAGCTTTCCTCATACAGCAGGTCATGTATTATCTCTGTGTCACAAATTCTCTCCGTGCAATGTGGAACATTATAATTAACTGTCGTAGAGTTTAATGAAAGCCACTTTTGAGTGAATGGTGTTTGACCTGTTACATATCCATTGCTTAATCTTGGATATCTGTTCATGCACAATAAAAAAAAAATGAAAACAAGATCAGATAACCCAGTGGCCAAACTGTTGGAGTTCAAATTTGGATGTAGTAAAGTTTATGTTTAAAATATAAAATACTGCAGTTCTTTAGACACACCAACGCCTGCACTTTCAGTGTTGTACTCCAGGCTTTTGTGCCCACACTTTCACCACCCACACGCTTCAAATGCTACTCTTTTTTTTCCATCTCAGTAAACATGCATTACAATTTCCTTGTTAATCACCCACATGCACAGAATAACACAAAGAACCCCATCAAAACAGCTAAATGCCATTGTTAACCTGTGCCGTGCCTGCACTGGGGGCTCTTAAGGCTAACCCTAAATGCTCCAAATCAAAAATGAGTCCATTCCATTTTCCTTGTTGCTGAACTGCCAGTGTTGGTGCCAGCATCGTTCTTGTGAATTTCTCCATTATGATAATTAATGATAGCGAACGAACTAATTTCTTCATATGTCAATGATAGCGAATGAACTAGTAGGCAGCACTAATACCAACAGGTAGTTGCAGTCCAGGAATTGAATTAACTAACCTTTTGGGCAGTAAATTCAATCACCCTTGGAAACAGGTATGAGAATTCTGATGTGCCATTCATCTGTGCCAGTTGATTTAATTGTAGGTAACATGCCAACTTTGTGCTGCCAGGAATTAGGCTCCAAAGAAACCTGGATTCAGCGCTGCAAGAAGTTCAGTAACCTCACAAGAATGACAAGGTTAATTATTGCATTTTCAGATGACATATAACTGGCGACACCCAATTCTCCTCAAACTGTTCATCTCATCACATACCTATCACTTATTTGCCAACAAATTATAAATTAAAGTTTATTTATTTATTAGATTATATGTAGACTTGCGTTAACACTGCAATGAAGTTACTGTGAAAATCCCCTAATCACTACACTCCAGTGCCTGTTTGGGTACACTGAGGGGGAGTTTGGCATGGCCGGTGCACCTAACAAGCATGTCTTTCGGACTGTGGGAAGAAACCGGAGCACCCAGAAGAAACCCACACAGACATGGGGTGAGTGTGCAGACTCTGCACAGACAGAGACCCAAGCCAGGAATTGAACCCCGGTTCCTGGCACTATGGGGTATCAGTGCTAAGCACTGTGCCACTGTGCTGCCTTCCTGACAAAATGCCATATTGACCCTTACACATTTATTACTGCTACAAACCTTCTATCCACACCTCACAGCTTGTACACCCTTCCAACTGTCCAACCAGGATGGCCAGCTCCCCCACCCCCCAAAAGATTGCATCAAATTCTGTGACACATATCCCTATCTCTTGCAGGGTAAGGTTGTGCAAATCCTAAAGCAGCAGGAACTAGCCAGTGCGCCAGAGATGGTGTTGGCTTTTCCAGTAAATGCCAATGCTGAAATTGTAACCAGTGGTGAGGCTGAAACCATTGACAATGATGATACTCATATAACTAATCCTTCTTCCCCTATCCCACCTACTCTCCTCCCACACTCTCTTCTGATTTACAGATCTGTACCTCTTGCTTTCCACTATCCCCTGTGAATGCATTGGCCGAATGGTATTACCACTAGTTCATTAATCCAGAAACTCAGCTAATGTTCTGGGGACCCTGATCTGAATTCTACCACAGCAGGTGGAATTTGATTTTTGGATAGCAGTTGGCACGGTGGTTAGCACTGCTGCCTCACAGCGCCAGGGACCCAGGTTCCGTTCCAGCTTCAGGTGACTGTCTGTGTGGAGTTTGTAAATTCTCCCTGTGTCTTCATGGGTTTCCTCTGGGTGCTCCGATTTCCTCCCACAGTCCAAAGATGTGCCGGTTAGGCTGATTGGCCATGATAAATTGACAGGGGGATTTGCAGGGTAAATATAAGGGATTACAGGAATAGGGCTTGGGTGGAATTGTTGTCGGTGCGGACCCAATGGGCCAAATGGCCTCCTTCTGCACCATAAGGATTCTATGATAACCTTACACTTATGCCTTTCCCTCTAAAAACACCCAAAAAGCACAACCTGGTCAAAATATAGAGAGGCACCCGCTGCCCCTGCAATCCCAGCCCACCACACTACCCACACATCTACTAGTGCTACTAAATACAGATCATCAAATACTAATAGGCTATTGCTGGTTGATTATTTTTTATTCTCATTTTGGCTTTTCTTCCACAAGACTGAAGTTTTCTATTTTTTTTATTGTAAAAAATCATGAAAGGGGTGTAATAGGTGCTGAAGGCCTTTTTGTCTTCTTCTGTGAAAACAGATGCAAAATACCTGTTCAAAGTCTCTGCCGTTTCCTTCCTTCCTATTATTAATTCGCCAGCCTCACCCAGAGTCTAAAAGGCCAGAGCTCACTTTAACTACTTCTTACTTATAGAAGCTTTTGCTGTATTTTCTGTCACATTTCTCCCTTTTTATTGTTTTTTTTAAGTCAACCGTTGCTGGTTTCTGAGATTTCTGGCCTATCACTAATCTTTGCAGAACTGGATATGTTTTCTTCCAGCTTGATGCCAACCACCCTTCCTTAGTTAGCCACGAATGGTGTATCGGTGTTGGTGTGGGTCCTTCCTGCAGTTACGGGATGGTGTTGGCTGGAGCATTATGTTCCAAAGTAACACTGCTGACATCAAGCCAGCCCTGCACACTGGTTGACATCATGAACTGCCTGCCCTGCATAATCCCAAAGCAGTAATCTAACCTCGAGATTTGGCTGAGTGAGGCATTGTTTGACCAGATCACATCCATACGAGTAGGCTTGGGAGTAGCCTACGCTGTGGCCTGACATACTAAGGCCACAAGTAAAATGAGTGTAAAGAAATAAATCACCTATTTAGTGCAGAAATAAATCATTCTGTGGCACCCTATAACGGTTTAATACCCAACAACCAGAAAATAATTCAAAAGATGATTAGATTTTGCCTGGACAATCTAATATTAATAATATTCAGATCTAATCAGCCAATGGAACATCCTCTACTTATATTGGTTCTTCTATCAAGTAGACTTAAAAATTTATAAGATGTGGGTTCTTCTTAAAAGATTTGTGGCAGAATTAACTTCACTCAGTGAGTTTGTCGGTGTGCCCTATGTGCTTCATATCCATGCTCATAAATCATAATGAGCCTTTGACTACTTGAAGTCAAAGGAAAATGAGATTTTGTTTTGACTATGCCAATGATGTATTTGAGATCCTAAAGGTTGAAAATAACCTAAACGTGAAATCCCCCTGCTTACAGTTGAGCATGAGTGAGGCATTAATTCAGGAGGCACAGTGGCACCCTGCCTCTACATGAGAAGCTCTGCGTTCAAGTCTCACTTCAGGAGGTCACGGAAGGTGTGTTCAGAACATGGCCAAACTGGCTGGTCCTCATCCTATAAACCCTTCCAATACCTCCGGGTGATGGGCGGTAAAAGCGAATGGGTTTCCTGGTCAGTCAAACTGCAGAAAGCAGTACTGCAGTACTTTGCCAATCATAGCCATGAACCAATTCAACAGAAGTCTATGGGTACCACTGCCCTGTTACGGCATGATGCAGGGATGAGGAGGAGTTATTGATTGACCAGAATGCATCAGCATAGCTAGCTTTAGGAGTTGTAGCCTCATCTACTGAGACCTTCTGTACCTGCCATGAAGGGACCCACTGTGAGGGAGGTCGTGGGCCAGTCTAAGGTCTATCGACCAGATAATCCTGGTGACTGGGTGGGGGGGGCAGAAAATCCTGGTGAAGGGGCAGGGGTGGGGGGGGAGGTGGCCAGAAAATCCTGGCCTAAGTCATTTCAACTCAAAGTAAGATGTGAATGAAGAAGCAAATCACTTATTTGGTTGGATAGAAATGATCCTGTCACATCCCAGAGTTCCAGTTGTTTAGTTTTCTGAACTGCAGTCAAAGGGAGATGTAAACAATTTTACAAATAAGTGAAAAAAAGAACTCTGGTGTTCTGTTTTTTCAACCAATTTTATTCTGACATCCTAAACTTCCAACAGAAGAAAGATAATTATGCAGGGAGGAGAAACACCCAGGAAGGGATAATTTAAGAGATGATTTCAAACCTACTGCTTGACAAAACAAGAGTTCTGGTAAAATCATATAGATTATTCTCCCCCGCCCCACCCTGCTGGAGCCTTGGGAGCCGATTAAGGACATTAACCTGCTTAACAAAGCAGATGACAAGGGCGCCCACTCAAATCTTGTATACTCTTGTCCTGTCACGATGACATAATTTTAACTGGCGGCTTGAGCCAAAGTGTCTCTTATGCCAAGTAGGGGTTCTCCAGCTGTCATCCTGTTTGACAGGACACCTGCCCAAACATGCAGCCTCCATTCTAAAACCACAAACTTTTCAAAAAGTGTTTGAGTTGCTGCACCTTTTAAAATTTACTCGGAATTACTGCATTAACAAAGGCAAAATCCTATCTTTGCAACATAATCAGTAAAACAAATGTTAATAAGTGAATCCCTGATAATCTTGTGCAGCATTCTAAGGAAATACAACTCCTCTCGATGCTTCATGTGACATTCCATTTCACACTTGTACATAACAGGAAACAATTACATTTTGCAGGCATCATTGGATTAGTTTATATTTGACATATATTCTTGCACATCTCACGTGACAATTTGCAAAATACAATTTATTCTTGCACATATTTTTGCTAAAAAATTTGTAATAAAAAAATGACAATGTATCCTATACCCTTACTTTCCTTGGGGAATCAGGAGGAGCCAGCCATACAAGGATAGCTTAGGCCTCCATTGCTGGGGGATTCACCACCAGCTCTTTGTGCTCCTCAGAGATGGTCCCTGCCACTACTCCGGGTCACCACATTGTGATGTTAGGGAGAGCACACGGTATAGTTTTCATACTCCCTAACCAGACCACTTCTGGCAGTATTTAACAAGTTTAAGAATCTGAACGATAGCATCCTGCAATTTCCTTTGTGTTGTGAAACCTATGTAAGCACTGCGTACCTACAGATCTCAGTGTGGCAGCTGAGATGTCCAAATATTTGCCTGAAAACCATGATTTCTTCTTGGTTTAGCAACAAGGTTGCGAGAGAAGCAATTCTCTTTGTATTATTTGGAATGGGAATGCTGAACAAATAGCATCCCTTTTCCTTGGCTTTGGTGGGATGCTTGGAAAGAATATGGGCATGATTCGCCTGTTTGAACTCTGTGCTCCCTGGAGTTTTTGCCACTGGCATTAGCAGTGCCTGGGAGGTGGGATTCATTCACTTGATCAAAGCAAATGTATGCATCCTGGAAACCGCGATGGCCAGCCCAACTTTCCAGGGCGCCATTTTTAAAGGCAGAGACAGGACCCTTTCCCCCAAAATGGAAAAGATGACCCCCACCCTCCTGACCAGGGGTGCATCCCCAACCCCTCAGCACAGAGGAGCATCCTCCTTTCCCACCACTGAGAGAATGGTAAGCAGTCTCACAACACCAGACTTTAACCTGTTGGTTAAAATCCAACAGGTTTATTTGGAACCATGAGCTTTTGGAGCGCTGCTCCTTCATCAGGTGAATGGGAGAAAATAGGTCAATGCTTACCTCCCCCCCCCCCCCCCCCCCCCCACCAAACACATTAACCATGCAGGCATAAGGGTGAACTAACCCCTCCCCAACCAGACACAGACTCTGATGTAGGGTATCGTCAGGCCTCGCTCCCCCCTTCCAGTTTGCGCCCCTTAGCAGTGTCAGCCGGGCACCGACACCCTGACCAGATGTGTTGAACTCTGGGAGGGGACAAGGCAATAAACGTTCTGACCAAGTGCCCCTCTGCCACTGCCAGGCTGCAGAGGGAAGGTTCCCTAAGGGATCTTGGGGTTGTTTGCACTAGGATGAAGGATAAGGGGTTAACTTCAGGACTATCCTACAGAATGGGGGTCGTGTGGCTGGATTACTCCTTGTAGCCCTGGGAAACCTGACGATCACTCTTGGCATTGTGATTTCAGGCAGCTCTCTGATCAAACTCTTTTTTTTTCTGTCTGTGTCCTGTGAAAACTTTGAAGTGAGCTGATCACTTTAATCTGGACAGTTGGAAGGCTTCCAAATCACAGTAGCAGTCCATTCTGCAGAAGGGATTCCCGTTTATTTTTCTCAGAAGTTGCAGGTGTGAAAAGAGCCCTTTGAAGTGTTCTGACTGACAGGGGATGTTGATCTCACTAGGGAAGAATTCCCTTCTGCATAGCTGTTTGCTCAGCCCTGTTCTTTTCACATAGCATTTTTTCAAGTCTCAGCCTTCCTAGAAAGGTCAAAACCTTGGAAAACTTTTCAAAACCTTGAAATTGTTTGACAACTTTTCATTCAATATCACATTCCAGTACCTTTAACTAGTCTTTGATAGTTTAATGCTTTTTACACAGCATGCTTGGCCTTTGTTTGTTTAACTTTCTCTTCACAGTTGAATGCAATTGAAGTACCACTCATTGTTCCTAACCGCAATGTTTATAAACATTCTTGTTCTGACTGACAGTTGCTGGCAATTTCCAAGCAGCTAAGTTTTTTCAGTTCCTCTTTTTTTAATCAACACTGGTTAGATTTTGATCAGAGCTGCGTGAAATCACCATGCCAAGAGTGAACTTATGATTTTCCAGGATTAGAACAGGCAGTCTAGCCATGCGATCCTTAACCCAGGGGAAAGTCCCAAGGTCAACCCCTTGCCCCAGCCCAAGTCCATATAACTGCCAGTAATTTTTGAAAGAAAAGCAAAATACTGTGGATGCTGGAATCTGAACCAAAAACAGAAAATGCTGGAAATCTCAGTGCTTGTGGAGAGAAAATAGAGCCAATGTTTCAAGTCTAGATGACCCTTTGTCTTATTTCAGGACCCTTGAGAGAAGTTCCCCCTGCAGCCTGGCAATGGCGGACAGGCATATAATCATTGTACTTCCCTTCCAGACTCCCTTTGTGGTCCAACACGCAAGGTCCACTTGTCATGATCAGCACCAAAGCCCGTCCTGTGCAGTTGCAGTTGGGCAGTAGGAATTGGTGGGGTGCATTGTGAGATGGCTTTGAATTGGCTTCACACCCACTAATGACATGAAAAAATGGAGTTTTGTGTAATAATCAGAGGTGGGAACCTCATCAGGACTGGCGGGGTGGGCTGGGAGAATCATGACAGGTTTGTCACCCAGCAGAAATCCCAATTTAGCCTTAACGCCCTTCAGTGGGTTGTCAGGATTCCCGTCAGTGGCACTGAGGGCTGGTGAATTCCTCCTCCCCCTTTATGTCTTCTATTACCTTAGCATTCTGAGCTAACTATTACCTTAGATGTTAGGTAATGTGTTTTATCAAATCTAACAGTGAGCTATAATCAATAAAACACATTAAACACATGTTTCATTTCTGGCTTAGCACTGTCAAATTTCTAAAGTCTTTTTTAAAAGGATATAGCAAATTTATAGCAATAATGAGATGCATGTGCATTAAACGGGGACAAAGTAATTGAGCTTAAAAGCTTTCTCATGTTCCTATGCCCATTTCTTATAGGTTTCACCATGTCATTGTTTTACCATTCTTCTGCCATCTGCGGGACTAGAAAATAATTTAAAAAACATTGCATGGGATTGTCAAGCTTCTTGTTCTTTATTATTCATAATTCAGTCAGCAGTATTCACGTTTTAACTGATAAGTGATGCAAGTATTAATCTGACATGGCAAAAAAGTTCTTTATTTTATACTTTAAAACAAATTGAGCCTAGAAATGAGATTGCAAAGCACTGCTTTTGTTTCAGAACTGAACAGCCAATATAGAAAAGAGGGAGTGCACGCTGATTATAAACCAGAAGTATATTGGTAGAGGCAAAATATCCAGGGCTTATGCCAGAAATAGTTTTTCTAAATCTTGGTGTTGTCAGATAAGGGAGCTAAGTCCCTCAGTTACAGGAATGAATTACAAAATGTTGAGAGCTTTAAATTTTTAGGTGTCCAAATCAACCTGTCCTGGTCCCCCCGTGCTGACATTATAGTTAAGAAAGCCCACCAACACCTCTACTCTCTCAGAAGACTAAGGCAATTTGGCATGTCAGTGACGACTCTTGCCAACTTTTACAGATGCACCATGGTAAGCATTCTTTCTGGTTGTATCACAACTTGGTGTGGCTCCTGCTCTGCCCAAGACCACAAGAAACTACAAAAGGTCGTGAATGTAGCCCAATCCATCACGCAAACCAGCCTCCCATCCATTGATTCCGTCTACACTTCCCATTGCCTTGCCAAAGCAGCCAGCATAATTAAGGATGTCACACACCCCGGGCATTCTCTTATCCACCTTCTTCCTTCGGGGAAAAGATACAAAAGTCTGAGGTCATGTACCAACTGACTCAAGAACAGCTTCTTTCCTGCTACTGTCAGACTTTTGAATTGACCTACCTTGCATTAAGTTAATCTTTCTCTACACCTAGCTATGACTATAACACTACATTCTGCACTCTCTCGCTTTCTTCTGTGAATGGTACGTTTTGTCTTATAACGTGCAAGAAACAATACTTTTCACTATATGTTAATACATGTGACAATAATAAATCAAATCAAATATTGGTTTGCCCTGATTGTAGGTGGCACCTGGATGGCTGTGTTTAGGAAAATCAAGGATTGGATTTTCATCATTGAGGTGGGAATTTGGTGCCTGCTGATGCTTTTTGCAAGGTGGGGGTGAACTCGAGTCATGCTTACACAACTCGTATTTACCTATTTCAGGAGTGAAGACTCCATGTTATGTCCCTAGAAAAATTTTGGATAAATATTGGTGACAAAATGCAGAGAAACGTTCAGGAAAATGCTTGACAATAGAAGCAGTCAGAAGTTACCCGGGTGGAGCCAAGTCCTCAAAATGGTGACTTAGTGAATTGACAGACTCGCAATCCGGCACTCAAAGGCATTATAATTGCTGACCTTATTATTAAGGTCATTGATGAGAAACTCATCCTATTAGTGCAAAACATCAGTGCTCATACTATAGAGCTGCAGAATACTAGCAAGAGGCTTGGTAAGGTGGAGGAGAGAATTGTTGCTGTTGAAAATGCAACCCCCTTGGTTGGAGTCCGCTTACAATCTTGGAAAAGCAGCTGCGTGGTGTGTTAGAATTCCTTGATGATCTGGAAAACTGAGGCCAAAGGAAAAATGTCCGGATTATTGGCTTGCCCGAAGGAACTGAGGATAAACTCCCAGTTAAATTCTTTGCTGGCTGGCTACTGGCTTTCCTTAATTTAGAAATGAAAGCTGGGCAAATTTCATTAGAAAGGGCACATCATATCCTGTGTCTGAGGCCTAGGGACAATCAACATTTTCACAACTTCAAGGATCACCAGCAAGTATTGGAGGCAGCTAGACATAATAACACCTTTCTCTTTAATGGAACGAAGGGCTACTTCTTTCAAGATTAAGGCTTCAATGAAGTTAGAAGACAACTGAATACTACTGGCGTGCAATGTGCCCTATTGTATCCTGCTACACTGAGGGTGACATTCGAGAACTCTAAAGAAGTTTGACCGTGGCTTTTGTGAACACCATGGAAGGCAATAATTTGGAGTAGCAGACTGTAGTTCAGTGTAAAATCTGGACTTGATCCCTTGTCATTATAATTCCTTCCTGATTCTGTGCTGGTATTTATCGTCCTCACTGGGGGAGGGGGTGGGAGGTGGTGGTGGTGTCTAGTAATTGAACACTAACCTGAGTTTTTATCCTTGATTGGCTGGAACTTCCATTTGTCCTTAATGGAAAACATTCCTCATCATGCTCCTTCTAGTTAAGGAGTACACTGTGCAGTTTGTGCAACATTAGTACTGTGTAAAAAATATTCTTCTTTTTGTTTCATTCATATATTTATAATGGTGTATGATTTATTGTGATAAACATGAGTAGTGCCACCGTTAGGAGATGAGCAAGTGGCTTAGGTTTTACTGGGAGAGATTAGAATGTAGCAAGGGCATTCTGTACTCTTCCTTTTTGTGACATACCTTGTTTCCTTTTTGATGTGAAAGACTCTTTGGTCTAATCATGGAAGGTTTGTAAATATAACCCCACAGGGTCTCACATTTGGTGAGGAAAACCCCCCCCCCCCCCCCCCACCCCCCGATCTAATGGGTTTGCATTTTTTAAAAATTACTCTGGGGTTAAAGAATTGTTAATTAGTTCCTGCAAGGGCACAGACCAAATCTGGCATTCTAGAAAAAGACTTATAATGTGTTACCGGCATTTCTGGTATAGTTGGAGATGGGGGAAATATGTTTTGGAGCATGCCTGAGTGGGGCGAGAAAATCTTTGTTTGTAGTGGCACTCAATGGGGCAGGTAATCTTTGCCTCATTCTCAACCAGTTGTCACGAGGTTGGGGTTTCAGCTAATAAGAATGTGCCTTTTAGATTGGAGATCTGTGAAGAATAACAGGGATGTTATTGATTCTTAAGGGGCTGGCTGCACATGGAAAACATTTTGATAATGAATGTCTATAGCTGCTAAATTATTCACCTGATCTTGTTATTAAAGTCTTTATGGATATTAATGAATTAGCATCAACAAATTCCTTCATAGGTAGGGACTTCACCTGTCATCTTAATCCTTTGATGGATAAACTTCATCTAACTAGGAATGTCCCATTCAACAGCCATCAGCATTAATATGCTAGAAAGTGAGTGCTTGGATGTTTGGAGAGCACTGCATCCTAAAGATAAAAAGTTCATCATGTTCTCTGTTCCATACCAATGTAATATAGAATTCGTTAGTTTTTCCATCCGAAAAACAATATTACATTCAGTAGGCTCCTGCTCCATAGGTAGTATTGTGATCTCTGATCACACTCCTGTCTTCCTGGAATTTTTATTTAAGGTGTTTCATCTTTGTCTACATCTTGGAGAATCAAGGCATCTTTGCTTCAGGATCATAACTTTACCTCATACTTTAAGGTTAAATTTGATTTCTTCTGCTCAGTCAATTCTCTCTCTGAAGTAAGCCCCTCAATTCTGTGCAAAACCTGCAAGGCTTTTACTTTAGTCATTTCATATATGGCTGACAAATAGCATAAAATGCTAGAATGACAGCACCAGCTTGAGGTAAAATTAGCTGAAACAGAGGGTGTATGGGAAGAATCCTAACCACTCAATGCTGAAAGAAATTAATACAATTTAAGCAACACTGGACTTATTGCTGACTCAATGTGCTAAGAGGAGTATAAAGTTTGCCAAAGAAAAGTTAAATGAGTTTGAAAATAAACTGGGTGGATGTTTGGCTCTCCTTACTAAGAAGTAGGTTGACTCTGGGGCTATTTCCTCTTTGCTAGATTCCAAGGGTAATAAAACAATTAAGATGGAGGATATCAAAAAGGCACTTAAAATCTTCTATGCCGATTTATATAAAACAGACCAATTTGGGAATACACTGACATATAAACAACATTTTTTTCTGGTGACCAATGGTCGACCCTAAATGCCCCCATTTATAATCATAGAATCCTATAGTGCAGAAGGAGGCCATTTGGCCTATTGAGCCTGCACCAACCACAATCCTACCCAGGCCCTATCTCCATAATCCCACATATTTACTCTGCTAATGCCGCTGACACGAAATCAGTTAGCATGGCCAATCAACTCAACTCGCACATCTTTGGACTGTGGGAGGAAACCAGAGCAACTGGAGGAAATGTACACAGATATGGGGAGAACGTGCAAACTCCACCGGACAGTCATCCAAAGCTGGAATTGAACTCGGGTCTCTGGTGCTGTGATGCAGCAGTGCTAACAACTATACCACTGTGCCACCCCAATTGCAAAACCATTTATTCGAAGCAGGTCTGCTACCTCAGTTGCTTTGCAGAGTGAATATCTCATTAATGTTGAAGGCAGGAAAGAATCCTAAGGTAAGTACATCCTATAGGTCAACTTCACTCTTGAATGTAGATTTGAAATAGTTGTCTACTGGCATTGAATTTTGATTAAATTCAACCTCTTGATTATTCAGGGTGATCAGATTGGGTTCATAAAGGGTCAGAATTCATGTAACTATGTTAGGTTATTAAATCTTATTCAGGTCTTCCAAAAGCTGATCGTTTAGTGATTTCATTTCATGCAGGGAAAGCTTTTAACCATTAGAGTGGAATTATCGATTCTACTTCTGTAGACTTTGGGCTGGGGAGGGAGTTTGTTTAGTACATACTTAAAATCCAGTGGCAGCAATTCTTCCTGCAATAAATCTGATAATATCAGTCTTTCCAAGGGACTAGGCAGGGTTGTCCCAGGTGAAGGCATAATCCTTCAGTATTTGTGTTGTCCAGTGGTGGAAAATAACAGAAGGTCATGCTATACGTGAATGATGTGTTGCAATTAATGGCTATGCCGGATGTCCCTGTTCCTGCTATTATTGATGGGTAGACTTGGCTGCTCCTCAGGCTATAAAATTATTTTGCAAAATCAGAGGCTATGCCTTTGGGAAGGCTTGGAAGGAGGCCTGTACCCTCCCTGCCCTCTGCTGTTCCCATTTCCTTTAGATGTTTACTTATTTGGGTATTTCCATTACCCCATCATTCCAACAGTTGTACAAAGCAAACATCCCTCCCCTTACTAGCGTCTATTAAATGGAACCTACATGGTTGGTCCTCCTTATCGATATCATAGAGGGGCAGAATAACGATGATGAAGATATGTGCTGTCTGGTAATTGTATCCTTTACAGATGCTACCAAGATTGTTTTCTGCTAAGGTCCTAACTGAAATTAATGGAGTGTTTTGCTGTTTTATATGGAACAAAAAAGAGCTCGCTCTTAAAATTGGCCAAATTAAACCTTCCTTGTTCAAAATTGGGAAGTAGGGAGTTATCTAGGAGTGCCAAATATTTAGATATATCAATTCAACTCCTATCTTAAATTTATATGACAGTAGGCAAGAAAGGACCTCATTTCCTTTTGAATTGATATTGAAACTAGCCAGTGTGAGTATTCATTGCGAGTTCAGCTGTTTCTTATGGATATCAAGCTTGTGCCTGATAAATGTAAGAATCCAATAATCATTATACTCGGGAGCGTGGAGGATGATCTATGAGTTGGCAGGAAGATTTAATTTGTTTTCTGCTCTCTCTCCCATTCAGGGTAACCCAGATATCCCACCAAGTCTTATAGACAATGGTTTTGTTATTTGGAAGGTTAGGGGACTCATTAGGTTGGGTAATGCGTTTACTGGTGCCTCTTTGTTATCTTTTGAGCAACTATGTCAAAATATTACAAAACAGGATAGTCCTTTTTCAGATATTTACAACTCAATGCTATTCTTAATAAGCCATCTTTGCATTTTGATGCTAGTGGAAGAAGTCCTGATATCTACACAACCAAAGCAATTAATCAGCAAGTTTTAACACACATTATGTTCTAGATTCTGTGTGTATATTACCAGAGACTCTGCAATCTTGGGAGAAATCTTTTACAGTGGATATTGATGAGGAGACTTCAGACAGTATTTGGGAAAATGTCAGTAGAATTTCAATTGGTAATGGAATGAAGAATTTAAAATTATTGCACCATCTGCATATTACACCCAGCTTAAAACACAGGATAGATCCTATTATATCTTCACTGTGCCAAAAATGCAAATTGCTAAGAGGAGACTGCATACATGTTTGGTCCTATGTCAAAATTAAATTCTACTGTTTTGGCATACTTAAAGAGCTTGAGAAGGTATTTGATACAGTCTAGAGTTTGATCCTTTGTACTTGATTCTAGGCCTCCCAATACAAAGATAATTAACACCAATAAGTAAAGGCTGTACAATATCCTAACATTTGCAACATGGAAGAATATCCTTTGTTCTTGGAATAGTGTTAGGTCGTCTCCTGTTCAAAATTGGTGTAAAATTATTGTGGGATGTATTCCAATGGAATTCCTAACTTGTGTACTCTGATCCAAGTTTGAATGTATTCTGGAAAGCATGTGACCGGAGCTCTATTGCAAATATACAAGTTGTGTAACATCCTGCTTAGTTTCACAAGGTTTTCTGTAGGCTATGTAGCAGTGCCTCTAATGTACTATATGTTAGGGTGTGCACTGCTTTGCCATGTTTCTATGGTTCATCCTCTCTTCCCCCATCCTGTTACTTGTCCTGTATTATTTTGTATGTGTGAAAGCACCAGGTATACTGAACCAATTGTATTATTTGCCTCATACCTTTTTCAATATATATGGGGAAATGATCAAGCTGTACTGTATTGATTTTCAGAATGTGTTGTTTGTAAAAATGGAAAACCCCTCTAAAAATACATATTTTTTTAAAAAAATGCAAGTGTCTTGAAATAGTGCTGACAACTTTGGAAAATCACCCCATTTATCGTGTAGTGGTGAAAATTGCCGGTGCCGGGAATTGCAAATTCAGGACTTGCCAGCCATTTTCAAAGCCTGCCCAATACATTTCAACCCCACTTCAGAATGGAAAGGTCCCACCCAAGTCTACCTGAAACCTAAAATGTGATCCTCAAAGGCACTACTGCAGAGTAAAAACAATAAGCATTTAAAAATATCCAACAGAATATAGAAACAGGAGGATTAGATGTACTCCACCTAACCCCACGTTGAACTCCACATTCTGAGAACTGTTGGTTCTTTCATCACAACCACCACTCACTTTGGAACCTTTGACCTTTACAGATCTCTGCCACCACCAAACGTATCCCACTAATTTCAGCCTCTACCCTTCTTTATCCAATCCTTAGCCACACTGAACCTAACCATTTCCCACCCTTTTCAATCATTTCCCATCCTTTATGATCACTGCTGACTGCTACCAACCTTTCTGGTCATTGTTACATTCCCTCCCATTAATCTGTTTCGTCCTGGTCATTGTTGACCTTCCACCCAACCATCACTTTTGTACTTTTCGATCTCACTCATTCCTGATACTGCCCCCTCCCCTGTTCTTCCGCAGTTGCTTTTCATCTTGTTGTGCTTTAAGGACTTAAGGTCCATTTCTGGCATCATAGAATTATAATTTTTGGTCTCCTTACTTGAGAAAGGATATACTGGCACTGGAGGCAGTGCAGAGGAGATTCATTAGGTTGATTCCAGAGTTGAGAAGGTTGGCTTATGAGGAGAGACTGAGTAGACTGGGGCTATACTCATTGGAATTCAGAAGAATGAGGGGAGATCTTATAGAAACATATAAGGTATGAAGGGAATAGATAACATAGAAGCAGGGAAGTTGTTTCTGCTGGTGGGTGAAACTAGAACTAGGGAGCATAGCCTCAAAATAAGGGGAAGCAGATTTGGGACTGAGTTGAGGAGGAACTTCTTCACACAAAGGGTTGTGAATCTGTGGAATTCCCTGCAGTGAAACAGTTGAGGCTACCTCAGTCAATGTTTTTAAGGCAAGGATAGATACATTTTTGAACAGTAAAGGAATTAAGAGTTACGGTGAGCGGACGGATAAGTGGAGCTGAATCGACAAAAAGATCAGCCATGACCTTGTTGAATGGCAAAGCAGGCTCAAGGGGCCAGAAGGCCTATTCCTGCTCCTAGTTCTTATGTTCTTTTAATCTTTGAGCCAGCTTCTTTGGACATCCTGGTTTGATAATAAATTAGACTTAAGGAGAAATATTATGTGCTTATGCATTCAGCTGCAGGGTTTAATCTCAAACTCCTCAGCAAGATTTTTTGGATGCACTATAGTTACTGGATCTACCTATTTCTGAATGGGCTCAAAAACTAAACATGTCAAAAAACCCTGAAAATGCATGTCATGTTTCTTATTCTAACCCAATTGCATAATGGTGCTCAGTGAAACTTGAGGTTACAATTAAACAAAGTGGTTCAAGTGCAAATTGATCTCCCTTTGTAATCGCACCAACATTTTTTGCCAACAGTAGCTAATATAACAATTTCAATAGGAGATTGCAGTAGTCCTTCAGCTACGTACTTGATTTTCAGCATACGCAGAAGAACAAAACAGTTGAATTACTCTATGCCAGTAGCATGAAAAAGGCTCAAAACAAATTGGAAAGCTATTTAATAATGTGGCTGATTTTCTTTCACAGCTTCAATAGAATAACATAGGGCCAGGTTTAAAATGAGCTGTCCATTTGCAGTAATTGTATTGTATAACTGACTTGGGCCAATTTCACTCATATTTTGTATAACCCAAAAGGATAATTAACATTTGCATTTTGGTAGCAAGTCCAATAATGTTCTGAAGCATAGATCACAAATCGCTTAACATTTTCTGGGATTTTCAATAGAATCTTGTAATAGAATGCATTGGACTGTTGTAAGTTCCAATGGAGATCAAGAAAACTACTTTGGAACTTCATTAAAAAAAGTTAATTGTACCAGTTTTTATGTAAAGATTCTTCTGTTGAGATGATAATGTTTATATGAATGGTATGTTTGGGACAGTGTCTCATTTGTGGTAAAATTAAGCAGTTATGTGTCTTCCAAAGTCTCCCTCACAACAAGTCTGGGTGGTCCGACTGTGAGATTAAAGTATATGTGTGTGGGGGGGGGGATGTGGTGGGAGAGGTGGGATGGGGGGAGGGAGTGTAGATTGTTTTGCATAGTTGAAAAGTGTTTACACTGGCAGACAAGGATGGCAGCCTGTGTGTTAATGGACTGTGCAGATCCAAAATCACAGAAGTATGTTCAGTGCAATCTGTTGTGCTTTAATCTGCTCATTTGCTTCCAAGATAAGAGTTGGGGATTTCAGGGATATCCTACCAGAATATCTACCTGGATACACGTCCCACATGATTCACATTGCCATGGAGATGGGTTTTGAGTGGGAATGGACTTCTATGACTCGCAGACTCAGGATCTAGGAGAGGGAGAGCAGGAAGATGTTGTGGTCCTCCATGCAGCAATATGGATGGAAGCTTGCACTCTGATTAAGAAGAGCAAATTTACAAGGAATTAAAATGAGGCTGGAATATTCCCCCAGCTTGTACTAGAAATAATTTCCATGGAAAAAAGTCTTATGGTGAAAGGCAACTCAAAGTTTATAATTTCCCAAGCTGAGACAGGAAAATAAAATCAGTTGACCCTGGGAAATAAAGACTCATCTTAGATTGGTCCAAGAAGAATTGAAAGTCTAATTAATAGATAGTATAAAATAGATCTGTGAGGCATTTTTCAGTTTTGTTAAAAGAAGAAAGGGGATGTTCTGTTTTGTGATTTGAAATATAAATTGCCTCAAAATAGTGTTTTGCAAATATGTTACAGTGAAAGTCTTAAGGCATGAATGTCATCCCTTGTTATCAACTGCAATTTTGATATTTTTAAGTTATTGGTCTCTACTGGAATCTTAACAGTACAACTAAAATATTTGAAGTGAATGTGAATCTAGGGAGAAACATAATCCATTCTCTTCAATATTGGACAGTGCTATTACCAGACTGTAAAGCATTTTTATATGTATGGTGAATGTAAATGTATCTTTGTATCTTGTTAACATGCAATTGAAATGCAGAAAATGCAGATGCTAAAATGGTCAATATTCTCCATAGTCCATCACATCCGATTCCTCAATTCACAATCCATTGTAAAATTTAATAATTCTACTTTACTGTACACTATTGGTGTGTGGTTGAATGCCACAGTTGGTGGAATCTCAGTGACCGTATCAACAGAGGCATTACTGACAAGTCTTTTCACCCTGCCACTGTGCCAGTAAAACCGTTTTATAAATAGAAGATAAAATGAACCCATTTACTAAACTAGTTTCTGATGTTAGAAGATGCATTATGAAAAAAAAGTTGTAAACACATTTTCATGAAAATCCATAAGCTTTAATCACATAATGGTACAGAACAATGTAATATTGGAGGCATCATAAAAAAAAGTTGTCACTCATATCACAATACTATAAATAATACACTGGTAGCTGAGGTAATATACTTTTGGTTACAAAAAACTAATTATACTGAGTAGAAGTAGGCTTGATTCTGTGAAAGCAATGAGGATTTAATGTTACAGGTTCTTGGAACATTAATGGCATTATTTCAGGTTGGTTAGGCTGTAAAAATGCTAATGGAATTATTTTATCACAAGAGGCGTAGAATATACTAAGTAGTAATGATGAGCTCATGTATAAACTTATGAGACCTCAGTTTGAAGGCTATAGGCTTCATACTGTAGGAAAGTGACTGAGGCTTTCGAGAAACTGCAATGGTGTCTCACGAGCATCCCACTTAGTCTGAGGAATCGTAAATATGCTGATTTGAAGATTATTTTTCATTAGCACAATGCAAATTGGAGGAAATATGCTATAGCTATTGAAAAACATGAAAGATGGCAAATAGCATGGAGAAGTATGGGTCTAGACCCCAACAATTTTCTATTTTGGCATTAAGGTGAGGATATAACATTTCAGCCCAAGTGTGATTCTACTAATACACTGGAAAGCTTTTATCAAAACAATTTTTATTTATAACACCATTTGACTATAACAAATGAATTAGCTTAGCTTTTAAAAGCTGAACAATACTTAAGCAAGACGTGATACAATTCTTAGCTGCTAACTTCTCACTGAGTTCCAGTTCAAGCAGTATTCTTCCTATAGACTTAAGCACCCTCTTAAAAATTAGTCAGTTAAACACAGGCTTGCTTACTTATCTCAGATTAACACTCCTAGAGCTATCAAGGAGGCCAGTTCAGAGAGAGAGAGGCACACTGCTTCCTCTGGCAGTCCAAGCAGCAAACTGTTTGTATTGCAAAAATGAAACTGAAACAGTATTTATTCCATGCAAGCTTAGTCCCTCCCATTAACCACATGCTCCAGTTTTCTCCCAAAGTCCAAAGATGTGTGAGTTAGGTTGATTGGCCATGCTAAATTGACCCTAGTGTCAGGAGATTAGTAGGGTAAATATGAGGGCTTATGAGAATAGGGATTATGGTTGGTGCAGACTCAATGGGCCAAATGGTCTCCTCCTACATAAGGACATAAGAAATAGGAGCAGGAGTAGGCCATCTAGCCCTTCGAGCCTGCCCTGCCATTCAATAAGATCAAGGTTGATCTGGAGTGGATCAGTTCCACTTTCCCACTTTCTCCCCATAACCCTTAATTCCCTTGTCTATCAGAAACGTTTCTACCCTTAAATATATTCAGCGAGGTAGCCTCTACCACTTCAATGGGCAGAGAATTCCAGAGACTCACTGCCCTTTGAGTGAAGAAGTTTCTCCTCTAAATTCTCTGATCTAAACTGTTTTCCCCCCCTCCCCCTTTATTGAGACTGTGCCCTCTAGTTCTGCTATCCTTTCTAAGCAGGAAGAATCTCTCTACCTCTACCCTATCTAGCTCCTTCATTATCTTATGTCTCTATAAGATCCTCCCTCAGCCTTCTAAACTCCAACGAGTACAGACCCAGACTATTCAGTCTCTCTTCATAGGCTAACCCCCCTTATCTCCAGTATCAGCCTAGTGAACCTCCTCTGTACTCCCTCCGAGGCCAATATATCCTTTCGCAAATGCGGTGACCAGAACTGCACACAGTGCTCCAGTTGCAGCCTCACCAGTACCCTGTACATTTGCAGCAAGACCTCTCTGCTTTTATATTCTATCCCCCTCGCTATAAAGGCCAACATTCCATTCACCTTTTGATCACCTGCTGCACCTGCAGACTGGGTTTTTGTGATTCATGACCAAGGACCCCCAGGTCCCTCTGCACTGTAGCATGCTGCAGCTTTTCGCCCTTTAAATAGTAATCCCTCCTACTATTATTTCTACCAAAGTGGATAACCTCACATTTGCTAACAATATACTCCATCTGCCAGGTCCTTGCCTGCTTACTCACTCGCCCACTCCTGCACTGTCAAGATTCTGTGAGGCCACATTAACCAAAGACAACCATCATTCCAGTACCAAAGAAAAGTCAGGCAGCTTAATGACTATCGTCTGGTGGCTCTGACATCCACCATTATACAGTGCCTTGAAAGGTTAATCATGGCACAAATCAATTCCTGCCTGGTTCACCTATCATCGCAACTGGTCCACAGAGATGCCATCTCTCTGGCCCTATACTCAACCTTTGGAACACCTGGATGATAAAGACACCTATTCATAGACTACAGCTCAACCTTCAACATCACGATTCCTACTCAAATCCAAACTTGGTGACCTGGAGCTTGGCTCCTCCCTCTGCAGTTGGATCCTAGACTTCCTGACCCACAGCCATAGTCAGTAAGGATAAGCAACAACACCTCCTCCATGATCATCCTCAACACCAACACTCTGCAAGACCTCTTACTATACTGTTCATACAACTCTGGCTGTATATCCAAATTCCCACCCAACTCAATTTTCAAGTTTGCTGATGACAGTACCATTGTGCATTGGATCTCAAACAATGATGAGACACAGTACAGGAAAGAGATAGAGATCCTGGTGAACTGGTGCGACGATAATAATCTCCCCCTCAATGTCAGCAAAATGAAGGAGACAGTCATTAACTTCAGGAAGCGTAGTTCAGAATCAAACTTCATTAAAATGACAAACACTTTGGAACATGGTAATTGGTCAATCTTACTCAGTAGTGATCAAACAAAATGTTGAACAGAAAGCTTTTAAAAACAAGGTAATAATTGTAGAAAACTAATATTTGTTCAAAGACCAAAGAAATGTAAGAGAAAACCCAACTACCTGATTTTTATATGCAAAGATAAATAGGATGCAAAAAAAAGTTTGTGTAAATTGCAGAAATACTAAAACGAGCATGCCTCTGTCTATATCACTGGGGATGAAGTAGAAATGGTCGAGAGCTTCAAGTTATTAGGTGTCCAGATCACCAACAACTTGCCCTGGTCTCTCCATGGAGACGCTATCATTAAGAAAGCCCATCAGTGCCTCTACTTTCTCAGAAGACTAAGGAAATTTGTCATGTCTGCTACAACTCTCACCAATTTCTACTGATGTGACATAGAAAACATTCTTTCCGGTTGTATCACAGCTTGATATGGGAGCTCCTGCTCTGTCCAAGACTGCAACAAGCTACAAAGGGTCATGAACGGGACCCAGTCCACCAATCAAACCAGCCTCCCATCCATTGACACTGTCTAAACTTCCTGCTGCCTCAGAAAAGCAGCCAGCATAATCAAGGACCCAATGCACCCTGGACATACTCTCTTTCACCTTCTTCAATCAGGAAAAAGATATGAAAATCTGAGGACAAGTAGCAACTGATTGAAAATCAACTTCTTTGCTGCTGCCAGCACATTGGACCTACCTCACGTTAAGTTGATCTTTCTCTACACCTGAGCTATGACTGTAACACTACATTCTGCACTCCTTTCCTTCTCTGTGTGTATGTTTTTTGTCTGTTTAGCATGCAAGAAACAATACTTTCCAGTGTATACTAATACATTGACAATAAATCAAATCAAAAATGACTCTAAATATCTAGCCTGAAATCCCTAGAGAACCTTTAATATGCAAAAAGGTCAATTAACTCTACAAAGTAACACATCCCTAATTAAAATCAATTATTTCCTGCATGTTTCCCAGACAAATCGATTCCCATTTCTGCCTCTTTAAGCAACCCCACCTTATACATAAATATCTCAAAATAGCACAATATCATCACAGAAGTTTAGAACACAGAACAGTGGAACTATGCAGAAAATTGTGAAGCTTTGGAATTCACTACCAGAGTCAGCACTGCAACATTACATTGTTCCATTTGGCTGGTAGAACTGAAGGTACTGTGAATCTTCAACTTGTTCCAGAAGCAAACTTCGTTAAAATGGCAAACACTTTGGAACAGGTTAATTAGCCAACCCTACTGGGTGGTGATCAAACAAAATGTTGAATAGAAAGCTTTTAAGAACAAGGTAATGCGTGTGAAGAACTAAAGTTTGCCCAAAGTAAAAAAAAAAGAGAAAATCAAGGTCCCTGATTCTTTTATATAGGAAGATAAATAGGACGTAAAAAAAAGTTAGTGTATATTACAGAAAATGTTAAAATAAGCGAAGTTGACTATAAGAAACAATTAAAGAAAGGAAAGACTGCTATTAAACCAGCTTTCTCAGTTATGTCAGGGAAACTGTCACAGATTGCATTGGGCCACCGATAGGAAACTACAAAGAACTCAATGGTGGAAATATCACATGAGTACACTACATTGGTCTTCACTCTTTAAAAAATGATGCTTGCTTATTTAATCTGAATCTTTTCAATAATGAAACAGGAAAAATTCAAATAGATGAGCATGTTTTGGGTAGAATTAAGAACATAAAAATGACTAAAGCAGTTAGCTAAGATGATATCCATCTCAGGATCTTCAGGAAATGTAACACATATTGGGTGAGATTCTCCGGCCTCCCAGCCGCATGTTTCTCGCCAGTGGAAGGTGATGCAATGTTTGCTAGCTTTGGGATTCTCTGGCCCTGTGCTGCCATTGGGAATTCCCATTGACATCACTGGCGGGAAACCCATGGCTGGGGGTACACTACCAACGGGACAGCAGAATCCCACCAGTGTGAATGGCTGGAGAATTCCAGCAGTTGTCTGTGCCCCAGCCCATATTTCTAATAGACCTCTGGGGTACTTCTCGTGGATGGGTAAAAGGCTGATGTAGTCTCCAGCTTTAAAATGGATCAAATGGACCTGTGTAACTGTTGACTCATTAATTTAACGTTTCCGGTAGGAAAAAATGCGTGGAGGAAATCAGCAGGTTGCGATATATGATAGGTTGGGGAGAGAGGGTTGTATTAGGGACACCCAACATTTCTTCAAAAACAAAATATGTTTTCAAAAGCATGATGATGTTTTTTTGAAGAAGTCACAGTCGCCAAGATGGTGGGTGAGGGATGACCTGTAAACATTGTACTGCACAAGAGACTTTTCTACAAGCTTAGAGCAGTTGTTATTAATAATGTGAGGAGCTGGACTGAGAACTGGCTGAGAGAATGTATGCAGAAACTCACAATAGATGGATTTGATTGGAGACCAGTTGCCTGTATTGCCATGTAGGGATCAATATTAACACTAATAATTTTTAATATTTTAGTTATTGATCTGAATGTAAGTATTGATTTGATGATTGTGCAACTGCAGATAATGCTGGAGAGCTGTGAGGATTATTGGGAGATTGGACTGATTGGGGCATGATGCTTAATTTGGAGTGTCATGCATGTGGGACATGATGAATGTTCAACAAATGGGCACCTTTCAGAGAAAACTGCGCTGCAATTAAAAGTAGAAGTAAAAAAAACACAATCATCATAACTACTCTTCTGTCAGTAAGCTGAAGGTAGAGCTCAAGGGAAAAGCATTTGGCTTGTGACATCAGATGGGATATGGCTTTGTTGGGATTGCACTACGCCACTTGGTCTGCCTACTCACCTCACTGTGAGAGCAGTTTCTCACTGCAGGCAACAAAAAAAGGACGAGCATATTGCTTTAAAAAGTTTGCCACTAGCTACAAGATCCAGGCCGTTTTGTCCAATATTAGTCTCCTCCTGTGATTGAAATTGAGACTTTGGAAAGGATACAGTAGAGGGTCACTAAACGTATTGGCAGCATCAAGTGGGTGAATTATGGAGAATAATATTGGGCAAAGGTGTAAAACATGCGTACCAGGCAATCCCATGGTTTTCCTGGCTGTTAAGTTTCCCTCAGTATCAACATTCAAGATTGGATTGGATAAGGAAGGCAAAAGGAATGAAAGATGGGAACAGATTTTTGATGTATAAATATTTCAGTAAACTTAAGGCACACCTGGGGAAAAAAGGTCGTTCATTCATTGAGCTCATTTCGTGATGACATTTGTTCAGAGTGCCAGATGTCAGCTGTGCATCTGGAATTATCAACGCGATTGGTGTAGCACTGCCCATAGACTTTGCCCTAGATTTCTGTAGTAATGTCTAATCCCTTTTAAAAAGAATAGTAAATCAAGATCAGAATTAGTAGTTCTTCCTGGAGGACATCTATTAGGGCCCAGAATTTGGCCTCCAACAAATACATCAGGTTCTGTCCTAAATCAGGAGGTTACACAGGGCATTATAAGGAGCTAAGCATTTGCCATGCTTTACAAGGCCAGGGATGTCAATGATGTGCAAACAAGGGCATTTGTACTGAACTTCCTCAGTCCCGTCTGGTCACCGACCTGCCACGACTCAAGTCTGATATGCCCTGTAAGTTGAGGCACACTGGCCTTCAGAGGAACATAAACATACCATGGGGATTTATCAGGGTATGAAGTGTGGGTGGATTCTTCTTTCCAAGCCAGTGAAGTTATCTGGATCTGCAAAAATGGGTGAGAATTTATTTATCTTCACCCTTGCACAGGTAGCTGTTTAGAGATAACTAGGCAAGTGCTCAGCCAATCCTACCCTACTAACAATCGCCTTTCATAATTTCTAGCAGAACGATGCAGGCTAGTGCCTTTTATGTGCCTTTAATGATGCAGGCTTCTGGCAGCCCCTTGTAAATTACATGTTCTCCCATTGACCCAGAACAATACAGCAGAGTAAGTGTTAGAGTACAATTTCGAAATAATCAGAGGTTGCAACCCATGGACTTTGGATCCGGATTCTTATTCAGATATCTTTCTCAATGCCATTAATGACAAAGAAAATGGAAATAACTTTATCCATCAACAACAAAGTTATAATACTGCAAAAAGAAAATACAAAAGCTTCCAGACTCTCAACCAGAGCCAAAAATTGTACAACTAAGAAAAATAATGACAAAACAAAATTGCTAAGCCATTTGGTCTGCAGTGGTTAATATTGTTGCTTCACAGCACCAGGACCCCACATTTAATTCCAGCCTTGGGTGCCTGTCTGTGTGGAGTATGCACTTTCTCCCCATGTCTGTGTGAGTTTCCTCCAGCTGCTCAAGTTTCTTTCCACAGTCCAAAGTTGTGAAGGTTAGGTAAATTGGCTTTGCAAAATTGTCTTAGTGTCCAAAGATGTGTAGATGAGATGGATTAGTCATGGTAAATGCACAGACTGAAGATGGGTTGAGAGGGGGGCAGGTGGTGTAGGGTGGGGGATGGGCACAGGAGTGGTGTGTGGTGTGGACCTCGATAAAATGCTTTTTCAGAGTCTGTGTAGCTGAATAGCCTCCTTCTGTACTAAGGGGATTCTATGGTTCTATGTGTTATAAATGACAGTTGACAGCAACAATTTCAAGGCTACAGTACAATCTTAGCTTCAGTTGCTAGATGTACATCAGTCAATCTTCATTGCTGCAGTACGCAATGCTATGTTAACCTCCCAAACAGATTATAATATAATTACTGCATGCAATCAATTAGAATGCTATTTTGCTGGAGAAAAAACAGGAATTCTTTTGTAATTAGTCCTTCAACTTTAAAAGTAAACTTTTATCAGCATTGTTATATTAGCTAAACACCAAAGCCAACAGGAATATGTAAATGTAACAATGGTGTAAATGTATTAATTACTTGAAAATGCAAAACATAATTGTTACATTAAATGAGCCATCTATTACCAGCTAAAGTCTTTCAGCCTCAAGCTGTGATAAGCAAGTCCAGTCGAAAGCTGAAAATGTATGCAGCAAAAATTGAGTTCCACGGTGCTGCTCACAGCAAGAGACAATGAAAAATGAAATTAATAGCTCTGACTGCGAGTAAGTGGCTCAGCTTTTCTGACAGCTTGATGGATGGTGAACTGTGGACTGATGCACCAAATGGAAACCTCAGGGAACAGATTTTAAATACAAATGTTGAGATGGACTATCCACTGTCTGTATTTACTGGTGTTCAGAATGCACACTGATGAGTGATTATAGATTGAAATCAATGCATTTCCCAAAGTTGGGTTAAGGCTCTTTTTAACATGGGTGCCTAAATAAACATGCTACTTACAATGACTGCATAATCTGTTAATGCACACACCATTCTTTATTAAGCAACACATTTTCCAGTTCAAGTCCATAAATAGGTATTTCCAACCAAATTATTAAAACTTCACTGAATATTTCTCCCCATTCACTGGCATTTCAGTAATCCCAGTGCAACCCATCAACCAGTCAGCAAACAGGATGATAGAGCCTGGTTAATACACTTCAGACAGGTCACATCAGTCCATGGAATGAACCAATTCATCCTTCATATCCTAGCTACAACATTTGGCTGATATGAACCGACATCTTGCAGACTGATTAAGAATGAATAGACCCAAATGAGGTCAACAAATTAGAGGGGTTAGTTCTGGGACTCAGTGTTCATCTGATTGAGAGATAACTGCATCCATCATTTGAATTCCACATCGCAAGATTTATTTAAATTAATCATGACGTAAATTAACATAAAACAATTACAACTACAATAATTAACTACGATTAGTAGGATTAATGGTATTATGAAACTCCTGTTAAAGGCTATCAGTGCATGGAGATCGCAGGATAATTATTGTATATATTGCAAAGTAATATTGGTGTTAGTTACAATAAGATTGCACCCAACAATGCATAATGCCTTGCAATACACCTGCCATTTTGGAAACTTCCCCAAGGAAGGGTGTTATGCGAAGAACATTATATCTGATCACCATATCATATATGGCAGCCTGAGAGGACATTCTTATACTTGATGCTGAAACATGACCTGGCATACTGTTCTGATCAATGCTACATCTAATGAGGTGAAGCATAAACACCTCTGCAAGAGCACAACTGGACCACTATAGAGCCAGGCAAAGTGCATTTTGTTTCAAGCAATCCAGATCAGCGCTCTCAGGCAGGTTGATTGAACCAGTTCCAGGATCAGGGAGAGGTTGCCTGAGCAACCCAACTCCTAGTGGAGAACACAACTGGAGATACTGGCAGCGTGGGGCAAGCAGACAGGCACCAGAGCTGTGTCCAAAGTAGACTTTTCACCCACCTGCCCAATGCAATGCGGTTCCCTCCCATCGCAAATCCCAGCAGGATTAATGCTGGATAGGAACAGGAGCCACAGTCTGAGCAAATATGGGGTATGATATTTAATTGCTGAGTTTCATGACATGGACTTTGTGTAACAGCATAGAAAATGTATGAAAGAATCTCTTCCAATTGTGACCTTCTTTAGTTATTCCTGGATTATATTGTCAGTGGACAACAGAATAAAAGTGTCAGTAATTCAGGAAAAAGCAGGCTGTTGCTGACATAACAAATAAATTGAATAACCCCTGAAAGTGGCACAGGGATTGCAATGCACATTAACCCACACTCATTAATTGTGATGCAGATACTGCACCAACTCATACTGCATACTTATTGCAATGATTTCAGTGTGCCACCACCGATTGGCCAATACTGTGAGTGACCTGCTCCACTTCAGGCTAGTTAGTATCATTTAAAGCTAACCTCTTAATAGAAAGCTCCTAAAGGTTCTCCACCTCTCTTTTCCAGCAGCTTGTCACACTTTGCATAGTCTTTGCTCATTTCCCAAGTCATGATGCATTTCAAGAGCAATGTCCACTCATACACCTATATCTGGTAGCACTAGTTTATGCAGAAACTTTGAAGTCAGCAAGAATTGCTTCCACATCAGCTGTATCACATCTTGTCAACCTTTGCAAGTTTAAGGAACTTTTACTAGATCAGAACACTAGTAGTATTGAGGCAATAGCCAGAAGCAATAAACAGGAACTAATCTGTAAATAACATAGGTATGGGGTTGATGTGTTTGGCTTGTTACAGGAGATCAATCATCATGGACTCACTTTCTTTCCTCCTCTTGAAATGTAGTTTGGATGGGTTCAGATAGTTTGATTCAGATGTCCAGCTGTTGCAGGATTCTTTCAAAGAGACTAATGTTAAGCAGAATAAACAACTTGTTGTTTTCAGATCGAATCAAGAGATCAAGTTTGGCACAGTGATTAGCACTGCTGCTTCACAGCACCAGGGATCCAGGTCCGATTCCTGGCTTGGGTCACTGTCTATGTGGAGTTTGCATGTTTTCCCTGTGTCTGCGTGGGTTCCCTCTGGATGCTCTGGTTTCCTCCCACAGGTGTATTGGCCATGCTAAATTCTCCCTCTGTGTAGCCGAACAGGTGCCAGAGTGTGGTGACTAGAGCCATTTTCGCATTATGGGTTCTGCATTATGGGTGGGATTTTACCACTGCTCTATGCCCACTTTGCGGCAGGAAAATGCTGTAAAATTGGGCGTAAAGAGGCGAGCGTGAATGGCGCCGGTTTTTATGACACCTGGATTTCCAGCGTGGTCAGCCTCTTACCAGGAATGGGTGAGAAGCTGGTCAATTTATTTAAATTTATTGAAATAGGGTCTTGAGTGTATTTAGTGAGCTCGGTGCTAAAATGTCCAGGCTCGCTTACCTTTATGGCCTCACCAGGAGAGATTCTTTCCGGCGAGGAAGACACCTCCCCATGAACGGGGAACAGTCATGTTAGCCTCACCAGTAGAACTGGGGGACATTGAGACCCCCCTGGGGAGGCCGAAGGCAAGACAGAGGGGCCCCTTGGGCAATGCCAGACTGATAGTGCCAGCCTGGCACCTTGGCAATGTTCACTGGGCAATGCCCACTTAACAGTGCCAGGGGGTAGGGCCTGTAGGGGGAGAGTGGCCTGCTGCCACTCTGCATGTGATTGGTGGCAGAGAGCGGCCAGTCCGCGATCAGTCTGGGTGATGGGGGCTGCTTCTCAGGCTGCAGGTCTCCGCAATTGCAGAGGGTGCTACTTGAGGCTGCCTGCAGTAGCAGGGGCCTGACAACTTTCTTTATCTGTCAGATCCCTGCTACTGTTAACGCATATGTGCAGCATTAGAGGTCTGCACATGAGCAATACCTCCCAATTTCACGCCTGCTCAACACTTAGAAAAAATCTTGTAAAATTCCACCCTGTTTCAGAGATCCGTGGATAGGTTTATGGATGAAAAGGGATTGGTTTAGGTTAGAGGGTCATTGGTTTTTAACTGGTCGACGCAACATCGTGGGCCGAAGGGCCTGTTCTGCGCTGTAATGTTCTATGTTCTATTGGATATGCCTTCATTGAGCATGATGTAATATGTCACTAGATGTTTTTAACTGATTAATTTTGTACCATTTTGTTTATTAGTATAATCTAGTTGAATAAAAGATTATATATAGTTTATTTAATGCATGGTGATTCTTCTGAATTTTTTATTAAAGTACACAATTTACTAATGTTGGCTGATGAAACCCAGCATTTCCATTGTACCCTATCAGACAAACTACTTCACACTGTTGACTCACAGGGGAAAATTCCTCAAAGGCAAACATTCAAAATTCTCATCTTTGTACCATCCACTATTTTTCTGAAGAACAATGCAAAATTCCTTCCAGGAATGTGATAGTTCTTATAAAATTGTACTTAAAACATATATTGTTAATTACTATTTTCAATCTGCACTTTAAAGGTTGGGTCTCTGAACCATAAACAAACAACAGCCAAAATCCCCAATCATGATTGCAGACGTCTCTGAGGGAAAATCATATCAACTCAGCATTCCACCCACCTCCCTCCCCCTCCAACACCACCACTATCCTATACTGAAGCAAAATACTGCAGATGCTGGAATCTGAAACTAAAATAGAAAATGCTGGAAAATCTCAACAGGTCTGACAGCATCTGTGAGGAGAGAATTGAGCCATAGAAATGTTGGCTCTATTCTCTCTCCACAGATGCTGCCAGACCTGCTGAGATTTTTTGTTTTTCTTCAGCATCCCTCCACTTCTTCCCCTGCAACTGCTCTGTCCCTGTAACCCCGTACATTTACCATGGTTAATCCGCGTAACCTATACAACTCGGAACATTAAGGGGTAACTTAGCAAGGCCAGTCGACCTAACCTGCAGATCTTTCGATGAAAACTGATGGGTTATCAAAAACAGTAGCATTTGGATACAGTCAGAAGCGGAAGGGCAATCAGCTCCTCCATAAGACCAGGAGGAAAATGGAAAGGATCCACTTCACTTCCCTCTTTCAAATAAGAGGGGTATACAAATCAGTGTGATTAAAGTATCTCTTCAGCATCTCAATACCTTATTGCTGAAATGCTTTGAGGAGACTGCTAATGCTATCAATAGCAAAGTTGATTCTTCTACACCAGAGTAACTGACAACTGTATAAATGCAAGCTCAACACATATAGTTTGATGGATATGGCTTACCTGGATCCTGTTCAATAAGAGGTGCAGCTGGGCATAGCCCAGAAGCTGAGAAACAACATCACCATCTTACACCAGTGGGCTGAGTTGCTCATCTTACATGTGTAATAAAGAGATAGCTACCTCCAGCATTTATATTTCCTGCTGTCTGCAGAAGCAGCATCGTTATTTTGGTCTCAGCAGTTTGGAGGCAGCTGCAGCACCTCATTTACCCCACAGGGTTGCTGGCAGTGTTAGAAATGACTGATATTGGCAGTGCAGTAAGAGCATGGTTCCCTGAGGTAATAAGATGCAGCCAATATTGATATTGTAGACATGTGACATAGAATCTAGACTTGCTACTTTCAGTTGGGGTAGTTGGCAAAACAGAATGCCTTGCTGGCTAATCTACTGTCATAATTTGTTTGCCACCTGCCATCCTTATCCATGTTCCTCGTCAATGCAACCTGGCAGCCTTCCCCTGAAGCGTCAGATGGGTAAGCAACAAGAATCATTAAGATAACCTCGGGCACTTCTGTCTCTCAGCTCTGAGGTTGATTTTGTTGCTGTTCTTACAGCAAACCTTCTCCCCATTGCTTGACTCCAAACAGCATGGAGCTGTTAACAACTCCCGGATACTAGAAGGTGAAAGCACTTATTTTCCACAATGATATTTGAACCTCAGTAAATGAAAATGTCACGTTATTTTTATCAATTTAAAAAGATTCAACAGTTCTCATCATGTTTCATAGGGGTGAAAAATGTATTTGTTTTTCCCCCAATTTTCAAAACTTCCAGTTCCTGTTGCTCTCTGCACTTTTCCTTTAAATAAATTGAATCTTCGACATTCCTGTAGTTTGTTCAAAAAATCATTCTAGTTGTTTCTGGGTTTTATTGGACCAACCTTTCTTTTGGAGTTGTGTGGCGGGATTCTCCGATATTTTCCGTACCTGCCCCACTGCCAGCAAGAATGGAGAATTTGGAGCTCAGCCATGGTTCTTGCTGTAATGTTGCATTTATTAAAAAAAATTGTACCAATACATCATTTATCCCATTAAGTAATCCTTAAGTATCGCATGAGCTGGAAAGCTTTAATTTAACAAGACCTTGCTTTCCATCTTTGTTTAAAAACAAGTTTCTTAAGATTTTCCTGACCCCACTTTCTGCTGATGGCACTGACTTTTTCTGGGTGACACTTTCACAGGCATGGGCAGCCCTCCAGAATGTTGCTGACGTTGGTGGGCGTTCTGCATGGGCAAGTATAAACAGTGATTGTTGGCTGGTTATTTGGGCATGGAAGGTATCACAGCTGAGTCCAATCTTGTCTTCATTTGACATTCATGCGCTTGCATTTTCCCATTAGGTGCTACTGCATAATAATCAGAAACAGAAAGGCTGATTTTTTTTTTGCCAATTTCTAGGCCAGAAATTCGAAGATCTATTGAAGCACTCGGCAGCTGCCATGACTAGGAAAAGCCAACATGGCAGAGATAAGGGATTACAGCTAGAATTTTCCTGGTGCATTGGGTGAATGAGGTGTTTACTGTTATCAATCATAGTTGTTGGTCATCTTATTACTTGAATATTCATTTACTGGTTATATGAAAAGAAAATCAATTCTTGTTATCTTAGTTCCAAATAAAAGAATATCTTAAGACCGTAAGATATAGGAGCAGAATTCGGCCTACCGTTCGATCATGGCTGATATGATTCTCATCCTCATTCTCCTGCCTTCTCCCCATTAGCCTTGATCCCTTTATTGATCAAAAAATATACAGATATATCGAGATCATAAACAAGTCTAGCCAGTAAATGGAAAAGCATCACAAATGTCACCTACCTGTCAATACATAGAGTTGGGAAATGGCAAAACAGTCTATTTGAATATTGATGTACCGAGAAGAATTTTATGTTGCATTAGCAGCATTATGTCTCTCTCAGCAAATTAGACAGATGACAGTGGTGGCAACCTGTCTTTCCTCAATGTGTAGAGGCAGTAAAGCAAGGAACAAATAGGTCAGATTTCAACCAAAACCTTTTGGTGATTCAGATTGCAACTTTTTGCTGCTGCATCATTGACAGAGCCCTCAGCTATCCCCGCTAGGAAGGAGAAGCAATTAAGGGAGCTTGGAAGATAGGGGAGGGCTGTGACCAAGAGAAGAGAGGAAGAGAGTACTGATTGGGAGAGGAAGAGGTTCAATCAGGAGCTGGTAATGATTTTGGGAGCTTTAGTGGATTTGGAAGGCATCTACAGAATCTCCACTCAGAGGAATATAGTTTATATAATTTACATTTTTGATGACAGTCTGATGTGGTTCCTTTAAAAACAACATGAATGCTTGTATTTCACAGTTCTTGGCACCATCACAAATACACTGACTTGATTATTGTGCATCACAGAGAGTCACAATTGCAAAGATAAGGACAAACACTGAATAAAAGGAGCCCTGTTAATATGATTTATATGTGTTTTATATCCCTGTAGCAGTTGTAGACTGTAATCAATAGGAATCCCTTAAGGTGCAGTGCAGTTTATAGTTTTGAAATTAGTCCCAGATAACCAGTTTTACTTATTGTTTAATTGTAGCTTTTGGATGATTGCCCTATTACCGCAACTTGTTTATGTCAGTGGTATTCACTCATTCCAGAGATAATGACGCTTTGCTCCTTTTGCTGACTAATATGTATCATCTGATAGAAGGTTTTGTCTGTCATTTGGTGAAACCAGAGACACTCAACTTTGGCAACCACCCGATCAACAGGTGTGCAGCTAATGAATAGGAGCACCATAAGAATCTGAATTAAATGGGGTCTCTGGGACCACATGAGCAAAACCAGCCACCCCTGGTCCATCCAGTTCAGATGTCATTGAATTTCTAGACCTTAGTTTCACCACACAGATGCTTATACTTTGCCATAAAAATATCTAACCTCATGAAAAGTTGGGAGCTGCCTGAGAAGTTTAAGAGTAGGCCAGTCTTCCACTTCAGTAACGCAGAGATGAATATGACTCCTGCAGGAAATCTTTGTGAAGATGAAAATAGCAGAGAAAATATTCATACTGGCTGTGCAAGGAATCAAAAGAGCCATAAAGAGACAGTCAGTAACATCAGAAGCATTGGTAATCAAGGAAAAATAAGATAACAGAGCAAAGTAGTAGTGAAGAGTGTTATAACTGAAGTAATAATCTTGCCCTGGAGAAAACAAGTATATCTTATGTTATAATTTATTTACTCAAAAAATAAAACTGGCAATACAAAGATATGACATGGGGGTCGTTTAAGAAGTAAATTATTTTGCAGTGCAGAAGTGGGAAATATGTAAAAAACACAATTTTAGTTACATTTCTCTGCAGGGATTTATGCTTAGGTATGCAAAGTGAAACAGCATACGACAAGTACTCTCAACATTTCCCAAAATAGGTGAATACCTATATTTTAACAGAAAAGGGTACAGTAATGGGGAGCTTTAAGTATATGGAACATGTGATGATTTCAGAACTTAAATATGAAAGGGTTTGTGGAAGAGAATAGATAGGATACTTATATTCTTCATGAGAATTTCAGTCAAAACTCCTAATACTTTAGGACAGTGCAAGATGATTATTGAGGCAGATTGTGAATTGCAATTACAAAGGAATGTATTGTTTGTATACTTTTTAATGCACATTTTCATCACTGCAAATGGATAAGGAAAATATAAGAAAAGATCATCAACACTGTGGGTGCAACTTTCCAAAAGTTGTACAGTGTTGGATCAGATGAGAAAAGCTGTGTGAAACTCGTCAACCTCTCTGCTGCCTTTTCCCGCCTGATTTAAAAGTATAGAATTCTGGCGAGGACCAGGAAGCTGGGAGAGAAACACACATGCTCCCCCTAATTCCCCACTGACATTCGGATCCCCCAGTGAATAAGTGGAACACGCCAAAAACTGCCACATGCAGAATGGAAACCCCCCCCACCCCTTAATGGAGGAGGATAACCTCCCCTGCCAGAGGCCCCTGCTTGTGCCCTTCCTGACTGTGCCTCCCCAACCCCTCCTGCAGCAGTCTCCGCACCCCTCCCAATTCAATGTTCCACCCCACTGCAGTCTACAAGCCCCATCTCATTACATTCTGCCCATCCCTTGCACTGCTGTTTCCCCACCTCCTCTCGCTGCAAACTTCCCATCCTCCCAATGCAGTTACCACCCCCTCCCACTGCAGTCTCCCAACCTCCCCCATTTTCAGGATATTTTCTTGCTCCCTCCCATTGCAGCTTTGCTGGTACCCATGTGTGAACCTTTCATTTGGATTGATCAACTCTCTTACTTCATTTGTTGTCTATTTCCACAAAGTGACACCTTTGTCTTTAAAGAATGTGTCATTGTTTTGTATCTTCCCAATAATAGAATGCCTGAAAGATTTGTTCATATGAAAACATTTCAACAGCAGGGTCATTTTGGCAGTATACAGAAGAGATGCAAATTGACCTGTATTTGGTTTTGATTTTACAAGGTAGTTCCCATCACCGCCTTCGAGTCTGTCTTATGGGAAATGCAAACCTTCCAACTGAAGGGATCTCCGTCTGCAAGCATCCTTTGAGGTTTTAACTTTTCCGCCATCATACGGTCAAGGATCCATTCAGTCCCTCAAGTCTGTTCCGTCATTGGCTATCATTCATAACCCTGAGCATTGGACCTGGGGCCTGGGTCTAGGCGTCCTGCAGAAGGGCAAGGGTCACCACCCGTGGAAGTCTCAAATAATCCTGCTGCCTCCCTGGTACCCGATCTCAAAAACAGCATTCATGTCACAGAAAGAGAGTTGAAATTATGGTGTCATAACTGGGTTCCATAGGACAGCTGGTGCCACTGCTGCAGAAACCAGAGAAATAATGATGTTGGAATGCCTCTGGCGCTCCCAGATGGCACGCCTGATCTGACGGCATGGCTGTGTCTGGCATGTACTGAGGGAATGTGCAGGTCCAGTTAATGCCCTCTCCTATTCACTCACAGCTGAACACAGCTTCAGCTACACAAGGAATTTCCACTTGTGCTAATTGAAAGGACTAACCATCTAACTTCCATTGGATTCATTTTAGCTGGTGCGGTCTCTTTGGAAGTACTGTGTTATGTTTTTGCCAATGTCTGCTGCCGCCTTGGATTTTCAAGGGAATGGTGTGGGATCCTGACCTGGAGTCTACTGCCCTGTCAGGAGAAAGACTGGCTGAGTTACTGGGGTTATAATTTCAGAGTGTCTTCGGCTGCAGTATGATGTGGGAATGGAGCACAGGCAGCAGAGAGAGGGAAGCATCCAGCAAGGGTCTTTTGGGAGCATTTCTACCTTCACCTCAGCCTGAAACAATATGCGAGGTGTCTGCATTTTAAGAAGCACGTGTCCACTATACTGTGTCATATCCTCCATTCTGACATACAGCCTCACAGCAGGGTGAGGCTGATGCTGCCAGTAGCCGGTAAGATCACTTTCATTCCAACAATGCCAGTGAATTCTTCCAGGTGAGAGCAGCCAACGTCAGTAACATTCTTCAGTTAACCATCCAAAGTGACCTCAGGGAGGTCCTGTATAGAAAAGAGCATTTAGATTTGTCAGGCTGTCAGGTCCCACACGCGAACAGTGAGATATTCCATATTCAGGGTTAGATTTCACTGTACCAACATCCAGTTGGTGCGAGACCTTGACCAGAGGTCCTGCCAATAAATGTCCTATATACTGGCAGCAGCTATGGTGCCATGACACTGTTTCAGTCGGCTGTACCCACCAAATTTGATCTACCAAAATGAACCAGAGGCTGGTTGCCGGTGACAATGTCTGTGTTCTTTACACCTAACTAACAACACCCGTCCGAACATGCAGGGATACTGCTCCTATTATGAAAGCCATGCAGTCACAATTTGTCTGAGCCTATATAGCAACAAGTTTGACTCACGTATTGAGTGGTTCTGCCTGTTTTGCAGTAGCAATTGAGTTCTCAGCCATCAGATGTTGCATCATGTTTGGGTCCACAAAGGGCACCTTCTCCATGCTGGAAAAAAAGGGCTCATGGCTCTGCACAAAGCTCTGTTTGAGGTTGGAATTATTGAACTTTTCCATGCTCCTTAATAGTCACTGCAAGCTGCCTGGCAGGTCTGTCAATGCAATAAAACATCTCAATGTGCGTGCTCATCAGTTATTTCATGTAGGCCATCTCATCAAAGTTATCGTCTTTGGACCCTAAACTTCCTTACCACAGACCACAATCAGTAAGGATAGGTAACAGCACCTTCTCCACGATCTTCCTCAACACTGGTGCCCCACTAGGCTGTGTTCTCAGCCCCCTTCTATACTCCTTATACACGTATAACTGTACGGCTAAATTTCCCTCCAACTCGATTTTCAAGTTTTGCTGATGATACCTCTGTAGTGGGTCGGATCTCAAATGATGACGAGACAGAGTACAGGAATGAGATAGAGAATCTGGTGAACCGGTGTGGCGACAATAATCTCTCCCTCAATGTCAGCAAAGGGAAGGAGATTGTCATTCAGGAAGCGTAAAGGAGAACATGCCCCTGTCTACATCAATGGGGATGAAGTAGAAAAGGTCGAGAGCCTCAAGTTTTTGGGTGTCCAGATCACCAACACCCTGTCCTGGTCCCTCCATGCTGACATTATAGTTAAGAAAGCCCACCAACTCCTCTACTTTCACAGAAGACTAAGGAAATTTGGCATGTCAGCTACGACTCTCACCAACTTTTACAGATGCACCATAGAAAGCATTCTTTCTGGTTGTATCATAACTTGGTATGGCTCCTGCTCTGCTCAAGACTGCAAGGAACTACAGAAGACCATGAATGTTGCCCAATCCATCACTCAAACCAGCCTCCCATCCACTGACTCTGTCTACACTTCCAGCTGCCTTGACAAAGCAGCCAGCATAATTAAGGAGTCCAAGCACCCCGGACATTCTCTTTCACTTTATTCTGAAGGGAAAAAGATACAAAAGTCTGAGGACACATATCAAACAACTCAAGAACAGCTTCTTCCCTGCTGCTGTCAGACTTTTGAATGGACTTACCTTGCAAAAAGTTGATCTTTCGCTATACCCTAGCTGTGACTTTAACACTACATTCTGCATTCTTTCCTTTTGCTCCCTATGAACAGTGTGCTTTGTCTGTCTAGCATGCAAGAAACAATACCTTCCATTGTGTATTAATACATGTGACAATAATAAATCAGACCAAATCACTTGAGTCCTTTGTAGCAGAATTTGTCAGTGAGCTGGAACATAAACTATCCTTTTCCCCCCTAACAAGACTGCAGACCACTCTCATCCAGTCATTCACCATGAGCTCTGTACTGCCCTCTAAAGTGTGCATAGTGCCAGTATCTGCACTGGTGGCAGATTGCCAGATCACATCATGATGCTTCTGCCTCAGAGGTCTGATGTTGCTTTTGTCATTCTTGAAGAGACTGCAGTGGTGAGACAGTCTTCAGATCTTAGGTAGCTGGGACAGAAATGCACCATTGACAGATTGCCAGAGAGCAGCAAGAGGGTCAGAATATTTCGTCATCCAGAATGTTCTCTGCAATGCTGAATTAAACAGGCTTTGTCATGACTGTCAAGCACTGTGTTGTCCAGTTGGTTCAGTTGATGCTGATGCTCGTTTATCCTCCTCTGGTTCTGCTCTGCATTTTTCTGTTGTGGGATACCTTTGCTTCAAAAGAAAAGTATTAGTGAGTGTGTTGCAAAATGATCAGGTTGCAGACCTACCATTACTGAATAACTGGAAGGCGTGGAGCAGTGAGAGATGAGTGCAAGGCTGGCTTCATTGGTTCGGAGTATGGAATTGAGGTGCTGTTAGTGAATGTTGGACTGAGTTCTCATTGTTAGAGATTGGTGGGGTTCTGGTACGTTGAACAGCAGCAGAGATTGTTGGTGTGGTGGCTAGGTGACAAGAAAGTCAATTCGCTGACATTGACAATCTGCGAGTGAACTCTTTCTGGTACTACTTCCAGGTCCTTGAGGTCAGGACTCTAGGACTTGACCTAGATTTGATATAGACAGGTGAAGTGAGTGGGTAACAATTTGGCAGATGAAATATATATAGGAAAGTGTGAAGTTATGCGCTTAGGTAGAAAGGATAAAGGAACTGAATATTATTTAAATGGAGAAAGACTACAGAAAGCTGGAGCACAGAGGGTTTTGGTGATCCTTGTACATAAATCACAAAAAGCTAGCGTGCAAGTTCAGCAAAAAATAGGGACAAAAACTGTCCACAGCACTCCAGATGTGGTCTCAAGAGTACCTTGTATAATTACAGCAAGACTTTCCTACACTTATACTCCAATCCCCTTGAAATAAGGATCAATATTCTGTTAGCTTTCCTGATTCTCTGCTGCACTTGTGTGCTAGCTTTCTGTGTTTTGTGTACAGCTATCCCCAAGTCCCTTTCTGTGCAGCTGTCTGCAGTTTTTCTCCATTTAAATAATACTCTGGTTTTTTTCAGGCTCTATCACAATTTATTTTGTAAATGATTTATTTGACTCTGATTTTCTTCCCAAATTGATATTTTTAATTCCTAACTTCACCAGTGTTTTGGCAATCAATCTTATCAGTATTAATTGACAAGAGATTTAAATGGACCTGCCACATAGTCCTTGTGGTTACAAGAGCAGGTCAGAGTTATTTTGCAGAGAGTAACTCACCTGCTGACTCCATCTACCTGCCCACCATCCACAAACAACAGATCATGAATGTGATGGAACACTCTCTCCATGGATGGGATTTTACGGCTTTGCTTGACCTGAGACAGGAAAATCCTGCCCGCGATCTACGGATATTTCCATTGTCCACCCCTCGCCTGTTCCAATTCCGTGGCCGATGGGGCGGTGGGATTCCAGTGCACATACCTGGATAAGTGCAGCTCCAATAACACTCAAGAAGTTCAACAGTTTCCAGGACAAAGCAGTTCATTCTAAAACCCCATACACCACCATAAACATGAGCTCTTTGCTCCACCAGCATACAGTGGCTGCAGTGGGAGCAATTTCCAAAATGCCCTGTAAATACTTACTGTGCATTCTTCGCCATCACCTTCCAAATATGTGACCTCTAAGGCAGCAGTCACATGGGGACACCACAAGCTGTCATTACGCAAGAATAGGCAATAAATGTTCACCTTTCTCATGATGATGCCCATATCCTGTGAAAGAATGAAAAGAGTCTTTAGTGGTCTGCACATATAACGTTACAACAGTGATTGTGTATATTACCTGTGTATCCATACACTACACATTGCCATACGAGCTGGATAATTGCCTGCCTGTCCTTGATGCAAAACACCAGGAAGTAAATATTATTATGTTACTCACTGTTAGCTCAGCTGGTAGTGTGTTCTATTATGTACATCCAAATGTTCAGGACTAACACAAAATGGACAGATGGAGAGAATAATTTTGTGAAATACTAGTCAAACCAAGCATTGGTGGGGCAGGATGAATATTTAAGGCAGTACTAATGATAATAAAATCATAGAATTTATAACGCACAGGACTGGAATTTGGAACTGCAGCACGGGATAGCTTGTTAACATAATTAAAAGACTGATTAAGCCCAATGATTAGAGACTGACTGGAATTTTACTGTCAGCTTGTGGGCTCTACGTAGCATCCAGATCCCGGAAGATGGCTGGAGGCAACTCCCAGTAACAGACCGGAGACCAGTGGTCCAGAGTCAGTTTGAGCTCACCCAATGGCTGTCTGGTTGATTCGTCCTCCCCCAGCCCTGGGTCCAGGTTCAGAAACCTGCTGGATGTGTCTTTCACAAAACTGAGTTAAATGAAACACAGGGTCTTCATCTCTGCTGCCTCTTTCCCTCTGAGTCACCTTAAACAACATTCAGACTGGTGTTTTTCAACTTTAAGAGGATTCAACCAATCAGCGTCAGATATTGTTCTACATTGCCTGCTGATAGGATCAAATGAGACACCTAGGAGGTCAGGGAGTGGGGGTATCCTGTGGAGGGGAGCGTTAGTCAGGAAGTGGGGGTTTGGGGCTGAGAGGAGTTTCTCCTGGGGGTTTGATCTAACCTGTACGATAGTCACACAGAAGTTAGAAGAGGTTTTATTTGGTCAAACTTTTTCTGAGTAGCTATTAGGGTAGTGCTGGTAGGATCATCTGATATTTGTGATTTCAATTGCATTTTTGGATCCTTCCCAGTGCAGAGGACATTTACACTGGGGAGCTCGGACACTACAGATCTTTATATTTATATATTCAATGTTAACCTTTTAAATTACAAGTACGGTAATGGGACAGACATTCAAACTGGCAAATAAAATAAATAAAGTTTATCAGTCACAAGTAAGGCTTACATTAACACTGCAAATGGAGTTACTGTGAAATTCCTATTGTCGCCACACTCTGGCGCCTGTTTGGGTCAATGCACCTAACCAGCACACCCTTCAAAATGTGGGAGGAACCGGAGCACCCACAGGAAACCCGCACAGACATGAGGAGAACGTGCAAACTCCATATAGCCAGTGACCCAAGCCAGGAATCAAACCCACGTCCCCAGCGCTGTGAAGCGCTGTGCTACAGTGCCTCCCTAAGTGGCAATCTAAGGGTGATGTCAGGGAATTCTTCACATGAAGAGTAAGCAAGATGAGATAACAGTAGGGGGGAAACTTTAGAATCAAATAGGTGGATGTCATGAGGGAGAAATTTCTGGATAAATAGAATAAGAGGAAACAAATAACATTGCTCACTCATTTTACCTGTCATTCTTGGAAAATATGATTCATTGTGCAATAGATGTTACATCATCTTGATGCTAGAGTAAGGCTATGTAACTGCAAATCTTTCTTCCTTTCCTCCCTTCCCTTGTTTTAGTATTCACCTGAAACAATAATACCACCTAAGTTCACTGAGACGAAATAATCTATTGTGGCATGAGTTACATTGAATTTATTCAAGGACTTCTTTGGACAATGCTCACAGTGCTCCAGAGTCATGACTAGTGGCATGTCTGCTTTCTGTGGAGACACATCTGGTGATATTGTACAAATTGGTTTGTGCGCACAAACAAGATTCATCCTCACTGTGCAGAGAAAAACATTTAAAAGAAAATTGTTATCTTTTATGGCATACTTCTATATATCTGTAGAAACCTGTGAATCCTTTATATAGCTAAGTTTGCAAAAAATATATTTTAATCATTTGTTTTGGTTTTAAATTCTATGTCGACATATATATGTGTGAATATATATTTGTGTGTGTGTGTGTGTGTGTGTGTGTGTATGTATGTGTGTATATATATGTATATGTGTGTATGTATCTATATATGTGTGTATATTATATATGTATATATGCATTATGCTATTGTTTATAGCTACTTTTCAGTTTTCCCATTGGCTGTTAGTTTCAAACACTTTATCATGTCAACAATTGAAGAGTTTGTTGTTTTACTTTGTACCATCTTTTTCTGCAGGAAATAGGAACACACAGCTATCTATTATTGGTAGGAAGAATCCCTTTTGAATGCAACATAGTGGTTTGAAATACAACCCTTTCGAAAATGCAATGCTGCCTTACAAGTGGTGCTTGTTAGAAATCCTTTACCCTGCAATCTTTCCTGTGTAATTTGTCCAAGTCGAGTCATGCATCCAGCTTAATCACGGAGTGGTGAAAAGCAAGGTCCGTTGTAAAACAGCTGCAAATATTCTATGCCACTGCCTTTGGTTTCAGAATTGGTCACCACAAAACCTATTTAAATTAGATTAGTGTCATTAATTTATCATCTATGTAGTACTTTAACACAATTTAATTTCAAGGAATACGGTTTTCTTTCTGTAACAATGAGGTAAAAATGGTATTGATGATTAATATTGAATTATTCCTCGTATTGTTTACTAAGTGTTAATGCCAAAGAACACATCATGGCATGTCTACACTGGTGATGAGGTGGGCCATTTAAATTCCCACATACTTCCGTAGGACTGTTATATCCCACTGGATGAGAGGGGTGATAAAATCTTCGTCATTGTAAAATATCTAATATAATGTTAGATTGAATTCCCGTTGTGATGATATTGTGCCTCAAGAAAAGGTATTATATTCTTGTAAGGAGTATGTTTAAAGTTCAGCTCTGTTTTGTAGGGTGATGGATTATCCAGGAAAACTTTTAAGCCAGTAACTCGAGAACAAGATAAGTACTCATTTTAGACATGAAAGCTGGAATTTTACTTTTTTTCCTAAGGGCTGAGTGGGTATGGACCTGGGAGAGTTTCAGATCCATTTTTTGGGCGTGTTTTCAAGCCCCCCGCCTCCTCCCCCTCCCCCCAGCCATATGCACTCTGGGTGGCAAATTTTGAGCAAGTCTGTTGCTCTCTGCAGAAGCCTGTGGGTGAAGCTTAAAGCCTGAAAACTACTGAGAGAGATAGCACGCATGTGTAGACCTCTAATGCTGCACATGTGCATTAGTGGTACTGACAGACAAAGAGGGAGCTGTCAGGCCCCTGCTGTGCAGGCAGCCTGAAGCAGCTCCCCCACCTGCAATTGCAGGAGCCTGTGGCCTGAGATACAGCCCCTGCCAACCTCCCTGCTGCCCAGACTGATCGCGGACCCCTTCCCGATCGCAGCCCTGCAGTCCTTCCCTCACCAATCACTGCAGAATGGTAGCGCCCCCCCCCCCCCAACCAATCACAGTCCTGCTGCCCTCCCCTCACCAATCGCTGAAGAGTAGCAACAGACCCCCTTTTCCCCATTGGCCCTGCTCCCACTGCCTTCCCATTGGCCCTGCTCTCTGGCATTGCCCAGTAGGCATTGCCCAGCTGCCCAGTGGGCCTTGCCCATATGCGAGGCTGGCACTTCCAAGGTGCCAGGGTGGCATGGCCAGTCTGGCACTGCCCAAGGGGCACCCCCTTAATCTTGGCCTCCCCAGGGGCCCGAGTTGACTACTCCCCATTCTATTTCTCACCAGCGAGAATCTCTACCAGCGAGGCCATGAATGCAGGCAAGCCTGAACAATTGAGCGCCGTGCTTGCTAATCACATTGAAATATATACTTAAATAAGTTTGAATACATTAAACAACCTCTTGACCATTTCCAGCAAGAGGCTGACCACACCGGAAATCCTACTGTCATAAACCAATGCCAGTAGCGCTAATCGCTTTATGCCCCACTTTATGACTGCATTGCACCTGAAAACAGGTGTGACACAGTTGTAAAATACTGCCCACAGTGATTGTTTAGACAGAGCTAATGCATTTGTGTTTACCTAGGTTCCCCCTGGGGTTTCAGAGTAGAGTTTTGATTCGGTTGATTGACAGAGACAAAGTCATGTGCTCAATGGAGGAGCCAAACTTGCCAGAAGGAAAGAGTTTCTGTTTAATTATGGAATACGAGCAGATGCTGTCTGGGCTGCCAGCAAAAAGCAGTGTCTCTCACCCTCTCTCACTCTCTCTATTGCCAGAGTTGTTCTGAAAGTTCCAGGACTGTTAACCTAAGAAAACAAGTATGCCTGTGTTTTGCTAGGTTTTTTTTTAAAGACCAATTTAAGTTTATAAGATAAAATTTGCTGGATTGGAACTCATAGCGATAGATTAGTAGTTAAGAATTGTATCTTGTCATATTTAAACATTGTTCAATTGTTAAAACTTAAGCTAATTCATTTAGTATAAATAAACAATGTTGTTAAATAAAGTTTGTTTTAATAAAAGCTCTGTGGTTTGTCAATAGAGTCATGCTTGGAGGGAAAAGTCTTATCCTCACACTAATGCCAAAGTAGAAAATGTTGGGGGTCTAATCTGGTTTCATAATATGCCTTGGGGTTTATTTGATCTGGTACTCTAACAGAGGCTGAATAGAAATATAATAAGACTAAGGTATACAGTGCAATTTTTCACTGTGACACAGAAAATAATTATTTATACAATGCTTTTCTGTCTCATGATCAACCTTTTGTGCTCTGAACAGAACAAATCAAACCAATCAAACAGAACAAATGACTTGAGGGAATTTGATGTTATTTCATTTACATTTAATACCAATTTAAATTGTGCTTAGCTATGTGCCTACGCGGTAGATTTTAATTTAGAAAGATAAGGTTAACCCAAAGAATGGTAATACTAACAAAGAAAGGAAAGATAAATGATGAATAATATGACTTTTAAAAATTCTTTTATGAAATGTGGCATACTCCTGGCTGGTGAAACTCGCTATCAGCTGACATGCTCCAACTACCCATTGGCTATAAAAGATTATCTTGGTCAAACAAGGGCCCAACTCCATTGTTATTAAGATAAAACTTATTGAAAACACGAAGATGGAATGCACATTCTTCTTTCAATTTTGGACTTCACTTGTAAATATTTCACGTTACATTCACTTTATTCATGTGTGTATCTTTTTTTTTACATAAGCTTAATCAGACAGGTATATGTACTGGCACAACTATTGTTGGAATGTGTTGATGGTTGTACAGGAGTTAGAGATATGTTTTATCATGAATGAAATAATGTTGTTTATTTTGTTTACTTATTTAATGTTCATATTAGATTCCAGAGTAACTCACTATTCTGTGGGGCATTGGTGAACTGCAAGTTCAGTGGGTTTGATTTCTTCTTTGCATTGTAAAGGACATTATACAAAATCATTTTCTGTGGGTATAATTGAAATGTAGTGGGTGAACAAAAGGCTCTGTAAGAACTCTGCCAGTCAACACCCTAAGATAAACTCACATGTGGACAGCACTGACACACTCCTTTAGGTTCCTCATTTTCTTAGCTTGACTGGCAGTCCCATTAGCCCTTCACCACACCCAGGATGCCAAGACCTTCCCATTTCAATGCTCCATGCTCCAATCCCACTTTCTGTCCTCCTTTGGATCTCTGTTCCCCTCTTTTATGCTCCTGCCTGCATTTCCCCTCGCTACCCCATCCCACCACTGCCTCTCCCCTTGCCTCGCCAAACTTTCACATAAGCTGTAATTCTGCAGCTCCCCTCCCCCACACTGTAAAGTTCATCAAGAAAAATCCCTAACCTTAGACACAGCCGCACAAAGCAAATTGGTACACACCACCTTTAAACAAATATGATCCAAGTGAACAAGGTTATCATGTGTGTTGACTTTATCTTGAATTGATAATGGATAATCATGCCATGCAAATCTATTTCAAGTAGAAACCCACCACAAGTTAGTGTGAGGCTGATACAAACATGCCACTAATTTAGTCTCTGCAATCCAATTTTTTACCATTAGAAAATCAAAATTTCACATCTCACCTTCTCTCGTGGCACACCAAGCAATGTGGCACACCAAGAATATCCCAGATAGAGATTTGAACCAAATTCAATTTAAAACCTTTGCTTTGATCTGAAAAGTATATGGATACTGTTACAATCACCATAGAGACTTGCTGTTTAAAGAGGATTTTGAAGGCAGCAATTATCTGAAAGATATAATGCTGCAAGATTTTACATTTTTAAACTAAACAAACTTTGCTGTACATGAAAAAGCGAACAGTTCAAGAAATATCAACTTAACTGTGCAGTTTGTCAAGACATAGAGAATCGATCCAGTTCCCCTTTTACTTCCTCAATCTACCCAGGAGTTCCCTTATGGGATCTTTGAAGGCTGAGGGGGGATATTATAGAGACATATAAGATAATGAAGGGGATAGATAGGATAGAGGTAGAGAGATTCTTCCCTCTTAGAAAGAATAGCAGAACTAGAGGGCACAGCCTCAAAATAAGGGTGGGGGGGCAGTTTAGATCGGAGTTGAGGAGAAACTTTTTCACTCAAAGGGTGGTGAATCTCTGGAATTCTCTGCCCGTTGAAGTGGTGAAGGCTACCTCGCTGAATATATTTAAGTCACGGGTAGATAGGTTTCTGATAGACAAGGGAATTAAGGGTTATGGGAAAGTGGAACTGATCCACTTCAGATCAGCCATGATCTTATTGAATGGCAGGGCAGGCTCGAAGGGCTAGATAGCTTACTCCTGCTCCTATTTCTTATGTTCTTATGTAAGCATTCATTCACTTATTTTCGAATTCAAGCCAAGTCTGTCAGAGCTCGCAAGAACTCATTTTAATTTCAGTTTTCTTTGAGTTTAGAGTTTTTATAGGAATGATTCCATTAGTGTTTGGTTAAGTGATCCTGCAACATTATTTTCAAAACCGCACAACCTTGGTCTTCTCAGCTCAAGCTTGGGTCTCACTAAATTTGTTCTCAGTGTTTTAAAACTTAGGAATCCTCCTGGTTCCTAATGATATCTGCACTCCTTATCATTGTCCAGACCTAGATTGCTTGACAGCTTAATGAAGGGAATGCACTGATGTTATGTATATGGATTTTAAGAAAACAGTTGATAAAGTCCCACTTATAAGCTAGTTGACAAAATTGAAATACATGGATTGAAAAGGTGAGTGTCCGCTTGAATTCCAAAAAACGGGTTCAGGATATAAACAGTGAGTTGTGATAGATAGTTGTTTGTCAGACTAGAGGATAGTAGACTGCAGTTCACTTGAGGAAGGTGGAGAGAGAGGGTCCAAGGCATTTGCCAGGAGATTCCAATAACCAAGTTATATATACAAAAAGGCAGTCTTCCCAGTACTGAGCCTTTGGAACAGCACTGATTGCTCTGGATTTCTCCCAATCATTCCAAGTTAAGAATAAAGTTCAGCCTATTTTTCCTCACAAACACTTTCTCCAAACTGAGCATGAACTCCTATCCACGTTCTATGTGGTGAAAGATAAAGGAGGATTTTCTCTGCTTAAGGTGCAGGCCTGAATAACATTTACTTCCTTTGCTCTCCCAACCCTCTGTGAACTGTCTCTGTCTATTCCCAAACTGAAGCATAAGAACCTCTATAAACCCCTCAGCCCATCTCCAAAGCAATGCGGCATACTTGGGCTGTTCCAAACAAAAATGTGAACTAATTACCTTTTGCCTTCAAAGCAGCCTCTTTGATTCTGTGACACACATGATGAATGTATATCTCCAGTGGAATTAGCAGCCCTTTTTCCAGGCGTTCTGCTTCCACCAATAAACCCCCTTGTTTATATATTAAAACAAACAGTGATCCTAGCACTGACCCTTGGGGATCCGCATTCTCTACCATCCTCTATATTCTGTAAAGCAAATATTTATCACAACTCGATATTTTCTGTCCTTAATCCATTTTTTCCTTTATAAGCTGGCACAGCCTTTTTGTCGACACATGAGCTTCAATTTTGTTAACCAACCTCATTTGATAGAGTCCAGTGGATGCTAGACTGTATTAAGTGCTTTTTAAAAATCCATAAAAATCATTGTATTCCCTTCATTAATTGTCTTTGTTACTTAATCAAAAAATTTAATTGGATTAGTCAAGCATTATCTACCTTTTATAAATCTGTACCAACTATCCTTACTTAACTCAAACCTCTTCATGCACATGTTCATTATTCCTCTGATTGTTGTTTCTAAAACTTTGCCCATTACTGCCTGACCTGTGGTTACTTGAAAGTCCTTCCACCCTTGAATAAGTGTGTCATGTTTGCCTTCTTCCAATTCTCTAACATTTCTCTCATACTTACGAAAATTAAAAGATTGTGGAAAACCCTTTTGCTATTGCCGCTCCCATTTCCTTTAGCTGACTTGCCTACTCCAAGCATAGCTAAACTTTCCAGTACATCTTGCCCAAGAATTTTCACCCTATCCACTATCTCTCCCATCCTCCACATCTGCCAATATTTTGTCAGCATCCTCTTCCTCCACCAAAACAAACTACTGATTAAATATTCCTAACATGCTCCATGTCTCTAAGCATATATCACATTTTTGTACCCGATAGGAGCCATAAAGCTTCCTATTAATCAATATTTGTCTCTGAATTTATTGCCCATCCCAAATGGCCCTCAAATGCATGATGGTGACCTACTTTCTTGAACCACTGCAAATCCACATGATTTCCAGGATTGAGACCCAACGAAATGAAGGAACAGCAATATAGTTTCTATCGCTTATAATTTACATGCCAATCGAACATTTTTTTTGGCTTCCTTTTATGCTGTCATTGTACTTTCATATTCTGTCATTGCCACCCTCATTTTCCTCTTCACTTCCCTCCTCAACTTATTGTGTTTGGCTTGTTTCTAACTTGCAAAAATTGCCTGATGTGAATCATGCACTTTTTTTTTGTTTCATCATCCGGAGTTGGAGGTGGAATTAGAGGAACTCCGCATAATTCGGGAGGCAGAGGTGGACATTGAAAGGAGTTATAAGGAGATAGTCACTCCTAGAAACCAGTCTTGGGTCACTGCCACGAGGAGGGGAAAGAAGAATGTGGTGGGACAATCCCCTGGGGCTGTTCCCCTCCAAAATAGGTTTTCGGTCCTGGAGGCTACAGTTGAGGAGGAATCAACTGGGGATAGCCAAAGGGAGCAGGTCTCTGGGGATGAGCCTATTGTAAAAGCTCAGGTGGTTAGGGGTTGCAAAAGATTGGGACTTGTGATTGGGGACTCCACCGTTAAAGGGACGGATAGGAGAGTCGCTAGCAATGATAGGGACTCAGGGCTGGTGTGTTGCCTACCAGGGGCTGGGGTCCGGGATGTATCAGAGAGGATATTCAAGACTCTCAGGGGAGAGGGAGATCAACCCCAAGTTATAATTCATGTGGGGACGCATGATATAGGGAGGCTAAGGGAAGGGGATATTAAGCAGAGATTCATGGAGTTGGGGTGGAAGCTAAAGGCCAAGTCAGACAGAGTGGTTATCTCTGGACTCTTGCCTGTGCCACGGGATAGTTTAGAGAGGAATAGAGAGAGGGAAAGTTTGAACTCGTGGCTGAGGGGATGGTGCAGGAGGGAGGGGTTCAAGTACTTGAGCAATTGGGGCTCGTTCTGGGGAAGGTGGGACCTCTATAAGAGGGATGGGCTACACCTGAACCAGAGGGGAACAAATATCCTGGGGGGTAAATTTGTGAAGGTTATGTGGAGTGGTTTAAACTGATTCAGAGGGGGGGGTGGGATCCTGAGTAGAGGGGGTGAAAGTGAGGGGGGCATAGATGGGGACTGCAATGCACGGCATTGTGGGGGTGGGGCGGAGCAGGGTTTGAAATGCGTATACTTTAATGCGAGGAGTATTCGCAATAAAGTGGATGAACTTGCAGCGTGGACCAGTACCTGGGACTTTGATGTTGTGGCCATTTCAGAGACTTGGATAGAGCAGGGTCAGGAATGGATGTTGCAGGTCCCGGGGTACAAATGCTTTAGTCGGAGTAGAGAAGGAGGTAGAAGGGGGGGGTGGGGTAGCATTATTGGTCAAGGACTGTATCACAGTGTCAGAGAGGAACTTTGATGAGGACTTGTCTGTTGAGGTAGTATGGGCGGAGATTAGAAATAGGAGAGGAGAGGTCACCCTGTTGGGAGTCTTTTATAGACCTCCAAAAAGTTCTAGAGAGGTTGAGGAAAGGATTGCGGAGACGATCCTGGTTAGGAGTGAAAGTAATAGGGTAATTGTTATGGGGGACTTTAACTTTACTCATGTTGATTGGAATTGCTATAGCTCTAGCTCGTTAGAGGGGTCAGTTTTTGTTCAAAGTGTGCAGGAAGGTTTTTTGACTCAGTATGTAGATAGGCCGACTAGAGGTGAGGCTATATTGGATTTGGTGCTGGGTAATGAGCCAGACCAGGTGCTAGACTTGGAAGTTGGTGTGCATTTTGGGGATAGTGACCACAATTCGATTACGTTCACCTTAGTGATGGAAAGGGATAGGCATGAACCTCGGGTCAGTAGTTTCAGCTGGGGGAAGGGTAATTATGAGGCTATTAGGAGAGAATTAGGAAGCATTGGTTGGACTAGGAGATTACAGGGACTGGGAACGTCCAAGATGTGGAGATTTTTCAAGGAGCAGCTACTGCGGGTCTGTGATAGGTATGTCCCTGTCAGGCAAGGAGGATTCGGTAGGCCCAGGGAACCGTGGTGCACTAAAAAAGTTGATTCGTTGGTTAGGGAGAAAAAGGAGGCTTATGTTCGGATGAGGCTTGAGGGCTCAGGTAGTGCATTAGAAAGTTTTAGATTGGCTAGGAGGGAGTTGAAGAGGGAGTTAAGAAGGGCTAAAAGAGGACATGAGATGACTTTGGCTGATAGGATTAAGGAGAACCCTAAGGCGTTTTACAGGTATGTCAAGAACAGAAGGTTGGTTAGGGCAAGATTAGGGCCAGTTACAGACAGTAGAGGGAAGTTGTGTGTGGAACCGGAGGAGATTGGAGAGGCGTTGAACCAATATTTCTCTTTGGTGTTCACGCAAGGGGACATGAATGTAGCTGAGGAGGACACTGGGGTGCAGGGGTGTAAAATAGATAGTATTGCAGTTGATACGGGGGATGTGCTGGATATTCTAGAGGGTTTGAAAATAGATAAGTCCCCTGGTCCGGATGGGATTTACCCTAGGATTCTCTGGGAGGCAAGAGAGGTGATTGCGGAGCCTCTGGCTCTGATCTTCAGGTCGTCGTTGGTCTCTGGTATAGTACCGGAAGATTGGAGGACAGCAAATGTTGTCCCATTGTTTAAGAAGGGGAGCAGAGACTTCCCTGGGAATTATAGACCTGTGAGTCTTACTTCTGTGGTGGGTAAGGTTTTGGAAAGGATTATTAGAGACAGGATTTATAGTTATTTGGAGAGTAATGAATTGATTAGAGACAGTCAGCATGGTTTTGTAGCGGGTAGGTCGTGCCTTACTAACTTTATCGAGTTCTTTGAGAAAGTGACCAAAGAGGTGGATAGGGGTAAGGCAGTTGACGTGGTGTATATGGATTTTAGTAAGGCGTTTGATAAGGTTCACCATGGTAGGCTTCTGCAGAAAATGCAGATGTATGGGATTGGGGGTGATCTAGGTAATTGGATCAGGAATTGGCTAGCAGATAGGAGACAGAGGGTGGTGGTTGATGGTAAATATTCGTCATGGAGTTCGGTTACGAGTGGTGTGCCTCAGGGATCTGTTTTGGGGCCACTGCTGTTTGTAATTTTTATAAATGATCTGGATGAGGGTATAGTTGGGTGGATTAGTAAGTTTGCTGATGACACCAAAGTCGGAGGTGTGGTAGATTGTGAGGAAGGGTGTCATAGTTTGCAGGGTGACTTAGAAAGGTTGCAGAGTTGGGCCGCGAGGTGGCGGATGGAGTTTAATGCGGAGAAGTGTGAGGTAATTCATTTCGGTAGGAATAACAGATGTGTTGAGTATAGGGCTAACGGGAGGACTTTGAATAGTGTGGAGGAGCAGAGGGATCTAGGTGTATGTGTACATAGATCCCTGAAAGTTGGGAATCAAGTAGATAAGGTTGTTAAGAAGGCATACGGTGTCTTGGCGTTTATTGGTAGGGGGATTGAATTTAGGAGTCGCAGCGTCATGATGCAACTGTACACAACTCTGGTGCGGCCGCACTTGGAGTATTGTGTGCAGTTCTGGTCCCCACATTACAGGAAGGATGTAGAGGCTTTGGAGAGGGTGCAGAGGAGGTTTACCAGGATGTTGCCTGGTATGGAGGGGAGATCCTATGAGGAGAGACTGAGAGATTTGGGGTTGTTTTCGCTGGAAAGAAGGCGGCTAAGAGGGGACCTTATTGAAACATATAAGATGATTAGAGGTTTAGACAGGGTGGATAGTGATAGCCTTTTTCCTAGGATGGAGAAAGCTAGCACGAGGGGGCACGGCTTTAAATTAAGGGGGGGGTAGTTATAGGACTGATGTCAGGGGTAGGTTCTTTACCCAGAGGGTGGTGAGGGACTGGAATGCCCTGCCAGCTGCAGTTGTAAATGCACCTAGTTTGGGGGCGTTTAAGAGATCTGTGGATAGGTTTATGGACGAAATGGGATTGGTTTAGATTAGTGGGTTAGTGTTTTTTTTTAAAAGCTGGTCGGCGCAACATCGTGGGCCGAAGGGCCTGTTCTGCGCTGTAATGTTCTATGTTCTATGTTCTATATTACCTATCTCCTTCATCATCTAGTGAACCTTGTTTTTTTGTTACCCTACCTTTTCACTCTTGCTGGAATGAACCTATTCAGTAAATGGAGAGAAACTGTGAACTCTGAAGTACAGAGGGATCTGGGTGTCCTGGTACGTGAATCAGGAAAATTTAGTATGCAGGTACAGCAAGCGATTGGGAAGACAAATGAAATGTTGTTGTTTATTGCAAGGGGAATAGAATATAGAAGTATGAATGTTTTTCGTAAACAGGGTTTTACACAGACCACATCTGGAGTATTGTATATAGTTTGTTTTCCATATTTAAGAAAGGATATAAATGTGTTAGAAGCAATTCAGAGAAAGTTCACTTGACTGCTAACTGGGATGGGGAGTTATCTTATGAGGAAAGGTTGGACAGGCTGAGCCTGTATCCTTTGGGGTTTAGAAGATTGAGAGTTTATTGAATCATATGTTAGAACTGGAAGAGACTTTACAGGGTGGAGCACTTTCTCTATGGTAATATTCATAGCAGTGTGAATATACAGTTTTGCTTGAGTTTCGAATTTTGAATGTGACTTTCAGCATTTCAAGACACCCCTGGAAGGTTTTCTTTAGGTTTGAAGAACAATGTTCTATCACCTGTAAGGCACTGATCCTCTGCATCTGATCCAGCGGGAAAGTGCACTCTGCAGATGGGATTCCTTGCATAGTTGGGTAAAGGAAATGACAAGGGGGCCCCAGTGAAGGCTGAGGAGAACAAGATAGGACAGCGGGACAAAAAGGACGACCTCAGTGATGGGTCTGAGGATGAGCCTGAGATTGAAAAGGCTGAGGACTTTGAGATGGACAATATTAACATTCAGGGGGGCAGGGATGCAAGAGATGCATTGATTCAGCGATTCTTCATCTAGGCATCCAAGGCATGGAGGCCAACACAGTCCAGTGGCAATATCTCAGTTGCAATAGAACTTTCCTTTACAGCCATACCAGAAATGTTGCACCACACAAAGTCCTCAGACTGTGAGGCTGTGCCATATCTGGCCAATGTACAAAGCACACAGCCAAATCAGCCCTTTGAAATGAGGAAAATGTTTATGTGACTTACAAAGGAATGGACGCAAATGTGCTGGACCTAACACGGTGATGTGCTCCTGTTGTGCTTAAGGTGCTGTAAATTTATACCTGCATGAGCTGCATCTTGTGCAACGCACCTCCTCCCTCCCACCACTCTCCATACTCACTGGCAATGGCATTGGAGGCAGCCTGTTGACTTTGCTGTTGTTTTGTTGTTTTAGCTGCATTGAACTTGGTGGCTGTCCACTGGCTATCGATGCCTGAGTTGGCTCCAGCTGGAAAAGTACTTCCAACCCCACAGCTCGACTCTCCTCAGTTATCATCAAATGGCCACTGGCAGAGTGGCGGAGGAGCTGCTGCCAGCATTTGGAACACACTGAGAGGAGTCCAGGGAGAAGGCAGACAGTTCATCCTCCCGTGTTATGTGTGTCTGCACTTCCTAGCTCATCATCGATTCACGGGCACCAAGCAAACAGACAAGGTATCCCTTCCATCTCTCACACTGGCTGTGACTGCCAGAGATCACAGTTGATGTGCTGGCTTGCAGGTCCGAACTCAACAGCTGGAACCCTTAAGGGTGTCTCTCAAGCAGCCTATACATAAGAGTCGCTATTCTCTCAATGGAGAAGGATGTGTGCTTGGTGCTCAGGGTCAACGCAGTGCTAATCCCTACAGTGCAGAAGGAGGCCATTTGGCCCCTCAAATCTGCACCAACCACAATCCCACCCAGACCCTATTCCTGTAACCCCACATATTTACCCTACTGGTGCCCCTGACACTAGGGTCAATTTAGCATGGCGAATCAATCTAACCTGCACATCTTTGGAATGTGGGAGGAAACCCACGCAGATGCAGAAGAATGTGCAAACTCCACACAGACAGTGACCCAAGGCTGGAATTGAACCCGGGTCCCTGGTGCTGTGAGGCAGCAGTGCTAACCACTGTGCCACCGTGCCATCCATGTCCCATGGATTCCTACATGATGGAAGCCAGAGCAGGCAGGCCCTCATGGTTCTCTGCTGGAAAACCCATGCATCCAGCTGGACATAAAGCATCTGCCACCTGATGGATATCTCCAGGGACTCGTTCATCTGCCTTCAATTCAGCACGGCCCAGGCCTCCAGCAGTGCCTCACTGAGGCTAAAGAACAAGAAGCTTTATTGCCAATACAGAAATAACTATGTTCACAACAGAGTCAGACAGAATAACTTTGTGACTGGTCATTACACCTTCCTGACTCCAAATGCGGATCCTCCACCTGCCCAGGATATGCAACCCCGCGCTTGATTGGCTCTGCTTCCCACTTTGGCATTCGATACGGTTTAGCCTGACCACGTGGCCCTTAGGGAAGGAATCCTTAAAGGTGCTACACTACCACAGCGGCCTTGGCTACCCATCTTGGGCATCAGGATATTGTGCATGGCTCTGACCACCTGCACCAGGACAGATGAGCACTCATCCTAGCCTACACAACCTGCCCGCCCATCCTTCAAGGCCTTCTGGTGCTAATAGCATTCTTCTGCATAGTTGTGATACACACAGCACTCTCAGCCTCCCTCATAATGCTTGGCAATCTAAAGGGAGCTGCCTCCTCTCCTTTTAAACCCTCTCTGGGGACTTGGTTCCTGATGCAACCCCTCCTCGTCCACTTAGAGATCCATCCAGAACACGTCTTACATACTAAGTGGCCTTCATTGGCCACCCAGTGTAATATTGCGTTAACGGTGCAAGCTCAGGTGGGAGTGGGTTTCACATCCACTTCTCCCCAAACCAACTTGTGGTGAAGTCCTGAATATGACATTCAAGCTTATGTTCTCTGCATTAGGCTTGTCTCCCAACTCTGCCTCCTGTTCAAAGAATTCAGCAAGGTTGCTCAAAGCTGAGCTTCCATTTTTAAACTCATGCTGATATTCTTTATTCCATTTTGAACTTCTAGATATTTCTTTCTTGCAATTTTAAATAAGCATTCTACATTTCTGATCATCAATTGGTTTATTGATTCCTGGACTTGTTCTACTTCCATTTTTTGATCATAGGAATCACACTAGCTGTTTACCAGTTCTTTGTTACGCCCTTTTCTAATGAATTTTATATATATATCCCTAACCAAAATGCTTTAAATAAGCATCAATTCATACCAGCCAAACCTGAAATTCAATTTGTGATAAATTTGGTTGCAATAAAGAAATATCTAGAAATCGAAATGAACAATTATCACCTTATTTAAATCTTAAATATACATATATTTTGATCTCAACTTATAATTTTGTGTGCATCATGTTAATCTCCCAGGTAAACACTGAGGTAAAGTAATCAATGTTCCTTCCATTTCATGGTGGTTAACTGTATGTTTATTATGTGTACGCCCCTCTTCTTGGTCCTGCCCCTACCCTGACTTTACTTCTGTTATATGTGTCTTCTTTAGAATTCTGTTTCTGCGTATATTCCTTGATAAGTTAATTCTGCAGATTCTCCTCTTTCCTAATTGTTTTGTGAGCACATTGCTTTTGTCATCCTCTCTCTTGTTGACTTGGTGTGTGTCTTTTTCTTCAATTTCAATTTTACTCTTATTTCTTTATTCATCTGTGGGATGCCATTGTTGGCTAGATTGTGCTTGCTGTTTAATGGGATACATTGCTCCTGCAACTCTGTCGATCATTGTTTTAAATGTCTTCTATTTCTTTGGTGGCCAGTTTATTTCCCCTCATTTCAATTTCATCCCTTTAAAATCAACTTTTTTCCTCCTCTTTATTACTTTGGTCTTTGATTTACTTGCATCCTTTTCACTATTTCATTCCTTATTATGTTGAGATTCTTACAGTGTAGATATTTTCCTGCTCTTATGCCTCTTGTATGATTTGGTTCATTCCTCATCACTTGATCCAGCAATTCACCCTCTTTTTGGGCATTAAGTATATTGGGTCACAAAACAGTCCTGAAATACATTGTAAAAACTCAATTTCCTATACTCCTTTTGCTACATTTTCTTGCTGATTTATTTGGGATTAAATTTTCCACAATTTTTTTATTTTGCTTATTGATTCATTGAAAAATGATTGCAAACAAAGCCAGCACGTGTTGCTTAAGCGTATGGTCTCTCTGGCAGTCTACCAAGCACATCATGGCCTAGTTCCACTGTAATCCTGAAATTTAAATCTTGGGCTTTTCTGCCAAGGAATGATGCTGGTTCTGGAAGCTCCTGCTATGAAAAATTGTTTTTAAGTGAGAAAACAAAGTGTCATTGGTACGGAAGGTCTGAAAAGGAAATAGGCTTTGGCCTTTTCCCTTTCCTTATAAATATTACTACATTGTACTTTTGTGCTTTTTTTCTTTTTGATTCTTTTTGGATGAAAATATGTGTGTTGGGATAATTTTGGGGTGTTGTGATTTTTGATTCCTCAAGTTGGTGACAATTTACTTTCAGTCCTGAAAAATATCAGCTTGATGGGCTGAATGGCCTCCTTCTGCAGTGTAGGGATTCTGTGTGTCAAAGTGAGTCTCAGCTACTAGCTGGAGAGTAGACAAGGCCCCAGCACTATCTCTTTCAAAGTAAGTTCCTTTGACCCTACACCACTCAAGCACCTAAAGCCAGAAACAGGCCTTCCTTTGGGATCAAGGCCTCCTTAACCACACCTGCCAAGAGATGATGGCCAATCAGAGCCTCTTCTGTGCTCAGCAGTGCCACTAGGGAGGCAGTGGTTGCTGCCGGCACTACACCAACTCAAGGCCTCAGATCGAGAAGGCACCCCAGGTGTGATGACAAGAATCCTTTCAGTGTCCTCTACCCTTTCAGATGCCAAGTCTCTCAATCAGGCACTAGGTGCTTTTGAATGAAGGATCCTCCCCTCCACTGCTGCCCCTGAAGACCACAAGCAATCATGGGAGAGGGCACCTGATTCTGCCCTAGATTCCATTTTTGTCTAATTGATTCATGAGGCAAGTGACAGAGGAGCTACAACTTGATAGGATCAGTGGGAAAAGAGGGCACATGACAAAGGGGTCCTCCCATATTATCAATAATAGAAGTATATAGATATCTCATGAGGTGAAAATGACTGCTGTTGACGTCAAGTCTATTCACATTAATCCAACGCACAGGGTCATACCTAGCACACAGCAAAATGGCTCCTTTCCCAATGATGACTTTTTTTTATAAAATCATGTTGATTCATCTTTCAGATTTTGTTGATTGCTGAAATATATTTTCCTCATTGTCCAGCTGTATCATTCAAGTAAAATGTTTAGCAATAGAGCAAAAAAACCACTGCAAGGTGTACAGATATTTAATTTTATTTCAAGATGCCATACTCACTTAAATTCTCACATGAAATCATAAGAAATATTTGTTTAATATTTCAGTTGGTACCTGGAGAAAAGCAACAGAGATTAAGGGACCTAGAAATGTGACATTATCTATTTTTGGGGGTCTTACCCACTTTCAAGCGGGGAAGGCTGAGGGTTCCCAGATTTTGGGTGTCAGTTTTCATTGTAATGTAGCAGGTGTTCTGGTGGGAGCTGTTCCTGTTTCTGTAGGATGTTCTGGTAGGAGCTGTTTCTGTCTCCAGTAAGTGACTGAGTTTCTTTGTGGAGATCTTGAGGGGCAACGTGAGCAGGGATCAATGAGGTCTGATAGACCCAGTGCAGGCCTCAGGAGCAGTGTTGGGGGTTTAAGAGTGTCTTGATTGGGTATGTGGCCTGGAGGCCAGATGTAAGAGTGAGATCAGAGATCTCCAAATCAGGGAAGCAGTGATTTTGGTAAATACTTACCTTTTTCCATTTGCTGTTTAGAGATGGCGTTCCTGGAGGCAATCAGCACTGGCACTGGTTGCCTCAGGACAAACCTAAGTTGCAACAGGGACCAGAAGAAGATGCTAGACCCCTGTTTGCATATACAAATAGTTAATACCTGCTTCAGAGGTGGGTAAAGGATTCCTTGTAGTTGCCTTTTACCAAATGCCTTCAGGAATGTGTGTGCACACACTAGAGGACTTTGTGATCCACAAAGGTGACTGTAGCAGCCAATCATCCATTGTTAATGATCTCAATTCCGTGCCCATGCTATCCACTACCAACAATCTTGAATTAAGGAAGGTGGCAGGCGTTTGAGTACTTTGGTACCTATTTAGGAATTACAAGTGTCCTTAGAGCTCCAAAATGGTGTTTGTAGTGCATGTACACGCCTGTGGGTGACACCATATTGTGCTATTAACTCTTGATTACAATACAGGCATCATGCCAGCTTTATGCCATGTTGGGCACCATGTTGATAAAGGCCTTACCATATGTGCAGAAGTAGGCAGAGCAGGCAGAACATGACATCAAACAATGAGTAGAGCTGATTTGTGCAAGAGGTATCTCTTTCAAGCCCAATACTCCAACCAACACCTCCCGCTAACCTTACACAGTTAAACTCATGTTCAGAAGCAGGCAGGATGCACTGCCCTGTATCACCAGGGAGGCAGTGGCGTTGTGGTATTGTCATTGGACTGGTAATCCCACAGACCACAGGGAACTGCTTTAGGGACCTGGCATCACAGCAGAAGGTGAAATTTGAATTCAGTAAAAATCTGGAATTAAATGTCCAATGATAACCAAGAAACCATTGTGGATTGTTGAAAAACCCATCTGTTTCACTAATGTCCTTTAGGGAAGGAAATCTGCCATTCTTACCTGGCTTAGCCTACACATGACTCCAGACCCACAGCAATGTGGTTGACTGCCCTCAGTGATGGGGCAATAAATGCTGGCCCAGCCAGTGAGAGCCACACTAAATTTAGGAATACTTTATTTCTATAGTTATTTCAAGTTGCAAATGCCTACAGGGAATTATGTGGAAGTGCTGAAGGAATTGTTGGTGACTTTACTACTTCCACCTTGCAGTAGGCTTGCATCCCATTGTATTCCATTAGAATACACCATGACTTGGAGAGTTATAAGAGGCCATCCAGAGCAGTGCAAACTGCTTGAAGAGGGAGGAGTCAGAGCAGGAGAAGGGCACTGAGCCGGAAGCCATTTCAGCCGTACATATTCAGGGAGCAGTTCTTCTCCCTGAATCAGTGAGGAGCAGTGTGCATGATGTTTACCTTTCAGAAAGGGTGTCCTCACTGAAACCACTTGCTACAGTGATCGTATTGCCAGAGACAGTCAAGGTGATAGTTGCCATGAACATGTATACATATAGCTTCACCTAGGCTGAAGCTGGAAATATTCACAATGTTTCTCAGTTTGTTGTTCATTCTTGTGTAAAGAAGGTCACCAAGACTCCATATTTAATGAGAGGGAACAGCAACTCATTCTCACATGGCTGTTAGATAGGCAGGCAGAATGAGCATGTATCTTCCCAATGCACGCTCCAGTCACAATGCACTTTCTTTTTAAGAAGTGCAGGCTAACTTTAAGCAGTAGAGCATAATTTTAAGTAGTGCTAGTTACTACAATATTGGCTCCCTGCTGACGTGCCCAGCCATTGAACGGAATGGTGGTACCAGCAGGATACAGACATAATACAGAGAAGCAGGCAGTGTAAAGCTGGCATGATAATTGTACTGCTTCAACAGTCAAGAGTTAATCACACATCATGATTCCTCTGGAGGGGCTGGTGTGGCTATCCAATTTAGTTGTCTGCCCTTTATCAAGCATATCCTCACAGCTCTCCAGCTACAAGAAAAATATTTAAAATTAGTAAAACAGTTGAGATAGCCAACTTTTGTGCTTAGAAATACCAGATAAAAGCAATTTATTGGACAGCCTGGATTGATTTTAAAACTGCAAGCTTTAGCTTTATATTGATGGTGGTTATGTCCCACTGGTGGGCTTGGTTTGTTAGAGGATCGTGAAAGTGTTCAGCAGGGCTATATTGCAATTATACTGAAAATTATTTTGAACTGAGGCAGGATGTGTCTGCGGTATCTACCAGAAAATTAAATGGCTTATACTCACTTGACTGCATGATGTTATTTAATGAACATTTTGGTCTGAGTCATTATTATAATGTACTGTGTTATATAATCCCTGTTAATTATAGGTAATGCATTTCGAGTTCAAATGAGAATTTCTGGCATTAGTTTAATTTACCAGCTTTGTATGTTTGCAGCTCATTATTAGGAGCAGTGGACATAATAGATTTCAGACTGATCATCCCATGTTATTGATACATTGCAAACACAGTTTTGAAGCCCCTTCCTACCTGAACTGATTTGTCAATGAGAATCCTGCCCGTAACAATTGCTATCTTTATCATTTTCATGGCCAGATAGTTCCACATCTATGTACAAAGCTTCACTCAACAGCTTGTAATTCTTGGATGCATTTTTAACATTAGCCTAAAAACTTGACAAGAATGTTGGCTTTTAAACATTTTAAAACATTCCGAAGTGATTCAACAATAATCTGCAAAGTTTGCAATTGCTGTTGCAGAGAAGCTATTGTGAAGCTAAAGCTATATTTTTTTGAGGTGCTCCCATAACACAAGCCCAGATTCAGTTGGTTCAAATTCAGTCCAGAGTCATTGCTCCTTTATTGCTGTGAGGAGCAGCTCTCCAAAAGCTCATGATATAAAATAAACTTGTTTCTCTTTAACCTGGTGTTGTGAAGCTTCTTGCCGTGCCCACCCCAGTCCAACGCCAGCATCTCCACATCATGTCCAGAGTCAGACTATACTGCTGATGCAATTTCTATAAATCCCTTGTTATTCAGTGTACAGACATGATAAATATTCTTTACATTTATGGTTAGAGCACTTGTTGTTAATGGCTCAGAGTTTTAGGAGCACCAGTTTTTTGTTTGTGGGTGGGGAAGAGTACACCTCAGAGTAAACGCACAATAGTACCGTCCCAAATGTCCCAAATATTGATACTGACTTCACTGCCACAGAACAATGCTACTGTCTGCCAGTGCACAGTATAGAGGACTGCTGAGAATTCAGTTCACTGCTAACATGGCAGTGACCTTTGAGATGGATTGAGGGTACGGTTGAAGATGGCTCCTTAATTGTATAGGGACTAAGATCTGGTACGCATGAATAAAAGATGCCCCTTGTTTGTGCAGACCCCAATGTGGCAGGCAGCGCACTTGCAGGTGGAACTATGCATGTGTTTCATGCCTACCATTTTGGGATTTTAGTCGGCTGCTTTGTGCTTGAAAAAGGGCTTACGTGGCTGAGTTTCTCAGTGATTAACTTTGGTGAAAATGGGACACGTCATTCTCAGAATATGACCTTATTCTTCTTTTGAGCACACATTCACCAATAATTTATAAGCAATGGTGTATGGGTCTCCGATGTCAGCTCTGGTACAAGGTTTCACAGCTACTCTACATGACCCATCCTCCTCAGCCTGCTGGGTGGCAATTACTTTCTTCAGGTTGCTCATTATCATTTACGCAGAAAAGCTCTTCGCTGCATGTATCTGTCACCTTTGTGGCCCATTCCAGTTTTGTCCTCTGTTGTAACTGCCTCTGCTGTCCTTCCTGCTGCTCTCCACTGCAATTTTATTTTACACGGCTTCCTGATGTGAACAACGGCTCCCAGCAGAGTATGTTTTTGATCTCAGAGAATTAGAATCATGGAGCATTGACGGGCATCTCCTCAGGAGGAAAGAAATCATAGGCTCCAATAAACCAAATTATTCTCATTCACCTCCATGTGAACAATTTAATAGCAGCCTTAGCAAAAGTCCAGGAAACCTTGTGATTGCGCATTATATTCTTCAACCAAAATGCAAGGAACCTAACAATATGTGGAAACAATGGACGACAGAACAAAGAATACGCCATCATTTTCTTTTACATATAATTTACATTTGAACAATCAGTGTGCAGCCAGGTCTGACAACAGTTGATTTTGTAATAGCAACTGGACTTTATTAGACACCTCCATTATTGTGGATTGTATAAACCTCCTGGTTTGCATACTGTAAGCTCTCTCATTAAAAATCTCAGACATATAATTACACTCAGTCTTCTAATATGAATAGCAGAACTGAAGTGGTTTACAGAACAGAAGGAGGCTTTTGTCCTACTCTGCCAAATGCTGGCTGTTTGTTAGAGGAGATCTAACCTGTTCTGCACTCTGTAGCCCTGTATCTTCTTCAAATGCCTCAGTGAAGCCGTTCTAAGTAGTCCTTGCCCCAGCCTTCTTGTTCCTATGTGAGACAGTTCTAAGGACAGTGTGGCTCAACAGCTGAAGATATCCTTCAGAATATGCTTTTCACACTTGACAGTCCTCCCCCCGGCACCCTGGTGTCTACCCCCCCCGGCACCCTGGTGTCTACCCCCCCCGGCACCCTGGTGTCTACCCCCCCCGGCACCCTGGTGTCTACCCCCCCAGCACCCTGGTGTCTACCCCCCCAGCACCCTGGTGTCTAACCCCCTAGAGTCAAGACACTGGTCAAGGAGACAAGGTTATCATTGAGACGGTGATATCTGTGTGGAGGCCACAGAGTGCAGCTGAGATGAGATACAATGAGGCTCATGCTGCAATTCGCACTTTAATAGGGTAGACTATAGGGATGCTGAAGGTGAGGTTCTGGTGCCTGGACCTGTCTGATGCAGCCCTGCAGTCTAATCCGCAGAGGATGCCATGCGGATGTGTCCAGTCGTTGTGAAGGGACAATACCAATGTGCTGATAATCTTGTACAAAGCACATGGAGGAAGCCCTGGACTGAGCAACCTGCCCTTATCTTATGCAGGGATTGAGTTTTCAAATCAGGACCACACAGAAACACAATTCACCAGAATAAGGAGCCATACCTGGCCTTGCAAACCTAGCGCTACATTAGGTGGGTGAATTGTCTGAGAAAGAGATGGAGGAAACATAGAAGATGTCAAAAGGGGTGAGGCTAACAATGTCCTCGAGGGAGAGGATGTTGTTCAGGAGGCAATGGCGATGTCTAGAGGAGGCAAACAAGCTCGGGACATGCTTATTGTTGTTAGATTCATAGAGGTTGATGAGGAGATCAGTGAGGGCATCCCATTGTCTTCACTTAGCCTATTGCTCTCCATGTGACTGCTGGCAGCGCACACTGTCTGTGTTAGAGCTCCTATCATGGGGAGCGAGCAGTTGCCCACAATCTCTACATTGCAGGAGGCTGATGGAGACTTGCAGTGGGCAGAGTGCATAGACCCTCACCAAGCTTCTGTGAATGTCTAACTCCTGTCTGGCTGATGGCAGCTCACTTGCTGTCAATGGTGGAGGTCATATCATGGCGACACATCAGGGAAAGTTTCTCCTCGCCTGATCTCACAGAATCCTTTGTGTGCTGGACACTTGAGATTCAGTGTCACCAGAGGCTGACGCAGATGGAATGGGATAGGAGGGTCAGCAACACTTCAGAAGGTGCAGAGAGGAAACATTGACATGACTGGAATGCATGACACTTGCCCTGCTCATTGTGCGAAACATCCTCATTCCCTATGAGGGACAGGCGTGACTGATGTGTCCAGTCACTTTGAAGGGATGCCACCAATGTACTGATAACCTTGTACAAAGCATATGGAAGAAGCCCTGGGTTGAGCATCCTGCCCTTATCTTAGGTAGGGATTGAGCCTTCAAGTTGGGACCACAGAAATACAGCTCACCGGAATAAGGAGCTATAGAAAGGGTGCAATTAATGTGAGTTTAATTACAGAGGTGAACAATATATACAAGTGCTTAACAACAGTGCCCATGCTGTGCAACCATAGCTTTTTAACCTTTCTAACTCTGCCACTATGTCTTAGTGCATTCCAAACATCCACGGGTGCTGCCAGCTGTTCACTATGCCCTGTTGTCTATGATGATCTTGATGGGTGGCCTCTGGAAGGCCAGGACTTGGGGGCCCTGGTCTGTTAATGGGGTCCTGTAGTGCTATCCTCCTCGGCCTGTGGAGCTGGAGCTGAGGCATTCACAGGAAGAGGGGATTCGGATGGGCGGGCCAGCTGGCTGGATGGCCCTGGGGTGTGCACCAGCAGATCTTCCTCCTTGTGAGTGCCCAAGTGCCCCTGACTTCCTCTTTGGGATACAGAGGCAGCTGGAGTGAGCTGGAGAAGCTCACATACTTATGCTAAAACCTCTGATCAGGGAGGGGAAGGTCATGTCGCAATCAACCGAAAGGAAATGTGGGAAGGGAGAATCTGTAATTCCCTGAGAGCAAGATTGTTCCCCTGCCAAGGGACAGTGCCAAAGCATTACCAGGCCACTACCTGGCTGTGTTCCTTTCCACTGGGGGCTATACTCACCCTTACGCCCCTGGGGAAGTCCCCAGGAAGTTCCCCTGGAACAATCTAGGAATGCCAGTCGAAGTAGAACTTCTCATAATTGCGAAGTTTTGATGGTTACAAACAAATGATCAGATAAGAGGTGTGAAGCAAAAAGAGTTTGATACTTGTAAGGAGTATTTACTATGAAATGCCAGATAAGGGACAATTGGCCTGAGCATGCAGGTAGAAGTGTATGGAAGAAGTACTTTCTGGTGGGATATAAAGGCTAAAGCAAGTCTCGTGACCCAGGGTTTCTAAGAGAGACTTGGTAGTGAAGATGTTAGTTTGGACTTCACCATGGCAGGAAAAATGACCCTGGAATATTTCCTTAGCTCTCAACTGCACATTCTTGGGAATATAAGTCAATTGAAATAAAAGCTGGGATTTTTGCTGGGTAAAAATTTGAAAGAGGTTTTCTAAAGAAGTGGGTGATGGAGAAGGGAAGCTGTGGAAATGAAACAAATGTGTTTATCAATTAGATGATTTGTCAAGGGGTTGGATTTCTTGGTTAGGTCTGTCTTTTTGCAAGTATTGTATTCAGCTAAAAGCTGACCCAGAAGTACCAGCCTTCGACCCTGGCAGTGTCAACCTGGCACCCTGGCACTGTCCACTAAGGGGATGGGGCAGTTTTAAGAGGAACAATGGGGCCTGAAGGTGAGGCAGCATGTTGGGGCTGTGCACTTTGCAACTGGGGATTGCCAGGGTAGCAAACATCCGGGGGGGGGGGAGAGGGGAAGGGGTGTTGATTGCCCAGGGGATGCTCAACAGGGGAGGCAAATAACCAGGGGGTTGTGGGATGAACAGGATGGCAATCAGAGTGGGGGTACAATTAGGGGTGGGGCCACAATCAGGGCAAGGCCACGATCGGGGGTGGGGGTGTGATGTCCTGAAGAGTGAGGCAGTGACAATCTCCTAGTGCACTATATAATCTTGTACATGGTGCAGCGGGAGATCACAGCACATGTGCGATAGCATCCTCTAGCAGTCAGCAGCCATCTTCCCAGCATGAATAGACTCTGGCCACTCCTCCTACTGGTGAGAATCATATTTTGCCTCATTTTGTTTCTAAGAGCCATAAGATTTGAATTGGAGAGTCTGAAACTCTCCTGTTTTCACACTTGATTGGCACTTAGAATTTTTTGGTAAGATTGCTCCTGGTGTCTTTCTCTCCAGAGAAACAGTCAGGTTTTCTTTTCTGATCTTATCGCACCCTGTCACAAAAAAAACAGCTGGGCGTGTTTCGCACCATTATGTAGAGGGGCAAGGCCACAGCACATCGGCAAAGCCCAGTCGCACTGAGTTTGAGGCGCCATGTTTAAATATCAAAAAATAATCTCCCACACAACCACATTCCATCACAGAGGTCTCGGGGGGCCCTCCCACACTGCCCTACACCCCCAAATCCCCACCATCAGAACTGGCATGCATCCTGCCCCCCCGGTGATAAGAGCCAGCATTCACCATGTCACAATGCCCACCGGCATTCAGTGTCATCACCTACTCCTCCCCCAGTGACCCCATACACACACAATAAATGCCAACACACCCCTCCTCTCAAATATTTCACCCCTTCTCCCAACCCACCACGCAAACAGCCAATGCTTGTACTCACCCCCTCCCCCCCGATGCTCCACTGGGGTCCACCCCTTGTACTGCCCCGGCACAGGTTGGCACAGCCAGGTTGGCGTGGGCATGTTAACTCAACAATTAATCTCTGCCAAGGGACAGTGCCAAAGCATTACCAGGCCACTACCTGGCTGTGTCCCTTTCCACTGGGGGCTATACTCACCTTTACGCCCCTGGGGAAGTCCCCATGATAGGTGCACATATGGGTGAACCTGTTGCAATCCATGACAACATAATATTATGTTGGTGAAGTTTGAAAATATGCCTCAGATTCAATGTACAACGAAAGGGCCTTTAATAATATGCTAATGTAGGAGGTGTATTTAAAACAGATTCACACTTGTTATGGGCATGGACCTGATTATAATGCTGGTGAGGGTCGGTGAAAATCAGAAGTCAGTGATCCCCCTGACCTTGACCCCCACCACCATTCCTCTGGACAGCCTGCGTGGGCTCAAGATGGGCCTATCAATGAGAAAAGATAGATATTGACCTTGCTAGTATAAAGGAAGCATGAGAGAGAAAAGAGATTTCTAACATAAATTGGTTGATGTAAGTCACAACTTATCGAACTATTTTAAAAGCAGGATTTTGACTCCAAGTCCTAAAAGATGGATGTATTTACAATATGCTTCAGAAATATGGAAACTAATTGTTTTCTCTGATTGCATTCTAGCTATTTAAGTATGTTATAAAGATGCTGTTTAAAGAAAGAAAGGGGAATATGTTAATGGTTGGTTCATTATGTTGATAAAGACACATAGGTGATTGGCATTGTTTGATTAAAGGCAAAGCATATCTAAACAGAGTCTTCTGGGAGACTGGGTTAGTCATTAGGAGGTAGAGATATATAATGCTGCGTCTTGTGAACAAACCTACTATCAAGGAAAAGATCATTGTCATGTGTCATATTTCACCACCTGGCATCTATCCATTTAACAATTTTGATAATTAATTGACCAATCCTTTGAAAATCATGTCAGGTGACAATGGACAACCATGGGGTCAGAACTGGATGTAATCCTGGGGTTGTGATTCCAAAACAAAAAGCCAACCCAGGGAGAGAAGAGAAACAGGCAGACAATAAAGTTCTCTGATTTCTTCCGCGGGTCTTTCTTTTGGAAAAGAGGTTTGACTGAGCTGTAAATCAAAGTTACTGCACTGATCAAAATAATTGCCTTTTGTGTGGGAAGTCAAGTCACCTACCTCCCTGTTTAACTAAGCCACCTGATAGGTATGTGGAATGAAAACTATCCTTGGCTATTTAACTGTCATAAGGAAATCATTTTACGAGAAGATTCCTTTGTTTAGTAAACTAACACTACAAATGTTTATTGCAGCAGTCTGGAATCCATGCATGATGGTTTTGTAATCAACTCTTTATAAGTGGAATTGAACATTCTTAGAAAAATGTAACTTTATAAAAATCCCATTCTAGCAATGCAAGTGAAACACTTTAACATACCTGGTTCTGGGTTTTAAATTAGATTGTATTTTAATGAATATACAGTGTTACCAAAACTATGTTGGACTAGCTGAAATATTTATCTCCCAAATAGTTATGTTACTATGTCTAACCAGTTAACTATATTGTATTGGTACATACAGTGTGGATAATGACATATATTAATAATGCTGTCTGCTAAGAATTAATTATAGATTATTAATCCAGAGATCGGTTACACTGATTCTTAATTTAGTGTAGATTAAGGTTAAAAATTAATAAAACAGAAGTATTTGAAAACCTGACTACATAAAGTCACTAGAATTTTAACGGATGCATCCAAAAATGCCAAGGCAATTCATGGTGGAAATTGTAGACAAACTGGTCACATTTCTCTAACCTTTCTTAGATATAGAAGTGGTTCCAGAAGACTGGAAAATAACAAATGTTGGGCATCTTGTTCAAGAAAACAGGTGCAAGGATAAACTCAGAGGCCAGTCGCTTTAATCTTGCGAAAGCTTTTAGAATTCATAATCCACAATAAAGTCGGACAATTGTGGATTAATTTCGGAAAGCCAAGATGGATTTGTTTAAGATAAATCATGGGCTAAAGCTTCCAAGGAATGGCAATCATCATTGATTGCCACTCCACTTCTGTGTTTTGTGCTAAGGTGAAGCTTTGCATTTCTGGCCCAGGTCTCTGAACCAGGACCCTTCAATAATGCAGAGCATACTTGTCCTCAGAGTCCTGCCTTGTGGAACAGGATTGTTGAGGATATATGGCAATAACTGTGCAGAACATCTGTAATACCTATATGCCCCATTTCATAGACTTCAAGGAGTGAATCTGGAGATCAATTTGGCAATGACAATCTTTGGCCAGGCTATTTAGGACATGTTGTGGGGCAAGATGAAGAGTTAGTTGCCTTCAGCGGATTAAACTAAAATCATTATAGACTTCCCCATTCTTAAAACAAAAACTGAAATCCTATCATTCTTGGGAATGGCTCGTGCCTCCAAGAAATTTGTCCCAAATTTTAATGTGGCAGTTGCTGCTTTGACCTAAAATAAAACATGGGATTTAGTTGGATCAAATCCTGCCAGACTGCCTCTGAAAGTGTGAAGACCATATTAATGAGCAATCTGCTTTTGGCCATTCAAAGCAGCTGTTTTTTTTTTTGAACCTTTGGTACATTATTCCCAATCAAATTTGAATTGAAAACAAATCCAAGTTGACAAGACAGCCATTCCTTGTGACTTGGGCTCGATCAAATAAGATCCAAGTTGACAGGATGAGACATTACACGGCCTCCTGGGCTTGATCTGAGCTTTATCTTAGCCAAAAGGTCCAGATGGCTTTTAAGAAATTGCTTCAGGTGAAGCCTCAGTATAACCTCATTGGCCAAGACCAGGTGCGAAGTCAAAAGTTACATTTGATCTCAGCCAAAAGAAGCTGTTGTCAAAGTAGCTGTTGATGCCAATGACACAGGAGTGGGAACATTGTTACTTGGACATGTAGCATGCCATCGGTTACTTCTCAAGGACACTGAATGGTGTCAACAAAAATATTCAATCTTCCAGTAAGAAGTGGCCAGCCCTGTGTTAACTCTGCCAATTTGAAGTTTACCTTTCAAATAATCCAGGGGAGACATTCTTCTATACTGATCATAATCCCCGAGTGTTTTGCGGAAGGTTTTGCATAGTGGATCTTTGGCTATTCTGATGGAGTTTGATGCTTCTGTCCTTCAATTTGAAAATTGAGCATGTTTCTGAGAGAAAGAATTTCATGGCAGATGCTCTATTCAGAGTTTAAAGAAAGGCTGTAGGAGCAAAGGCAAATTTCTTTCTGCCAAAGGAAATGATGATGGGAAATCCATTGATCTGGGTTCCCCTGTGGAAATTATAACATTGAAAGGTATAATGTATCTTTAATGCTATTACATTGGTTCCTAATAACAAGGGTGGGACCTATAGATGTGGTGTTGGGTTATTAAATCAGTTGCAGGGTTAGTGAAGGGTCAGTCAGGAGTCAGCTTCAGGGGAACCAGCCAAGTAGTGTCACAGACATGATGGAGACACAGCCAGAGATTCCACTGTTTCTATACTGTGGGCCAATGGGGTAAAGGAATGTATCCCTACGGGAGAGGTAATGACTCTTGGAGAGAATTCCAAGACAGGATCTTCTATGGTGAAGATTGGAAATCCTTGTGAGAAAGACTGTTTCAGCGAGATTGGATGACTAACATCAGGGTAGGTTCTTGAGAAATCAAAGGACATCTGCCATTTATTCTGTAATGTGGTGCATCCAACCCACGGTTTATAAATTCATATGTACCTCATTCTGTAGACTGTTTTACTTTTCTACCTTTGTAGAGTGAACAGTTTTTGCATTTGTTTGAATCCTGTTGAATTTTGTGGCTTTATTTGAAAAGCAGGTGTCTTTAATCTCAGCCTTTAACTATTATTCCTGATCCTCTCCCCCTCAATTCGCGGCCTACGCAACCCCACCCCCTCATCACCTCCCTCCCCCTCCCCCAACGTGGCCAGCCCTGATCACCATCCCTCTCTATGGCCAGCCTCCAGCATGTTAACGGCCAATTTACCAGGCCAATGTTTCCCTCAGTGTCCTCCCAGTCCTAACATTTTAACTGGGGGCTCGGGGAATCCGTGACCTTGTATAATTCAGGTCCATTTCATTGGTTAGTGAATCAATAACCAGGATGCGTTATTTTAAGATCATTTTTGAAACAACTAAGAGAGATTTTAAGATTTTTTTTCACACATTGGACTGTACTGGTTTAGAATGCCTAACCAGAAACATTGGTGAAAACAGAATTCCCCATAATTTAAAAATTGAAGTGAGGAAATAATTTTAAAAATGAAAAGCTTTAGGAAAAAGGATACAGGATAGGAATTGAGGGATAATTTGTTCAGAAGGTCAGCAAATCACGATGGGCCAAATGGTTTCTCTTTCTAGTCTGTAAAACTGTAAAACTGAGGTAGGAGAGTACATTGAGTCGTTGTACTAAACTTGAGTTATTGCATTGGCTGCCTGTTTAAATCAATAGAACCAAATATCCAGTAGGTCATATGACATGATGCAGTGTGATAACACCAATTTTGGTGATATGGCTGAAGCCAAAGCTTTACCTCTATAGTTTGGCTATCTATTGAAAATGAGGAATGGACATTCCCTGAACTGAGTTACTCTTTATGAGATGCAGAGGGGTCTGGGTGTCTTAGTGCATGAATTGCAAAAGCTAGTATGCAGATACAGCAAGTAATTAGGAAAACTAATAGAATGTTAGCATTTATAATGAGGGGAATTGAATACAAATGAAGGGAGGGTGTGCTTCAGTTATACAGCTAGTGAGACCACATGCGGAGTATTGTGTACAGTATTGACCATCTTATTTAAGGAAGGATGTAAATGTTGGAAGCTGTTCAGAGAAGGTTTACCAGAATAATACCTTCATTTGTATTCAATTCCCCTCACAATAAGTGCTAACATTCTGTTTGCTTTCTTAATTACTTGCTGTAACTGCATACTAGCCTTCTGCAATTCATGCACTAAGGCCCTCAGATCCCTGTGCATCTCAAGAAAATATGGTTGTATTGTCTGTTGAGAAAAGGTTGGACAGGCTAGGCTTGTATCTACTGCAGTTTGGAAGAGCAAAACGCAAAGGCAACATGTAAGATCCTGATGGTGGATGTGGAGACGATGTTTCCTCTTGCAGGTAAAGCTAGAACTAAGGATGAGATTTTCCACCCTACTCCCCCCACAGCATGCTTACCACTAGCAGATATGGGATCTTCCGATTCCACTGATATCTACAGCATTTTACATGACTTGCCCATCCCACTGCCAGAGAACCTGCTGGGGTGGAGGTGGCCCCCGGTGTGACAAGAAGATCCCATGGCAGGAAGAGCTAAAATATCCCATTCTAAGAGTCGCTGTTTTAAAAATAGGGGGTCGCCCATTTAAAACAGGGGAGGAAAAGAAAATCCTCTGAGGGTTGTGAATCTTTGGAACACTCTTCCTGAAAAAGTTGTGGAAACAGAATGTATATTATTTTTAAGGCAGGGATGGGTAGATTCCTGGTAAGCAAATTTGAAGTTATTATCACATCAGTCATGATCTTATTAAATGGTGGCGTGTACTTGAGGAGACAAATGGCCTACTTCTCTATGATCATATTACACTCTCTGCAACATGGAAAGGTCTTTAAAAAACATACACATTAACATACAGATTGATATATGCACCCAACATTTTGTCAGCTGGACTTTTCTTTGGTTGCTATAATTGTGTATGAGCTGTACAGTGGTGCTGCCTGCTGCCCTACTCTCCACCAGGCAGATCTATTTTCTTGACAGTGCTCATGGTAGTGTCAATGACTCACAGCAAGGGTAAGAAAATTGCAGTTAATTGATTGAATTACCTGCCTTTGTAAATTTCCCACATTTTGTGAATCAATGATGATGAGAGAAAATGTCAGCAGCAATTATTACCAAGCTAACAATTATGACCTTACCTAAAACATAGGCCTTGTTGTATCATTAGCAAGACATTATTTAATAATGTATTTAGTTGTTATTCAGAGACATTTATTATCAAACATTTATTGTCAAATTTTTGAACCTGATGTGTATTTTAACACTGTATCAAACATTCATTGAGATTTTGACATGTCATATTTTATTTGTAAAAACAGCATGATAGAGGTAGGGAAAGGATCATATGTCATTGCCAATGTTGTGAGAGAGGTTATTCAATTTTTAAAACATTTTTCTACCCATCTCTCCTTGAAGCAGTAAGTCATTTTGGGGCCTATAGTCCCACAGGTGCTAGCAGTACAATAATATCTTGTCTAAGTGACCCCAGCAATCGGATCGCAAATTGTGTTATTCTACATCCCTAGCAAGAAGAGTACGCTTGAAGTGAGTGTGGGTTAGAGCTAGGACTACAATCCCACGGGTCTTTTTCTCCTACCCACGCTCCCTGCTAACCTGGTTCCCACTAAAACAAAATGAACTTTCATTTATTTAGCACCTTTGACACAGAAAAATGTCCCTTGGCATTTTATGGAGACATAAGCAAAATTAATTAAGTTGAGAGCTGGTTGGCAAATGTTGGGAGCTTATTCAATTTTGGCTGGTAGGGAGATCAGAATTGAGACTAAGCTTGATCTTGCCCTCTCCTACCAATCTCAAATGAGATTTCTGGCTAATTTTTCCCTTTCTCTGCCACAAATCTGCTGAGAGATATACTAATGAATGCCGCAGGTTGATCAGTTATTTCAGCACAGACAAGGGATCTCATCCGATCAGCATGACAATGCACCACACCACAGGATCTTCTGAACAGTGGATATGCTTTATTTCCCATCTTCTAATCAGTTTAGTATCTGAGCAAAATATGTTTGAATTTTATGTCATTATTTTTTCTCTAAAAAGCTATTGAGATCTGTCATCAGGAAAATGTTGGAAGCTATTGGTAAAGGTGTTACAACAGGACACTGAGAAAAATTCAATGTAATCAGATAGAGTCAACATGATTTTGTGAAAGGCCAATCATGTGAAAACAATTTATTTGAGTTCTTTGAATGAGTCACATGTGCTGTGGATGAAGGAGAATCAGTAGATGGACTGAGTTTTTCAGAAGGCATTCAATAAAGTGTCATAGCAAAAGTTACGGCGAAGGCTCATTGTGTAGGAGGTTACACATTATCATGGATAGAGGATGGGCTAGCTCACAGGAAACAGAGTGTAGCCAAAAATATGTTTTCCTAGTTGGTGGGATGCAATGATTGTATGCCACAGGGATCAGTGCTGGGCTGGGGCCTCAACTTTTTACAATGTATGTAAATGACTTGGATGGAGGGACAGAAGGTATAGTTGCTAAATTTGCTGACAACACAAAAGATAGGTAGGAAAGTAAGATGTGAAGAGAATATAAGGAGACTACAAGGGACTATAGATCAGTTCAGTGATTGGGCAAAGATCTGGCAAATGGAGTACATTGTGGGAAAATGTGAAATTGTCCGTTTGGCAGAAAGAATAAAAAAGAAGCTTATTATCCAAATGGTGAGAGATTGCAGAGCTGTGAGATTCAGTGACCTTGGAGTCCCAGTGCATGGATTACAAAAGGTTAGTATGAAGCTATAATAGGTAATTAAGAAAGATAATCGTAGAATCATAAAATCTTTCTACTCCAGAAGCAGGACATTCAGCCCATTGATTCTGCACCAACTCTCCAACAGAGCATCCAACCCAGACCCTAACTCTGTAACCCCACATATTTACCTTGCTAATCTCCCTAACCTGGGACATTAAGGGGCAATCAACCTAACCTGCACATCTTTAGACTGTGGGAGGAAACCCACATGGACACAGGGAGAATGTGCGAACTCCACTCAGACAGTCACCCAATGCCAGAATTGAACCCAGGCCTCTAAGCTGCGAGGCAACAATGCTAACCACTGTGCCGCTAATAGAATGTTATTGTTTATTAGGATTGAGAATTGAATATAAAAGTAGGGGGGTTATGTTTCATTTGTACAGAGCATTGGTGACAGTACATCTGGAGTACTGTGTACAGTATTTGTCTCCTTATTCAAGGAAGGATGTAAATGCATTCAAAGCAGTTCAAAGTAGATTACTAAACTAAAACCAGGAATGGGTGGGTTGTCTTATTCAGAAAAATTGGACACACTAACCTTGTATCCTTTGAAAGCTTATAAGCTTGGAATTTAGAAAAGTAAGATGGAACTTAATTGAAACATAGAGGGTGGGATTTTCCAGCTGCATTTGCGCCAAGATCAGAAAATCCTGCCCGAATCAGCAGACCTTTGCATTGTCCTGTCCCACCCACTATGATTCCCTTGATAGGTGGGCAGGTTGGGAGAATTCCACCCATAAGAGCCTGAGGGTATCGACAGGGTCGATGTTTCCTGTTGTGGGAGAATCTGGAACTAGGAATTGTAGTTTTAAAAATAAGGGATCGCCCTTTTAAGACAGAGATGAGAATTATTTTTCTCTCTGAGGGTGCTAGAGTTTGAAACTCACTTCTTCAAAATTCAGTAGGAGAAGAGCCATCAAACGTTTCCAAAGTAAAATTAGATAGATTCCTGATAAACCAGTGGGTGAAAAGTTATTTGGGGGTAGACATGAGGGTACAGTAAGATTAGTCATGATCTTACTGAATAGCTTAACAGGCTTAAAGGGCCAAGTGCCCTATTCTTGCTTCTAACTCATACATTCATGAGCTTCCTACATTTTAATTTAAATGTGTCTTTATTTTAAGCAACCTGGTTTCAGGCAAGAATATTCCAATCGAAAGATTAACAGAATATGTCATAAATGTACAGCAGGTCTGTCAGCATCTAAAGGACAAAGTTAAGTTCAAGTACGTTCTTCATCGGAACTGAAACCAAATGGTCTGCTGTATGTATTCAGCATTTCCTGATATGAATTCAGATTTCTCTCACTCACACTTTCTTTTTGCCTGTTACAATTCTAATTGGTTTTAGTGGGGTTTTTAACTGAGGAAATTTAACTGAAATGTAAGTTAAACTGGCTAAGGGATAATAATAACAGAGAATTCTGGAAATTGCGATTCTGAAGAAGCCATGTTCAAATTGCAAAGCTAACTCTGTTTCTCTCCCTCTACAGATCCTGACAGAAATGTTGAGTGTTTCCTCGCACTTTCTGTTTTTATTTTAGATTTCCAGCATCAATAGTATATTATTTTGGCAGCAGAGTGGTGACCTGATAGCAATCTTTATGATCATGACTATGTTTAAAGTATAGAGGTGGAGATATTTCCACCCAGGGGGATGTACACAAGAGCTAGGAGCCATAAGTATAAAATCATCACTCATCGATCCAATAGGGAATTCAAGTAAAAGTTCTATGCCATACCCAGACAGCAGTCAGGATTCAAACTAACTGCTACCTGGAGTAATTGTGACGAGTTTCATAGACACATTTAAGGGAATTTGGATAAACCCAGGAGGAGAAAGATTAGTGTGACGGAATAGAGGAGGCTAGTATGAAATGTAAATGGGGCGTGGACCATTTGAGCTAAAATTTTAGTCGTGTACTTCCCATGTAATTAACAGTGAATATTAACAGCCTGTCTGTTTACTATACATTTGTAAATAAAGGCTATGTTCTGATTATTGCAGCTCTCTCAATGCACATTTGAATGAACTTTTAACACAGGCTTATCTCTTGTTCATTACAGTGATGGCTGGGCAGATAGGTATGATGTGACAGATGGCTACCAGCGAGAAGCCACTGGAGGCATAACAATCAAACTGCAATCTCCTGATGTGACGTGGTTTGATGATTACTACCTTGAGCTGCGGCCAGAGACCCACTTCAGTAATCCCTGGTTCCTAGAGTTCTGGCAGCACAGATTTCAGTGCAGGCTGAAAAATCAACAGCAGGAAAATCCTGAATATAACAGGACCTGTGATGGTAAGGAACAGCTGATCTGCTAAACTGTATGTCACTCTTCACTGACTTGGATGTAATCCCAACAGGTTGGGCTTCACCTGTTTTCTGACTGAATATTTCTTGATAGTAAGAAAAAATGAATATTCACTAAATACAAATTTCTTTCATACAATGAGTGGATGGGGTCTGGAATGCAGTGGAGTTGTGATGGAGGCAGATTCAACTGAGATACACAAGAGGGCATTAGATGAGTTCTTGAATAGAAACAATGTGCAGGGATAGGAAAAGGTCAGGGAATGGCACTAAGTCATGATACTCATTTGGAGAGCCAAATGGCCTCCTTCTGCACTGTAACATACATGTCCCAGAATATATTTTTCAGCGGCACTTCAGTTTTCAGTTTGTCATTTAATACTTTAACTTATCAGTTTAAAAAGGAAAGATATTTTGAAATGCTGGGGAAATCTTTCCCCATTCAGCCAGCTGCCAATCCATTTAGAAGATTGTGTTCATTAGTTTGACTCACTTGAGTGCAGGAGGAAAGTATGCACCTCAGAGGCAAATTGCTGCAATGAGTTGTCACAGTAATGGGTGGCCAGGTCAACCTTGGTCAGGTTTGCGAGAGGGTGATGAACATACCCAGCATACACAGAAGGGTTAGTGCTACTGTGGAAGCAGCGTGGGCTGGTATTGTGGAGCACAACTCTTCTTCCCAGTCCCAAAAATAAATGAAAGCTTAATCAGCTGGGCTATTCTCTGAGACTGTTAACTGACACTGGGCCCAGGCTGTGCAGTCTGTACTCAGTATGCCCTATAATTCCAACAGGAATACATAACATCAATAAACCTAATATGTGGCAGCGGTCAGGACTGTGGCCAGTCACTGGGAGGCCTTTCCAAAAAGTATCTCAGGCATAGCAATGACAGGAAAGGATGGTACGTTATTTCCCCCCATTCTTGGGTCATTGTCACTTTATTTCCAACAGAGGGAATGCCTTAAAATCTCCCCGCTTTCCAAATCTTAGAATATGTGGTTCTTTGATTATTAGCATACTAAATTCCTTTACCACAATCTGAATACAGTAAGAAGTCTCACAACACCAGGTTAAAGTCCAACAGGTTTATTTGGAATCATGAACTTTCAGAGCACTGCTCCTTTATCAGGTGAGTGTGCCATGTACCTGGTGGGTGGTGTTCTCACGTGCGATGATGCCATCCGTGTCGATGATCCGGCACGTCTCGCAGAGATTGCCATGGCAGGGTTGTGTGGTGCCATGGTCGCTGTTCTCCTGAAGGCTGGGTAGTTTGCTGCGTTCAATGGTCTGTCTGAGGCAAGTAGTGAGGGAGTAGGGATGACCTTGTGAGATGTTCGTCATCATTGATGACATGTTGTTGGTTCTGAAGAAGATGTCATAACTCTCTGCTCCGGGGAAGTATTGGACGACAAAGGGTACTCTGCCAGTTATAGCTTGTGCTTATCTTCTGAAGAGGTCTTTGCAGTTTTTCGTTGTGGCACGTCAGAACTGTCGATCGATGAGTCAAGCGCCATATCCCAGTATTACAGCGGCATATTTTAGCCTTTGTAGGTGTCTGTTGTATTCTGGCGTTCTTCATCACTCACCTGATAAAGAGCAGTACACCAAAAGTTCGTGATTCCACATAAACCTCTTGGACTTTAACCTGCTGTTGTAAAGCTTCTTATTCTGCCCACCCCTGTCCAATGCATCTCCACATCACAGTCTGAATAGAGGAGCTAGAGTAACCTTTTCATTTTAATCCATTGAGGATGACATATTTTCTGAAAAAGGGTAAGGTGCTCAGCGTGCTCTTCACCAATCTTCCCCTGCCTGTCCCTTTGAAAACATACAGCTGGAGCACAGAGTCTTTCTGAGAACCAGTGCTGCTGAAGATCAGTGTGTTCAGACAATAAATACAGTCAGTGAATAGAACTTGTTAGTGAAAATAACCTCACATTCCTCCACTCATTTCACATCAGTGTTCTGACTAATGTTTCTGGCGATCACCACTCTTCCGTCGGGAACATCCAATCAGGAATCGGTCTTTCTTCACTTTCCCTCTGATCCTATTACACAATGGAAGAATGAATGGAGTTCGGATTGAAGACTTAGGAAACATTTGCATTGTAACTGTAACATTGCTGGGAAGCTGAATCTCTAACACACTAAAACCTATTGTGAGAATGCACCTTAAGTTTGTTCAGAATGATGGAGAGAATATAAAACCTGCAATTATGTGGCACCTGTCAGATCCTCAGGATGTCTCAGAGCATATTACAACCTGTTAATTACTCTGGAATTGCAATTGTTATTGTTAAGGAGGCAAACATGGCAGGTAATTTGCACACAGCAGGGTCTGGAAAACAGCAGCGAGATGAATAACCAATTCATCTGTTTTAGATGTCATTGGATGTCATTGATGGCTGAGACACCAGGAGAACCGACTTGTTTCTTTCATCAGGGAATTTTTCCATCCACCTGGGAGGATATTTAGGCCCCGCAACTTAACATCACGTCTGGAAGACAGTGGAAGTTAAATTTGATAAATCTCTGGATAGGGATTGTGATGTGTGATCCCATAGAGCCAACTCACACATACTCGCTGAGGTGCATGTATCTAATTGGCACTGACTGTGGAACAAGGATGTGACACAGCATCTGCTGAGGTTTCCTTCTCCTCCTCAGTGGTTAAATTGGTTGCTCAGAGATCGTGGCTGCAACTGCCCACCTTCCATCTATGGGTGAAATACCAAGGCCTGTGAACCATTTGAGAAGACTTCAGAGGGACAAGCTTCTTAAAAGGGATGCTATTGGGAGATGATCATCAGTGCTTAAACCATGACCTTTCACCATTGAGATATACTTTCCTTTCAGAATTGCACCAGCCTCCAAAATCCCATCAATGCTCCCTTCCCACCACCTTTCCAGCTTCCCCTACACAGCACCAACCCCAGAACTAATTTGTAGGAGAGAGCAATGCGCTTTTGGGATTTCACCACTGGGACCATCCTCCAACCTGGCCTCATTCAATAATGTGACTATTCCAGAGGGGTGAAAGTTGCGAGGTTGGGTGGACCTCCTCTAATCCTGACCCCCTCTATGTGTCATTGTGTGCCCCTTTTGTCCTGTAAAAGGAAAGGAAACATTGTAATGAACCTGTTGTGGAAAAATCATGCTTTTAATTGCGTGCCAATTCCACCACCATGTCATGTTGGTCTTTGCAACTTGAAAGAACTATGGAAAGCACCAAAAAGTTGTAGAATCCAGGCAACAGCCAGAAGAATAACCAATAGCGAACCTGTAATTGATGGTTATTTTAAATAGCACCAGAAAGTGGTCTTTTCTGCTGCTAAATGTGTGCTCAGATGTGGATGATTAAGAGGTGGTATTGACTGGAGTAATGGGTTCCAAAGTAATCATTAAGTCAAAATTGCGCAAGTCGAATCAGAATTCTGAACATGCCTATCAAATGCCATTTTGGTCCCCAACAGGTACCCACCGGGGAGAATTAGGGCAGGCAATGGCCCACTGATATTATCACTAGACTATTAATCCAGAAACTTAGCTAATGTTCTGGGGAAGTGGAATTGAATCCTCTCACAGCAGAAGATGGAATTTGAATTCAATAAAAAATATCTGTAATTAAGAATCTACTGATGATCTTGAAACCATTGTCGATTGTTGGAAAAACCCATTGGATTCACTAATGTCCTTACCTGGTCTTGCCTACATGTGACTACAAAGCCACAACAATGTGGTTGACTCTTAACTGCCCTCTGAAACGGCCGAGTGAGATGCTCAGTTCAAGAGCAACTAGGGATGGGCAATAAATGCTGGCCCAGCCAAGGATGTCCACGTCCCACAGATGAATAAAAAAAAAATTGACCTTGTCTCAAGGGACAGGTTTGAAGGTAACACCATGAGAAATTTCAGATCAGTGGTCAAGCAACAGGTTTCCACGTGCAGACGGCTTTTCCAGAGGTGGGTATCACCAGTAGGCTACCTGCAGCTGGCAGCCAATCTGCAGATTGAACTGCCCATTTATGGGCTGACTGGGAAAGCCTCTGGAGGTTTTCCAGTGGTGGATGGACCAAGCCCTGCAGGTGGCTGGAGCTGGCTTGCACAAGGCCTCCTGCATCTGACCAGCTCCCCTGGAATTTCAGCCATCAGCAGGTCACACATATGCCTGCCAGCCATCTTGTGGACTCACCTCCTCTCCATAGGCATGGCTTGGCAGTTGTGACCACCGTTTTTTTTTTAAGTTGAATATCTTTTCAGACAGTACATCAGGGTGAAGCTGTCCTCACAATTCCTATCTTGCAGCATCAGCATGCACCTTTCAAAGCTGGGTATCCACTTATTGGCTGGGCAGCCTCAAGAACCTCTCCACCGTTCTTTATTAGATGGTAGACCTGGAGACGGCCTTCCAATTGGAAGTCTCCTGATAGATCCAAGCAGACTTCCCTGACAGCAAGATCCTGAAGTTGTCCTGACTCTCATTCGTATTCTAAAATTCCATCTGCAGTGTTCAATCAATGGATCCTAATGAATGATTGATGAGGTTAGGGCAGTCGATGTTGTTACATGGACTTCAGTTAGGCCTTTGACAAGGTGCCTCATGGCTGACTGGTGCAGAAGGTGAAGACGCATGGGATCAGAGGTGAGCTGGCAATGTGGATAGAAAATTGGCTCGGTTAAAGAAGATAGAGGGTAACAGTGGAAAGTGCATTTTTTGAATGGAGGGCTGTGACAAGTGGTGTTCCTCAGGGATCTTTGCTGTTTGTAATGTATATAAATGATTTGGAGGAAAACGTAACTGGATTGATTAGCAAGTTTGCAGATGACACAAATGTTGGTGGATTTGCTGATAGCGAAGAGGACCATCAGAGGATACAGCAGGATATAGTTGAGAGTCAATCACTGTCAATTGCTGTGGCTTTGGTGTCACATGTAGGCCAGACTAGCTAAGGACGGCAGATTTCCTTACCTAAAGGACATTAGTGAACCAAATGTGTTTTTCTGACAATTGACAACGGTTTCATGATCATCTGTAGATTCTTAATTCCAGATAGTTTTTTATTGACTTCAAATTCCACTATCCGCCATTGTAAGATTCGAACCTGGGTCTCCAGAACGTTAGCTGAGTTTCTCGATTAATAATCTAGCAATAATACCATGATACCATCACCTCCCATAAGGAGGCAGACTCAGTTCCCTGCCTCTCTTGGTGACAGTGATTATGCAACAGCCAATGGGGTTGTTATATTAATTACATATTAAACCATTAGCATTAACAGAGATGATGCTGTCAAATGCTGAGCTTATTTCTGCCAAGATACAACATTCTGCATGCCAGCAGAACAGAAAATGGAATCGTGTCCTTGGTTGGACAGTATTCAGCTCTATATCTGCTCCTGGAATGTCAACAGTTTTAAAACAATGCAGAAAAAAATCTCGTAATGTTTTTGGAGGATTCTTGTATATGCACATCTATAGAAAATAGGCACCACAAAAAGCAGTGGCAGAATTTAGCAGGATTATTTTACTTATGATCATTATCAGTAATAATGCTCCTACTACCAGCACAGTTTCCATGCTATCCAAGGTGTTTACAAGAATTATAATGAACATAAGATGCAGAAGTACCACTTGGCCCATTGCAGCATGTTCATTCCAATGGGCCACTTACAATACACTTTGTAATAGAGCATGAAATAAGATGAAGTAATTCAATTTACAGATTGCCTGGTAGCGGATGCTGTCCAATTGAATAATGTCCGATGGGAGCCTCCTACGATTTATGCTTGCCCCAAGTTGAATCAAGCAAAACTTTAATCTAGCTGAACTCAATATAACTTTTATTACTCAGTGTTGGTTTATTACTTCCTACAGACAAGACCACCCATGGGCGTCGAATAATCCCTTTGAGGAGCACAAAGAGAAAAAAATTGATCAGCGAGGATTCCAAGTCTACAATGAACTTGCCCCATTCGTAAGAAATAATTTAAATGGAAGCTAGGCCAGACATGTTCCATTACAGAGGTTACAGGGAGGAATTTTGACTGCCCTGAACACTGCAAAGCTTTTACTCAATGGCATGAGTGAATTTTTTTTATTAATAAGCAGTACTCCCAACTGGAGTCAGCCTGATTGAAAGGTTCGGCACATTGTTGGATGGAGAATTACAGCAGAGGTCACAGCTAAGGAACAGATGAGTTTATGCTGCTGGGCTAGAGATTGTGAGGGGTAGGGTTGCCTGGGTGCAGAGTAGCCTGCAGGGCTTGGGAGAGGCAGTGATGGCAAGAGATAGGAGACAGTTCTGGGCAGACATGGGCAGCGGGTGTGTAATTGAGATGGGTGGGGAATTAATAATTGCAACTGTGTCCAATCTTGGGGGAGTGGATCGATAATTGAGGAGGGGGAGGTAGAGAGGATTTGGATGTCTGATCACTAAGAGGCTGATCATGGTGGGAAACTCATTAGCTTCATGATTCAGGAGGGAGAACTCCTATTCCGAAGAGTCGTCGTATTGGACTCGAAGCATTAACTGTTTCTCTCTCCACAGATGCTGCTGAGTTTTTTCAGAATTTTCTGTCTTCTTTTCAGTTGACAGCAGGCTGCAAATGTCTGACAGGAAGTTCTGAGTCTCCTCAGACCCTGGTGTTCTTACATGCCGATGTCTGCCTGTAGATAGTGCATGCCTCCTGCAACTCTCTCCATGTCCTCTGTCATGTCTGGAGTTGCAGGTCTGTAAGCAACAGGCTGTTGATGATGCTGCTGTTGCTAATCCTCATCCCAGGCTCAAAGAAACATAATGTAAACAGCATCCATGCAGATCACAGCCGCAAACTGTTTATCAGACATGCAGACTTCTAAATTGTTGATGCCATCTCAAAAGCTTGAGGCAGCATGGTGGCACAGCGGTTAGCACGGACCCAAGTTTGATTCCCAGTTTGGGTGACTGCAGATTCTACACCTTCTCCCTGTGTCTGCCTGGGTTTCCTCCAGATGTTCCGGTTTCCTCCCACAGTCCAAAAGGCGTGCTGGTTAGGTGCTTTGGCCATGCTAAATTCTCCCTCAGTGTACCCAGACAGGTGTCAGAGTGTGGCAACTAGGGGATTTTCACAGTATCTTCATTGCAGTGTTAATGTAAGCCTACTTGTGACATTGATAAATAAATAAATGCATAAAATAAGCTCTGGGGACACGTGCTGTGAGCAAAGCCTTTCATGCTGCAGGTTGGAGATCAATTGTGACCTCCTCCTTACTGCCACTGTGTTCTCACTTTGCTTTTACAATTTCCGGAAAGTATAAAAAATCCATGAGCTTCACATTAAATTGCAAAACACACGTCAGTATTGCTCTAATTGGGCAACTAATATATTCGTATTGCTGTCCAGCCTCTACTGAAGAGGGTTGACTCACAAATAGCCTAATTCGCAGAAAGATGTACAGAGGTAACCCCAGCAAAGGGTTGCAAATGACCTTTACCCACCATCTACATGCAAGCTCATGCATTCATCCACATCACAATTCTCCATCAATAAATCACATCTTGCAGATTTACTCCAATCTTTTTGGGAAGTAACTCAGCCCAAAGAAACTGTTCATGACTTTAGTTTACGTAGATTTTTTAAAGATATTTCATAAAGTTGCATGTTTAAAGCTTTTAAAGAAAATTAAGGCTCATCAAATTAATGGGAAATTAGCTAATTGGATTGAAAATTGACTTGGCACTATATACCACAGTAAGGATAAATTGAAAGAACAGTGAATAGCAATTGCTGTGATTTATTCTGGATTGTGTAGGGCTAAACAATGTAAACTTCCAAATAGCCCAAAATGATATTAAAGATAGTGAGAGGAATTGTAACATATGGAAACTATGAGATTGAGACATGGGTTTGTAAAACTTTTACTACCCTCAAACCCAAACCCAATCTGTGTCGTAACCACCCTCTTCTGGGTTTAACAGTGTTGGAACAAGAGTAGAGGGAGAAACAATGAAGCCAGGTTGGTCATTTCATTTTAACGAGACTATATGGGCCAGATTTTAACCCCATTTTAAATTTAACCCAAGGAATGTGGTGCCGATGGTAAAGGTGGACTAGCTGGGACAGGCACAGAATTATATAATGATGAGGGTCAGAGGTGGTGGTGGATGGATGGATTGGAATTGTAGAGGCACCTAGTTGCATGGTGGTACATGCAAAGTAAGTATGTGTAAACAGTGGTGTGCTAGAGTAAGCTAAAAAAGACAGAGTGAGGGGGTGCGAACACGGCAGGGGGTAGGTGTAAGTCACCTTTCCTGACCTCAATATGCCATTAAGTATTTGCTGCTCTGAATCCTGGTGCAAGGTAAAATGATCTTAATGTTAGCCTCCTGGGACACAAACAGTCATGTTTTCTTTATGGCAGCAATATGTTTCTTCCTCACATTGTTGGCGAAGAGTATTGTACCATAAATGGTCAATAGAATAATATGGTAAGGAATGATATAGACCATGGTGTAACATCAAGAATCATGTTCTAGCCACTCAAATGTACAGCAGATAGAATAGTCAGCAGTCAGGAAAGATGTGCCTACATTGTGGGTCATCATGGAAAAAGAACCATAGTGTCCCTACAGTACAGAAGGCAGCCATTTAGCCCAATGAATTGGCACCGACTGTCCGAAGAGCACCTTACCCAGGCCCCTCCCCTACCCCAACCCTGTAACCATGGCTAACGTGGGAAGATACTGGAGTACCTAGAGGAATCCCATACAGACACGGGCAGAACATGCAAACTCCACACAGCCAGTGATCCGAGGCCTGAATTGAACCTGAGTCCCTGACGCTGTGAGGCAGCAGAACTAACCACTGCATCATGCGCTCCCCTGTATATTAATGTAGAGTACATAGTTAAATAAGTATGAAGGAACTACCTGAGTCAGACTCTAGATAAAGTAGGCCATGCAACCATTATCCTCACAGCCCCCAGTAATACATCAGAGGAGGGGTCCAGGAAGAGGAGCAGAGTCACGGGGTTGGTTGAATTCATTGTCAGATCTTGTTTTTCTTTGTTTCCACCTTCAAAGTCTTTCAAGTTTCATATTTGAATGGGTCCTTGACATACTGAATTTGGGCCACCACATAATGGATTGCAAACTTCATAATAAACTGATAATGAGGTGAGCATATTGACAGAAATGCTGGCCTTACTTCTGGGTTTCTGACAAGATGTTGGACCATTCTCTGAGTTAATACCAGGGCCAGTGTTTTAGGCCAATGACCTTTGATTAGAACTGGAAGAAGTTTGAGGCCTAGCCATTTTACAAAACTATAGATCTAGATAACCAGGACAATGGGTGAAAGCATTCCTGCCTTCAACTCAATGACAGAGTTTTCTTCTTTCCTTTCTCTACTACCATTCTCCATGACCCTTGCTCTTTACTTTACGTGGCTGCACATCTGCTTAAAAGCTGCTATATCTCAAATTTCTTCCGGTTCTGATCAAGAGTCATTGACCTGAAATGTTCTCCTGAACTTCCTTGGAATGGCAATCAGTGAATGACGGCCACTCTGCCCCCGGTTTCTTAGGAGAAATCCTGTCTTGTCCACCTCCTGAGTCAGGCCAGGTGAGGTCCAAGGTGCAGTGTATCCCTGAGAGTTACTCCTAGAGTTACATCTCTGACCACACTTGGCAGGTCCAACCATTATTTTGCAAATTGAATTTGTGTCTTTATATGCCCTGTTTGTGAACATTACTCCCACTCACCTGATGAAGGAGCAGCGCTCCGAAAGCTTGTGGCTTGTGCTATCAAATAAGCCTGTTGGAATTTAACTTGGTGTTGTAAGACTTCTTAATGTGTTTTTAGGACATGGAATTTTTCCTTGGACTCGAGTTTGCTGTTATTCCTTTCTCAGGTTCCTTCCCCAGACCTCCTCTTACTGTCAGGTGCTCTTGAAGAATTATGTCCCCTCAATCAAGAGGTTCCTCAAAATAGGTCTCTCCTGAGTAAGGGTCTCCCAGATGTTGACATTCATGTTGCATTTCTTGAAGTAAGCCTTCAGGGTATCTTTGAAATGCTTTGTCTTCCTCTTTTTCAGGAGCCTTCATTGATCTAGGTGAAAAAGATTTGTTTTGGCAGTCAGGACTATGCAACTTAAACACAGAGCTGGATCTGTGGAATTGGCTTTGAATGAATGTGGTTTCTATGCTGGTGGTTTTGGCTCTTTCAAGGATATTGATGTTAGTACTGTTGTCCTCCTGGCTGATGCGGAGAATCCACCTCAGACATCCTTAATGGTACCTCCCCAGGGCCTTGAGGTGGCATCTATAATTGTCCAAGCTTCTGGGCTATAGCAAATCTTCTAACTGCCTTTCCCTCATGAAATCAAAACTAAGATAAAGCCCCATACATGCTCCATGTGGTGGATGGTGAAATTAGTATTTCCCTATTTGAAGTGCAGGCCTATCTGACTAATAATTATTTTCTTTGACTCTTCCAAACTTAGTGAATTGCAGTCTGCACCTATACCAAACCTGCAACTGCCTCTAATTGTTCCCAAACTGAATTGCTTGCACTTGCCAACAATCACAAAGATAAATTAAACAAAAACCCTTCTACTCCCACATCCCATCACCTTGACAATGATACATGCTCTATGGTGTTATCAAATAGACATTATTAATTAATTATTTTACCTTCAACACAACTCTTTGATTCTGTGACCAATGTGAATAATTTCTATTTCCACTGAATGTAATTTCCCTCTCTCCAGACATCATGGATCCACAGATGTCCAGAGCTGCATTAGTCATTGTTTCATTTGTTTTCAATTGTAGACTCTGACCTTACAATATAAACACAGATCAACTTTTAAATGTAATAAATCCAGGCTTGTTTGAGTTACATTCACTTCAGGTACTATCCAATTTCTTAACCAGCAAGTTCCAGCTATCCTACATCTAACACTTTAATCTCTATCCTTGGAACGAAATTCTATCCTAAAACACATAAATTATGAACTAAATATTTGCAACAATATTGATAATTCCAAGTATAATTAAATCATTTTAATGGGGAGATATAAATTGGATGTCAATTGTATGGAAGGGAACTGTTGGTTTTTTACAAATAGAAATTACTATCATCAAATTCCATCTAATTCACATTCAGAATTTGAGTTTTAATTGATAGCAGAGTTGCATATTTTATTCTTAAACAGACCAGTGGAGATAACTGCCTGTGGAAGTGATAGCTTACTTCCAGTGTTTATTTAATGGTGCTTTATCATATTTTGTGTTGTTGTCTACTGTAATTGTATTACAGTATTGTTCTAATTTTAAAAAATAAGTTATTTACTTCAGTTGCACAATTACTTAGCTAATTATAATCTGAGTTCTATTATTCCTTTTGAACTCTGAACTAATTGGTGAATTTAATTGTTTGTATCTTGTGTAATGCTCTTTAATTCTAGTTGTGTGTTAACATTCAAAAGTCTTATCATAGAAATGATGCCTATTCTAGTAGAGCTCCTGGTGTTTGTTGCAATGGAGGCATAAAAGTAGTGGCAAACAGTTATTACTGTTGTTCACCCTTTCCTGTCTGTAGTGTACATAATGATCTAAATGTGAATGTGGGGGATACGATCAGTAAGTTGGCTGATGATATAAAAGTTGGTTGTGTGGTAAATAGCGAGAAGGAAAGCCTTAGATTATAGGACAATATAGTTGGGCTTGTCAGATGGACCGAACAGTGGTAGATGGAATTTAGCTCTGAAGTGTATGAGGTGATGCATTTTGGGAGTACTACAGGGCAAGGGAATACACAAGGAATGGTAGGAAGTACAGGGGACCAGAGGGACATTGGGGTGCATGTCCATAGATCCATGAGGGCAACAGGACAAGTAGATAAGGTAGTTAAGAAGGCATATAGGATACTTGCCTTTATTAACCAAGGCATAAAATATAAGAGCAAGGAAGGTATGATGGAAGTGCATAAAATGGGTGTTTGGCCACGGCTAGAGTACCTTGTGCAGTTCTAGTCGCTACAACGTAGGAAGGATGTGTTACACTAGAAAGAGTGCAGAAGAGATTCACAAGGGTGTTGCCTGGACTGGAGCATTTCAGTTGTAAAGAGAGGTTGATGGGATTGGGGTTGTTCTCCTTAGAGCAGAGAAGGCTGAAGGGGGACGTGATTGAGGTGCACAAAATTATGAAGGACTTGGATAGGAAGAACTGTTTCCCCTTAGTCGAGGGGTCAATGATGAAGGGGCATAAATTTAAGGGGTGGGAGATTTAGAGGGGATTTGAGGAAAATCTTTTTCACCCAGAGGGTAGTGGGAATCCGGAACTCATTGATTGAAAGGCTAGTGGAGGCAGAAACTCTCACAACATTTAAGAAGCATTTATATGCCATAACATATAAGGCTATGGACCAAGTACTGATTAGAAGAGATGGCTGGCATGGATATGATGGGCCAAAGTGCCTCTTTTGTGCTGTAAAATTCTATGAATCTAGCAGCCTCAACAATCATTTTAACTTTGGGGGTTGGGTAAAATAGGCAATGTTGAATTCAGCACAACTAATTTTCCTTTCCCCAACTTAAATTGACTCCCTACATCCCACAATGGAGTATGTATTTGGACCAATAATATGGCCTGCTATGGGCCCTGCTCTACTTATATGGGCACCATGTGTTGAGTTTGATAACTAAGCTGACAGTTATGATCAGCTCATTTACAATAATGTTTCTTGAGCTCTGGGTGCTTATAGGGCACTTGGAGCATTAGGGTCTGAACATTCAACGTCAACCATTAATGCTGTGTCTGCTCCAGATACATTACAGGTACTAAGGAGGGAGGAACACAAGGATCTGGTAGTAAGGATGCAAGGGGTTCAACGGCAAGAGTTTTTTTTTAATGGGGTCTTTCTGTAAGTATTATATCCAAACACATGCATTGCAGTTGCTCAAGTGCTCCTGCTACATATTGGAAAGACTGCTCTATTTAACTGCTTTTGGCCTAAGGAGCCTTTTACACACCTTTTATGTATCGACTCCTGACTGCCTATACTGGTTTGAAGAAATTAGATATTGTCTCAGTTTGCAATATCATTCTGCAACTTGCCCTGTTTGTGGACTTCTTCTGGGTATTCGTGCTGATCTGTGGGAGAGTGGAGTGTAACAGATCCAGGATAAAATTTAAGTCCTTATGCATTCAGTCTCTCAATCTTACCCAAGGTAGAGATGATGACGGAGTTCAGAGCTTCCATTGTCACAGACTCTATCATTACTGGGAAACAAATCCCCACAGGAAGATTTGAACTACAACCTCCATTGAGGCGACTATACATGATCAGCTGAATTTTATTTTGTGAAATCAGGTGGGCTCTGAAATTGAGAGGCTGCCTGCCATTTTGAAACAAGCAATTAATGCACATTTAAAATGGTTAGCAGTCTAATTGACTGCAATAGTTGTATCCCTTATTCAATACCAAGATCCCAGGATGTGAAACATACCAGGCGGGAATCTGATTATTTCTCTTGATTGTTGTAGGGGTGGATATAATTACGTCGGTGCTTAACTTTAGTAGGAAAGACTACTGATAGATTTTGACTGGCTGCTCTTGGAAGTTTCAGAATCTCTGGGCATTATTAAGAGTCTTCAGCATTATAATGTCTGTAAACTGGTAGAGTCTGTAATTCAACATCGCAGCAGGATTGCTGCTCTGCGCAATATAGTATAGTTATTTCTACTGGAGATACATCTACCAGTGAGGAGGAAAGGAGGAGGAGATCAGATGAACAAGGGTAGGAGCCTCAGGAAACCCGTGAAGGAGCCCTGCTTGCAGCAGAGCAAGGAGTTGCTGAGAACAGGTTGCAACAGCCACAGAGGTGAGGGCGGAAGCAATACCCTGACGATTGTGTGTGCAGGGTGGCGCATGGCTCACATGAAGATTTTTGATAGCATAGAAGCAGGAGTAGGCCATTCAGCCCTTTGAGCATCAGGGAATATGGTGACTTTACTAGGCTTTTCCAAAAGTGGACAATGGTTTCACAGTCATCGGTAGACATTTAATTCCAGATATTATTTATTGAATTCAAATTGCACCATCTGCCATGGCGGGACTTGAACCCGAATCCCCAGAACATTTGTTGAGCTTCTGGATTAATAGTCTAGCAATAATACCACTGGGCCATTACTCCTCCTGCTCATTTGTGTTCAGTCAGTAATATACATAGAGCCCTTGAATGTACTATCGACTTGACACAAGGTGCTGGTTCTACATTCATGTTTGGAAGGTGTTTGTGGCTAATTGACAGCATAACCATGAGTCACATTTGGTGACTGACAAATAGATTTTTGATGGATTATTTACTGTTTTTTTTTTGCTGATCACCCACACAATATTACACTTGGTTTTTGCTACCTGTTTTGCACACGATACAGAGCTACTGAAGATGCACCACTTACACATTATTATACTATGTAAATATGATTTTTATAAAAAGGAACACTAACTGCAGATGGTGAAGATATGCAAGAAAGCCTGATGGAACGTCAGGAGCACAGTCTGTGTCAATCTGGAATTATGACAATGGACATTCATGGGCTTACGTAGCCATTTACAGAATGGCTATGTTCACTCTGAGCACAGCAGACATTTTCTTCCAATTCACACCTCAAGGTCAGGGTTGGAAGGAGTAAAAGAGGTGAACTTCACTGATAGGTCTCTGGATAGTTGGTTAGCTCAGTTCACTGGACAGCTGGTTTGTGATGCCGTAGTGTGGGTTCAATACTCATACCAACTAAGGTTATTCATGAAGGCCCACCTTCGCGACTTTGCCCCTTGCCTGAGGTGTGGTGATCCTCAGGTTAAATCACCACCAGTCAACTCTCCCCTCAAAGGGGTGTGCGATTCGCCTATCCCGCTCTGCTAACAATCGTGTGTTGGCTGATTCACAGGGTTCCCGCGAGCATTCCAGGCCTGGATTTCCAGCAGAGCCTGCTCCGCACCGGAAAGCAGCTGGGAGGTGAAGTCAGCATTTAAATGGTAGTTTATATCCTATTTAAATGCTATTAGCAGGCCTGGGACCGAATTCTCTGGGCCTGATAGCATCTCCCACCCTGCCAGAGTGTTTCACTCCAGCGGGATTTACAGTGGCTCCCCGCTAATGGGAGCTCATGGCCTGACCTCACTGGAGTGAAGGGGGGCTATTGGGAGCCCTCAGGGGATTGGGCAGTGTTGGGGGATGGGGGAGGGAGTCCATCCTGGACATGGTGCGCTGGTAGGGCACTCTGGCACTGCCTAAGGAGCAGAGTACCCAGGCCCAAAGGCACCTTGGCACTGCCCACCAGGCATGGGACAGTGGCAAGGGGGCAGACCACAAGGGGGCAAATGGTTGTGGAGGGAAGTTGGGGGAGGGTCCCGCTGCCATTGGGATTGATGGGGCAGCAAGGAGGCCAGTACTCAGAGTGGGCTGGGGAGCTTGCTTGGGAGGGGTCTGCTGGGGGCGGAGGGAAGCTGTAGATCAGGCAGTCTACGATGAGGGGGGGTGAGAGGGTGGGTGTCGAGGCTGGTCAGGGAATGATCAGTGTGGGGGGGTCCGCGATTGGGCCATGGGAGGTTGGGGGGACAGCACTGCGGGTGTCTCAGGCTGGTCAGCAGACAGGAGGGTGACAGTTCACGGCCACTGTGTGTGCACAGAGGTCTGCTGGTTTTAGTCTCCCAGGCGGGAATAGGCCCTTTGCCCTGAAATTTAATGATATTCATGTTGGCAGTCTGCAGTGCAGAGTGTGGGAGATTCTTCTCTGAACTCCCAGCAAAAAAAAGTGTGAATTACTCCAGTTTTCTCGTAAATTCAACACTGAGAATTTTTTGGGAGAATTCTGGCCCAGGTCTTTGCCTTTAAACCTGTTTTTTTCCCAACAATTATAATAATTGCAGTTTAAATAAACAAACAGCTCTCCCCCTCCCTGAACATGTAGCTGAAATCACGTGATCTCCTAAAAAAAACCCACACTGCTTGGCAGATCAACGTGAAGTTATCATCACCTTTTAAAAAATCCCAAGTGTCCAAATAATGCAATGACTTTCCAAATTTTAAAAGAAAAATGCAGCTCACAAAGATATAGATGGGGTAACACTTATGTACTTATCTAGTTTAAACGCATCTATACTATTAACCTCAATTATTTCATGTGGTAGTGAGTTCCACATTCCAACCACCCACGAAATAGATGTCTCTCCTGATTTCTGTATTGGATTTATAGCACTAGTTTGCCCTAAGGGCTGTCCATTTATCTCCATAATGGTTAGTACTAGATTATAAGAGAGATTTCTTTCATGGGTAGAAGAGTATGACACATAGTCTTCTACCCATGAAAGAAAAGGAGCTCAGTGATATATACTGTATAATAGGAGGTTCCTCTTTGATCCCCAGATCTTGCTATGCTTCCAAGGTGGAATGGAAAGGAAAGGTATAGGGTGGAATCTCCCCAAAAAATTCTAAGTATCAAATTCATGTAAAACTGGAGTAAATGCTGCTGTTTTTTTCAGCAGGAGTTTCAAAATGAATCTTCCAAACTCTGTGCACTGCAGAGTGTGCACTCGTGTAAATCTTGTGAAAAATCTCTCCCTGCTGGAGACGCTGGCAGTATAGCACTGAGCGGGCCACTGCACATGTGCCGAACAGTCAGTGATGAGATCCGTGCATGCACAGTGGCCCCATACTGCCAGCCTCCCAATTGCTAGCCAGCGCAGCAACTCCACAACATTGCCACGCTGACCCTCCTTTTGCTGACATACCAAACATGTCCAGGCCAGCCAATGCTTCCCCAACCCCAGGCAGCCCCAATCTCCCCCTCACCTCCCTGACTTGCTTTGATCTCTCTTCTCTCCCCCCAACCACGTCCCCACCCCAGCCCCTTGGCACTGCCTGATGCCTGGTGGACAGTACCAAGGTGCCCATGGGGCATTGGCATTTGCTTTTAGACAGTGCCAGGGGCCAGGCTGGCACTGCCAAGCTGGCATTACCCAGGCAGCAACTTACCCCCCATCTCAATGGCACTGCAGGGGGGTTGGGCCACTAGCTCCCTGCAAGTGGAGAGATATACTAAACCCTGCTGGAATGAAACACACCTTGCAGGAGGAAAAAACTAACAGGCCTAAAGACTTCAGTCCCGGGCCTGCTAATGATACAGTAATTTAAATTAACATATTATACAGCTCTGCGCCAATTTCTGGTGTGGTGCTGATGGTGCTGGCATCCGATGCCCAGAGACTCGCAGATGTTGTGGTACCCAGCGGGAAGCCCATTAAATGACCTCTGCAAAAGCAGTGCAACGTGATGAGAGAATTTGTTTTTATTCATTCATGGGACATGGGCATCATTGGCTGGCCAGCATTTATCGCCTATCCCTAGCTGTGCCCAGAGGGCAGTTGAGAGTTAACCACATTGCTGAGGTTCTGGAGTCAAGTGTAGGCTAGACCAGGTCAGGACATTAGTGAATTACCCCCATAATCTGGTTCGTAGGAGTCATGGGTCAACTCACAGGCATATCAAACTTAAAGAAATAATTAACCAATATACCAAAATATAACATCTTTCAGATATCCTTTGGAAAAGTTGACAAACACATAAAATTTGTTTCCAACATTTGGCTCAAACAACATTTAACCTCTTATACAGCTACTGATTGTAAATGTCATATATTAAACCTCTAACAGTTACTCCTCGTGGAAGATCCTGTCCATAACTCAGTCATGCTCCCTGCACAGGGATCGAGGTATGTAAAAGAGCATGTACAAATTGCTGACAATTGCCAAAATGCTGAAGGTGCACACGTTGTGATGTGGTCCCAGCAGCAGTGCACTGAATGGAAATGTCAAACAAGGGTTTGAGAATTGGAAAGATTCGCCAAGGTGTGCCAATGTAATTACAACATTGGCATCTATCTGACAATGTGGAAAACTGCCCAGGAATGTCCTGTCCACAAAAACAGGACAAAGCAAACCCAGCCAATTACCACTCCATCTGTCTATTCTCAATCATCAGCAAAGTAATGTAAGATGTTGCTGACAATGCTATCGAGCAGCACTTACTCAGCAATTACCTGCTCACCGATGCTCAGTTGGATTCCTCAAGGTACCACAAGCCCATGGATAACCTCTCGATGCTCCACTTCTCCAGCTTCCACCCTAAACACGTTAAAGAAACCATCCCCTATGGACAAGCCCTCCATATACATAGGGTCTGCTCAGATGAGGAGGACCACAACAGACACCTCCAGACGCTGAAAGATGCCCTCATAAGAACAGGATATGGCGCTCGACTCATCGATTGACAGTTCCGACATGCCACAGTGAAAAGCCACACCGCCCTCCTCAGAAGACAAACAAGGGACACAGTAGACAGAGTACCCTTCGTCATCCAGTACTTCCCTGGAGCAGAGAAGTTATGACATCTTCTCTGGAGCCTTCAACATGTCATTGATGAAGACGAACATCTCGCCAAGGCCATCCCCACACCCCCACTTCTTGCTGCAGCAGATTGCAGATGTTCTCTACAAGACACCATTTTGCATCTTTTCTGAACCAACAGAAGACCGTTTCCCAGACCTGGTCATCTAAGGTGTATTGTGTGGAAACTATGAGCTGGATTTGACTTCGAGTTACAAATTTGGATGTTGTTTGGGAAAAAGGATGTCTTGGTGAGTTCAGGAACGTGGGTTTGATTGGGAATGAGAGGCAATCTCAGAGAAATGGTGTGTTTGATCATTCATATACTTACAGGTCATAATAGTCTTTTTTGTTGTGTTTTTTTCCTTTAATAAATGCTGTTTACTAATTGTTTACATAAAGACTGAACTGTTTTCTCACTGGATTGTATTTTGTTCTCACAATCCAAACAAAGATACACCATATTAACCAATGTTTCAAGCTGGGACACTCTGGCATATTACATCAGTGGTGTTCATAACAATACTTGTTCATTTTCTCATATATATTTTTTAGACATATTAATGTGTCTAATAACTGACTTTAATAACTTACTGAAGAGTGCTTGATACTATCATTAGAGCTGTGTTTGCAGACCACTCCCTAAATAGAAGGCTTGAGACCAGAGCGAAAGGTACCAGAGTGGCACAATAGTTAGCACTGCTGCTCGCAGCACCAGGGATCTAGGTTTAATTCCAGCCGTGGGTCACTGTCTGTGTGGAGTTTGCACATTCTCCTTGTGTCTGCATGGGTTTCCTCCGGGTGCTCTAGTTTCCTCCCACACTCCAAAGATGTGCAGGTTACGTGGATTGGCCATGCTAAATCACGTCTTAGTGTCTCAATGTTAATGGGATTAGTAGGGTAAATACATACACACATGCATAAATACTCTCCGGAGAGTCAGTGCAGACCTGATGGGCCAAATGGCCTCCTTCTGCATTGTAGGGATTTTATGATTATATGAAGAGATATTTAGGCCTAATTAACATTTTAGGAATGCGCTGCTGGTGTGCTTCACTTTTAAACATCATGAATGTCAGCTCACCAGCAACAGCCCAAACATATGTTACAGGAGTGGTGATGGAGTTGGAGCAGACAACGTTAGAGAGGAAATTGGCAGCTATCATGATAGCTGTAGATTCAGCGGAACTTTCTTGCTTTTCCTGTTTGCATGGGATTGTATTTTTTGAGAAGTTATTTCACAAACTTAAATTTTGTTAGCAGTCACAGCTGTGGTAGCTGTGGTTGAGCTGTGCAAGCCTGGCTCCTGCTGCTTCATCACAACTCAATTCCAATAGAAGACGCGATGGGGTGGGGTGGTCTAATACCATGTCTTTAGCCCCTTATTTACATCTTCAAGGGATCTAACACCTGTTTCAAGCAGCTGCAAGAGAAGCCTGGAAATGGCCTGCCCGATTTCAAATTAGACATTTCTCAGATGTTCTTGGGGTGCAAGGCTGTGTCTCCTAAATATTTAATTCATCGTGCTCATGTTATGCTCATTAAATGGATGCAACAAGATTGAGATTTCAATGCCATAGTATGTACAAGTACTCAGACCCAGTGTTGACAATATGAGTGCTTAGCATTTGATCTAATTGTCTCAAATGTGAATTTGTCATTTTATTTTTGCAATGAAGCTTCCTTGGGCACCTGGTATAGTATCTTCAGATAAGTAATTTCCCATCCTTTTTAAACAAATACAGGTTGTTTTTCTCTTCACCTGTTATTGAAGCTTTCTTGTTTACCCAATTAAAGCAAATTATTTCAACATTAATTCCATTTCATTTATTGATGTTTGTATTGTGGTGACTAGTTTCAGAGTTTGCAAATCAGCCTCCTATCCATTGGCTCCCTCTCCACTTCCTGCTGCCTCGGAAAAGCAGCCAGCATAATTAAGGACTCCGTGCACCCCAGACGTTCTCTCTTCTACCTTTGTCCATCAGGAAAAAATACAAAAGTCTGAGGTCACGTACCAACCAACTCAAGAACAGCTTCTTCCCTGCTGCCATCAGACTTTCGAATGGAACTATCTCGCATTAAATTGATCTTCTTCTACACCTAGTTATGACTATAACACTACATTCTGCACTCTCTCGTTTCCTTCTCTATGAACACTATATAGCACGCAAGAAACACTACTTTCACTGTGTGTTAATACATATGACAATAATAAATCAAATCAAATCACCAGCTCAAATCACCATCACCAAACCCATCATTAACAAGAAAAAATATGCAACAACTTTACACCGTTTTGCAATCAATTGCAGCAGCTAAAGCAGCAATTAACTTTTAAATATCTCTGATCTAAGGGTGTCAGGAATTTACCAGCACTGCTATAAAGATGCTCATTCACTAGTTGAGGGAAGACACACTTGTATATTTACAGGTTAAAACTATACAGAGGCTTGCAGCCTAATAGCTGCAATCAGCTCCTGAGGCGACTCGGAGTACAGAAGCCTCGCTCGCCCTGTTCCCCAATTGGTTCCCAGGCTCATGTGACCCTTACTCTGCAGATGGATCTTTAAAGGGACAGTCACTACAGCAGCCACTGCTCAGCATTTGCTCTGACAAATAAAAGGATATGCACCATATCACAGATTTCTAACATTCATGTTTCATTTGAATATTTGATTTGATTTATTATTGTCATGTGTATTGGGATACAAAGTAGCCCAAATAGTGAAATGTATTGTTTCTTGTATGCTATACAGACAAAACATACCATTCATGGTGTACTTAGGGAAGAAGGAAAGGAGAGAGTGCAGGATATAGTGTTACAGTCATAGCTATGGTGTTGAGAAAGATCAGCTTAATATATGATAGGAAATCTGATGGCAACAGGGAAGAACCTGCTCTTGAGTCAGTTGGTACATGACCTCAGGCTTTTGTATCTTTTTCCCAATGGAAAAAGATGAAAGAGAAAATGGGACATTCTGCCTGCCATGGAAAACACAGCGGGCAAGGGGCGGACATGGAATGGTCCTTTGATCTCAGATGGGATTTTCTGGTTTCGGGGCAAGCGTGGCTGGAAAATCCTGTCCTACATCCAGGCAGAGAGGGGCCCTTGATTATGCTTTATTGAGGCAGTGGGAAATGTAGATGGAGTCAATGGATTGTTTCTGACAGAAAATCACAGAACTACTAGAAACCTCATGATGGATTATCTCCCTGATTTTCTTCCCCTGCCCACCGCAGTTACCCCAGGTAACTCAACAAGAATGTGACTGCTTGCATTCCATCATCACAGTGGCACCATCATGTGTATAACACACAGAGTGGATCCAGGGTGCGTAAACAAGAGATGCAACAATATCCCTGACTTAGCAGCATCAACTGGCAATGAATGCAATTCTTAAGTTAGATAATGGCAATTATTTCAGCATTATGCTCAATACTACACATTGGGAAACAGTGGTCCCTATTTTGACATGTGTGGAAGCAGCTGAAGACAACATAACAGTTCATGTAGGAAGGGTGTCAAATTGTAGGGCACTTACCACTACACAGGAAACCTTCAAATGATTGTGTTGCCTTCACTTTTCACATCTGTTATTATTCTTTCATTACCGCAGAAGATGATGTGCCATATTATCTGGATTACTTCAAAATGCTTTGAATAGAGTCCTTGTTAACATTAGATACATTGTGATAGAATCATTTAACTTACTATTCATTTCAAGCAATTTATTTGGTTGAAATTTCTTTCATTTGAAATATTTTGAAAATTGATACACTTTGTACACTTTGTTTCAAAGCATGTTGGCAGCAAAACAGAAAAGTGAAGAAGCACGTTTCTTCCACATTGCAGATGAAGAACAGGATTTTTTTACCCCACGGCACTGTTTGAGTAGCATAGTGGGTCAGGAAAAATGAGCATGAGGCAAAGAATCGGGGTCAAGCTTGATATCTTACCTCTCACAATATTGCCAGCCTCGGCCTGCCTGCGTAATCAGCCTCATGCCCAGGAAAGGCATGAGGCTGATTTCAATCTACATTAGCTTATTTTAATATCATTAGTGAGCTAGGGCTCTAATAGTCTGGGCTTACTTAGCTTTCTGACCTTGCCGGTGGAGGTCCTCACCAGTGAGGATCACAGTTGATCCCCACTAGTTGGGGACCGGTTGTGATATCTTCACCAGTGGGACCAGAGACCATTGAAATCCCTAGGTGGTTGGGGGTGGGGGCAGACAGTGCCCCTTGGGGCAGTGCCAGCCTGGTACTGCTAGTCTGGCACTGCTCACCAGACACCAGGCAGTGCCAAGGGGATGAGGCCTGATGGGGCAGAGCAAGGAAGGGAAGGAGGGAGTGAAGGGGGCATCCTACCATCGGGAGATGGGGCTGATGGTGGGGCTATGAATTGGGGGTTGATGCTGGCAATCAGGATTCAGGCCAGCAACTGGGGAGGGGGGAAAGGTGACAATGATGATGAGGAGGCTGTCAATCGCTTGGGTGGTTCATGGGGAGGGTTGGCGATTGGGGGCAGGTTCTGTTGTGGGGGAGAGTGGCAGCAGATTTCCCATATACTATGTACACTTGTACATGGTATATGGGAGATCAGGGCCCATGCCTAACAGTCTGCAGATGGCCCACCCTCCCCCTTCCTCCTCCCCCTCCCCCTTCCTCCTCCCCCTCCCCCTTCCTCCTCCCCCTCCCCCTTCCTCCTCTCCCTCCCCCTTCCTCCTCCCCCTCCCTCTACCTGTCTGAAACTCCCAACTGCCAAAACAAGTTGACACACTGTGAGAAAATTGTACAGGGTAGCTCACTGAAAAATACTGGAATTAAACATTTTGGTTTTCAGACTTCTGTGACACTTAGAATTTTGGGGAAAATTCTGCATGAAGCTTGTAGACATCAGCAAAATAAATGTGAAATTAATTTGCAAAATCCACATCTATAAATATGGAAAAGATGAACAGCAAGAAAACAGTGGAACCGATTTTGGTCTGGAGCAGATATCAGGCAGCATTGAGTGTGGTAAGTCATCCAAAGCTGATCTTGGTTGGATTTAGCAAGCTGCCAACATGCTGTGGCAATTGGTTTTGAAGGCCCTGCGGAAACATGTGGATTGAATTGATAAAAAAGGTAATGGAATATTTTCTGCAGCTACAGCAAGTACAGCATTAATTTCAACCTTAACATCTGCGAGGAAATGCAAATAAAAAGCGAGAAATGTACATCTCCAATTTTCACTCATTGCAGCTGCAAGATGCTTTAATGCGTATCTAAAATGGCTGCACCCCAAGCTGCATTGTCCCTATCATTTAGGATGGGTATAATGTGAGGGGCTAGTCCGGCGTGTGTTGCAATAATCAAATCCAGAGTCTACTAGGTGAGGAGGATGAGCGTTCCAGCAGGAGTATAGCCCGGCTGGGGAATATTACGTACAGAATCACCTTGGGGTCAAAATAGGCACAAAAGTTGTGAATAGTTTAGTTCAGCTTCCCATAGTTGCTAAAAAGATGAATGGAGTTGATGGTTATGGAATAGAGTTTGTGACAGTGGCCAGTGACAATGGCTCCCATCACAAATTTCTACTCATCACATATAGAATGTTCGACAAGCAATCTGACAGTTTAGAGACAGTGAAGGGGTTGAGTGTTGACACTGTATATGTGAAAACTGATACTGTTGATGTGGTGAGAGGTCAACATGCTTCCAAACTTTGGGAGGGAAAGCGAGAGTGGAAAAGAGCTGGTTGCTGGCAAGGTCAAAGGAGGGGAAAGGTCTTCTTTTGAAACCAGATTTGATGAAGACAGAAACAGTACCTGAGGAGATAGTGCCATGAACAATCAACATTGTTTCAGGAAGAGTAGTTGACTACTCTGGTCAGCAGTTTAAATGACAATAAGGTCGAGAGAGCAAAAGCCCTTATGGGCAAGATACACTCAGAGATTGTATGAGGGGAAATGAAAGAGTAACCAGTCAAAATTGCAATTTCAAGGCTGGACTGGGGAATGTTAGAAGAGGTTTGGCCATCGGACTAACAAATGGATGGGTCGCAGCAGAGTCAGTTGATCAAATGGCCTCAGTCTTCTTGGCAATGAAGTGCATGAGTTCCTCACATTTGCTGTTTGAATTGAGCATGGTGGTGACAGGATGGGGCAGGGGAGGTCAGAAGGCAGTTGAGGAGAGGAATTTAAGAAGGCGGATTGTGATTGAGAAAAGAAGCTGGGTGATCCTGGAGCACTGTTGGCAGATAAGAGCAGGACTTGAAGTGCTTTGTGTGGCCCAGTTAGATCTGCTAGTGAATGCCTAAACTGGTTGTCCACTACGTCTGTTCAAATCTGACACATTAGGACTCAAGAAAGCAGAGTTGAGGGCCATGCAGGGGAAATGGACAGGGTGACAGACAGTAATGGTTAAAAGATACATATCAGCAATACTTTGTAATCAAATAAATTATAATTCTGCACAAGAATATTTTTAAACTTAACATGAACTTTGTTGGCAAAAGTATTATGCCAGTTAATACTACTTTTTATTGATGTTTTTGATAGACTTATCCTGCATTTGCAGCATGTTTTTCTTGATTTAATAATGTATTCTTAGGTTATTGAGTCAGTAATGCAGATAAAAATCAAGAACATTTCCAAAATACTCTGTGTATACAGAGGCACTCCAACCCAGTTCACAAGGTGTCGGAAAAAAACAATGAATGAGCAGCAAGGCCACGCATTGAATTTGGATGTTTTACAGCACCACAGATGAGTGTTTGGAGGAGATTTTGAAACCCGGCGAGAAGTGGTGAAGTAGATGGATCTAAGAAGGTGATGCTATAAGGCTGGATGTAAGCAAAAGTACTGATCGATGGTGGAGCAAGTATATGGAAAATAAATATCAACCCTATGTAAAAGGAGTATGCACAGAACCCCATGGTAATATGAGGAATGGAGAAGGTGACCAGGCCCCATGGTAATATGACAATATACTGAAGTTACATTATCTGTAAGCGTAATAGATTTAATTGCCAGAATTCTACTGCCCTGCCCACCATGGGAATCCGAGTGGGTGAGGGGTGGACAATGCAAAGGTCTGTTGACTTCGGGCGGGACTTTCCGGTCTTGGGTTGAGTGAGGCTGTAAAATCCTGCCCAATATGCTTAGTTATTACCCTTGTTTTATTGATTAATAGTTTGATGGTGGTTTGCAATTTTATGATTAAACAACAGACAAGTAATTGTGATACGAGTCTTCCTGCATTCTTGTTCAAAACAGGTACAGAATCATTACATGATCAGTATGTCCAAGACACCAAAATGGGATTTGTGATAAATGCCATTTATTCAATGGCTCATGCTTTACACAACATGCAACAAAGCCTGTGTCCTGGAGTTAATGGGCTGTGTGAAGCCATGAAACCAATCGATGGTCGAATACTGCTGGACTTCCTCATGAAAATCAACTTCACTGGCGTATCTGGAGATATCATCTCTTTTGACGAGAATGGAGATTCACCAGGAAGGTACCCAAGAATCTATCTATAAAATTGATAAGCGTCTGTATTATTTTGTATTTAAATATTTCATCTGTGATTATCAGGCCACAATTATTACACAATGGTTTATAACAACTCACTGAATTGCTGTAGTAATTTTTCAGCACGATTTGAGAAAGATTAGACAAACGATAAAACCTCAGGAAAAATGCTGACAATTGTCTACACCCATGATTAAACAATTCCCTTCATCCAATCACAGTCTGGACTGGTTCTGTATCTGCTGCTGATAGGCTCACTTCGAAAAACTGCAGGAGGAATCAGCATCTGATTGGATGAACAGTAATGCCTCATTTTTTCAAACCTCAGTCAGGCCAGTGCTCCAGGACCATTTGGGGTCCGCCCAGCACCATTTGGAACCCTCCCAGTGCCGTTTGGGGCACTCCCAGCGCTAATCAGGACCCTCCCAGTGCCACTGGGGGCCCTCCCAGCGCCATTCGGGACTCTCCCAGCACCAATCATGGTCCTCCCAGCACCATTCGGAACCCTCCCAGTGCCGTTTGGGGCACTCCCAGTGCCAATCAGGGCCCTCCCAGTGCCATTCAGGATCCTATGCATGGTGTGCTTTATTGTAAATCTGCCCTTGTGAAGTGCCCATGTAAAGTTGAAGTGTAAAAATATGTGGGGCAGAATCTCATGGCCCTTCCCGCCAATGGGGTTTTCCAGTCCTGCCAAAGTCGATTTAAACAGCTCGCCTCGTTTTACAGCCCCTCCCCTGCCAAAACAGGGCAATAAATTTCTATCCAGAGAAACACAAGCCAAAATACTTTGCAATTAACTTGGCTGATTAAGATCATATTGATTTAGTTGCTTTTAAATACGAGAAAGTTTGTTTTCTGTCTATTCGTGCCATTAATTGGATGTCATATTTATTTTTCAGTACACAAAATCACTTTTTGTTAAAGAAACATTCAATGTTAATTCCACATTAAATATTAACTGTCACTTTATCTACCTGTTGCAATACCACTCACTATAATTATTCCATAGATATTGTGAATGGACAGAAAGAAATGATAAGAATTTCAGACTCGCAATGATATGGGGATACAATGGTCAATATCACATCATCATTATAAATATGCAAACTGGAAATAGTAACTTATAAACCAATGTATTCAGGATTCTGAGGGATTGTTTTAACAAACTGTTCTTGCATTTAGGTATGAAATCATGAACTTTAAAAAGCTGGGCAAGGAATATTTTGATTATATTAATGTTGGAAGCTGGGACAATGGCGAGCTAAAAATAGATGATGACGAAATCTGGACCAGTAAAGATCATGTCGTGCGGTCTGTCTGCAGTGACCCATGTGAGAAAGGGGAAATAAAAGTGAGTAGACTAACTTTTCCAAAAGAGATCATGTAAATTAATTGCTTGTATTTTACAGCAATAATAAAAGCAGGACTTTCGGCACTCATTATTTCAAGGTTACATCGGAAAGCAACCTTTGAGGTGCAGCTCTGTGTGAAAATCCAAAGGTTTTGCCAAAGGATGTGCTGTTTCAGTGCTTGTTCACAGACTCAACATTGTACTGTTATATTTGTGCAAACTTGTGATATTGACTGCTAGTTCGAGACAAAATGTGGCTGACAAAGTTAGAGGTGGTGTGTTCAGGAGTGAGTGAGCTTTTAGTGCCTGGGCAGTGATCGTTACTGCTGAACAATCTCTCTGGCTCTGAAAATCTATGTTCCATGTGTGGAGTCTTATTCACTGAGAACAAAATTAGTGTCATGGATTGAAAAATAATTAAACTTTTTTACTTTTCCCTTCTGTCTCTTTTATCTCTCTTCCCTTATTTTCATCCGTATTCCCCAATCTTTATTTTACTTTCTGCTCACCATTTAAAGCTAATTTATATTTTCATCTTTATACTCCTTGGTTTCAACTCAGTGGAGACAGAGATTGACCTCTTTTAGGTTGGAGACAGAGATTGGGAGACGGGTTGACTTTTTGGTCACAAACCCACCACTGTCAAGAAGCAGAAACTCGGTAGTATTGGGGTGGAGTTGAGCTGTCAATTGGGTTTGTGAACTAATTAGTGACTAGAGGATAAGGAACACAGGGAATGCATACTGGGAATATTGCTTCAATACTGTGGCTGCCATTTGGAGTGTAATGCTTACATTTGAAATAAAAATGGAAAGTGCCGGAAGGAAGTCACAAATATGAAAGTATACTGAACATTTACAGTCAGAAATGCCTTCATTGTTCTCTTGCATTATATCATCATAAGTCAAGGTTGTAATTAATCAAGACACCTTGTTACTCATGATAATATAGAACCAATATTTTGAAGGTTAACCTAAATGATATAACTTTCTTAGGAAGCAGGGGCTTATCTTGTTCAGAACTCCGCACTTTGAAAAGATGGTAGAAAGACTGAGCTCAAAATCAGTTTGACTTGGTTATTTGAATGTCATAACCAGCCTAGATATCAATATTCTATACCTAACAGGTTAGAAAAGCAGCATTTGGTACAAGTCCATGTCTGAGGGCTGGTTATAACATCACTACCACCTCAACCCCGTTTCTTTTTTTGACAGGGGAGGGTGGGCATATGAGGAGTGTCCCACCCAAAAAAAGCTGTTCCCCATAATATAGTAGGTAGGTAAGCACTGAAATCAGTGGCTCAGCTGCCATATTTAAATGAATGATGTAAAGTCAATTAAGCTTGTTATCAAGAGAGTTGACCAGGATATTGTGCTGCCCGTGCTATAACGCGGTTGGCGTGGGGCATGCAGGCAGGAGTGGGCAGTCTGTTTTTTTTTGAAGACAGGCTGAAAAAAGGCAGGAAGAAAGAGCAGATCATTTGGGAGTTCCTTGTGTGCACCCCTCTGTCCTCTTCAAGATGTCACCCTCCCCGCTTCATTCCTTGCTGCCTGCCTCTGAAACCCAGCCCCAACCACTGCCCCCTCCCTCCACCACCACAGCTTTTGGACTCCTGGACCATACCCACCCTAAAAACCCAGGATTTAACCTACCTCCAGTAACCATCACTCTTCCTCCTGCTCTTCCTTGCAGTCCTGGCAACGCCCACTACTGGCAGTATCAGGATTGTGAGTGTTACTAGCCAATAAGGTTAAGCAGCAGCTCTCGAGGGTGCTACTTCCTGTCCACTGAGGGGCGGAAATCCCTGTGAGCTTGTTTAGCCCATCAGTAGCACTTATAGCTGCTGGTTGTACTTCTTCCACAATCATCAGCTGCTGGACAATGTTCCTTCTGGGGGTGAGCCATGCACCACTGCCCTCTCCAGCTCCACCATAAAATTCAGTGCCAAATCCTTAGAGATGTGTGTTTGAGTTTCAGAATGGAAGATAATCAAGAGACACAACAAATGCAAACCATGTAAAAGACAGCATAAGGCATACTAATTACAAATAAAATAAAATCCAATCTAGTGAATGTGAAATAAAGAGCGACAATGAGAAAATGGATTCCAAGTTAGGTTATAAGATCTTTTGGTGTAGGATTTCTGCATGATTTACCTCCAAAGAGTCTGAAACATTGCAAAATTTTAAGCTTAGAGTTTAGCTCATTACCACTTCAAACTTTGTAATCCTTGGTTATTTCCTGGGACAGAGCATCGCTGGCAATGCAGTTTTTTTCATCTATCCCTATTTACCCATGAGAAATAGTGATCAGTCATCCCTTGAAACACTGTAGTCTATGTGGTGCAGGCACACACAATCCTGTCAGAAAGAAAGTTCCAGGATTGAGGTCCAGTGCCAGTGAGGGAAAGGTGATATTGTTCCAAATCACTTTGATACATGTCTTGGAGGGGAATTTACAAGTGGTGCTGTTTCCATGCATTGCTGCTCTTGGCCTTCCAGTGAGTAGAGATCCAAGATTTGGAAGGTTCAGTTGAAACAAGCTTGGTGTTTTCTTGCAGTGCACCTTGTAGATGGCACACTCCACTACACACCGATGGTGGAGAGGGTGAATGTTGACAGTGGGTGAACAGGCTGCCAGTCAAGTGAGTTGCTTTGTCCTGAATGGTGTCGAGTTTCTTGAATGTTGAGTGCCCCAGCCTTTGACACAATCTTCTTCCTCTAGCACCTCTCCACAATCATCTAATTGGTGAGACTGCACTCATCTAGCTTCATTTTCAACTGCCTAAACCTAATCAGAGAATCACTTCCTGTGACTTCTCTTCCTGCTCCTCCAAAATTATCTCTTGTGTCCCCACAAGGATCTATCCTTGGCATTCACCTATTTCTCATCTTGATGTCCAAATCTCTGCCACTCTTGTGCTAACTTACCAACTCCTGTTACATAATCGCCCCTGTGCTCCCTGACCTACACTGGCTCCCCATCAAGCAGTGATAACATTCTCATACTTTTTTCAAATCTCTTTGTGGCCTTTCCCCTCCTTGTCTCAATAATTTCCTTCAACCCCACAACCCTCCAAAATATTTTCTAATTTTGGCTTCTTAAGTCTGCCCGATTTTAATCATTCCATCTTTGGTGGCCATACCCTCAGTTTTTCTAGGCCCCGAGCTTGGGAATATCCTGCCTAAACCAATTAGTCTTGCCTTCATTCTTTAAGACTTCCCTTAAAATCTAACACCTTAATCAAGCTGTTGCACATCAATGCTAATGTCTCCTTATGTGGCACTGCCTCATTCTTTTCATAACGCCCCTGTCAAAAATCTTGGAATTCCTTACTACTTTAAAGTTATTAGCTAAATATAAGTTGTTGTTGGAGCTGCAGCCTTTAAGTCAAGTGCAGAATATTCCATCACACTCCTGACTCATGCTTGTAGATGATGGACAGGCTTTGGGGATTCAGAAATGAGTTACTCACTGCAGAATCCCTGGCCTCTGACCTGCCTTGTAGCCACAGGATTTATATGGCTAGTTCAGTGCAGTTTCTGGGTTGTGCTAGCCCTCAGGATGTTGCTGATCATACCAGATTATTAATGACATTGCGCTGCAGTTCTCAGGTGCCTCGGAGGTCACAAAAAACCCATGTTGATCTTAGTTGAGTTTCTGTTGCTTTCGCTGAATATACTTTAAATTCAGGCTTGAATCTTCACCCTCAACTTGGGGACATAGTGGCGAGATATTTCCTGACTCTTCAAACACAACTTGAGAGAAGGCGGTCTTGAAATTAAGGATTTATTTCATGGTGGCAGGGTTCTGTGCGAGTCAGTCCTGATCCTCCAGAACAAGTGTGGAAGCTGTAGGGGTACACCAGCAGTTTGTCAAAGGTTGTTTAAAAAGCATTAAACCAAAAGCATCCCTCAAGCCCTCACTCTTCAGCACCCCTCCACACCTCCACACATGTCCCATCCATGTCAACTTATGCATTCTCATGCACTCTACCCAGTCTCCCTGGCCCCTTAGACCCACCATGCCAACTTACACCTCCTATCCTCACCCCACAACCATTCATGCCCTTCATACCAATCCACACCGCTCTATCCATCCCAAAATACCTCACAACCTTGATGCTGAACTACGTCCCACCACCCACCCCCCTCTGTTTATAACCCCTATGCCAACTTGGTGCCTTTAATGCCAACCTATGCTCCCACCATCCTTTGACCAGACACATACCATGCCAACTCATTCTGTATCCACCAAGGGCAGACCTCAGGAAATGTGCTGAGATAAAATAAAATAAAATTGTAATTGTCTATTGCAGACTTTAACTTTTAAAACATCACACTTATTCATAAAAATCTCATTCACTACATTCCTTCAACAACACAATCCCTTACAAAAACAAATGTTTCATTCAGGACAGTGAAGAAAGTTACCTGGATAGTGAAGAAAGTTATCTCCAAATGCAGTGGGATCTTGATCAATTGGGCCAATGGGCTGATGAATGGCAGATGCAGTTTAATCTAGACAAATGCAAGGTGATGCATTTTGATAGATTGAACCGGGGCAGGACTTACTCAGTTAATGGTAGGGCATTGGGGAGAGTTACAGAACAAAGAGATCTAGGGGTACATGTTCATAGCTCCTTGAAAGTGGAGACACAGGTGGACAGAGTGATGAAGAAGGCATTCAGCATGCTTGGTTTCATCGGTCAGAACATAGAATACAGGAGTTGGGACATCTTGTTGAAGTTGTACAAGACATTGGTAAGGCCACACTTGGAATACTGTGTGCAATTCTGGTCACCGTCCTATAGAAGGGATATTATTAAACTAGAAAGAATTCAGAAAGGATTTACGAGGCTGCTAGCAGGACTTGATGGATTGAGCTGTAAGGAGAGGCTAAATAGACTGGGACTTTCTTCTCTGGAGCATAGGAGGCTGACAGAGTGACCTTATAGAGGTCAATAAAGTAATGAGAGGCATAGATAAGGTAGATAGTCAATATCTTTTCCCAAAGTAGGGGAGTCTAAAATTTGAGGGCATAGGTTTAAGGTGAGAGGGGAAAGATACAAAAGTGTCTAGAGGGGCAATTTTTTCACATAGAGGGTGGTAAGTGCTTGGAAGAAGCTGCCAGAGGTAATAGCAGAGGTGGGTACAATTTTATCTTTTGAAAACATTTAGCTAGTTACATGGGTATGATGGGTAGAGAGGGATATGGGCCAAATGCGGGCAATTGGGATTAGCTTAGGTGTTTTAAAAAAACAGTGCGGCATGGACAAGTTGGGCCAAAGGACCTGTTTCCATGTTGTAAACCTCTATGACTCTATGACATGCTGGAAAATGGATTGTGTCTGGTCAGCCTTTTCCCTCTTTGTGATGCTGCAGAATATTGGGTGTCAGTCACAAATTGCTTGATTTCTTGAATCGTGGGAGATATATCCAAATTTATTCAAATAAATTTGTGTGGAAACCTGAGTAAAAATTCACCTTGGCAAAACCAGTGCCCCACACAGTCTGGGCACAATTTTCCAATTCCATTCCTAGTTGATAATTCACACCTTTATTATTAGATATTTATTATCACTGGGATACTACTTTAGTTGGGCTGGATTTTACAGGGTGCTATGGTTACTCCCTCCCCAGCTAAGAGATTGGTGGGGAACCTGCCAACAAAAAGAGGGACTGCCTCGTTGTCGTTTAACAGCAAATTGTCTGTAGTCCCAACTGCCTCTGATTGGAGCAGTCACCACTGCAGTGCAGGCATTTCCCAGTGGAAATTATCACTGGACCAAACACCGAGGTAAGTGGAGGAGAGTTTGCTCTCAGGGTCAGGCTGGCAGGTCCCCAGTGAGGGGGGCAAAGAGGAATTGAGAAGCCCTGGTGAGGAGGATAAAAGGGCATGTGTGCCTGTTGTAGGTTTGCCTCTGATGAGGACAAAGGGCCTTCAAAAGGAATTTTCCCCAGCCCCTTACTTGACACCAGCCCATGCAGCTAAATCTTCCACTTACCTGCTTGACATTGGCCTTGCTGAGCCAAGTGTAAAATAAGGTGAGGACAAGATGTGGCCCCTAAGTTTTTTTTTATTCATTCATGGGACATGAGCATTACTGACTGGCCAGCATTTATTATCCATCCCCAGTTGCCCGAGGGCAGTTGAAAGTCAACCATGTTGCTGTGGCTCTGGAGTCACATTAGGCCAGACCAGGTAAGAATGGCAGATTTCCTTCCCTAAAGGACATTAGTGAACCGGATGGGTTTTTCTGACAATCGTGATCATCAGCAGATTCTTAATCAAAGATATTTTTCATTGAATTCAAATTCCACCACCTACCATGGTGGGATTCAAACTCGGGTCCCCAGAACATTAGCTGAGTTTCTGGATTAATAATCTAGCAATAATACCCCTTGGCCATCACCTTCCCATTTAAGTGGCCATTAATTGGTACTCACTGCCCTGTCATCCAGATCAGGAGTGGGTGGGGGTAGGCGGGGTGGCTGAGCCACATGCTAGATTTTACCAGCACCCAATCTCCAAAGCTGCCAGTGGGGAGGAAGCGGGTAGGGGGAGGCGATTGTGGGGCGAGGGGGTATAGGAGGCAGGAAATCCAGTTCATGCTTACCCAAACTCAGCTATTCCTTTACATCTGAAGTGTCGTCTCATTGGCCCCCTGGCTGAACGCTTGTCTTTTTTAAAATGGCTAACCTCGGAAGTACAGATTCCTTTGGAGCTGACAGCAGTGAAAGAGATAATACTTCATCTCATTGAATCAAGCAAAATTCCACATAGTTTGTTTCAGCATTTTTTAAAAACAATTGGTATTATAAATTCTATTGTGTGTCACACAGATTTCTTTAGTATTGAATTTATTTATTCGATAGTATACTGTCCCAGTTCAACATCAATCAAACTGAAAGTTACTTTGGCTTTCATTCACCCAGAAAAGCCATTTTGATTTAGAAATTAATCTGCTAATGCAAGGTACTAACCTTATCAGCTTTTCTCATATAGCTTAAAACGTTCTAACAAAGAGATTCATCTGAGAGGGGATACTTTTTAATATATTTTAGAGAAGAATTTGTGAGCTGCAAAATTATACATCATTCAAGAATGACCACCTAACAAAGAGTAAAATGAGACATTTGAATATGCGTTCAGCATGAGAAAGAAAGAAAATCAGATGCAGAAGCTGTAGGCCGCAGTAAAATTTAAAAACAAGAAAAAGTACAGCATAGGAGCAGGCCCTTAGGCCTTCTAAGCCGTGCCAATCATGATGATCTGACTAAACCACAAAAAAATCCTTCTGCCCTTACTTGGTCTGTATCCCTCTATTCCCTTCCTATTCACGTACTCATCCAGATGCCTCTTAAATGTTGCTAATGTGTCTGCTTGCACCATCTCCTCTGGCAGTGCGTTCCAGGCACCCACCATTCTCTGCGTGAAAAGCCTCCCCCGCACATCTCTTTAAACTTTCCCCCTCTCACCTTGAACCTGTGCCCCTTTGTATTGAGACTTCCACCCTTGGAAAAAGCCTCTGACTCTCTATCCTGTCTACACCTCTCATAATGTTGTAGACCTCTATCAGGTCTCCCCTTAGCCTCCATCTTGCCAGTGAAAACAATCCTAGTTTATTCAACCTCTCGTCATAGTCAACAGCCTCGAGACTAGGCATGGTTTACAGAATGTATGTATGTATGTATGTATGTAGTGAAGCAAATAATGTTCTGAAATGCACAATTGGAGAAACAGGGCATCGATTAAAAGGAACATGTATAATAGCTGTGTACTCCATGATATCTAGACAGGTTTTATCTCTCTCTTAAACTAGTTAGTTGATCTCTGCCAGGGCAGCAATTGGGTCATTTCACTGGACCTCTGTGTCCCTGAGCCTGGAGAAAATCAAACTCATGGTAAGCAGCTCTCTGCCTTAAGGCCCTATGCAATGAGAAGAATTAAGCAGTTGGCAATGAATGAATCTGACATAGGGCATGAATGTGAACAAAGAGCTGTCCACATTGTCGTGCAAAGATTCTTCCATTACATTGAAGATAGATAATTATAATGACACGAGCATGATAGCATAGTGATTGTGTTACTAGACTAACCAGAGGTTTGGGCTAGTGATCAGGGGACATGACTCTAACTCCCACCATGGCAACTGGAGAATTTAGAATTAGACAAGTAAATAAATGAAGATAAATATGGCCAATTACCACTCAATCTTAAAACTTCATTTTTCAGCAAAGTGATGGAAGGTGTCCTTGACAGTGTTACCAAGTGACACTTATACAGCAATAATCTGCTTACCAATGCTCAGTTTGTGTTCCACCAAGGCGACTAGGCTCCTGACAGAATTGCAGCAGATCAAAGAATGGACTGTCCTTGACATCAAGACAGCATTTGGCCAAAAGTGGAAAATTGAACTCGATGAAAATCAGAGGGAAATATCTCTACTGGCTGGAGTCAGACCTACAACAAAGGAAAAAGTGGACTCGTTAGAGATCAATCATCTTGGCCCTAGGGCATTGCTGCAAGAGTTCCTCAGGATAGTGTTCTTCAACCATCTTCAGCTACTCATCTTTGGATATTATACGGTAGCCCAGTGGTTAGCACTGCTGCTTCACAGCTCCAGGGACCTGGGTTTGACTCCCGGCTTGGGTCATTGTCTGTGTGGAGTTTGCACATTTTCCTCGTGTCTGCGTGGGTTTCTTCCAGGTGCTCCAGTTTCCTCCCACAGTCCAAAGATGTGTGGGTTAGGTTGATTGGTCATGCTAAAATTGCCCCTTAGTGTCCTGAGATGCATAGGTTAGGGGGATTAGTGGGTAAGTGTGTAGGAATATGGGGTAGGGCCTGGATGGGATTGTGGTCGGTGCAGACTCGATGGGCTGAATGGCCTCTTTCTGTACTTTGGGTTTCTATGATTCTATGATCAGTGATTGAGTCTCTATTATAAGGTCAGAATGAGGATGTTCACTGATGATTGTACAATGTTCAGTATCACCACAACTTCCCAGATAATTACGCAGTCCATGCCTGAATGTACTAGGACCTGGACAACATTCAGGTTTTGGCTGCTAAATTGCAAATATTTTTGGTAGCTAAGTGGCAGGCAATGACCATTTCTAATAAGAAACAATCTAACAACCTCTCCTTAACACTCAGAGACATTATCATCACTGAATCCTCCACCATCAACCATGCTTGGAGTTGTCATTGACCAAAACTTAACTAGATGATCTAGTTAAATACAATGGGTGCAAGAGTTTGTCAAAAGCTTTTAAGTTTATTTATTATTGTCACAAGTAGGCTTCCATTAACACTGCAATGAGGTTACTGTGAAAATACCCTACTTGCCATACACTGGCACACTGAGGGAGAATTTAGCATGGCCACCTAACCATCATGTCTTTTGACTGTGGGAGGAAACCAGAGCACCAGGAGGAAATCCATATAGACATGGAGAGTACATACATACTCCACATAGACAGTGACCCAAGCCAGGAGTCAAACACAGGTCCTTGGTGTTGTGAGGTAGCAGTGCTAACCACTGTGCCACCATGCCACTCGTGGCTGGGTATTTTCTGGCAAGTGACTTCCTGACTCCGGAAGCCTCTCCAGCATTTGTGAGACACAAATCAGGAGTATAATAGTCCAAAGATGTGCAGGTTAAGTGGATTGGCCATGCTAAATTGTACCTTAGAGTCAGGGGCATTAGCAGGATAAATATTTGGAGTTCAGACCTGGGTAGGATTGTTGTCAGTGAAGACTCGATGGGCCGAATGGCCTCCTTCTGCATTGTAGGGATTCTATGAATTGAATACTTTCCACTTGGATGGCTGCATCTCCAACAAAACCCTAAAGGCTTAATACCATCCTATGTAAAGCAACCAGCTTGATTGGCACCCAATCCTCTGTCTTCAGCATTCACTCCCTCCACCACAGCTCCAATGTCCATCATCTAGATGCACAGCAGCAACTCATCAAGGTTTCTTTGACGTCAGCTATGAAATCCATGACTTTTACTGCCTAGAAGGACAAGGAAGCAGCTACAGAGTAATGTCATTACCTGCAAATCACACACCATTCTAACTTGTAAATGCCTCACTGTCCTTTCTTCATCACTGGATCAAAATCTTGGAACTCCCTCTTTAATTAAGGAAATACCTTCATCACACACACATGGCAGTGGTTCAAGGAGCCAGCTTATCATCACCTTCTCAAAAGCAATTAATGCTGACCTTGCGAGCGATATTCAAATCCCATGACTGAATTAAAAATTCTACTCTAATTAAACTATGAAATGGATCAAGCAAAGTTCCATCAAGAAAATCTGTGCAAAATGTCATTGGTAATTTGTATTGAAAAGACATGCACCTGAATTTTCAGAACGGCAAATGCCCTGCTTCCCTTATAGGTAAAGGCAGATTTCACCCAACTTTCTTAACTAAACCCTGGCCTGGGTTTTTAACATACTGACCCCTCAGCACCCACCATGTTGAGAGTCAGCAGGAAACATATCCCCACTGACTCTCTCAGACCCACTGCCATTTTAGCATTGATTGGTAATGGGAGGGAACTCTGCCCTTGGCCTGGTTGACAACTCTCCAGCCCCTTGAAACACAGTGCTGTAGTGGCCAGAAGAGGTACTGCAGCACTATTCTTGCGACTAAACCCCGGGACCATACTCCAGGTAAGTACCAGGGGTCCCAGAGAATTTAAATTTATTTATTAGTGTCACACCGCACAGACTCTGCACAAACAATAACCCAAGCTGGGAATTGAACACAGGTCCCAGACACTGTCAGGCAGCAGTGCTAACGACTGTGCCACCATGTGTCGGATAGGTGGTACCCTGGGGGATGGGTCAGGAAGGGAGGGTAGAGGATACCATGGGGGCCTGGGTGGGGCTGATCTTGATCTCAAGGGGTAGAGAGCTTGAGGATGGAGGGGAGGGGTGAAGCTCTCCAGTCCCTGAGGGATGGGGTTCCTGTTCTGAAATCTTTCACCCGCTGCCTTCCTGCCCCAGATCGAGGACAAAAACTTATTCAGTTTCCCACCCTCAGTCATCGGGCGCTCACCAACCGAACAATTGAGGCTGGGTGGGAAAATGCCCCTAACTGTCTACTAACTGGCCATTGAATGGCCTTAATATGAACATGGGTGGGCTTCCCATTTAAGGCCCTGCCAGTCCCATCGTAAAACTGTTTGGGTCAGGGTAGGCGGGATCCCGGAGGGAATCCCATCCGTGGAATTTTATGCTCCCTCCACCATAGTGCCCAAGAAGCCACTGGGCAGGGAATGTAAAATCCTGGCCATGCTCTGATTTAGCACGGACTTAATTGGACAGCCCCCAAAAAACAGGAGTGGAGCTTGATGTTGATTATCTTGCACCATTCAATGTGTTACAGCCAGCACACCAACTTTATGCTGCAAGCTCATTAACATTGTTGTTATGAACAGCGAGCACTAACAGTGCTGTTGAGTGGCTGCACACCTCAGCAGAGGCCAAAGTCATGAAAGGTTAGAGCTTTCTTGCAAAATCAGCAGGCACATTTTAAAGAGAAGATGCACTGTTGCTGGAGGAACTGACATAAGTCCTGGTACAAGTGCCCGGCTTTCAAAAAAAAACGAGCAATGGCAAAAGATGGGTGCGAGCATACTTCAAGGTTCTCAGATGCAGAACAGTTACCTTTTATATTTTCAAGTCAAGATGGTGTGTGATTTACAGATTGTGGCATTTAAAGTGCTGAAAAAGTTCAGCTGGTCTGGCAGCATCTGTGTTTTCGGTCCAACATGACTCTTCTTCAGAACTGAAAAGAGAGAGTTTTATGTTGTTGAAAAAGGGGGTGAATCCAGTGGAAGAAAAGAGAAATTCAAGCATTGGTTGGCAGGCGTGGGAAAACAGGCAAAGGGAGTGATAATGATACAAAGCATTGGTCCAGGCTATGTGTTAATAGCAGAATAAAGGTAAACTCTGTCTGGAATCAAAAACATGAAAACAAAATATAGGGTGGGATTCTCTCAAAAATATTCTAGGTGTTGAATTTGTGTAAAAACTAGAGTAAATCACATAGTTTTTTCAGTGGGATTTTCAAAATGAATCTCCCACATTCTGTGCACTGCACTAGTGTGAATATCATTAACAATCTGGGCAAGGCCTATTCCCACTGGAGAGGCCAGCAGCATAGCGCTGAGTGGGCCACTGCACATGTGCCGAGATCAGTGCATGCTCAGTAACCCCACATTCCTGGCCTCTCGATCACTGGCCAGCCCCGCAGCCCCACATCTTTGCTCCTCTGATCCCTGCATCCTCCAATTGCTGGCCCCCAGATGTGTCCAGGCCAGCCTTGCTCTGTCCCTATCCTGCTTCAATCTCCACCTGTCTGAGATAGGTTCATTACTTATAGGGTGGTTGGGGTCTGGAATGCACTGCCTGCTGCGATAGTGCAGTCGGGAACTTTCAAACAGTTATTGGATAGAAACATGGAACACGCCAGAATGATAGGGAGTGGGATAGCTTGATCTTGGGTTCAGACATAGCTCAGCACAACACCTAGGGCCGAAGGGCCTGTACAGTGCTGTACTGTTCTATGTTCTATGTTTTACCCTGGAGGTCCTGATCTGCACCCCCCCCCCACCCCCACTACCCCATCTTTGCCATTGGCAGCCCCAACCCTTCCCCACCCCACAGGCCAGCCCTGATCACGGTCCCTCTAAAATCTCAACCCCCCCCCCGCAAGCTGGCAGGCCGGCACCACCCCGCTGGCCAGCCCTGACTGCTGGACTCCCTCCTGCTACCTGCAATCCCAGAGTGCAGAGTGGCAGTGGGATCTCTCCAACGCCACTGATCTTCCCCTGGTGTGCCTCCACTGGCCCAACCCCCTTGGCACTGCCCAATGCCCAGTGGGCAGTGCCAAGATGATCTCTGACTATTGCCAATTTACCCTCTGACTCGTGCTAGGGACCAGGCTAGCACTGCCAAGGTGGTTCCTCACCCCAACCTCCTGGTGAGCCTCCCTGGTCTCCCTTCACTCCAGTGGGGTCCAGTCATCAGCTCCGAGTGAAGCATTCCTGGCAGAGGGGGAGAGACTAGATGCAAATTCTCATTTAAGCTAATTATACAGCTTTGCACCAATTTTTATTGCAAAGCTGATGGCTCCAGAAATCTGGTGCCCAGAGACTCGCGAGGCTGTGGCGCCCAGCGGGAAACCTACTAAATGACCTCCGCTTGAGTCTCCTGGCCCGATGCACTACCAAAGTCATGTAGCGCGCTGGGCAAATCGCCCCTATAATCTGACACTTGGAGGAAAGAAATTCAAAATGGAGGATAGTGTTTGGTACTAGTCCTTTGCACCTGCTGCCATTGCTGTTCTAGGCAGTAAAGGTTGGACGTTTGTGGGAAATGTTGAAGAAGGGGGAAGTGTTGGATGCTTCCTCTCTTCCTCCTCATGCTCCTTTGCCTTTTCTTTTCTTCTCCTTTGTGTTTTCTTCTTTTTTTTCTCCACCTTTTCCTCTTACTCCCCAGCTGTTTGCTGTACAGTTGGTTGCGAGGTCTGTTACCGCATGATGCTGAGGTTTAGCAACATGGAGTAGACTACCATACATCTTCATATCTGCAGGGGTCATCCAGAGAGGTCGAGGCAGCAACAGTGTTGTTTTAGTTAGCTAATAATCTGCTCTGTCAATGTCCTAAGGCAGCATGACTTTTGTTTTATGTAAGATGCCCACAAGCACATGCATTGTGCACCAGAGTCATGAACCACACCATCAGCTGATAGCCACATTGACTGATAACCAGCCACTCTTCAGTTTATCATGGTGGCTTAAATAAGTCTGATATACCAAACTGCCACAGAATGAAGCCATCATGCCTATTGCTAGGATACTAGGAAAATACCTGCAGTTTTCTCTGCATTTGGTCATTCTGGGCTTTCAAGGAGAGGAGTCCCCCTCTGTTGTGTTATATCAATATACCTCAAGATTATCTTGACAACAATGAATTATTTGAGGAATCAAGGAGCCCTAGCACAATTGAATAGGGATTCGGGGGAAAACTCTCTGTTGATTGGAGTCATACCAAGCACAAAGGAAGATGGTCGTAGTATTGGAGACCAATCACCTCAGGCTCAGGACATTACGCAGTAACTCCCTCAGGGTAGTCCCCTGAACTCAACCACCTTCAACTGCTTCATCAATAAACTGCCCTTCATCATATGGTCAAAAGTGGGGATGTTCACTGATTATTGCACCGTGTTCAATAATGCGCGTTGATTCCTCAGACAATGAGGCAGACCATGTCCACATGAACCAAAACCTGGTCAGCACTCAGGCTTGGGCAGGTAAGGTTCACACTACACAAGTACCAGATTTCCAACAGGACAGGATCTAATGATCTTTGAATTTCAATGGCATTACCATCACTGAATCTCCCACTATCAACGTCCTGGTGGATACCGTTGACAAGAAATGCAATGGGGCTAACCATAAAAATGGCATTGAGAGCAGGTCAGAGGCTTGAAATCCTGCAGTGAATAACTCACCTTTGGACTTCCCAAAAACCTGTCCACCATCCTTAAGTCAAAGTCAGGAGTGTGATTGAGTAGTCTCTGCTCGCCTGGATGAATGCAGCTCTAACAACACTCAAGTAGCTCAACACCATCTAAGATAAAGCAGCCCACTTTATTAGTACTCCATCCACATTAAGCATGCACTCCCTCAACTACCAATGTACATAGCTGCATCATATGGCAGTTGAACAAGATTCCTTCAACAGCACCTTTCAAACCATTGATCCCTAACACATAGAAAGACAGTGACAATAGGAACATCATCATCTACAACTTCCCCTCACAAAAATACAGCAGTCTGACTGAGAACAATACCATCATTCCTTCACTGTCACCAAGTCAAAATCATGGAACTCCCTCAGAGAAATGTAGGTATACAACATGAACTGCAACAGTTCAAGAAGGAAGTCCACCATTACTTTCTCAAGGGCAATTAGGGATGAGCAATAAATGCTGACTTTGGCAAGATCTTCACATCCATAAAAGTATAAAAAAAGTTACATGTGATATTTGCAAAGCCACGTGCAGTCAGTCAGTAACACCCTGCATTGTATAGGTGCTTGCTCAACCTGCCTGCAGTTCTTTGACAAGAGTGAATGAAATGTAACCAAACGCCTTTGAATAGATAACAACAGTGACCTCTGTAATGCAATATGAGACAGCAAAGTGTGAGATGTTGTAAAAATATACAGCCTGGAACATGCCAGATACTAAAAACAATCATGGTCACCCTCATCTTCATAGCCATTGGGAAAACTGACGTCACTCAGTAGAAGTTACACTTGTGGCTGCAGCAGGCAGCAGATTGGAGGGTAGACGGCTCATACATATTCCCTCACTGAGTTTCAGGTTGAAGAATTGTTCCCTCAGTACCCTAGGCAGATATAACTTCCTGCTGAGAGCTCTTTCTGCTCTCCTGCTTCTTCCTCTTCCAACAATTGGTCTTGCTTTACTTGGCTTCTACATTCTCCAAACCATGCTGCATTCTGAGGGGAATGCTCACTAATACTATAACCCGTGTTTGGTTTGTGCAAAGCCTTAAAACCAGGACAACAGCTGTCAGCATTTGCCATGTAATTCCTTATTGATTTTAACAATTTTATAGAACTCTCAATACCACCCATTGTATTATTGCAGGATCAGCCAACAGGCATTAATCCTTAACTATGACAATCTCTTTAAACAACATAGGTAGGAATGTCCAACCTTCTTGCAATGATTTGTTTTTCTCATTGCATACTAAAGCCTGTGTACTGACTTCCTGTCCTTCTTACACAAGGACATCCAAAAACTTTGGAATATCAGCATTTAATACCTGCCATTTAAAAAATATTCAATTTTTTTCAACAAAGTATTCAACCAAAGTGAATAATCTCATGTTTTCCCACACCCTCCATCTACCACTTTCTTAACAATAGTTTCACCTCTTTGTGGCCTCCTCACAGCTTACTGTCCCACACTTCTGTGTATCATCAACAAACTTGGATAAGTTATACATGGTCATCTCATTACAGTTATTGTTTAAGTTTGAAGCTTAACATTAATTTATAAGCGTCACAAGTAGGCTTATATTAACACTGCAATGAAGTTATTGTGAAATTCCCCTAGTCACCACACTCTGGCGTCTGTTTGGGTATGCTGAGGGAGAATTTAGCATAGCCAAAGCACCTAAATAGCGCATCTTTGGACTGTGAGAGAAAACCGGAGCACCCAGAGGAAATCCACACAGACATGGGGAGAACATGCATATTCATAAGAACATAAGAACATAAGAAATAGGACCAGGAGTAGGCCATCTGGCCCTTCGAGCCTGCCCCGCCATTCAATAAGATCATGGCTGATCTGTCGTGTGGCCCAAGCTGGGAATCGAATCCAGGTCCCTGGGGCTGTGAGGCAGCAGTGCTAACCACTGTGACACCATGACACTAGATTACAAGTAATTGAAGTCCAGCAATGATCCTTCTGACACCCCACTATTAACAACCTGGCAACTTGAACATTATCGTTAATCCCAGCTGTGTTTTCTGTTTTTTAACCAATCCTTTATCCGTGCTAATATATTAACCAACTTAATAAACTCTTATCATATGCATCAACCTTTGGTGTGGCACCTTATTGAACGTCTTTTAAAAATCCAAATATACTTCATCCACTTGTTCCCCTTTGCCTACTGTGTCTAGAGCCTCCTCAAGATAACGTAGATTTTTCAAACACAATTTTCATTAACTCATGTTAATTCTGCCTATTGTAACAGTTTTGTAATGGGGCAGCACAGTGGCACAATGGTTAGCACTGCTGCCTCACAGCTCCAAGGACCTGGGTTCAATTCCTGGCTTGGGTTACTGTCTGTGAGGAATTTGCACATTCTCCCCATGTCTGCATGGGTTTCCTCCAGGTGCTCCAGTTTCCTCACACAGTCCAAAGATGTGTGAGTTAGGTGCATTGGCCATGCTAAATTGCCCCTTAGCATCCCAGGATGCGTAAGTTAGATGAATTAGTGGGGTAAATATGAGGAGTTGTGGCAACGGGGCCTGGGTGAAATTGTTGTCGGTGCAGACTCGATGGGCCAAATGGCCTCCTTCTATACTGTAGGGTTTTTATGATTTTTTAAGTGTCCTGTTAGTACTTCTCTACTCCTTTCAGAATGGAGTATAGCATTTTCCCAACTGATGTGAGGTTATTTGGCAGTGGTTCCCTGTTCCCCTCCCACTCGAATACTGGTGTTATAGCTGCTGCTTTCAAATCCATGGGAATGAATCCAGGGAATTTTGGAAAATCACAACTAGCACATCTATAACCTCTGCAAACACCCTTCTTAAAATTCTAGTATATATGCAATCAGGTTCATAGTTTTTAGTTTCATTAATTTCTCCAGTACTTTTCCTTTATTAATAGCTATTACTTAAAATTCCTCCCTCCTATTAAACCTTTGATTCCTGTGATATGTTTTTTATGTCTGCTAACATGAAGATAGATACAAAATATTTATAAATGTCAATACCATTTCCCCATTTCCCATTTTAATTTCTTTTCTCTCAGTCTCTAAGGGATAAACACTTATGTTAAGTATCATCTTCCTTTTTCTACCCTTGTAGAAGCTCTTACAATCCATTTTCCATATTCCTGATCAATTTGCTCTTAAATTCTGTTTTATCAGCTTTTGGGTCATCCTTTATTAATATCTAAAGCTCTCCCAATCCCCAGTCCCACTATTCTTCTTGGCAATATTATAATTCTCTTCCTTTAAATTAATATTTTACTTCTTAAGTCAGTAATGGATGGATCTCTTTTCCTACGTGCTTGTTATTTTTCAATGGAATATCAATTTGTTGAGAATTAGGAAGTATTTGTTTAAATGTTGACTATTGCTCACTTACCGTCATATCTTTCAAACTAACTTCCAATACTACCTTACTCTATTTATCCCTATACCTCTGTAATTAGCTTTATTTAAGATAAATATCCCACAATCAGACTTATATACATCATTCCCAAACGCAATATGAAGGTCACATTATGATCACTCTTTCCCAAAGGTTCTTTTCCTATGGAATTACTAATTAACATTGTCTCATTGCACAAAACCTGGATCCATGATGTAATGCTCCAGCAAACCATTTTGAATATATTCCATGACCTTGTCCTTCAAATTACTTGATTTGTCTCATCTCTGGAAAGATTATCATTCTCCAGAATTATTCCCTTGCCTTTGTTACAAACTCCTATTTTTTTGATTACTACTCTATTATTAGGGGATTTATAAAATATTCCCATCTCTCTTTTCTGACCTTTGTTATTTCTTAACTCTTCCATACTCACTCTACTTCCTATTCTTCTGAACCAAGATCATTTCTCAATATGTGTCCTCCTATCATCCTTTGTTATCAGCCTAACATTTCCACCTCTTACTTCCTCAGCACCTACCTTCCACAGCTTCCAACCATCATATGCTCTTCAATTCTATCTTTTGATCAATTTTGTCTTTTCAAAATATCAAGTACCATGAAATATTCAGTTCCCAAAATAAAATCAAAATAATGTGGTTGCTGGAAACCTGAAATAAAGTCAGATAATGAGCGAAACACTCAGCAGGTCTTGCAGCACCTGCAGAGAGAGAAGCTGCGTTAAAACTTCAAGTGCGTCTGACTCTTCTTCAGAGCTTGAAACATTGTGTGAGAGTCTCCCACCCTGCCTGCGATAGATTTGATGGCAGCAGGAGTGGAGAATCCAGTGGGAGCTGAAATTAAGAAACCTACCAGCATTAAAAGAGTTTACAATCCTCCAGTGGTGGGTTTGATCTCCCACTACCTGGTGAGTGAATACTATTTGCATTAATTTGCATTTCATTATAACAGCCAATCACAAAGATCTTGTCAGGCCTTCCAATCTTGTGTCTGACCAGCGGGAAATCACTCTGGCATTAAACCCATTTGAAAAAGATGTGCGCAAGGTGTAACTCATTTTGCTTGAGACTTTGAGGCCAGTGCCCTTCAGTTCATGCCTTCAGCTGGTCTTTATGGACAGCACTGTGTGTGGGTCTCATAAACACTGCACTCCAATAGTCTGATGTGCAAATGGGGATGGGGTGCAAGAAGAGAGGGTGACAAAAAAAGGAAGCAATATGGAAGGAGGGCCATGTAAAGGCAGGGAGGCGATGTGGAAGGGCAAAAGGGCACAACGGCAGGCAGAGATGGAAAGGGGTGAATGAGGATGATGAACAATGGAAGGCAAAGGGAAGACCAAGTGGAGGCAAGCTGGCCACCCGCAAGACCCCATGAAATGTTTAAAAACAAGGGGGTCAACGGGAAACCACATTGTTTATTGGGAGTGGATGCAAGAAGACTCCAGATGAAGTTGAGGTCTAGGTGGGGCATGGACACCTCACAGGTGGTGGGTTCGGGGAATATGGTTGAATTAAGGTACAGACTCCTTTTCAGGTTCTGGACATCTGTATGGTCTTGTGAGGACAGGTGGGCTGAAGAGAGTGTTATGCGTGTGCTGGCATGGTATTTACATATGGTGCTTGAACCTTTGAACCTGCTCGCTGACTGCAGCCAGCCGAATCAGCTGCTACTCTATCAGGTGATTCAGAGGGGGAACCTGCCAGGTCATAATGAATGAGCTTCCAGGTGCAAAATCTGACACGGGATCCTGCCAGTCTGGACAGTGGGAAAGATGTCCCAAAGCCACCTGCAATATTAAACACTGCAAATATAGAAGGCAAAGAGCAACACCAACATTTTCCCTGAACCAAATTCCCAAGCATTAAATCTCAATTTGTGATTCAACAGAAATTCTATAATATTTGGTGCTGAATAGAATCGATCAGCAGACACTGAGGCAATAGTAGCAGCAGGAGAACCAAAATCCCATTGAAATTTGTGTGGGGTGGTAAATGATGAACAAAGACCAATGATCCATTGCAAATCACTGATTGAATTAGCTATATCTAACTGCTGGATTGAATTATTATCACAACAGCAGAGAATGTTAAACATAATTGGTTCAAGCTATTTGCCCGATTTAAAGGACTGCCCAATTTTGAATTTAGTGGTTTGAATAATGTGAACTGTTCACTCTGCTAATGTTGGTTTTGATAACCTGATGTAGCTGTGAATTGGGAGATGCAGCAGGCGTGCCCTGTAGCAGCTTAGAAAGAGTCTTTCTTCTCAATGGTTCAGTCTGCCACTTCTCCTAGATTTTTCCAGCTGCAGCTCTCCCTCCAACTTTGATTCCATCCAAAGAATTGAAACAAAACAAACACAATAAGCAGTGAATGCTTAGTCACGGTGGCTAAGGAGAAAAATCAGAAAGTAGTAAACTTGAACCTCATAAGTACTGCCAAGGAAATGTATTAGTTACAATGGCAACAAAGCCAAAGTCTAGCTAATAATTGAGTGTTTTTTTAAATTCAGCTTCCAGATTTATTTATAATTCTTTTTTGAGATGTGAGTTTCACTGGCTGGGTCAGCATTTGTTGCCCATCCCTGGTTGCCCTTGAGAAGGTGCTGGTGCATCTTCTTGAACCACTGCAGTCCATCTGATTGAGGTATGCCCACAGTGCTGTTAAGATGAAATCAAGTGACGTCCTTCAAGGTGATAGAGTTCATGGGTTTGGAAGGTGCTATTGAAGGACACTTGGCAAATTGCAGCAATGCAATTTGTAGGTACCACAGACTGTTGCCACTGTGTGTCAGTGGTTGAGAAAATGAATGTTTAATGTGTGGATGGATTGCTAATCGAGCAGATTGCTCTTTTTCTGGATGGTGTCAAGCTTCTTCAGTGTTGTTGCAGCTACACTCATCCAGGCAAGTGAAGGATATTCCATCATGCTTGGGCCTTGTAGATGCTGGACAGGCTTGAGGGAAGTTGGGGGGAGGACAGGGTGAAACAATATACTGCTTCAGGTTCCAAATAACTCCAGATATGCTTCGGTTGATAAAGTGATGACTCATATTCAGGGAACATCACAAATTCCAGTTAATAGAGAATTCCATTTGTTGAAGTGCCCAAATAACACACAGTTTCCTGTGTTTATCCATCAAGTTCAGTTCAATTTTCTGATGATGGTACCCCTAGGATGTCAATAGTGGGAGGTTCAGCAATAGCAATGCCACTGAATTTCATGGGGAGATGTTTAGATTCTCTCCTATTGAAAACTTTCATTGTCTGGCACTTCTTAGGCATGAATGTTACTTGCTACTTATTAGCCAAACCTGAACCAAGCAAAGCTTGCTGTTTTTTGACACAGACTGACCAGTATCTGAGGAGTGATGTACAATACTGATCACTGTATACTCATTGGTGAACATTGCTATATATGACCTTGTGATGGAGGGAAAATCATTGTTGTAACAGCTGGAACATTGGACTTTGGGCACTAGCCTTAGAAACTGAGATGCAATGTGCTGGGATTGACATGATTGACCTCCAATAAGTACATCCATTTTCCTTTATTTAACAATAACTCCAACGTATGAAGCATTTTCCCTTGGTTCCGTTGACTTCAATGTTTCTAGTGCTTCTTGGTGCCACACACAGTCAAATGCAGCCTTGATGTCAGGGAACAGCCTGTCTCACCTCAATCCTGAAATTCATCTTGAGTGTCCATGTTTGGACCAAGCTGCTAATGAGGTCAGGAACTTTGAAACCCAGAAGGAGCATCAGTGAGCAGGTTATTGCTGAGTAAGTACCACTTGATAATGCTGTCAACCACACCTTCCATCACTTTGCTGATGATTAAGAGTAGCCTGATGGGTTGGCATTGATCGAGTTGGATTAATTCTGATTTTGGGTCAGACATGCCTGGGAAATGTTCCTTAGTCTGTAGTAGATGCCAGTGTTGTAGCTGTATTGGAACAACTTTGTTAGCCAAGTGGCATTGGTGTCAGACTGAAATCATTGGACCCTTACCGATTTGTTCATGAGGCACTTGCTTCTTCCAAGCAACTGTTTTTCCAACCTGAGTCAGCCCCTCAGTAAAAATTATGGTCAGTGAGTTTCCAATGGGAGAGTGTTGTTAAGTTAATGTTTGTGACTTTAATTGTCAGGTTGGGTTAAAATCTGGCCCATGATCTCCATGCAGAACAGACTGGCAGTGTGTGGTTTGATATAAACCTTATCCAATGGATTATAGTGATGTAGCATTGGAACATCAAGAAGTCTAAGGAGGACTGTCACAGACTGATCAACTAGAGAGACATAAATAAAATTTGCAAATTGCCATGCCTCAGTAGCTTGCACCATACTGTGCCAACGCTATCAGTAAGCTGTCATTAGTAATGTTATGGAACCTTACAGCTTTTATGGCTTCATTTGTCTCTGCTGTTTTGAGGCTGATAATTCAGTTTTGAGCTTCAGTCTCGTCTGATCTGCTTTTGCTGCAGATTGCCTTCCAGATATGGATGTGTCCAACAGCACTGAGCTTGTCAAATTCAAAACAATAAACAACAATTTGTTAGGCTTGACAGGGGTGGTGGTGGGGGGGTGGGGGGGACGGTGATTGTGTATCCTTCTGCAGGGTCATGCAGTGGTCTCCTGCTGATTCACAGCCCTGATTAAACACATAATGAGTTTTCATTTCAAACTTGTTCAGCAAGTGTTTGATCGGAGGGAGGAGAGGTAAGTTAGAGGGCAAGTCAGTTTGAGTTATTCTACCAACAAATGACTGTTTCTGGAGCAACTCCAACAGAAAACCAAGTTTAACCAAGCATCTCAGCAACCATAGATTGGAGAAATGTTCGATGAAATTTAAAGAGAGGAAGAAACATAACCACAAAATGCAAGGGAAGAATAAAAATAAAAATGGTTATGTTATATCCTTAGATACAATGCAAGAGATTTTTTCAGTGTTATATTGAATCCTGGATGGGGTGCTGTTTTGCTGGTTCTCGCATCTTGATGAGCATTTTTCTTCAGAAATAAAGGGAGGCATATTTAATCAAGCTTAATATGTGCATTCACTTTATAAACAGGATGTCAAGATCTTGGGAAGGGTATAGAGGAGATTTACCAGTGATGAAAGATGTGGAGAATCTAGAATCACAGAGTCCTACAGACTGTATTCGGCCCATGGAGTCTGCACCAAGCCCTATCCCCATAACCCTATTCATTTACCCTAGCTAATCCCCCTGACACTAAGGGCAATTTAACATGCCAATCCACCTAATCTGCACATCTTTGGATGTGGAAGGAAACCGGAGCACCCAGAGGAAACCCTCACAGACATGGAGAGAATGTGCACACTCTACACAGACAGTGAGCCAAGCCAGGAACCTAGTGCTGTGAGACAGCAGAGTTAACCACTGTGCCACCCATTGTTTAAGAGTTTGAAGAAGCTGCCCTTGTTCTCCTTAGAGCAGGACAGATTAAGAGGGCACCAATACAGGTATGCAATTAGGGAGTATCTATTTCCTCTGACTAATGTGTTAGTAAGCAGAAGTCATATATTTAAAATAACTGGCAGAGGAATGAGAGGATAACTAGAAGAATTCTCCATCATAAGGTCAGAAGTGGTGATGCTTGCTGATGACTGCACAATGTTCAGTATCATTCGTGACTTCTCAGATGAAGAAGCAGTTGATGTCCAAAAGCAGCAAGACCTGGGCAATATTCATGCTTGGGCTGACAAGTGGCCTGTAACATTCATGCCACACAAGTAGCTGGTGATGCCCTAATAAAGCCTTAGATGCTATATGCTTTTAGAATCATAGAATCTCCACAGTGCAGGAGGAGGCCATTTAGCCCATCAAGTCTGCACTGACCACAATTCCACCCAGGCCCTACCCCCATAACCCTACTCAGTTACTCAGCTAATCCCCAGACTTTTGTAACCATGCTCACAACCTGTCCTGCCACCTTCAATAATTGATGCGCACAAACACCATATTACTGTCATCTCCTAGTCAGATGATTATGGATTAAGCCCTATTACAAGGTTGCGCACGATCTAGTCTGCCACTTCGGTACAATACTGAGGCAAATCTGTGTTGTTAGGGGATGACATATCAAACAGAATTCTGGTTTGTATATTCTGGTGGTTGTAAAAGATCTACTGCATTTTGCAAAGAAGAAAGAATTCTGTAGGTAATGGCTAGCATTTCTACCTCAGCCAACACCATCAAAAACACCATCAAAAGCAGATTTGTTCTTCTCTGAAACATTGCTGCATGGTAATTCATTGCTGGATGTTCTTACAGTGACTTCATTAGTTCATGAAAATACACCTGCACTGTAGATTTCTATGATTCTGTGATTCTAATATGAAAGCAGAGTGTTTGCTTGCAGCTGCTTGTTAGCAGCTATGTTGTGTGTGTTTATGCAGGTTCTACATTTATGTTAAGATTGATAAAACCACAATATCTAATATTACTGTGATAATTGCTTGGTAGCTAAGGTGGTACTATAATATTGCAGTTAAATGAGTTCCAAATTTCAGTACTTTAATCCTATAAATTTTATAGCATGTGGCACAAGTTACTGTTTGGACACTGCAACATTACAAACAAATCCTCGCAACACTGCAAATGACAGTTTCGGAATGGATCTTAGTGATAAGTAAGTCATCGGAACGCTGCGAAAATGTTTAGTTAACAAAGCAATCTGAGAGAGTGTTCATTTTCTTTTAACCTGTCAATGTGTCAATCTGAATAGGTGATTCGGAAAGGCGAAGTCAGCTGCTGCTGGACATGTACCCCGTGTAAGGAAAACGAGTTTGTCTTTGATGAGTATACCTGCCAGGCTTGTCCCCTCGGATCTTGGCCAACTCACGATCTCCGAGGTAGGACCACAAACTGTTTCTATCTTAACGACCTGAAACTGTCTTGGATATTGCAAGTTTTGAGTAGCTTTGGTATATTGATATAGTAATACAGATTTGCTCTTTATGAATTAACGCAACTGAATAACATACTTAAATTATTTCCACATATTAAATGTGACAGGTATGACCTGACCTGAGCTCCATGGCTGATTATTTTGTCTGAGTTCATAATTAAGTTTAAAATATTAATCTAGGAATGATGGATGATTTCAATCTGGAACGTCAGAACAAAATCAATACATGAGTTGTTTGGTTCCAGTGATATAAAATAAATTCATGACTGAGCGTAAAACAAATATATCAATTGAAACAATTTCTTACTAAAAATAATTCAAACAGTCGCATTTAATAAAAAAAAATAAGTTTCAGAGGAAAAAGAAAAGCCAAGATCCATAATTGGAGCAAACCGCCTAAGAGAAGAATAGTCCTGAGTTTGCAATGTTTTTGATGGAGGGCTGCCAACATTCACTGTCATAAAACCTCTCAAACTGACTGCAACGTCAGAGTTCACCACAAGTGCCACTTAGCCCAGAGATCCTGCAAATATATGGTTTGCCGTTCACAGCTCCTTCCTCAGGCTATGCTGAGGAATTCATCATCCCGTCCCCACCTCCTGCCAACGCCCAGAACCAGCAATCAGTGAATTCGGTTGACACAACGCAAACCATCTCTTTTTGTTCTCATATTGCTGTTAGAAACCCCGGAAAAGGTTATCTTTTCCTCTTCAATTGTAACTGTTCTTCAAAGAAAGTCTGAATAATTACTATTGTTGAACAACATGGCTATTGCTGGTAAAATACTTTGACATTTGAGAATTGTTGTTAAGTGTCTCAGGTATGATTCATTGCTAAATTTTTCAAACCATATTTCCTTAAACAATTTTTGAATTGCTGAGAAAAGAGACATGCTGTCGAAGATTTTTGTTTTTCACTCATCAGGACAGATGTACAAGAATACAAATTGTAAAGGGAACAACAACTTATACTGCATGAGAAGAAAATGCTAATTGTTTAGCAAGTGGACTCTGAGTGCCAGAGGCATTACCATGGAAACTGCATCAGGGAATAGTTAAGTGCCAAGTGTTTGTTTAAATTCAAACCAGACCAAGTTGATACTGATTGGCTAGGGCTTTGCTATGGGGAATGGACCAGGCAATCGCTGTCCTCCAAGTTTTTGTTTTGCTGATAAAGGTGCAGTGCCTTTGTCAACAGAGCCACATGCTCCTGTTGTCTGCAAAGGACAGTGCAAAGGTGCATATGATACCTTTTTAATTAACCAAAAGCAGGGGAAAAGCCATTCCCTTCCCTGATTCATTCCCCAAGGCAACGCCTTGACCAGAGTTGATTTCCTTGGTTTGAATTTAAACCAGAGATTGGCATTTAATGCCTCTACTGATCAGTGTCCACTCGCCAACCAGTCAACATTCTTTTCTCATGCAGTATGAATTGTTATTCTTGTGAAAACATCCTGATGAGTGCAAGATCAAATGCTGTACGACCAAGCAAATAATTTTTACAACTTGTTTTTCATGATGGGCCAGAATTTGGGGTGAGTGATAACGCAAGGATATACTCGGTCAATTGTTAATTGTAAAAGTTAAAATCAGAGATTGGTACTTTTTTTTTAGTCAAACATATTAAGGAATTTGGGACAAAGATATGGGGTTGGCTTTTATGTGTGGGGGGGGGGGGGGGGGGGGGGGGGGGGGGGGTGGTGGGTGGGGTGTGGTGGGGGCAGGGGAGGGGGAAGTCCCCCTGTTGGAAAAGTTGATCTAAGCTGTCCAGCTTCAAAAGAAAAAGGCTAACTAGCAATGATAATACACAAGGGGCAGCCTTAATGAGGTGAGAGTGGGACTTCTGCCCCTCAGGGACAGGAATTCTATCCTTGGGAGCTGCTAACCAATCTGATCATGACAAGCAGTGTGGTTCCAGCAGTACTAAAAGCAAATGGCACCTGTTGCTGTGATTACAAAGGAGTTGCCAGGGAGAAATATCATGGGTGCCAGACTCAGATGGGTTAGGGTTTTTTGGACAGAGAACCATTAGGATCCCTCTGGAGGTGTGGAGATCCAGTTCTGGAAGTTGAAGGGGAGGCACAATGGAGGGTGCACATCCTGAGGAGGGGTGAGGGGAGTTTGGGGGGCCTAGTGCTCCTGATGCGTATGGGCCATGCTCCAAAGAAGGTGCACCATTTCCTTCCTGCCTTCAATGATTCAATGATGAGAATGTGGAACTCATGACTACAAAATGTGGCTGAAGTAGTTATGGTTGATGTGTACCTGAGGAAAGAGAGAACAGAAGGACTTTGGGGACAGGATAAGAACAGGTAACAAGGGTGGAAAGAGGTTTCTATGGAGTGCCAGCCAAGTGGCATGTTTCTGTGTTGTAGATTCCATTTGATTTTGGGTTCTATAAATACGAGCATTGAATCCCATTCATAAAATCATTGAATCCTACAGTGCAGAAGGAAGCCATTCAGCCCATCAACTCTGCACTGACTCTCTAACAGAGCATCTTACCCAGGCCCACCCTCGCCCCATGCCCTCACCCATCTAATCCCCCTAATCTACACAACTTGGGACTGTAAGGGGAAATTAAGCATGGCAATCCACTTAACCTGCACATCTTTGGATTGTGGGAGGAAACCGGAGCACCCAGAGGAAACCCACACAGACATGGGGAGTGCGCAAACTCCACACAGACAGTCACCCAAGGCTGGAATCGAACCCGGCTCCCTGACGATGTAAGGCAGTAGTGCTAACCGCTATACCACCGTGCAATTAAATATTAAAATAATAATATTTAAAAGGAACAAAGCAGTGATAGCATGTTTAGACAAAACACCAGTTAGCCAACAGAATACTCTGTGCAGTTTTGATGCCTCACTAGAAAAAGGACATTAAAGCCATATTCACCTTACGTCATATATTCAACATGTTAGTGCCAAGCATAGAACCCCAGAGTTACGAGAAGAAGCTCGAAATGTTCAGATTTCTCCGGAGCATAGAGGATTTAAAAGGAAATTTAGAGAGGATTTTTAAAAAATTATGTAAGGCTTTGATAGAGTGAACGAAGAAAGACTTTCCTTTGGTTGGGGGCATCAGTAAAGATGAATCATCAATTTTAGATTATTTCCTAATGATTGAAGAGAGAAACTATGAGAATCCATTTACACAGAACGCTGCTGGAGCATGGAATACATTATTACAAAGAACATCTGAATCAGAGACCATTGCATCTTGAAAGGAATATTTTATAAACATGTGTCGCAGAGAGCATTGTAGGGCTGTGGAGAGAAAGCAGTGCGATAGGATTAATTTCAGCTTTTCACAGTAAAGAGTTAGCACAGACATGTTGAGCTAATAACCTCCATCTATGCTGTAAACATTATTATTCTGTAGCATTACCTTTGAGAGATTTTTGGATAAGGTGTTCAGTTAAATAGGATTGGAGAAAATAGTTTATCTTCAAATGCAGTTGGAAAGAAATCTGAAATTGAAGAGACATATTTTGCACTGTATAATTAATAAATAGTGAAAGTGGAAAATAACCAAATAGAAAAGAGGAAAAACTCAAAAAACGTGGAAGACATATTGAGGATATTTTTAACTTTAACCTAAAGCCATAGAATAGATGGTAGCAAATCAGCTACAGGTGTCAGAGTGGCACAGTGGTTAGCAGTGCTGCCTCACAATGCCAGAGATCTGGGTGATTCAGATCTTGGGTGATAATATGGAGGTTTCATGTTCTCCCCATGTCTATGTGTGTTTCCTCTGGGTGGTCTGGTTTCCTCCCGCACTCCTAAGATGTGCATGTTAGGTTGATTGGCCAACCTTTATGTAAAGTAGTATGTCCTGATTTTGATTCTAGGTAGCTGAGCTCTAATTTTAGGATAATGGTTAGCCAGGTTTCTCCAAACAGAAGCCAGAATTAATTTGCATTTACCCTATCAAATGGCTTTAATGTTTTAAACACTGGCTCACACAATGCCACCTAATCTTTTGCAACTTGTCCTTATACTTTAATCTTTGAAGCCTTGGTATCATTGAAGTGAATTTATGCTATACCCTTTCCATGGCAAATGTATCTATGCTGAAGTTTGATACCCAAAACTGAACACAACACTCCAAATGGTGCCTGGCCAAGGTTCTGTACAATTGAAGCATCATTTCCTTTGAATTAAAAGCACATTGTGGTAAAGGACATTTCATTAGCCTTCATGATTACTTTTTGTACCAACACACTAGCTTTTAATGATTTATGTATGTGGACACCGCCCTACAATTCCCAGTATACTGTCATTAAGATAATATTTCAACTTTTCTTTCCCAGAATCAAAATTCATTGCCTCATGTTTCCTCACATTGAATTTCATTTACTAAACCATTAGCTTACTTGCTTAGTTTGTCTATGTCCCTTTGTACTTCCTCCTCGCATCCACACAATCTACTGTGTCTCTTGACTTTGTTCCATTTGTAAGCTTGAATATATGACTGTCTATTCCTTGATCCAGTTCATTTGAAAAAGCTGAAGCCCCAAAAATGGATTATTGAACAATATTATTTATTGTATGCTGCTAAAAACCAAACCCTTTCATTCCTGATCTTTCTCCTATCTCCCAACTAACTACTGACCCATGTCACAGATTTATCTCAAAATTAGCGTGCCACACAATGCCGTTCTCTTTGCATCCATTTCATATCTGAAACATGGGTAAAATTGGGTCCAATTTTTTACCTCAAAATGTATGTTATTAATGGGCCTCTGGCCACGTTGTCCTATTTAGATTTTTAAAAATTATTTCATGGGATGTAGGCATCATTGGCAAGGTCAACATTTGTGGTCATCCTGAACTACCCTTGCTGAATCATTTCAAAAGGCATTTAAGAGTCACCACATTGCTGTAGGTCTGGAGGCCAGACCAGGTAAGAATGGCATATTTCCTTCTTAAAGGACATTAGCAAACCAGGTGGGTTTTTATGACAATTGATGATAGTCTTGGTCATCATTACTGAGACTAACTTTATATTCCAGATTTATTAATAAAATTCAAATTCCATCAGCTGCCAAGGTGGGATTTGAACCTCTGTCCGCAGCATATTAGCCTAAGTCTCTGGATTACTAGTCCAGTAGCATCACCACTTGGCCAACATCTCCCCCTTTGGGCATATTAATGGATTTCAATGGTCATGATTTGTTTCTCTGATGTACTTTTTGATACAGGCAATATGCTGTCTTTTGCTCAGCCTTTCCTCAGTGTTACATTGCTCAAAACTGCCAAAGGTTTTGCTGAGTGAGTGATTAATCAAATGGTTATTATACTTAAGATCCCAGTCACTCAGACCGTAAACAATGCATGAAGAAGGAAGACCTAAGATGAAGAAGATTGCCACCACTACAAATGGCAAATACTAAAGGAACTAGACGTAATCATGGAAAGACCAGAAATAACAGCTGTGGTTCTCCCAAAAGCACTGAATTAGCAGGAAAACTGTTCTAGATCCCAACTGCTTTGTCAATTCAACTTCACACTTGAATCTCCCCACTCTGTGCACTGCAGAGGTCCCAATTGTGAATCTCAATAAAAACCCAGGGGAGGGCAGTGCCTATTCGTGCTAGAGTCCGGCAGTTCTGGAACTCTGTGCAGTGGCCACGATCTGTCAGACTCCTTGTTTGCTGGCCAGCCTGGGCCCCCTGCAGTGCTGCCCCTCCAACTCCCCCAACATTCGCAGCCCCCACAACAATTTCCAGGCCAGCCCTGATCCCCTCCCACCGCGGAGCACCCCAATATCCAGCCCAACACCCCCCCCCCACCCCCAGCAGTGGCGATACCCCCACCCCCCTCACCCCGGCAGCTATCATGTCCCCATTAACCTCCCCCACGGGGTCAGAACCCTCCTAGGAGGCAGCCCCCCCCCCACCCCCTACTGTAGGACTGCCCATCCCCCTAGCCCACCCCAGTTGCTGTCCTCCCTCCATCCCAGACTGATCACCATGCAGAGTGGCAGCAGGAGCCCATACCCCACTGATGACCCCTAGATCCTGCCCACAATAGGCCCCCACCCTTTGGCACTATGCAATGCCTGGTGGGCAGTGCCAAGATGCCCCTGGGCATGAGCATTTTGCCCCTTAGGCAGTGCCAGGGGGCACAGGCCAGCACTGCCAGGGTGCCCATGCTCAGGGTAATCCTGGCATGGGCACCACCACCCAACCCCCCTGGGGGGCCCGATTTCCATCCCTTCATTCTGGCAGGTCCCTCACTAGTTCCCTGAATGTGAGGAGCTTCTCTAAACCTCACTGGAATGAAGTACTCCTGGCGGGGTGGGGGAGTCAATTGGGACTGCTAACTTCCCGATAATGAAATGTAAAAGACATTTAAAACGTTGCGGATCGGGATGGGAGAATCGCAGCCAACATTCCCGAATAAGTCACTGAATGGGTCGCAAAACAGAAAATCACAGCTGAAAGCTACTCTAACGTTGAGAATATTTGAAAATAAATTTAATCCAGTACTGTAATAAATGCAAATTAACTGCTGTTCTATTACCCTGGGCATACTTTTAATTGACTTGTTTCTGAGCAATAAATAGCACTTACAAAACCACTGATCAATCACTCTTTGGGACTCAGGCATCAGCGTAATGTTAATTGTCATTTCCAGTTAATATTTTATCTTTGGGCTAGAGTTCTCAATGTGATTAGCTGCAAACCTTTGAGGTTCTTAATTATATTATTTCTGGAATATAGCTTTTAACACCCACATTCCAATGTCATCTTTTTCCTTGCTCCAACATAAAACAGGCTGAGATTTGTTATCAGGATTGTTCCGTGGAAGGTGAGTTCTCGCATACTTCAGCTGAGAGATTGGACTGAAGTCCCACTTAGCTGACTCAGAGGGAGAGGTTCAATCAGAAAGTTGTGGAGTTTGTGGAATTCAGGATTTGACCATGTCCTTCAGAGTTTTAGCTCTACAGCGTTGGTGTGATATCACAAATGAGCTCCCTGCCCAGGGGCCAGCCTGGCTGACAGACTTGGGGCCCGACTTTACCATCAAGTTGATAAAGTTTCAGGCATGAGGTGAGTCACGTGACCCGCACGCACCTCCATGTTGGTTTCCCCTTTACCGAGGCCCGAAAATGGCTATGATCGGGGCCACGCCCGAAATGGGCGCGACCATCATTTAGATGCATTTGCATGCATTTAAATTGATTTAATGGGTTGCACGTTCAACCTTCCCGGCACTTCCCCCTTTACCACCATGTTTGCTCATCTAGAATCGATACGAAACAGATATGCTCCACAAAAGTTCAATTCAGACACTCCTGTTAGTGAGGAGATAGGTGCCAAGCGTCCGACGGCTCTCTGCTTGAGATCAGTGGAGGGAGGGGGGTTTGCTGCCACTCTGCCTGAGATCAGTGGGTGGGAAAGGGGGGTCCATAGCCTCTCTGCTTGAGGGTGTGTGGGGGGAGGGGGGGGGGCAGGGGGTCAGGGGGTCTACTGCCACTCTGCCTAAGATCAGTGAAGGTAAAGGGGACTCCGCTGCTGCTCTGTCTGAGATTAGTGGGGGGGAGGGGCCTGTAATCGGGCTGGGTGGTGGAGGGGGTGGGGGGGGGGGGGGGGGTAAGGGGGTCAGTAATGCCTATGGAGGCCAGGGGGAAGCATTATTTGGCCCAGGAGGGATTTGGCAGTGGAGCGGCATTCTGTCATTTTTATTCTGCGCATGTGCAGTTGGAAGTGCCGATCAGAGCTGCAGGATTGTCCAGCGTGATTCGGAATTACTGGGGGTGCCTGAGAATGGGTCTAAAAGTCAGATCTGAAACATTTCCAGTTTCAAGTCTGCCCAGCACTCCCAAGTCCTTATTTTGATTAAACTCTTGTCAGGAAACACAACCAGCAATGAAAATTGAAATACTGATGAAGCTCACAGCCTTATTATCATACTTAACACTCCAAGCCACTGTGGTGGAGGTTGGACAGTCTAGTTGGATCTAGAGTGCCCTTCCCAGTCTGCATTATTCTCATGTTTGTAGGTATTAATGGGCACATAAGTGTCCTGTAAGATCCTTTTGACTACCCTTTTTATTCTCTTTACTTCCCAACCCAAGGGACATCATTTCCGCCCCCCTCACCTTCCAAGAATGTTATGAATCCAGCACTGCTCAAATGTCCATCTGGTAAATTGGCATGTGAAGCATCACCAAACACAACTAACTTCATGTCTTCTGGTTCTCCTAGTGCTGGGAGTTTACTTGCACATTCGTTTAATTTTAGCTGTTTTAAAATTTTATTTGCCTGCAAAATCTCTTGTATTGAAGTATGCCTCAACATAATACGTAGCTCTCGGACATTATAACTCCATCCAGTCTTGTCTGTGTGCATAACCAATTTAGCTGTCCTATCATACTCCTCAACAATTCTGTTTCTTTTTCATTGACCAGTTCCTCTTTTTTCATCGATCTTTCTCGGGTTATGGGAATAAGCTCAATGCTGTTTACATATCCCTGTTAATTCATCAGATTTGCTTCGTCAGATATCAAGACCGAGATATTGAAAAACACCAGCTGCTTAACTCCCTATTTTAAATTCTGTCTTTAATTACTCTCCGATTGGCTGCCAATTAATTATTCTCTTTCAAACTCTTCTGTGCCACCCCACAGAAAATCATCAACATGTATCCTGAAAATTCCAGCTGATTTCCCTTCAGACTTCCAATAGAACATTGCAGAATCTGCTTTTAACTGGACAAGCCAGTTTTCAGACCATACAGGAAAATACCAAACCCTTGATGCATCACTTAATCCATACATGCATTTGTTCAGTTTCCACAACTATTCTTGTGTATTACCTGCTCCTTTGGGTGACTTCAAAAAAAACTTTTCTTTGAAATGTTTTGCCCTGCAGAAATGCTGCTTTGTTATCTATCGACTTACACTGCCAACTATTAAATGCTAGGACAGTGAAAAAATAATTCAGTGCCACTTTCCCTGTTATGAGTGAATCAACCCTAATGTCTCTCCCCTCCAAGTGTTCCCCATACACATGGGCTATGAATCTGACCTTTGCTTTATAAGTCCCATCTTACAAAACTTTCTCTGTGCAAACCCAATGGGACAAAGGAGGCTGCCCCTCGTCTGATACCTCAGTGTACAACCCAAACTCTTTCCGACTGTCCAATTTTCTTTGTTTGGCCTCTCTTATTTCCATGAGCTCCATTTTATTGGTAGCCACCAACATTTCCTTATCATGGGGACTTCTACTCCTATTACTATCATCAGTTTGATTCCTAACCTTTCTTGTTCCTACTGCCATGTGTCTGTCCCTGTCAGAGCTGCTACTCTCAGACTTTTCTCCGTTAACACAACTTCAATCACTTTTTCCTGAGTTCACAAGTGCTCACTGACCCACTCTTAGAGCTTAAATCTCACTTTTTTAGCCTCTAACTTTCCACCCCATTTTCCCAACCTATGGCTTTCACTTTTTGCCCTTGCTCTTGGACACTAAGCCAGTGTTTATACTTTCCTGAGGCTTTCGCTGCTCTTCTGATTATAGTCACAACCCTCCGTTCACTTGACCCTTCAGGTATGTATGATATCACTATGCCCACTTTGTATAACTGAACTTTTGAAGTAACAGATTCATCCCCTGCCTCACAGTTACTTAGCTGATCATCAGATTCCCTCTCATCTATAGCTGTCTGATCATCATAGTTGCTTAAGGTACATGTATGAGAGGTACAAAATCCATTCTGTATTTCTCCATCTTATCCAGATGCTCCAAATTTATAATTAATACCCACTGCTCTCAAGGAGTGTGTTTGCACTGTCTGGTTACCGTGTTGTGGGTATAACTACCTTACCTTCCATCCCTATCACTTTACTGGCTATTTCCGCTCTTTTAGGCCCTCTCTTTTATTGTAGACCATACCACCTTTTCTGAAATGTACCCCTTCAGTCTTATGTGGTACCTTAGGGTTCATCTTATCCCATTCTGAAACCTCAAGTTTAATGAAGGCTTTTCTCCCTGCGTGCACGGCATTCAGATGTGCAGAAAAAAAATGGAGCTGATGCTTGTCCCTTCTAGTGCCAGAAGAGCATCTATTAATACTGATGGTAATTTTGGGTTCCTCCTGTATACCAGTTGGTATGGACTATAGCCCCCCACCATTTGTAATGAATTTTTCATGTGCATTACACTACACTACACTGCCCACACTAATGCAATCTGCACTTTATAGCCTGGTTGATCCGTTGCAATTTTATGCAGCATATCATCCATTACTACATGATTCCATGCACAGAGGCCATTGCTGAATGGGCTTTCTGCTGCAGCATGCACCACCACAATATTTAAATTTTCGCACATTTCTTGAAATTCATCATTTGCAAATTCACCTCCCTTGCCCGTCAAGAATTTAGATGGTGCCTCCAACCTGTTCCAATCTAATAATTCAGAATTTTATCCACAATAGCCTGTTTATCTTTGCTGTAAATCTCTGTAGTTATACTAAACCAGGTAGCCATGTCCATGAAATATAATAAATAGGTGCCTTTGTCTTTGTCCCAAATCTTCAAATCCGTTGCCACTCCAACGTTGAAATCCCGGGGTAGTGGTAGACTCATGACTGGACTGGACGGTTCTCCTATATTTTGTGAAAATTTCACCAGGCTAATATTTACCCAATGAGATCATTATAGTCTTTATCCAGCACACCTGCATCCTGCGGCAGCGCTCTCAGTCTCTGTGGTGCTGGATGAGCGAACTGCTTATGGAGTTGCAAAATAATCTTCTTTTTGTCCATCAAGCTGTGGTCTTTTAAAACACTAATGCATCCTGAATCCTTTGGTTAGATAATTTCAATTCACTTAAGGGAAAATAATAATGGCCTGACCTCATAAAATGTGGATCTACACATCCTCCAAATACCACAGCTTTGTCATGTTTCAAATTGATAGTCATCTGGGCTTTTTTATGGCAAGCTTGCATAACAAAGATATGTCACTTGAAACTACATCTGCATTTATGAACAAACTGATTCCTGCAATTCTAAAGGGAAGTACCACCCTTTTGGATGACGTTGAAGTATTGTCATCTTCAAATTGAAAACAAGTGGAACAATCACATTCTTTAAGTTTCCTTCAGTCTTCATGATCAAGAGACCCTAAATAGCAATTTAGCGAATCTTTACCACTTGCAGTGGATGTACATCCACTATCCAAAACTGAGTCAATCATCGGCACACTCATTATTGGGCTTAATTTTTCTGTGACCAAAACAATGCCTTCACCTTCCTTATCTTCATCACTTTTGTACGTATTCTGTGTCATGTGTAGTTTCAAAGACACAATTTCTTCTTTTTGGATAATCACATTGAAAACAGCGATTCATAATTCCTTTACTATTTCTTTGATTTAGACATCTTTTATTACCTTCCCATGTGTGTCTTCTTTCACCTTTATCAAATCGGTTATATCCGGTTTCAACCTCAGGTCTACTATTAGCGTAATTGTCTCTGTTTAGGGGCCTTTGTGTACCATTTCATCTGGCACAGAGCTACCATTGTATCATTTACTCTGGTGCTGTGGCATTCTGATCCAAATTCAAAAAAGTGGCGGGGAATGATTGTTTCCTAGAAAACTTCTTTAATGATGCAACTATTTGATCAAGGACAGGCTCTGTTCCCTTAACCTGTGCTCCAGTCATTACTAGAAGACTATCCATCTAAGATAGATATGCTCAGTGCAACAACTTAAAGGCCAATACTGTATCTGGAATCTCATTAACCTGTTACCCTATCAAAATCCATGATATATTTCTCCAAGGAATAGTCTTCCTGTCTTCTAATCCTGTTAAACATCACCCATCCATCATAATTCTCCAAAAACTCATCTTTTTCGTAAAACTTATCTAGATATCACAACAGAAACTGTAACCCTTCTTCTTTATCCAGGGTATCTGCAGTCCCATCAGAAAATATTTTGCTCCTCATCTTACTTCTTGCTGGAAGTGACAAAGCTAAGGCCATACCTTGCATTTTCCTCTACATTGTAATAACAAGGGTCACACTTCTACTTCTGCCTTCCATTGCCGGTATGGTTTGGCATCCGAAAAGACAGGGGGACAGTCAAACGACTTCAGTTTGCTTCTACCTTTTGCCATGGTTGAGTCCTGAATCTGTAGCACTTCTTCAAAAGAAGCACCAAGCTATGATGGGTTTCCTCTGCTACCAATGTTCATCCAGCAGGAAAATCTTCAGTTGCAAGCAATAATTTACTTCGGAAAGTAAATCAAAGAGAAAGGTTTAATAAAGAAACTTCATTACTCCAACACTTGGTGCCACACCCTGAACCATACAAGCACCCCACAATTTTCATCTGCTTCTTAATTATACTGGGTCAGCTGACCACCACACCATTTTGTCATTGGTTACTTTGTCGACCGGGTCAGCTGACCTTCGCAGCATGTTATCATTGGTTACATTATAACAGTGAGCTGGCAAATGAACCATCCGTTACCCCTGACCTGGCAGCAGCCCAACTACGCTTGAATGATTCAATGTGTGTTGATCCCAACTCTATGCCAGCCTCCAATGTACGTGCAGTGTCAGAATCTCAGCTGGTGGCTGAGATTGTCAATTCAGGGCCTCTTTATCAGTGCTATTCTGTTCCTCTCTCACTTCCTGTTGTGGATGGACAGGCAGCAGTTCTTGGCTGTCTGAAAGCAAAAACTCAGGAGGCGAAGGTTGATTTGAGTAAAGGTGAGTGAAATGGGAAGCAAGAGGTCCATAGTTGCACCATCCGGAATTTCTCATCATGCCAGATAGTGACTTGAGAGTGTGCTGGGAGTCCAGAAGGGTCTGAAGCAGCTAACACTCTCAAATATTCTCAGTGAAGCCAGATGCAATGGGTTTTGTTGCATCCTGCCCCATGGTGCATTTGCCAGCTTCCATAGAGCTCAGGAGATGGAGGCATCCTTATTCCCAGCTGGTTCTGCTGCACTCTGCTCCCTTCAGCTGTGTATTACCTTGACCTACAAGAGAGAGGGCAGCATGTCAAAGATCGTGTAGCACTGTGTTTTGTTGATGTGTGGGCCATAGCTGAATAGCTGGAGGCCTATTGAGCAGATGAGAGGTGGGTATGAGATTATCAGTATTGATGGAGGGTGAGATGGAATATTTAGATGCTAGGTTCGAGTCCTGAGTGCAAAGGAGTGCTGCTGGATGAGTGATGGGAGTGTAGTTAATTGAGTGGTTGGTGGTGTGGTGGTTGTAAGATGCCAGGCAAAGTTATATTCAATAATATTGATCAGCCTCATTGAGGCCATTAGACTTCTTGTAGCACTGCTGTCAGAATCTCAGGTCCAGACTCCAGGGCTTGACCTTCCTGGTCTCTGCTCCCATTCCTTTCTGACAGTGGTCCTTGAGAGCCTCCTCCATCCCATCTCCCACAGAATTGTGGTGTCTCTGCTCCTGGAGAATGCTGGCTGCACCAAATGATCAGCAAACAAAACTGCCAACTCCCACTGCTGTTCACAGCACAAGGTTCTCAGAATATGGATATTATTGGCAAAGCACAGCATTAATTACACAGAATTTTACAGCACTAAAACAGACCTTTCATTCCAAAAGGTGTATGCAGGCACTCAGCCACCTCATTTAACTCTATCAGCATTGCTTTTTATTCATTTTCCCTCATGTACCTATCTACATTTCATTTGATCTCAAGAAAATTCTGTAAGACATTAGCTTAATGACAACTTATATTTATATAATGCCTTCAATGTAATGAAGCATCTGTCGCAAGGCACTTCACAAGAGCATTATAAAACAAAGTATGACACTGATCCACATAAAGAGATGTTGGCTCAGGTGGCCAAAAGCTTGGTCAAAGAAGTAGGTTTTAAAGAATGTCTTAAAGGAGGGGAATACGATGGAGAGGTAGGGAAGCGTCGAGAGGAATTTCAACAGCTTGAGGCCCAAGCAAATGAAGATATGACCACTGATTGTGAAGAAATTGGGTATGCACTGGAGGCCAGAATCAAAAGGGTGCAGAAACCTTGGAGGATTGTGGGGCTGGAGGAGCTCAGAGATTTGGAGGGTTAAGACCATGGAGAGAACTCAAAACTTTGGTTGACCTGAAACCCAATGTAGGTCAGTGAGCACATTGTGATAGGGACACGGGCAGAAAATGTTTTGGATGTGTTCAAGTTTACCGAGGGTAGCATGTGGGAGACTGACCAGGAGTGCACTGGAACAGTCCAATCTAGAGGTAATGGTGGCATGGATGAAAGTTTCAGTTGCAGTCCTCCTAAGACAAGGGAAAAGTGGAGTGATATTACAGAGATGGAAATGAGTGATCTTGAATAGAGAGGGATTACATTTTGTATTCTGAATTGTACATTGTGAATTGAGATGCAGTATGCAGGTTAAACGTATCCTAAAATATTTAGTACAATATTTATTATCCTACAATATAATAAAGCAGATGTGCTTTGCCATATATCAATATGCAATACTAAAAATGAAAATGCATGCTTCAAGAGCACCATTTAAAACTAGGTTCTGTGTGTTTGATTCACTCCCTCTTCTGCAAGACATTAATCATCAGCCTCAAAAGCCTTAGAAAACAAGCAAATAAACTTACCCAGTAAAAGCCACAAGTAGATCCTTCCCAACAAGTGGAGGACTGGACTTCTGGGGGCTCCAAAGCCAGGAAGGGAAGCTGGCAAACGTGTTAGATATAGTTGCTGTTCTAAGAGCTGACAATACTAGCCAGAGGGGAGGTGTTGTGGGGGATTCGTTTGATGGTGGCCTAACTTCTTGAAAAACTTAAAGTTACTTAAAAAAAACTTAGAAAGGCAAAGTCTCTGTACAAGTCGTAACTAAAATTTATTTAAAACATAAAAGTCATACAAGACAAACAAAACATTAACCTATGGCTGTCAGGAGGCCTTTAGATAGTCATATAGCTCCAGGTCAGTGCGACAAGATCCCTCCAAAGATCTGAAGCATTGAGCCAAAATGCAGTACAGTTATACCATCTGTTATCTGAGATACTCCTTCTAATTAGTTTAGCTTCAATTTCATTCAATGTTAACATGTCAGTCCAGAACAAGACAGATTACCTCAGCCAATTGCGATATGCAACTTGACATAATGATATTCCATTTGTCCGTCTAATACCGGACTTCTTACCTTTGACAAAACTTACTTTCTTGTTGCTATGCTGCTAAGGATGCCTCTATTCTAATACCATTCCCAGAGGCGTATTGCCAAAACAGCCAGATAGCATCTCCCTTGAGCCTATAGAAAGACACATTTTCATGTCTGGACAATAGATGCCTTTTATTTAACAGGCTATGTTTCAATAACTGTCCCAGGATTTGAAACTATAATGTCTATTCTGTTGACTAATGGATTCTAACTACTGAACTTCTGAACTCCTGTCATTATTTCTGCAGCATTTGCATTTTTTGACTGATGCAAACAAATATATTTATATAATAAAAGTACATTCAACATGTTAAAATACAGAATCACTTAATACTTCAATATATAGATACTTTAAAAATCATATCTCATTTATTTTAATACTATTATTGCATTCACATATGAGCAAACTGCTAAAGTTTTCTTGTTGGGGATAATCAATTTAACCCTTTCCCATTAAACTGTCACAAAAACTAAAAACCTGCCTGTGGATCTACTAGCTGACCTCAAATCTCCTTCCACAGGAGAGCAGAATAGGAATCCCACTCTCCTCTCGTATGTGGCCAGTAAAATTAGTTAGGTACCTGGTTAAGAGTTTGTTGGAGGAATGTTCATAGAATTACAGAATCCCTACAATGCAGAATGAGGCCACTCGGCCCATTGAGCTTGCACCGATCACAATCCCACCCAGGCGCTATTTCTGTAAACCCATATATTTACTCTGCTAATCCCCCTGACACTCGGGTCAATTGAGCATGGCCAATCAAACTAACCCACACAGCTTAGGATTGTGGGAAGAAGCCAAAGCATCCAGAGGAAACCCATGCAGATATGAGAAGAACGTGCAAACTCCACACAGTGATCTGAGGTCAGATTTGAACCTGGGTCCCTGGCACTATAAGGCAGCAGTGCTAACCACTGTGCCACCATGCTGCCCCATAGTAGATACTCAAAGGGCTGTAGGGATTTCAGTTTATGATCAGTTAAAAGGAAGCAGATCCAGTTGGAAAGCAGTAAAGGCTGCCCCATGGTCTCAGATGTCCAAATGTCTGCTGTCTGATTATCTGAATACTGTGTCCCAAAAGCTGATTGACAAAGATCCACATTCCAGCTCATTGGAATCACTCCTCTGAGAGGGTCTGTGCACAGATATCTCTGACTGTGACAATTTTTCCTCCACTCTGGTGCAGCGACTTTCACTCTGTTCCACTAACTATACATACTCTACATTCTTCTGAAGTCCTTGTATCTGAGTTGGTGGAGTGTGGGTGGGTATGATGTGATGGTGCTTTCTCAAACATGGGTTCTCCTCTTGATGCCTGAGAGATAATCAGCCCTGGCATGTTGAGGGAGCAGAATTGAGACCTGTCTGAGACACTAAGAGAATTATTTAAGTATAGCTCTTCTCATTGAGAAAGTACACTCTGATGCACACCCAACCTTTGCTGCCCTTATGATGTAATGCCATCCTTGCACTCCCTCCTATGACAATGTCCCCTTGTGCTCAATGAACTGACAGCATGACCTCCACCATTACCACTATGTGCCAAGGTGATTTCAGCATTGCTCTGGCAATTCACCATCACCAGCAGACTGCTGTTCAGGCACCCTGGCAGCCTCCTTGGCCACTTGTTTTACAGGGTGAAAGCCTGTCAGCCAGGCTGACCCACCCCCAGGCTGAACCATCTCCATGGCATTTGTCACCATTTTTGACAACAGCTACAACAACACGGCTTCATATTAACCTGATATATTGTGCACGGAGAGATATTGCTCTTCACTCTGTCTGTGCCTTCATGCTCAATCCCTGTGATCTGTGTGTACCTACATGAGCTGCTTACACATACAATTCTCAGTGCTGAAGCTGATGGATGTGCCATGTCTTTCACATTAGCTACAGAATGCAGATGTGATCCTTCTCTTGGATCACTGCGTGATTGAGCCAAGCTACTTATCTTGCCCGGATGCAGCAGGCCATTGAATCTTCTCCTGCACTGAATTCATAAGCGCTGATGGTCTCCTGTTGTGCTCACTACAGCCAATATTTCATTCCAGGCTGCCTTTGTTCCCCTTCGAAAGCCGCCAGCCAATTTGACACTGGCAGCTGGGTAGTCCCAGCAGTGCCAGAAGGCAGTAATGGCTGCAGCTGGTACTGCGACTACAGCCAGCTGGGTAAAGGAATGGTCTCCACTACTGGAATTCTTCCACCAAAATTTGAAGGGCCTGATCAGGCAAGTGTGGGGCAGCTGGCCCCATCCTCTCCACCGCATCTTCTCTTTGTGTCATTCTATGAATAAAAATATGAGACAAAAAGAGTTCTGAGCCATACACATTACAATGCTCTCAATCATGTTCGGTTTATTTATTAGTCTCACAAATAGGCTTACATTAACACTGCAATGAAAATCCCCTAGCCGTCACACTCCAGCACCGTTCGGATACACTAACCACCAATGCACCTAACCAGCAAGTCTTTCAGACAGCAGGAGGAAACTGAAGCACCCAGAGGAAATGCACGCAGGCACGGGGAGAACATGTAGACTCCACACAGACAGTGACCCAGGCAGGAATCGAACCCAGGTCCCTGGCTCTGTGAGGCAGCAGTGCTAACCAGTGTGCCACCATGCCATCTGCACTAACCATTTTCACCACATCAAGGGTGAATACAGTTAAGGTGTGATGAAGAAACTGGCTCTTCACAAATACTTGGTGCTGTGTTGTTCCAACTATTATTCCAAGGTAACATACTGTATTCCGTGACCACTGACAGCTGTACTGGTTTCCTTCCTCTTAGTCACACTGTGCAGTGACAATGACTGACAGTGTGCAGCTATGAGGGCCCTGGTCAAGGATGAACAGCGTGGGTACATACTGATAGATAGGTGACAACAAGGCAAGTGGAGGAGATAACAAGCATGGCGCAGTTCATCATTCATCCAACCATGGAGCCTTGGATAATTATATGTCTGCAGTATATCAGTACCAGGTAGTGGTGCAAGACAATGCCATCTCCATGGCTGTGTCTTGAGAATCAACCTCATGCTTTCAGTGGTTCAGTAGAGTACATTTTGATTAGGCAGTAACAATGTTCCTGTAGGGAACATTCATTATGGCCATCCTTTCCAGGGAACATTCTTTATGGGCCATCCTTTCCAGGGAACATTCATTATGGGCCATCCTTTCCAGGGAACATTCATTATGGGCCATCCTTTCCAGGCTACCAGTTGAACCACGAGCTTGGATCATCTCCTTGACAAGCCAATGTCATCTCTTCAAGGCACATGGACTTCCCTATTGATAAAGGCACTAACCAGAGGTTGGTTAAGGTGTTTATCTACACCCAGGTCACCCAGCCCATGCTGGGCCTGCCTCTGACTGCTCACTTTTCTTCCTTCCTGCCTTTTATCCCAAGTTGTGGGAGGGTATTGGGTTGGCCACTTTGCTTCCACCTTCACCTGCCTACCATGGCAGAGGCGGAAAGGGACCCTTAAGTGCTGTTTAGCTGGCAAACTAAGGGCCAGAAAACTGACACTGGCCTTCTAACCAGCCCACCTCAGCACGTACCCACCTCCTTGGCTGCCTCCAAACTGCTTCGATCATGCCTCCACCAAAAATTGCATGAGCTACCCACCTCGATATTGAAAGCCCAGTCCTAAAATGTCCAAAGTTACTGCGCTATAGTAAATGACTTGTGTATCTGGTGTTTTGTTATTGCACTTATTTCTTTTATTTAAGGTCTCAGTTTATCAAAAAGGCCTGGACTTGAATCTGATACTTTTTTCACAGCTGTGAAACTGTTTAAGTCAAAGCTATAGTGTCAGATATTTGTATTCAAAAAATTATATTGAATTTACAACATAGAAACATAGCTTTCATCCTATGTGCCACAGGAATCTTCTCACACCCTTTTATGCTTAATGCTATCAGTATTTTTTTTTTATTTTATGTATATATTAGTGTCACACATAGTCTTATATTAACACTGCAATGAAGTAACTGAAATCCCCTAATTGCCACTCTGATATCTGTTTGGGTACACGGAGGAAGAATTTAGCATGGTCAATGCACCTAGCCAGCATGTCTTTTGGACTGAGGGAGGAAACTGGAGCACCCGGAGGAAACCCTCACATATGGGGAGAAGGTGCAGTCTCTGCACAGACAGTAACCAACAGTGCTAATCACTGTGCCACCATTTCTTCTTCATGTGTTTTTCTAATTTTCTCTGAAGTGAATCTTTGCTCTTCAGTTTTGTTTCTTAAGTAGAGAGGCTGCAAGTGAATGTCTGCATAGCTTCATTTCTTGTGTTTTTGAAAATGATTTGACTATAAATAGCAGTGAATTCTAATTAAACATTTTGACAAAAGCTAATCAATTTTTATTTCAGAAATGTGAGAAACAAGAGGGAATCTTTTGGATTAACATCATTATTGTTTCAAGGGAGATTTAAAACACTCTAATTAGTGTTAGATGTGAAACAGACATCACATCCAAGAACCACTTAAGAACAATTGAATTCAGTGCTTGCAGAGATCTGTCAGAAGCTTATCCAACTCCAACTAAAGCTTGTAGACTATCTTGGTGAATAACAAGACATGACAATGAAATAACAACACAAATGCACGTAAAGTAAAGACATGAATAATATCAAGACCAAGTTTGTTACTCTTGCAGAATAATGGGCAGAAACACAGAACTCAATCTTTAACATACTGGTAAAAATCCCAAATACATGTAATACAATCAGAATTCCACTTGCTCAGTAACTGTAACTCAATAGCCCTGATATCTGGTCCTACTGTTGACATAGTATTACAAAATTCAAAGATTAAAAAAAATATTATTTTCCAATTAAGAACGTAAGAATTGGAACAGGCTATTTGGCCACTCAAACCTTCTTTGCTACACAATAAGATGATCTGATTATGGTCTTAACTCCACTTTTCTGTCTGCCTCCCATAACCCTTGACTCCCTTGTACATTAAAAATCTATCAAATTTTGGGGGGATTTCTGCCCCCCATGGGAGTCATAGTGGGCAGGGGGCGCAGACTATTACAAAAGTCTGTTGACCTAGGGCATGATTTTTCGGTTTTGAGGCGAGCATGGCCAGAAAATCCTGCACCAGCGTCGAATAGTTTCAATGTACCAGCCTCCACTCTTTTCTAGGGTAGAAAATTCCACCCTCTAAGAGAGGACATTCCTCCCCATCTTTATCTTAAATGGGCGACAGTTGCCCCAGATCCCCCCATTGTCTTGTGACATTATCCACTTGTAGGAATTGTAACCTTCCGTGTTGTATTGATCTGCAGGCAAACTGAGCTTGTTGACTAATTTTCACTGGTTCAGTAGAGAAACTATTGACTATAGTTTGATTTGATCCTACAAATCTATTTACTGTCTTCAAATATTTAGCACTATAACACTTAAATATATGCAAAGGAAGAGTTACTATTGAAGAGGAAAGTCATATGGTGTCACCTTACAGAAAATAAATGGATTTTGATGTTTTAAGGTCATAGTTTTCTGTTACACAGAAACACACAATTACTGGAACAGATGTTGTTTGACATGTAAATTCACAGGCAATCATTAGTCAGTTGCTTTTGAATGAATAAATGTAACCCGGTATTTGATATGGAGAGGAGAGTGTGGTTAGGAATTGAAACATCATCAAGTTCTTAATAAATAGCTGGGTTAATCGTATGTCTTATAATGAAAAGTTAAGTTTGTAATTAGGCGGTCTTTTTTTTTCTCCTTATCCTTTGCAGATAGAACTGCATTTTCAGGAAAGTGCCCCAAATAGGATCAACTGATCTTGTCCACGAATCCATTAGTTTTAGCACCATCATTAATACTGCTCAGAATGAAGCCTGCAGAATTGGACCATTATTTTGAATTGGTCAATAATTTCTGGTTATCGTTATTTGAAAAAAGTGGAAGTAACAATATAGGGATGGCATGGTGGCACAGTGGTTAGCACTGCTGCCTCCACAGTGCCTGGGACCCAAGTTTGATTTCTAGCTTAGGTCACTCTCAGTGCAGAGTCTACACCTTTTCCCCATGTTTGAGTGGGTTTCCTCCTGGTTTCTCCTGCAGTACGAAAGATGTGCTGATTCGGTGCATTGGCCACACTAAATTCTCCCTCTGTACCCAAGCAGAGTGTGGCGACTAGGGGATTTTCATAATCATTTCATTGCAGTGTTAATGTAAGCCTACTTGAGACACTGATGAATAACAAATAAACTTTAAACAAAAGTATATATTGCTCAATGTAATTCCTGTCTTATGCCAAAAATAAGACTACTACTACTTGGGCAGATAGGTTACGCTTGCTGCTTGGCCAATTCAGCCAACTCAGCCAACTGTTGGCCAACTAAGAGAACATGGGTTGGTCATGGGGCTTTAATAATTTTGGCTGATCTTGCCAATACCTGTTGATGTAATGAATGTTTCTTCTGTTTTGAGAAAGCCTTCCTAGTTGTCACTCTAATCCACATATACACACTCTCGTCAACACAAAAATAGGTGTTATTTGCATAATCTGTTAACATATTGTCCCAGTAGAACACATTGATACTCTTAAAATTTTCCTATTAAAATGAATGATTTTTGAGATATTAAAAATGTCAGTCTTCCAATGAAGCTGATTTATTTATGGAAATTCAATTGAAGTAGCGCACTTCATGAAAAAAATCATCTTCGTAGCATCACAGATACCATTCCAGTTTAATAAAATTGGGACTTATTGCGTTCCAGACTGCATTAATTTTTTAATTAACTTAATTTGAATATTAAAATTAGATCAATTTGCATTCCAAGTAATGCGCATTTCAGTTTAGTTTATTAAATACATGCTCTACATTTTTACAGTTTTTGCCTTGCAGGCAGAGATAATTTTGTGGAGAATCTAATTTGTTTAAGCAATCTATATATAATTATTATATGTAACCATGTCATATCTGTTAGAATACATTTTAGTATACATTAATTTTTTATGAATTGTTGATAGAATTGCAATCAACAATGACAACCTAAGTACCTTCCATTTACCTTCTTAAAAAGACAGGTAAAGCAGTAACTCATGTCAAAAGATCAGAACTTTTAGAGTCCATTCAGCCTATTGTGTTGTTCCACCACTAAATTAGATCACAGAAAATCTGTACTTCAATTCCATTTTGCCATCTTAACCCCATACCAATTGATGTGTTTGCTTAACAAAAATCTATTGATCTCAATATTAAAAATGTCAATTCACCCAGCATCCAATCTTTAGAAGAGTGATTTTAGATTTGCACCATCTTTTGTCCAAAACATGGCATTCTGAATTACCCAAAAATAGGTCGGCTCCAATTTTCAGATTATGACCTCTGTTCAGCAGAATTGGTTTCTTTGTATAATCCCTGCAGTTAATGGAACACTGCTATTCAAGAAAGGAGGGAGAGGGAAAACAAGTAACTACAGGTTACTTCGCCTGGCATCAGTCATTGAGAAAACATTGCAATTCCCTGTTATGGAAGTTGCACTTTAAAAAATCAGATTAGGCAGAGCCAACGTGGTGTTTTGAAAGGGAAGTTGGGTTCGGCAGACCTATTAGTAGACATTTCTTGAGGGTATAATTAGTAGATTGAGGAGAAGCAGTAGATATCTTTTTTTTGGATTTTCAAGAAGTATTTCCCGATATGAAAGATAGTTGCAAAAATTAAGGGTGCGTGAGTTTGCTGTAATATATTAGCATGGATGGAGGATTGATTAAAGGACAGAAAAAAAGAGTAGCAATGAACGGGTTGTTTTTATTTTGGCACACTGTTAGTAGTGGTGTACTGAAAGAGTCACTGCTGAGGTCTTTGTCAATGACTTTGTTGAAGGATCGAGTGCAATGTATACACATTTTAGCAGTTAACAAATTTAAAAGTTCCAAAATCTAGGTGGGAAATTATGCTGTACAGAGGACACACAGGCCTGGATTTCCACTCCGAGGCAGATACACGGGTTGCAGGAATTTGTCCATTCTTCAAATTGGCCTCAGGAGAAACTGTCTCAAATGGCCAGATTTTTGCTCAGGGGATGGAGGCTTTCCAGTTTGTGAAGATTTCTGGTTGATGACTAGGTGCCCTTTTGGTGACGTGGGTGCAGTTGACGGTTCCCTATACTTGAGAGAACCTGCTAATTTGGCAAACCCTTTGGTCCTCTGAGCCTGCAATTCCAGATCCATTGGGAGGTTCATGTGCTCCCCTATGTGACCAAAGAGGGCACTTATGACTCGCTTGAAGCACCAGCACCAACATGCGGTTGGTGCGACATGCCAGATGTCTTCAGCTGACCCCTAGAAAAAGCTGTTAGTATAAAAGTTTAGAGCCACTGTGATCTTATGTGCCACTACAAAGCATGCAGACCATGAACTGGGCTGCCAGATCTTGTTGCACTCTGGCACATATCTCGATCAACAATTGCCAGATTAATCCTATCCAGTTTCTGACCTGGTTTTCTATCACACCCAGATATGATGTGCAGTTGGAATACCTTTATCCATAATGTAAAACCATTATCCTTCTCCTCCTTCCTGGTGTACACTACACTGCCTACAGCTCCCGGCCTTGTCCCCATATATTGCTCCCACTCCCATGCCTTAATGACACAAATATAGGTTGGTTCCTTCCCCATTTTACAGCCTCTTCGGCATGATGTGCACTGGCCCTCTTATCTGGAATACTCTCTTTCCTCCCATTTGAATACAGAAGTAAGGAGGGCCGAAGAGGTAGACCCATCAAAAGACACAGGCCCCACCTTTCAACCCCCTTGGGTGTCAGCCACACACTTGTGTTTGAAATGGTTGAACAATAAATGCATTAAAATCTAGGCCAGAGAGTCTGCAGAGGATCGTAGACAAGGTGCGAGGGAGCAAGAGGGGAGTGGGTGGAGTATAATCATAGAATAGAATCGCTACAATGCAGAAGGAGACCATTTGGCCCATTGACTTTGCACCAATTCTCTAAAAGAGCATCTCACCCAGGCTCTGTCCCCATAACCCCATGTATTTATTCAACTAACCCCCCTAAACTATATATCTTGGGATACCAAGGGGCAATTTCACCATGGTCAACCAAACCTAACCCGCATATCTTTGAGCAGTGGGAGGAAACCTGTGCACCCGAGGAAACCAACACAGATGTGGGATGAATGTGCAAACTCCATAACTTGGTTAAAATGGGAGGTTATTCAGTTTGGTCGGAGAGATAGCAAAATATTTTAACTAGTGCAAACCTATTACATGGGGGTGTCCAGCGGGATTTAGGTGTGCAAAAGCCTAACGTGCAGATATAGCTAACTATCTAGAAGGAAAATAGCATTTTGACCTTTACTGCAAAAGTGTCGGCATGTAAGAGTCAGCTGGTCTTGCTGCAGTTATACAGTATTTTGTATAACAGGAGTACTGTGCACTGTTTTATCCTCCATCTAGGAAAGATATATTTGCTTAGAAGGGGTGCAACAAAGGTTTACTAGACTGATTCTGGTGATAAGAGTGTGTTGCCCTGTAATTGAACCGAGCTGGATTTTAGATGAATGAGAGTAGATCACACTGAAATGAATAAAGTATCTTTGAGAGTTTTATATGGTATACGCTGAAGGCTGTTTCCCTTGGCTGGGATATCTAAAATTAGGGCCGATACTCTCAAGATGAGTGGTCAGCCATTTAGCACTGTGATAAGGAGAAATGTCTTCACTTGGGGTTGTAAATCCTTGAAATTCTCTAACCCTTAAGGGCTATTGATGCTCACTCAGTGAATATATGGAGGGCTGAAATTAATTGATTTTTAGGCTGTCGGGATTCAGGGAATACAGGGATCAAGCTGGAAAGTGGAATTGAGATTGAAGATCAACTATGATCTTATTAAGTGTTGCAGCAGGCTCAGGAGACGGTATGACCTACTTCTGCTCCTGTTTCTTATTTTCTTATCCTATTGCATATGTCCTTTAAAGACCTCAATTGCATCATCCCAATCCTCCAAACTTCAAAGAATACAAACCTGTACAGAAACTCACCTCATAATTTAACCATAGAATCACAGAATCCTTAGAGTGCAAAAAGAGGCCATTCAGCCCATCGAGCTTGTGCCAATAATCCCACCCAGGCCCTATCCCTATAATCTCATGTATTTACTCTGCTAATCCCGTCTGACACCAATGGGCAATTGAGCATTGCCAATCAACCTAATTCACACACACTGGGGGTTTGAGAGGAAATCAGAGTACCTGGAGGAAACCCATGCAGACACTGGGAGAAAGCACAACCTCCACACCGTCACCTGAGGTCAGAATTAAATCCGGGTCTCTAGCGTTGTGGGGCAGCAGTGCGAACCACTGTGCCACCGTGCCATCCTTAAAGCCTCAGTACCAACCTGGTGAATCTGCATTGTGCCGCTCCCATGGCTAATATATTTCTCCTCAGCTGCAATGCCCAAAAATTAATACAGACGTCCAAATGAGGACTGACTAAGACTGACAGAAGTTTCACTTCCTCATGTTTATTTTCCTACCTTCTTGAGGTAAAGATCAGCATCCTGGTAACTTTTAAAATTATTTTATGTACTTGCGTATAAGCTTTTGACAAAAACAGAAAATGCTACAAATGCTCAATGGGTCAGACAGCAGTTAAGGAGAGAGAATCAAAGTTAATGTTTCACAGTGATGCCCTTTTACCAGTACAAGAAAAAATAAAAAATGTAACATGTTTCAGTCAATTAGAGAGGAAGGAAAGGGGGAATGAAGAAAGGGGAAAAGGAAAGGTCTGTTTTATATTGTAAAGAAGCAGAAGATAAATACAAAAGGGATGATGATCAAGAGCAAAAGGAGGTGGTAATGGGACATTAAACAAGATGGATCTAGATGTGGTGTAAATGGGATTCACAGAATCATCGCCAATAGCTGCCACCTAAAACAGAATGAAGCTGCAATAATGACCTCAAACTGTTAAACAGTGTTGAGACTGAAAGGTTGGGAAGTATCTAATTGAAAGATGAGCTGATGTTCCTGGAGTTATATTGTTCTTCACTGGAACGGTGGCAGACAAAGGGAGGTCAGAGTGTGTGTGAGGTGGAGAAATAAATTGACAGGCGACTGCAAGCTTGAGGCTGTGCTCATAGTTGGGAAAACATCACCCAATCTGCACTGGGCTCACAGACAAATTTACCCTTTCAATGTGAATATTGTGCCATAATATAGCTTCAACCTTACTTTCAAAGCTTCATCTTTGGATCACCACATAAAGATGATTCACACAGGTCTGTGAAGGCCATGATGTTGCAGGACAAACTAATGTCTATCTGGCACTTCATGTTCACTTAATGCTCTCCTTCTGTACTCATTAATCTAACAATCATAAATCATTTACCACCGATTGACCTGAATGAGCCTACCTGTTGTGCAGTGCATAGTGATTCTTCAGATCTTCAGCTGATATCTCTCCAGTAGCCATCTGTATAGGCTTGCTTTGCTTCTTTCTAGGCACATTTATGCTTACTTTTGTATGATATCCTCCACAGTATTAACATCCTGCCCTTTGTTTGCGGCCATTCTGCTCTTTCAGCCTAGAATGTCCTTCACCATAATCCAAAGCCTGGTCTATTCTTCCATACATATGCCTCAGCTGATGATTTATATCCTCAGACCATTGCTTTTTTCAGAGTATGTTTCTCTGAATAGATGTGCTATCATTGCAGGATCTCTTATGCCTAAACAATCCTATCTTTAACAAGTAATCTTTTAGCTGCACAAATTTACAGAATTCTGCATTCCATAATGATCAATAGACTCTTTTTCACCTTGAGCCCTAACATTGAACATTTACTGTTCATAACTTACGTACACTTGGAGTGAAAGTGTGCTTTCAAAGATTTCAAAATCTTTGCAGTCTGTTTTTGTTGTTCTTCAGGGTGATTTACCATGGAATATAATGTGGAGCAGCCTCTCTCCACAAGGTTTAAAAGTGTTGCTATTCACATCTGCTCCAATTTGTCAATTAAATCTGTCACAATCTTGTCATTTTGCCGTTGCAAGTGGAAAAAATGCCAGTTGTGCCGCATTCTGCCTTTCATTTCAACAGAAGTCAGGAGAGGAAAATTCACAGCTGTTGTGATGCACCCCATGATTCAACTGCTGCCTGCTTCTTTCATTTGCTTATTTTTCATTTTCAGTGGCTTTTAGTGGCTTATTTTGCAGCCCTGGACTCTGTCTTCTTCTTTTCATCTTTGTGGTTCTATACAGTTCTTCTAAACTCAGTCTCAGCTCCACTTCTAACACCATGTTAAGTGTTCAGTGAATACAGTGCTTCTTGTACTCTGTCTTTATTAGAACTGAATGTACCATGGCTTCTTCCAGTCAGTGCCTCATCTTTATTTGACTCTGGCAAGCCAATTAGAACATTTAGTACGTGATTGTATTTCAATCAAAACAGCACATATCAATGTTCAAAGATTGGAGGGAAAGCAAATTGTGAGGATGAAAAGGGATAGAGTGGACCTACGTGAGTGAGGAGAATAACAGATGGAGTGTAATGTGAGAACATGTGAGATTGTCCACTTTGAATTTGATTTGATTTAATATTGTCACATGTATTAGTACACAGTGAAAAGTATTGTTTCTTGCACGCTATTCAGACAAAGCATACCGTTCATGGAGAAGGAAACAAGAGAGTGCAGAATGTAGTGTTACAGTCATAGCTAGGGTGTACAGAAAAATCAAATTAATGTGAGGTAGGTCCATTCAAAAGTCTGATAATAGCAGGGAAGAAGCTGTTCTTGAGTTGGCTGGTACATGTCCTCAGACTTCTGTATCTTTCTTGACGGTGAAGGTAAAGGAGAGAATGTCCGTGATGTGTGGGGTCCTTATACTGACTGCTTTTCCAAGGCAATGAGAAGTGTAATCAGAGTCAATGGATGGGAGACTGGTTTGTTTAATGGACCGGGCTTTGTTCACAATCCTTCGTAGTTTCTTGCAGTCTTGGACAGAGCGGGAGCCATACCAAACTGTGATACAACCAGAAAGAATGCTTTCTATGGTGCATCTGTAAAAGTTGGTGAGAGTATAGAGTATACCAAATTTCCTTAGCCTCCTGAGAAAGTAGAGGCATTGGTGGGCTTTCTTAACAAGAGTGTTGGCATGGAGGTACCAGGACTATTATTAGTGATCTGGACACCTAGAAACATGAAGCTCTCAACCATCTTCACTTCCTCCCACTGATGTAGACAGGGGCATGTTCTCCATTACTCTTCCTGAAGTCAATGACTATCTCCTTTGTTTCATTGACATTGAGGGAGAGATTACTGTTGCCGCACCAGTTCACCGGATTCTCTATCTCATTCTTGTACTCCGCCTCACTATTGTTTGAGATCTGACCCACTACGGGGTGTCATCAGCAAACTTGAAAATCAAGTTGGAGGAGAATTTAGCTACATAGTCATAGGTGTGTAAGGAGTACAGTAGGGGGCTGAGGGCACAGCCTTGTGGGGCACGGGTGTAAGGCCAATAGTGGAGGAGGTGTTGTTGCCTATCCTTATTGATTGTAGTCTGTGGGTTAGGAAGTCTATGATCCAATTACAGAGGGGGGAGCTGAGTCCCAGGTCATGGAGTTTGGAGGTGTGTTTTGCAGGAAAAATGTTGAAGGCTGAGCTGTATTCAATAAATAGGAGTGCGACATAAGTGTCTTTTGTTATCTAGGTGATCCAGGGTTGAGTGCAGGGCCAGGGAGGTGACATCTGCTGTGGACCTGTTGTGGTGGTAGGTGAACTGTAATGGACCCAGGCAATCTGGGAGGAAGGAATTGATTTCTGCCATGACTAACATCATCATGATGGATGTCAGAGCCACTGGATGATAGTCATTAAGGCATGCTGCATGGCTTTTCTGTGGTACCAGGATGATGGTCATCTTCTTAAAGTAGATAGGGAGCTCAGATTAGTGTGAAAGAAAGGTTAAAGATGTTTGCAAATACCCCTGCTAGCTGGTCCACAGGATCTGAGTGCGTGTCCGGGGACCCCAACCAGACCAATCACTTTAGAAAAGCAGAGTGTTATTTTATTAGATCACATTAGAATCCCCAAAATGCAGAAGGAGGGCATTTAGCCTCTTGAATCTGCACCGACTCAACCCCATCACCGCACTACCTCCATAACACTAGACAATTGACATGATTAACCCATCTAACCGAAACACCTTGGGACATTAAACAGCAGTTCAACATGGCCAATCCATCTAACATGCAACTGGAGCACATGGAGGAAATCCACACAGACATAGAGAGTGTGCAAACTCCACACAGACAGTCACTCAAGGTCAGAATTGAATCTTAGATTCCGGCATTGTGAGGCAGCAGCGCTAACCGCTATGCTATCATGGAGAAAGGCTGCAAAATGCAGCAGTACAGAGGGATCTTGGTGGCCTTATACATCCTTAAACACAAAATTATAGTATGCAGGTACAGCAAGGAATAATAAAGGCAAAAGAACGTTAGCTTTTATTGCAAAGGTGATGGAGTATAAAATTAAGGAAGTCTTGCCACAATTGTATAGAGCATTGGTTAGGTGTTAGAGGAGGATGGTGTGATTAATGGTGTCAAAGGCTGCAGACAGAATGGCAAATTTACCTTTGGGCACAGCCACATAGGATGTCATTTGTGACTTTACGATCCCCACCATCTAATTCCTCTAACCACCATCCAACACCCCCTCTCTGCCATCAAGAGCCCTGGACCACCACTGGACTCCAATCTCCTCTCACCCCTCATGCAATCTAAACCTCCCTTGCCCACGAGAATGTCTCTTACTCCCCTGATACACCTATATACCCTCATTGTATCAGAGCTGGGAGGCGGGTCTCCTGTCTGAAAGGCTTTCTACAGGTCAGTTGGGCTGCCAGTCAACATTAACCTGATTTAAAGGCATCTTGCAGTTAAATTCTGCGGGACTTAGGGGAACTCTGTTCTTCCAGGTTTCCTAACCTCACAACTCAAAGAACTCACTTCCAAGTTAACATCCAGGCTGTGCTTCTATTTATAAAGCTAAGAACCCTGTCAGTCTTCTTGTCAGCCTTCTCTAATAATCCAGCCACCTTCAAACATTTGTGTGCGTTTGAGAACAGTTGCGGAATTTTATGGCCTTGCTCAAGCGAGACTGGAAAAATCCCACCTGAGGTCAGTGGACATTTCCATTACCTGCCCCTCATCTGCTCCAATTCCATGGCGGGTGGGACAGTAGAATTCCAGCACAGGTCTCTGTATTCCTTTAGCCCCTTTAATATTGTAAACTTATAAAATGTAGTTTATATTTTCTCTCCTCATTCGTCCTGTCAATTCTAATCACTTCAACATCACTGCATTAAATTTCATCTGCTATGATTCCATCAGTCTATTGTCCTCTTGAAGTTTGTTACTATTCCCCTCACTGTTTACTATATTTCTGAGTTTATAGCATTGGCAAACTTTGAAATTATGTCTTTTATGCCAAAGTTCATGTCATGAATATGTATCAAACATAGTGATGGTCTCACCAACAACCCCTGGGAGATTCCCAATCCCCTCTCATCTAAAAAAAATTTCTCAGTATTATTCTCCTTTCTCTCACCAACCTTCTCCAATATTCCATCAAATTAAGTTAGACAAACGTAATTACTAGCCTTTCACCCATCTGTGATGATATTCAATCATTAGCCCATACTTTTCAAAATGCCAGTTAAATGGGATCCAGATTATTGTCTCTTCACAATAACTTCATTCGTTAAGGTTTTCCCCCACACTGACATGAGACCAAATGGCCAATAATTACAAGATTTATCTTTCTCCCCAGTTTTATAGGAGTATAAGGTTTTGCCTAGTCTATTGATATCACTTGTTATTGGCACATTAGGCTTTCCAAAGAATCAACACAGCCAATCATGATCAAGAGTGTGATCTGAGTCCTGAGGGAGAAACCTGGTGTAAGTGTAAATGGGGTGGTGGGGTGGATTGAGGGTGAAGAGACAGGGGGCAATAAGCATGGTTCATTTTCCTGGCTGCATCACATATTCCCACTCTTCACTCCCCACTTCACATTGATCATGGAAACCACTAACCCCAGCCCAATTCTACTGTTCTCCATGTCTCCACCTCTAAAATTACTTTAAATCTCCTTTTCTCCACTCTGGCCTTCTGTCCCCACGCTAATCTACTCACTCTACCTTATGCCTTGATTTCCTCCCTCCCCTCCAGTTTCATCTCCCTCATCTTCTTTCTCTCCCTGCCATGTCCTACTCTATGCTGAGCACCGCTCCATCCCCAATCTCAATTACCCTGACTGATCTTCAAAAAATCAACTGTCAAATCTATCAGGACCACCCAATCTTCTCTCTCCCTTTTGATCCCCTCTCTCATTCCCCCAAAGACTGGCACCAGGGAGGAAGAATGCATCACACCACAGTCTCCAGCTACTTACATACATGACTGCAATATTGGTTGCGCAGGTGCAGTTCCATTTGTGGGTCAGTATGACATTTAAGCTCAGTCTGCAGAAGTCTTGCCAAAAGTCACAGCAATTTCTTTGAGTTCTGATGACGAGGGGCTACCTGACAGGAAGCCACATTGTATTCCCAGTTGGAATGAGACTGGAGGAGGCAGGGCAGAAATAAGAGCAGTATTTTGCTCGCAGGTGGATGGACAGCTCTTTTGAAACAGTACTCTGGGCAACAATATCTAGCCCCAGAGAAGGGTCAAATTGCAGAAAGAGTAGGGTGATTGCAGCAATTTTGGACTGGGAGAGGCAGTCAAGAGGAGCTGCATTAGAGAAGAAGAAAGAATGGGGAAACAGGTAAAATGAGGCCCTACACAGGAGTGTCACTAACTGGACAAAAAAGACGTTAATCTGGCTTACATCAGAAGAAGGGCAACCTCATACCCAGTTCCTCCAAAAGCCAGTAGGCAAAAGCTTGTAGTTGACATATTACCTCTTTCAAATAAGAGGGATGGATACATCAGGATAATCACAGTAACCTTTCTGTATCTTCATGCTTCATTGCTGAAAATGCATAAATAAGGCTGTTGACGAATTGAGGTTTGTCCTTTAGTGAGGTTGATTCTAAGATGCTGGATATACTGGCAATGACTGGATGAATGCAAACTGATCATATGTAGTTGTTTGACAGTTGTGTCTTACCAATGTATCATGCTCAATGCCCAGAAGATGAGAGAAAACCGGATGGAGTACCGGAAGGACGTGGAGTCTCTGGAAAGGGTGCAGAGGAGGTTTACCAGGATGTTGCCTGGCATGGGGGGACTGGGTTACGAGGAGAGATTGAAGAAACTGGGGCTATTCTCCTTGGAAAGACGGAGATTGAGAAGGGACATGATAGAAGTATATAAGATACTGAAGGGAATAGATAGAGTTAATAGTGAGACACTGCTCCCTAGACTGGGTACAAACACGAGAGGTCATCATTTAAGGGTGAGGGGGGGGAGGTATAATTTGGAGGTGAGAAGAAGGTTCTTTACGCAGAGAGTTGTGGGGGTCTGGAATGCGCTACCGAGTAGGGTGGTGGAGGCAGGAACGTTGGACTCGTTTAAGTTGCAGTTAGATAGGCACATGAGTGAAACGAGAATGGAGGGATATGGTAGGGGCTATTAAATAGGGTTAAACCTCGGGAGACACCGGAAGGGCAGGCTGTAAGATTAATATTTTTGTCTTTATTCCACAGGTGGAGGTCCACCTCGTGTCAAACGAGGGGCATGCACACGGCGGGTCGTGCGTGGGCTGCTCTTGGAAGTTCCAGGAGTGGCCTAGTACTTCATGTCGGTGTGTGTGCTTGATCCTGGACCGGTAGACGGGCGCCACAACAGCTCAGTGACTAGCACTGCTGGCTGTGCAGATACATGGATTTGGGCCTGTGTCTGTGGGAGTTTGCTCATTCTCCCTGTGGTTGCGTGGGTTTCCTCCGGGCGCTCCGGTTTCCTCCCACACCCCAAAGATGTGCTCTTAGGCTAATCGGTTTTTACCAAATTGACACTATTTCTTCCCTGAATCTGACTGAGTAGGGTTCCATTCGTAGACATGCAGGGTAGAATAGGTGTAGGGTGATGCGGCGGCGCGGGCCCGTTGGGCCGAAGGGCCTGTTTCCCGTGCTGGGTTGTTCTTTGTTTAAAACATCACTGTCTTACAGCGGTGGGCTGAGTTGCTCATCTTGCATGTCTATTTCCTGCTCTTTGCAGAAGCACAGCAGAAGCAATATCGTTATTTTGGTTTCAGTACTTTGGAGGCAGCTGCAGCACCTCATTTACTCCACAGCATTGCTGGCAATGTTAGAAATGACTGATATTAGCAGTGTGTAAGAACATGGCTCCCTGAGGTAATAAGATGCAGCCAATATTGATATTGTAGACATGTGACGTAAAATCCAGACTTGCTATTTTCATTATTGTATTCACATCAGTCGGGGTAGTTGACAAAAGAGAATGCTTTACTGGTTAATGTATTGTCATCATTCTTTTGCAGCCTGCCAAACTTATCCACATTCCTCATGGACACAACCCCTAAAATGTCAGATTTGTAAGCAACAGGGATCATTAAGACAACCTCAGGGGCATTTCTATTTCATGTGCCTTTCAGATCTGTGGCTGACTCTGTGCAGGTTCTTGCAGCAAACCTTCTCCCCCACTGCTTAACTCCAAACAGTGTTGTGTAACTGAGAGCACTCAGATGATACTGAGGCATTGATTTTAAAGTATACAACCGTGTGTAACTTCTCACTATCAACCTGGTGTTAGTAATGGTGTCAATTCAGAATTAAATTTGTACAGTCACTGACAATCAAGCTAAATGAATCCAAATATCCTGCAGAAACCAACTGCAATGAAAACAAAATGCTAGAAATGCACAGGAGATCTGAAAATTAACCTTGGATGGAAGCTGATGGAGGATCTCACCTGGATTATTAACCAATCTTTCTCCTTGAGGTTGATTGATTGACCTGGTGGCGCATTCCCACTATTGTTTTTTTTAAAATTTCAGATAGGCAGCAATCATATATTGTCCATTTTTAATATCGTTATTACATGGAATGCTATATCATGTTGGATGTTTCAGTAGTTTAACATTAAAAAGGTGCTTTTGTCAGCTCATTAATGTGCTGATTACGTTATTCTGACATTGTTACTTCCACAAATTAAGTTAAAACATCAACAATACTGTGGGGCTGAGAATATTAGATCAGACTTTATTTATGCCAATGAATTAACCTATGGTTCTTACTCCAGGTCTTTATATTCAGTGAAGCCAAGTCATTCTGACGTTCAGTTGGACTGGTTGAGCTTTTTCTTTATTGCTATGGAATTTTCTGAAAAGAGAGACATGCTGTCAAAGTTTTTCATCTTGCACTAATCTAGACAGATAATCAGTTCTGATGAGTGAAAGATGAAAACCTTTGACAGCATGTCTCTCTTTATCAACAATACTCAAGTTTTGTACCACCAAATGGACATCTGAGTTTGTGGTGGATCTACTTTGTGAAACCTCGAGATATACAAAGCAGTTTGGAACGGGATGATTGTCAAATGAATTTACAACTCCAGCCTTTTTTGTCAAAATTAAATAGCAGCAGAAGATAAGACTGGAAGAAATGCTGACAGTGTGGAATAGCTGCTAAATATCTGTGTTTTTTTAATCTAAATTGTAGCAGAGTGCCCTAATTAGGCCATCAATTTATATGAAATAACAATGTAATAATACACAAATGCCAGAATTCTATGGCCCTGCCCACCACAGGAATTGGAGCGGACAATGGGCAGACAATGGGAAGGTCAGTTGACCTCAAGTGGGATTTTCTGGTCTTGGGTTGAACAAGGCTGTAAAGTCCCACCCAATGTGAGACAATATTCAAAATACTCGTGTTGTGTTTTCTGCAGTAACTTCTGAATCCTTTTACGATTTGTAACAGGGGACTTTCCACTGAACACGTACGTCAATAATCATCCAACATATTCTCTCAATCAGAGTTAACAGACTTTGAATTTTTTTTGCAAGTTCAGATACTTTAATGCATCTCGAAGATAGCTAATTTTAAAGCTTATAAAAGTAAAAAAGTAAAATTGTTGAAAATCTGAATAAAATTAGCAAATGCTGGAAATACACAGCAGATCAGTCAGTAACCATAAGATAAATTGTACGGCCTCTTCATCAGAATTTAGAATACGTACTTTGTATTTGCTGTATATTTCCTAGCTACAAATTGCAATTGATTTTCTATCAACCCAAATCGTAGAAATCATAGAAACCCTACAGTGCAGAAAGAAGCCATTGAGTTTGTACCAACCACAATCCCACCCAGGCCCTACCCGCTTATCCCTACATATTTACCGCTAATCCCTCTAACCTATGCATCTCAAGACTCTAAGGGGCAAGTTTAGCATGGCCAATCAACCTAATCCACACATCTTTGGACTGTGGGAGGAAACCAGAGCACCCAGAAGAAATCCACGCAGACACGAGGAGAATGTACAAACTCCACACACAGTGACCAAGGGGGAATCAAACCCAGGTCCCTGGAGCTGTGAAGCAGCAGTGCTAACCACTGTGCTATCATGCCGTCCCAATCACAGCTGATCATGTCAAATATCTGGGCACCGTTACAAATTGATTTGGACATTTTAGATGCGCTATAAATTTTTAAAAATCAAACTTAGTGTGGAGTCAGTTTTGATTTGTAACCTGATTGCGTAGATGGGAGCAAAAAGTTATAAAAGGATAAAGACAGGGTAAGGGGGGAATTGTCCCATCCTGTCTGTCATAGCAGGTGGTTGGGCCATGCAAAGATCTCCTGACCTCAAGTGGAATTTTCTGGTTTTGGGCCGAAAATCGCACCCTAAGTGTATGGGGAAACAATAGCACATGAAGTGTGTTCAGGAGTGTGGGGTTATCTATTCTGAGAAAGATGAATCAGAATATTTTCTTATGTTGATGATGAGCTGTGATGGTGCAAAGGGATTTGAATGTTCACATACATAGATCATCAAAAGTGCAAAAACAAAACACTACAGATGGTAGAAATCTGAACTGAAAAAGTATTGCAGTTACATTGCATCTCTCAGAACACGAAAGGTTCCAAAGTGCTTAGAGCCCATAAAGTATTTTTGAAGTATAATCACTGTTACAATGTAGAAAATGCAAGATCCCACAGACAGCAATGTCATAATAGCCAAATGAACTGTTTTTAAGAGACAGATATTGTTGGGGGAGCTACCATCAGGGGCAACAATCGCGGTGGGCGATTCGGGGAACTGTGATTGGGGGGCTATGACTGGGGGGCACGATCAGGGGAGCGTGAGGAAGGTGATGGCTAAAGGGGCGGAAAATGGGATTCGAATAGATAGGTTTTCAATGGCCAATGCAGATACAATGGACTGAAGAGCTGTTTGCTATGCTGTAAAACTCAGTGATTCTATAACTGAAATATGTATGGGAATTTTCTTGATCATTCGCTGTTGCTTTGGTGGAAAATCCATGGAAAACTCTAGAGAAGTAATTTTTTTCCAAATTCTGGCTGATGATCAGGGGTATCTCAGTGGAATGAATGGAATGCAGCCTTCATTACACATAGCCCCTGGCAACTTTGTACGAGGAATCTAAATTTGATATAGAGGAATTACCATGGGGGAAAATCATGCAGAAGTTATAGATAAATTATTGATGTTGACTTTACAGAACCCACTCATTCAGTTTAAGAGTATAAATTATTCATTCCTGCATTAAAGAATATTTTACATCTGTCAAATATCGCTGTTTATTGTTCTATATACTATGCACACCCCACAAAGTTGCATTTTCAAAATTTGCTGCAGTGAACTTCACAGCAATAAGGAATCTAGATAACATTTTCTTCACACATGAACTGCAGACTTCCTAGTTTCTATTCCCATTTGGAATTTCAATGATTACAGGCTACGTCTACCTGAAAGCAAGTTGAAGTATGTAGACCTCTACAAATTGTAATAATCCCAACAGCAGGTGCTTTGAGGAGTTTGCAAATTTATATGTAACTATGGGGACCATTTGATGGTCATAAAATTTGATTGACAACAAAGATCATTAACCTCCCTTTTTTTAATGTGGTTGTTCTCAACAGCATGAGCAAAGCTACATTTATTGCTGATCTTGGATTGTTCTTGGAAAGTGGCGGTGGACCTTTCTCAGGGACTGCTGCAGTCTTGGCTTTGATCAGACTCTTACAGAAGTGTTAGAAAAAGAATGTTAGAATCTGGCTGAATGATAATGAATGAATCAAATATGCCCAAGCAAAGTGATATGTGACTTGAAAGTAATGGTGTCCTGTAATCATCTTGTACTTTTTCTTGGTGAGAGATGTCACAGGGCTGGGAGCTACTGCAGGTGAGTTCCACTGTAGCTGGAGGAGTGGGCTGATGTTGACTCCAGTGACATGGAGAATAATCAAGAGGACCACAGTTTTTATAGAGTTTCCATTATTCTTCCTCTGAATTCTTGGGGTGGCAATCAGGATCTCAACAGCTGGTTGAAGAGCCAGCAAGGACCCCATGTCACCCCTTTTTGAATAGGCCTACCATATTTTGTTCCACTCAGGCTCTTCCTTCAGGATCAAGGACCCCGGTGGAAGACATCTTGCCTGCCAAGAGTTGCCAGCTAATTAGAGGCCATGAAGTCCATTGAAAGGCAATGGGCATTGGCTATTGTCAAGATGACAGCCACCCAAGGCCACATTTCATTGCTGGATCCCAGGCCAGAGGTGAGTAATGGCAGGAGAGGGTTGCAGGGTGGGGGTTGCAAGTTTGAGGAAGGAAAGTCAGTGCAGAAAATTGGCAGCAAGGGCAGGGGGAAGTTCTAAGTAGGCCATTCTTTCATCAGGAAGTGAGTGCCATTCAACCAACCCAGCACCCCTCCCCTCCCCTCCCCTCCCCAAAAGTCTGCAAGAACTCCTGACAAGTTTACTTGTTGTGGTTCCCACAGGATGACATGCCTGCTTGCTCTTGGATTTATTTCCAGCAACAGCAATGAGGACCTCAACTAGAAATAGAATCAGTCTGGGTGTCAATTAGGAATAACAAGGGCTAGAAAATGTTGCTGAGAGTAGTTTACAACCCCTTAATTGTTATCCTGTTGAACAGAGCATTAAGCAAAGGATTATTGGAGTTTGTATCAAAGGCTGTGTATAATTGTGGGAAACTTTAACCTTCAAGTGGACTGGACAAATCAAGTTGGCAAAATCGTTCTAAAAGATAAGTTTGTGGTATGTTTTTGCAACAGATTCCTGAAGCAATACTTTGCAGAACCAACTGATGATAAAGCTAAGATAAAAGCAAATTACTATGGATGCTGAAATCTGAAACAAGCTTTGTTCCTTCTCCATAGATGCTGTCAGAGCTGCTGAGATTTGGGATGAAGAGGTAGTGGAATATAGTTTATCTTTGCTTTTAATTAAATGCTTATTCTTCGATTGAAAGTTCCTCGACAGGTTCCTGTGCCTCTGCTCAGTAGCTGCCCTCCATGTTTCGAAACAAAAATTAAAAGTTAGGATCTATCAAGCTAGGTTCCAGCCTGGAATTTGATGTCAAGTATTAACATCAGCTGGGATCATAACAGCCATTGCTAATGATTGGCCACCAAGTCCATAAGAGAGCGAGTTATATTTTAGGAGGCTGCAGTCGGCTCCTACTATCTGACACAACAGCCTTAAAACACTGCTGTTTTGATAAGACAAGGGACTCAGGCATTGCTTGTATACCATGTGTTATGTGTTGTACCTTCTGTGAGCTGCACCTATCTCTCTGCTTCATCCTTCTCTGTAATGCCTAGCTGCATGTTTGTAAAGAGTAGGCCCCTGTGGCTGCTCTCCTCTCTCTGATGTCTAGCTGTAGGTCTCTTACAGTCGGTGTCACATGTGCTGGGCTCCTTGTCTGGGGACAATTCTCAGATAGCCAAGGTGCCAATTGTGTGATTCAGTAAACTTCCAGAATGTAGAAAATAATCTCATAGCAAAGTACCAGGAACAAACTCTTTCTCCCTGGTTGGTGTGTAAGCAGCGGTGAAGACAGAATATTTCCAACAGTTTTCATCAGCCATTCCATTGCTGCTGTCTTCTGGCCTTGTCTTCAATGGCCAGTTTCAGGGAGCTTGGAAAACCTGTGGTTGTGACGTTAGATTTAGAATTTAATGTGGTTCTGATTGAGCATATGTTAATGAACAACTTGAACAAGTGACTTGTTAACGAGTTGGATTTGGCTTCCTGATGCTCATGTGTTTTTGCAGATTTTAATCCCCACCACATCCACAGACACCTCCAGGTTACATATCATGGCATCATAGCATCCCTACAATGCAGAAGGAGGCCACTCAACCCATCAGGTCTGCACTGACTCTCCAACAGATGATTTTACCCAAGTCCTATCCCCATAACCCCACAGATTAACCCCACTAATCCCTCTAACCCTACACATCTTGGGACACTGAGGGGCAATCTAGCATGGCACCTAACCTGCACATCTTTGGTCCGTGGAGGAAACTGGAGCACCCGGAGGAAACCCACACAGACATGGGGAGAATATGCAAACTCCACACAGTTAGCCAAGGCGACAATCAAACCCAAGTACTTGGTGCCAATCACTGTACCATCTTGCCACCCATTCAATTCCCACTTTGTCTTTAAATGTACATTAGAATGAAATGAGCCTTATGTCCTGTGAAATTGCAAATTGGTTTAACAGTCAAGGTCTGTCCATCATGGTGCCGAATTTTTGCACAAAGATTTCTCAGAAACTGATTTTGATCATGAACTTGGTTGAAACCAGATGAACAACATCTTCACCTCTAACAAATCTCCTCTGATTGATGACAACAATTATTTTCCAGATATATTTGGCACTACCATCAAGGCTGTTTGATCACAAAGTCTTAACTATAGCAACTCAGAGCTACGCTCTATGTTTCGTCATTCACAATGTCATGAAATCCAACATGACATAGAAAACACTATTCCTGTGGGAAAAATACAAAAAAAGCTGGAACTAATAAGCAAGTTTGTCAGTATCTGAACACCGCAGCTAATGCATTTGTGAATGCCAAAGCCATCATCCCGGGCCCAGTCATGAGCTGCAGTGTGATTCTACTGACTCATTCACTTTAAATAACCATTCAGGCTGAACCAGAACAAAGAAAACTGGTAACACAAAGCAACATTTCAAATTCCATTACTAAGGCTGCTTACTCCCATTGCTGCATCATTGCTAACTTCTGTACCTTAGCCCTCTGCTACTGAAACCATTCTGCATTTGGTTCACCTCCAGACTTGACCTCTCTGATGTTATCCTTACTACCCTCTGCCCCCCCCCATCATCCACCCTCCATAAACTCCAATTGATGAAAAACATAACTGACTATATTATTAAAATCTCTGGAGATTAATAATTTCAAATACAATATTCGACTGAAAGATTCACAGAAGATTTCTAGTTTTTAAGCCTTTTCTGTAACAAACAAAGAGCAATAGTGAATAGCTATTTTTAATAGGCAACATATCTTAAACAATGGAAAATATCTTCCATTGAACTTTTAAGACCACCAATAATTTCCTGCCATATGCTTTATACTGTCCCTTTAGGAGAGACTTCATTCTTCTGGAGCCAGTCCAAAGCTATTCTTCCTTCCAGATGACCTGCTTTCTTTTTCCTTTCCCAACCATGTAATTTCCGTGACAGAGCTGATTGTGAGGGTTCCACTGGAGATTCCTTCCCTCTGGCCCACTCTCGGTAATTTGTCCAGCTATCTTCAAAACTTCACCAATTTGGTCTCTTTAATCCGAACATCAGCCAGCTCCCAAACATGTTTCATACATTGAGCAATAGGGTGAGCATTTTCTCTGCTTCAGGTGCAGGACTAACTGTCTCTATTTCCCGCTTTCTGTCTCTCAGATTCTTGCAGACTAATATGTGCCTATGAGGTTCACTGGTAACTTAGGAAACTTGCAACCTGGTGCTTTCTATTGACCTTTTCCCTCTCAGGGCTAATTTCCACATCAACATGAATCACATGGATCGGTAACCAGGTAAAAATGCTAATTGGGTGTCCTCTAGACCCCCAAATCCATTCCGGCTTGGAGTTAAGTGGACAGTTTAACGTGTAATCATTTGGAAAACTTGACATTCCTCACACCTCCCTCTAAGACCTAGAGGCTAATAGTCTCCCCAAAATCAGCACAGATTCTACTTCCAAAATCCATAGGTATGAACATTTTGCACCTTCTCAGTAAGTATCTTGACCCCATAGGAACTAAACCACTTAGGCTTATTGTAAGGCAGAATTTAGGCAGGTCACATGACCCTTTTCATTTCTCCATTTTACCTTAAAGAGACAGTCCCAAAATATAATAATGTTATAAACATCATATTTGTCACAGTATTCTGTTCTACTGCAAGTCCCATTTATGGTAACTTCCAGGTAAAGCCATCAGCTATCTTCATCACACTAACTAAAACTCTCTTCCTAAACCCCATTCACCCATCCAAACTAACATTGTATATCAACAAATCCCTTTAAAAAATATGTAGACATGGATATCTGTGAAATTTTAATTTTTTTTTTAATGACTGCTGTTACAATCCCAATTGGTGTTATAAATGGACAGGAAGATCCCTGAACGGAACTCTAAGTTTTTTTTATAAAATGTGGAAGAACACAGTCACAGGACCACTAATTAGTTCTCACAACAAAAAAAAGTTTGATAAACTTGAAAGGTTGGATTATGCTACAATATTTCTTTACTCCTCCTTAGTTTAACAAATACATACAGATTTTAAGACAAACATGGATTGCAAAGTTCATCTTAAGCAACAACATTCTCAGTAACACAAAGTCCCTTTAAACACACAGATTGGTTATGATCAAATACACTCTCCACTCTGAACCCAAGTGAATGTCCATGGATTTCTCCTCAAACTGACCCCAGATGATTGTCACATCATAGTTTCCAAATTCTACTCCCAAAAAATACACTTTCAAATTTTCTTTCACAATAATGCTTTACATCAGCAGATTGCATTACAAATCCAGTCCAGGTTTCAGAAAGACTCTTTTAAACAAAGTTTCCACTCCACTTTTAGCAATGAATCCAGTATCCAGGTTTTACCACTTCCCCTTCAGGATTCATTTATCTTGACAGCTGTACAAATGGTTCACAATTGCTTCAACTGTCAATCCCCAGACTCTATTATAATGACATCAGACCTTTGATTTACCTCTGAAGTCTGCTTTCCCACTTTAGCTCTGGTTCCTGCAACGGTCTCTTTCACTCCCAACGCTTTGTCTGCTTTTCACTTGAATTCTTTTGAACAATACCTTAGTCTCTGATTCCTTAACTTCAGTCTTCCTCAGAGATCCCTTATGTTCTAATTCCCTATTTATCCAGATTGTATCTGTTTATTTGGGAAGTCTGCCTCTTTGCAGCTCCTTTGGTCTGTCCAACTTCTCCTGGTACAATTGAGAGATGTTCACTTCCCAATGTCCTTTCTCAACTGCCAATAAATTTGGCTAAAATCTAAACTCAAAACCCATTCTACCTTAAAAGGCCTTCAGTGACTAAGCAACCGCTGCAACTTTTTCCAGGCTCTATTTACTATTCACGCCACAACCTCTCCAAGCACAATGGAAGCACAGTTGGAACTGAACCAACCCTCACACATACAAAAACCTTTGTCCAGCATGAATCTAACTATAGGTTTTACGCTTCCTTACCCAGGAACATTAAATTCAATCCACTTAAAACAATATTTTATTTCTAATATTTATTCATGAAAATATAAAACTATATTTGTTTTCTTAACACTGCTTGTCCATTGTCCTTTTTAATCTCAAGCTGCTTCATTTTTATTTCCTTCAATGATTATTAGCTTGCATTATTGTACCTTTCCAGCGACCTGGTAACAGGTCTTATCGTATCCTGCATGCACTTTGATTCTCTGGGTCCTGCTGCCATTTACATTACGATACAGAATTTGACAGTAAGCAGATGTACTATTTTCCCATGAACACTTCTCCTAAGTGTCCATTCAGAATTAAACATTTAATGTAGTGTCATTCAAATAGGCTCTTCTACAAATCTGTAAAGCAAGAGCTTGGAAAATATTGTTTGTAATGCTTCATGATGAATCATAATGCATAGTAAGATTGAAATACTCCTTTTCAGGTACTATTATAAAGTTGCACAACATGTAGCTAACAGGCTCAAATTATGCTGCTAGTTGTGAGTCATGCTGAACTCATATGAAAAACTCTCTGCACATGCAGGGAGCTCCATTCCAGGCTGCTAAATCTTGTAAAGGGAAAGCTTGTTGAAGTGCATGCTTTCTCCTGACAGCAAAATACTTCCAAATAGAGTTTAAAGAATACACAGGCTATCCAAAAGGGCACTTGCACCAAACTAGACTATACCTGTGTGTGAACAGGTATGTTAGAAATTCTGTCATCAATCTGAATGTGGTCTGGATTTTGGCTGGGAGGTTGTTGTGGAATGGGGAAGAGAGGCAGGTGTGGGTGCAGGGATGTACTCTTCGTGAGTTTGGGAAACCCAGAAGAGTGAGTCTACAGGGCTCCTTTTTAGATATTCTCTATTGGGATCCTGCCCACAGGCAGCCTAAATGATATGCTAGAGGCCTTTTGAACAGATAGCCCACAAGAATAAGACCGTGCACTGGAGAGTAGTGGTGGGAGGGGGGGTATCCCAACTACAAAGTAGGATCACTTTGTTGGTGACCATGGTGAGCTGACGGATTGTGCGGGTCTATTTTCTGGGTGGTTTGATTTGATTTGCTTTATTATTGTCACATGCATTAACATACAGTGAAAAGTATTGTTTCTTGCGCACTATACAGATAAAGCATACCATTCACAGAGAAGGAAAGGAGAGAGTGCAGAATGTAATGTTACAGTCATAGCTAGGGTGTAGGGAAAGATCAACTTAATAAAAGGTAAGTCCATTCAAAAGTCTGACAGCCGCAGGGAAGAAGCTGTTCTTGTGTCGGTTGGTACATGACCTCAGACTTTTGTATCGTTTTTCTGATGGAAGAAGGTGGAAGAGACGTCTGGAATGCGTTGGGTCCTTAATTATGCTGACTGCTTTGCCAAGGTAGCAGGAAGTGTAGACAGAGTCAATGGATGGGAAGTTGGTTTGTGTGATGGATTGGGCTATATTCACGACTTTTTGTAGTTCCTTGCGGTCTTGGGCAGAGCAGATGCCATACCAAGCTGTGATATAACCAGAAAGAATGCTTTCCATGGTGCATCTGTAAAAGTTGGTGAGAGTTATAGCCTACATGACAAATTTCCTTGGTCTTCTGAGAAAGTAAAGGCTTTGGTGGGCTTTCTTAACTATAGTGTCGGCATGGGGGGACCAGGACAGGTTGTTGGTGATCTGGACATTTAAGAACTTGAAGCTCTCGACCCTTTCTGCTTCATCCCTGTTGATGTAGACAGGGGCATGTTCTCCTCTATGCTTCCTGAAGTCGATGATAATCTCCTTCGTTTTGGTGACATTGAGGAAGAGATTATTGTTGCCACACTGGTTCACCAGATTCTCTATCTTATTCCTGTACATAGTCTCATCATTGGGCCTGAAGGAAACACTACAGTTCGCCTCAGCCCATTGGCATTGGTGCAAACAGACTTGCCTTATGGATTTAGCCAACTCCTAAAATAAAGGAATACAGCCTCATTCTAGTAATTAAATAACCAGTCTGTTACCCACAAATAGACTGGTCTCCATCCCAATGGCCCACCTCCATTAAAATCAAAAGTGGAGTTAAGATTCAGGTCATTTCACTTTGATTCAATTTTAACTCATACTACGTGTAGATTAAGAAATTTATACATCTGAACATGGCAGATTATTTTCAGTAATAAAATTAGCTCCTTCCTGATTGTCTAAATTATTTTATCGACTGTGTTAAACCCATATCTGGATGGTTGGTTTGTGAATAATACTGTTACAAGAATCCTCACCAGATAAGGTCATTTTCAACTCCATCGGAACTGACATGAAAATAATCCTCATCACATCTTTTAGGTTATTGCAAACTTCAGTCACAGTTGTTGGGAGCAATTCTCCCAGCTTGCTCTGCTGCATTTTTGATTTGGTTTGATCTGATTTATTATTGTCACATTAATTAACATACAATGAAAAGTATTGTTTCTTGTGCACTATGCAGGCCGTTTGTGTCTGCACCAACAGCAACCCCACTTAGGCTCTATCCCCATAATCCCACATGTTTGCCCCACTAATCCCTCTAACGTACATATTCCAGGACACTAAGGGGCAATTTAGATAGCGAATGCACCTAACCCACACGCATATCTTTGGATTTATATCATAAAATATATTTAAAATATTTTCCTACACCAGTCATTGCCTTTTTATTTTGAATTTCTGAATATTCCAAGGTGAAAGCTATATTTCACTCTCATCTTTGAGTCAAAAGATTGTGGGTTCAATTTGCGTTCGAGAGAAAATGGTGCACGTAATGTTGGCTCACAGTTGTGTGCTTTACCAAGGGAGTGCTGCACTATTGGAGGTGTTTTCTTTTGGATAAGATGTTACACCAAGACCCAATCCACCTTCTCAATCAATTTAAAAGATAACATGGCACTCTTTTGAAAAAGAGCAGTAGAGTTAATCCTGGTGTTCTGGCCAATATTTATCCTTCAACCTATATCACTAAGTGAGATTATCATGTTATTGTCACATTCCTCTTTGTGGGGACTTGGTGTGGGCAAGTTAGCTGGCTTGTTTCTTACAACAGTGACTATACTTCCAAAGTACTTAGTTGGCTGTAGAGCACTTTGGGTCACCCAGGGGTCATGAAATGCATTGTATAAATGCAAGTGTGTTTTTTTATTCTTTATGTTAATACACCTAGTAGAAATTTGACGATCAGTTGGGAGCCAGTCAGTAGAGCTTCATTTGGGCATACCTAATCAGAGTAAAACACATAGCTTTTTGTGTGTTAAGTAGAATTTTTACATTGTTTGTTTATCATCAAAGTGTTCTGTACTTTTCAGCCGGTTTATTTACAGCTAATTCTGAAAACACAAAATCAAGAATTGCAAAAACAAACAGAAAAACAAATGCTGGAAGGATGCACGTGTGCATTTTTCAGATTTATTTAAGGAGAGTTGCCATTGTACAATTCATACCTGCTCTCCTCATTCATGCCAAACTCAGAAATTGCCAAGAGCTGATGAACAGTTTCAGAAAAGCTGATGCGCCCAGAAGAGCTGATAAGGCAAAAACAGCCCTAAATATAGGTCTGATGCTGTATAAGTTTGAAGAATTACACTGAAGGTGCGGTGAGACATAGACTTATTTATAACTTAAACATTCCATCAATTTTATTATAGAAGAAAATATGGAATTACAAAAATACAGTTGCGGCACTGGTAGATTTGGGCCTCACAGAGCATAACATGAGCAGTGAAATTGTGAGATATATTTCTGAGGAGTACCTGGGGACATTCCTGGAAATTAAGGTTTGAATACTTAGGACGGAATTTTCCTGTCCCACCCGCCATGGGAATTGCAACAGCGGGACAGGACCATGCAATGTTCCATTGACCTCGGGTGGGAATTTCCAGTAGAGGGGCAAGCGCAGCTAGAAAATTCCAAACTTAATCTGTTGTATTTTCCTACATTTTGGAGCAGATTGTAATTCTCCCTTTCATACCTGAAATGATTTCTCCTGAAAGATTTTAAAGAAAGTATTTTATAGGCAAAACGAGAAGTATCTTTAAGAACTTTGATACAACATCAGAGTCCAGTAAATCTGACTCAAATACTTGATGTAATTTGTGAAGCAAAATCTTTTCTGGCACAATCCTGTAATTGCCCTAATGTAATGTCCTAACTATGTTAGGTCTTGTGGGAAAAGGAATAGATGTCCATTGCACACATAGATTCAAAGTAGCACACAACAGGTGCATTGAAAGAGATATTCTCTGCACAGAACAGAAAATGAAACAAAGACAGAACCTGTGTAACACCCCAATGACATCGCCATCAAACCATGTCACCATGGCTAGAATGTCCTCATCCAAAGGGGCAATTGGTGACCATGCTTTATTATACAGGGTGGTCCTGCTCCTATGTTCTCAATGGCATTGCTGCAAACTGCAGCCTCCAGCTTTTCTGAATTTTGTCATCCATTTGTAAATATAAACTGGAGACAACCATTACCCCTTTCTATTATTTGTCTTCCTTCTGACCGAACCACCAGCTTTTCTGATCCTTGAACTTATCATGTGGGCCCCAACTGTCCTTCTGCATTTTCTTAATGATTTTTGACTGTTGATCTGCCACAGATTGTGTGATTGAACCCTCTGCCCTCCCTATCAGGATCAATGGATTTTTCCTATCCTTGTCTCCTGTACGACCAAATCTGTGCTCACTGTTTGCAAACTTACTTCTGTGTTTCTCGCAACAAAGGGTCGGAGCTGATCTGGGCAGCTTCAACCACTGACTATTGCTAATGGCATTCCACCTTTGTGGCTCCCCCTCTCCTCTCATGGACAAGGGATCTGACTGTCCTGCATGGCTTCAACTAAGCAGTCTCTCAGCATGGCTCCACCTGCTTTCCCAGCCTTACCTATCGATCCCGGTCTGGTCTGAGTTCTCCTTTATTACATATTGAAAAATACCTTTTTGTGAGCATATTAGTTTTATAATTTTATACATTTGTTAAATTGGTGCTTTTGAAACTTGACCAGATGGTTCCCAAGTCACTGCACTAACTTTGGGTAATCGATAGATATGCCCACCATTTGCAGAGTCTTCCCAAAGGTCCAATGCAGGCATCCTGTTAACTATGCCAGCTTGTTATCACTGATTCCTTATGATCTTACCACAGGAGGCTCAGAGCAGGTTGCTTTGGTTTATTCAAGCGTATGTAAGGAGCACAGTACGTCAGAGAAGGGCCTCTGAAACATAGTCTTGTGTTTACAGAAAAACTGCTCATAGGACCATAAAATCCTTATAGTGCAGAAAAAGGCCAAAAGAGCATCACACCAGGCTCTCCCCTCCATCCTATTCCCGTGACCCTACACATTTACCATCACTGATTCACCTAACTTATGCATCTTGGGTTACTAAGGGGAAATTTAGCATGTCCAATCCACCTAACCCGCACATCTTTGGACTGTGGGAGGAAACCGGAGCACCCAGAAGAAACCTATGCAGACATCAGAAGAAGTAGTAGACTTCACGTGGGCAGTTACCCAAGGCTGGAATTGAACTCAGATCCTTGGCACTGTGAGGCAGCAGTGCCACTATGCCACCTATAATTATGTCATGTTTCGCATGTAAACAGACATTGAGTGGAATTTTACCTTCCCGCCCGCCATGGGAATTGTAGCAGACAGACACAGACCAAGCAAAGGCCTGTTGACCTTGGACAGATTTCAGACCCTGGGGAAAGCACAGCTGGAAAATCCCAGCCATTATTTACGTTTCGATCTGACAAAATAAATAGGTTTTACCAAGACAAGCACATTCTGTTATTAATCACATATTTATCCTTGCACCCAATGCAGAAGCTTCTGTCTTATCTTTGTAAGAATACCTTCTTGGGCCTTACTGCGTGACTCCAAAACATTGTTATTGCTAACTTTAGTGCAGCCATTGTGAGGTTTAAAGCGCAGCTGGAAATTCTGCTGACTTTATGTTGTACAAAGATCAATTGCTCTTAAAATGTGTCCCATACTAACCTTTATAACAGAGAGGAAAGCTGGTCCTCTGTAGCCAAATGATCTGTAACCGTTTTCTATTATTTTCTTATTAATTAAAATTCTTCAATCTTGCTATGTAATTATATTAAAATCTTACTTTCCCCAACACACAGAAATGACATCACCATCAAATCATATGACCATCTCTTAAAACTATCATGCAGCCACGTAAATATATACCATCATTGTGGTCATGATAACAAATCACTACGAAGTTATACGTAGGATCGATAATACCCTGCACATAGTACAATGCATCATTAATCATTATACATAGTCAATAAGAAAGTCAATCAGTAGGACATCTATTCCTCTTCAGTTGAATGCAACGTTCAGAAATTTGGCTGTCCTTGACCCTGGGAGTATGATTCAGAACTTCAGGAGATACTTCTTCTGTGGGAATGAATTCTGCATCATTAACACGTGGTGTGGTATCATACACACAATCATCAGGCATCTCAGATTCAATTATGTTTTCCGTCATAATATTCACGACACTAGGGACTAAAGAAGTTGGTACTTCTGGAGATAATTCTGAGAAATCATTTTGAGATGATAACAATTGGGCAAGATGGCATTGCCAAATGAGTTCATTTTCAGATTGAATCAAGTTATAAATTGGTCTTGTTGTCACTAAAATTATGCCTGGTATCCATTTCTCCCTCACGGTATAATTACACACTAACACTCGATCTCCTTGTTGAAATGAACATTGTTTTGGCCTCACTACTCATCTAGCAACCAGAGAGTGTTGTTATCGTTATATTACCTCTGAAGTTTCTGGAGGTAATAACAAATCAAATGTAGTTCTCAACTTTGGGTAATCGCATGAGTAGTATTTACATAAGATGCAAAAAAAGCTATTCACACAATGTGTTAATGAACCTTGATCTTGAAGTTTTTGAAGAATGTTTCAAGGGTTATACAAATTTTTTAGCTAATCTATTGCTTGATAGATAATAAGGTGCAGATTTTTTATGTGGAGTACTATTCACTTTGATATAATCCTCAAACCCTTGTAAACTGTGAACCATTATTGCTAACAATCTGTTCCATTTACCAAATCTTGCAAAAATGTCATCAAGATTTTCAATGGTTTGTTTGCGTTTGATTTGATTTGATTTATTATTGTTACACGTATTAACATACAATGAAAGTTTGTTCAGTTTTGGTAGATTTCATGATAACTTCTGGCAACTGTGAGTTTGCATTAATTAAGACTCAGGACATGCAACCCACAAACAGACCAGCAAAATCTACATGCGATCACTGCAAAAGAATGTTTCATCATTATTTATATATCAATGCATATTGTCATTGTACATAATTGACAGATCATTGACCCTTGACTAATATCTTTGGGCTGCATTAAGGGATACATTTGTTCGCTTCTAGCTGATTGCAAGGATGGTAACTGATCTTATCTGCACACTCCTACAATATAAAGTACCGACAATCAGAGCACCATGCTAATGCATTATCATACTTATCTTTACCTATTGAGAAGATGCCACCAGATAGTCTGGCTAATATTCTCTATTTTTTGCCGGTAGATGATTTGCCTGTGACACCTTCTCAAGTTCAGAGACATACCAGAAATGATCCAGTGATGGGGAAGGTGATGAATTTGGTATTGAAAGGAATGATAGCTGGAATGCATTGTGCACGTCAAGAAATAAAAACAGAAAATGTTAGATAAACGCTAACTTTGTTTCTCTCTTCACAGATGTTGCCAGATCTATTGAATTTATCCAACATTTTCTGTTGTTATTGCGACAAATGTAGGCCTCTGATTGACGATTGCTATTGATGCAGGATAGGACGTGGTAGCCAAGTTTTGGATAAGCTGTGTTTTAAAGAGGGAAAACATTGGAAGAGTGAAGTCTGATGATGAAACTGATAGGAATAAACATTTTTGCAGTAAATGAGTTGATGCAGGAATGGAGGTGGATAATGTTACACGTGGCAGGTGATGGTCCTTGTGATAATGATGATTATATGGACTGGAAACTCTTTCCAGGGTCAAACGGCATGAAGAGGCTGTGAACAACCTTAGATATTGCCCAGGAACAGGAACGTCAATGGTGAGGATATGGGGTTTTGAACAGATTCCCAAACAGTGGATATTACCACAGGCTTTGGGACTCTGACGTCAGGACCAAATGATCCCGACTGGCTGGGAATTTTCAAGGGGGAACCATTTTCCTGGAGGTAGCTTTCTAATTTGCTCTGAACTCTATTTTACCATTTTGATTCTAAGTGCTGGGCGGCCTTGAAACTGAGAGTGCTTCAGATCTGACTTTTAGACCTGTTCTCAGGCGCCCCCATACGCACTCTGCCTGCAAAAATATCAGCGATTCTGAATCACGCTGCACAAGCCTGTGGGTGGGGCCTGAAATCCCGCAACTACAATCAGATGCAGGAGGAAAAAAATGATTGATAGAATGCAGCTCCCCTGCTACATGGCTCTCCGGCCGAATAATACCTCCCCCTGGCCCCCACAGACATTGCCCCACCCCACAACATTAGTGACCTCCTTATCCCCCCACATCCCTGCCACCAGACTGTTCATGGCCCCCTCCCCACCTTCTCCCTCCCCCCACTGATCTCAGGCAGAGTGGCAGTGGACCCCCTTGCCCCCCCCACCGATCTTATCGGGCCCCTCTCTCTCCCCCTCCCCCCCCACTGATCACAGGCAGAGTGGCAACGGACCCCCGACCCCTTCCACCACTGATCACAAGCAGGGAGCCATTGGACTCACCTTCCCCCCCCAGCAAATCTCAAACAGAGAGCTGTCGGTTGCTTGGCACTTATCTTCTCACTAACTGGAACGGAATCGGACTTTTGTGGACCATGTCCATTTTGCGCCGATTCTGGATGGGCGAATGCAGTGATAAAGGGGGAAGTACCAGTAAGGTTGGCCGTGCAGCTCATAAAGTCAATTTAAATAGGAGCCCAATTGTGGCCATTTCTGGGCCATGGTAAAGGGGGAACTGGCATGGAGGCGGGTGCAGATCGCCCTACTCATCTCACGCCCAATGTTACCAAGTTTTCACGCACGTAAACAGGCACAACCTGATGGTAAAATCGGTCCCACAGTCTACTCGGAGGTCAGGCAGCTCTGAAACCTCAGTAGCTCCATTGGGAGAGCTAGGTACTGTTGAGGCAGGGAGAATCGAGAGGCTGCCTTAACATGGAGATGTCCTCAGAAGAATAAGTTTACAATAAACTTTAGAGGAGGTGAGCAGATTGAAGGGGAAGCCCTACAAGTTGACTCACTGAGGCCATTCCTGACTTCAGCCTCCTTATTAATGGACGGATCCTCCAGCTCCAATTGCACTTCCAGCCTGCCACAGAGAGGCCATCCCCATGGAACTGCTGGTCTTTGCATGCAGTGACAGAGGGGGAAAGAGTGGGTAGGCGCAGGCCACTTCACTGCCAGTAAAGTGTCCTAATTTGGGCCTTAAACATGCTCATTGGCTGCTCACCTTTGTTTAGGGGACTCCCTGTCTCCCGGTCTATTGCTGAGCATCTTCTCCAGTGATAAGAATGCATCAGGGAGCCGTCCTGAGCCACCTTCCCATTCTTCCCAACTCGTGCCCCTTTCCAAGCCCATCACCCCAGGGCCGGTAAAATTGGGCCTATTAGTTTTCCCAGAATAACTTTTGCTACTCCAGTGTTTAACTGAGGGTGTAACAGCTTAGCCAAGATTGAATGTTGGACAAGCAATCAAACAGTACGGAATGGTGTCAGGTGAAGTGATGGAAAGCTAGGGATGGATGTCATCACCGTACATTCGGAAGTTGACTCCAGGACTTTGAGTGACATTACCAAGAGCAACATGTAGATGAAGGGGGCAAGGTTGCCAACATGGGTACTTGGGGATCCCTGGATTAATGGTGCAAGAAGGAGAATATAAATTATTGAATCTCAGCCAGGTTGTCTCTAGCAATCAGTAAAAGTAAAAGTGAACTCAGACAACAGAACTGAACAGTGGAGGAGAGAATGGTGTCCTTGACCTTGAGTAGGGGAGAATTGTTTAAGGAGGCAAACACTATTGTACATCTGACGCATATACATCGGCAAGCTACTCAATCAGCTTGTGTAGGTTTGAAGCAGAGTGCCAGAGATGTAAAGCCAGCACTAAGCCAAGTCATTTCTCATCTCTGTTCTTGCTTCTTAATTTTGGAGGGCATTAAAAACACGATACATTGACACTTGATCAAATTTAGGATGTTGCCATACAGCTTGTGCACTAATTTTAATTACTTAGAAGTACTCCAGCATGATTGTTTCTCTTCAAAAGTAAATTAGAAATATGCAATTGACTAAAAATTAAATGGAGTTACGAAACCTGAGCGCCCATGCTCAGCCATCTGATTCGACAAATACAAATCAGGCCACAACTGTAACTGAACTTGAACTTGAGCCAAATCCAAATGCAAACAATTATTCTCCCGTTATCCAGCTTAAGATCAAAGTGAAAGTTGGGCTCACTGCCAACTCTGTTTGAACAAAAGGTCATCGAATGAAATGTTAACTCTGCTTCTCTCTCCATGAAGCTGTTAAATATTTCCAGCATTTTGTGTTTTTATTTCACACTTTGGCACCTGCAGTATTTTGATTTTGGATTTGTTGCGAATATTGGTCCAAATCTCAAGAGCAGTCTGTAGATAGGCACTTTGAACTGACAACTTCACTCAGAATGACCAAAGGATGGAAGGTGTTTTTAATTGGCGAATTAGATTCTCTTCTGCCTTATGCTGTTTGTCTATGAGATTCATTTTGCCCAAGCTACATTTCATTGGAAAAAAGGATCAGGATTGGGCCATTTAGCCCCTCAAACCTTTTCTACTATTCAATGAGACTACGATCTTGCTACAATCTAACTCCCTAGAGCCACCTTTCTCCCATATCCCTTGATGTTGTTCATCCACAAAACAACTAACAACTTCATTTACAAAAATAACAATTGATCTAGTCTCAATTGCTTTTTGCAGCAGACATTCCAAACTTCTACCATCCTCCATGTGAAGAAGTGTATACTATTTTCACTCCTGAAAGCTCTGCTTCTAACTTTTAGACTATGCCTTTCAGGTGACTCACCTCCTGACTCCCCAAAGCCTGTCCACCATTTACAAGGTATAAGTTATAAGCTTGAGGAAAAACTACCCCCTTGCTTGGATGTATACAGCTCCAAGAAGCTTGACAACATCATGGACAAAGCGACCCCTTCCACATGCATTCACTCCCTCCAGCAACGATGCACAGTAGCAGCAGTGTGTACCATTTACAAGATGCGCTGCAGGAACTTACAAAGGCTCCTTGGGCAATCTTCCAAACCCACAAACACTACCATCTAGAAGGACAAGCTCAACAGATACCTGTGAATCCACCACCTGGAAGTTTCCTCCAAACCGCACAACATCCTGACTTGGAAATACATCGCTGTTCCTTCACTGTTGCTGGGTCAAAATCCTGGAACTCCCTCCCTAACAGCTTTGTGGATGCATCTACACCACATGGACTGGAATAATTCAAGAAGGCAGCTCTCCACCAACTTCTCAAGGGCAATTAGAAATGGGCAATAAGTGCTGGCCTAACCAAGATGGCCATATCCCGTGAATTAATTAAAAAAAACTCCCCAACTAGTGGAAATTATTTTTCGTTAAGTACCCTATTCATCCTTTCCTCTTAATATCTTGAACATTTCAATCTCATCATCATATAACCTTTGAAATTTGAAGGTATACAACACTAATCTCTCCTCATAATTTATCTCTTGGATTTCAGGCATCATTCTGGTAAGTCTGCACTGCCTGCAAGATCAATATATCTTTCTTGGATATGGTGCCAGAATCACTCAATGTACTCAAATGCATTTTCCTTCAGACTTTTACCAAATAATTCTTAAGATTTCTCTAGAAGAGATGCCTTTTTTGGACCCCAATCTCATGGTTGGATGACAGTTTGCTTACAGGATTGTTTCTTGACTTAGTCTGATAGAAATGATGATGTGTGGAGGGTTCTTATTGGAGAAAAGGAGCTTACTTTGTCTTTTTTCAAGGTGAGCATCCTCCTCAGTTTATAATCCCTCCCAACCTTATTTTCAGTTAAAATTCTCCATTTACCATCTGCATCAAGCTAATAAAGTGAAGCTAAAGGTACAGTGCCTGTATTTCAGCAGGAACAAACCGCGTGTGGAACCTTTCTGAAGTCAAATTTCAAGAATATCTCATAATGTAATGTTACCCCTCATCTGACTTTATTTCCGGAGAGGGGATTGGTGCTAACACCACTCTAGCATTGTATGAATTATGTGCACTACAAAAGGAGAAAAGTTCAATAGATGCCTAAAAAGGAGCGCAGATGTCGGGATGTCGGATTCATCCACGTCCATAACTTCTGATGCAGGCAGCACAACTTCATGCTGTCTGCTAATATACATGACTGCTGTATGTAGCCAGCAATAAATGTATTGTTGAGTGGTGCACATCTGAGTACCCTAGGTTTGTCCAAGGCAACCTTCAGTATTTAAAGCCAACCTGCAGCTGTTTATGGGGATACTACATTCTGCTTGGAGCAGGCACTAGGACAATTAATGGCAGGGAATCTGATCAGGAAAAGAAGTGAATTCGGACACAACAGAAGGAAGAACGTATTCCAAGATATTCTAATGCTTGATGCTTTGGTGCAGGAGAGAAGAAGATATGTCATCTTTTCACATGAAGCCAGCAGACCCTGCAGATGAGCTTTGTGAAGGCAGTAGGATCAGATAGCTGTGCAGGCATTATCAGGAGTGAAGCTCTGAGTGCCTGGAGGCACAGCCTCAAAAAGTTCAATGATCTTACACTAGTGGCTAAGGTCAGTTGATGCATTGTCAAGTACTAACACTCAATCACTTCAACACTAGCCTCAGACACTGGTCACACACCACATCCTGATTCCTCCCCTACCTCACCATGTTTTCCCACAGTTAACACTGTAGTGAATCTCATATCCTTATCTCATGCATGTACACAACCATGACAGTCATACCACTCACATACACGGCACATCACTAACTGGCACAATTTCCTATCTCTTGCAGATGTGGGCACACAACAAGAGGTAGCAGGAGCTAACTGGTGGGACAGGGAGCACATCTGCATATCCTTAACCTAATGGAAGACTGTGCTCACCATTGTTATGTATGTTGGGGCGTAGCCTCTTTGAGAGAATGGGTCGCGTGATCTTGAATAATCTGCCCAGGAATGGCCGTACAAGGGCAGTTGTAGTTTGGAGTGTGATGCGAGTAAGACCTTCAATGAATACTTGTGTTTCCCAACACCTGTCTGTGAAGTTCTTGGGGGTATACCCGAGTAGTAGAGAATTTTAAAACCATCTCTGGAGTGGCCACAGCTGAATCTGTGCCAATGGTGAGACTGAAATCATTCAAAATGACAATAATCTCATTCCTAATCCTCGTTCCCACCATCAAGCTCATCCTGCACTCTCTTCTGGTTTAGAAGCATACACAATATATGCATTCACATTCCCAGACAACCCTATCCTTGTAGCTTTCTCCTTTCTGATACCAAAGAACAGCAACATAGCCAGAAAATAATGGAAGAGCCAAAGGTAGAAAGGCAAGACAATAGTAATGGAAAAACAAATACTGGCTGGAATTTTACTGGTGCACCGTCATGCCTACAGGACCAAATGATGGCAAATGAGCCACACCGGGATATGGTAAAAACGAGGCAGGACTTCACCAATGATTTTACCAGCAGTGCCACCAGAATCATTTTCCCCTTAAGGATCAGTGCCCTGCCTCTCTACTCCAAGAGCTGGCAGGCTTGGCAGTGCCATCAATAGAGCTACCAAGGTCACAAGGGAAAGGACAAGCTGCCTCCCTATTTCAGGCTGCCTCAAATCATTGGGCAGTAGAAGATCAGTATGTGCTGGCTGAGCAGGTTGGCTCCAACAACTGAAAGCAAAGGCCTTCCACCAGCAGCATCACCACCCTGAGAGTGGCCATTGTCTTCCAAGGGGTCTCGAGCCATGGGAAAGGAAACATCAGCCTCCCCACATCACCGTGCCGCACCCCCCCCCCCCCCCCGCCCAATCAAATCCAGCAGGCTGCTGCAAAGCTGCCTTAATGAAACTGGTGGACTCATCACTTAATGCGGAGCTGATCTGATGGCAGTCAAATACTGGTGATCAGGCTTCCCCCCACCAACTCTTCCAATACCCTCTCACACTGTTTTACTAACCCTCCTGTTTCAGCCCACTGCTACTCACACTCAAACTCAAAACCACCAACTTGGAGTTTGGTACCACACATTGTTTATACGATAACGTAGAGTTTGTGCCTGCATGCTGTGTAAGATAAAAGTATGTGTGGCCTCCTGTTAGAGACTGGGCCAAACCTGGCACTGGTGCCAGTTCATTGAGGACAAGGTTGTGTACACGCTGTGCTGTGGACGAATCTTGAGAGGTGAGCTAGAGACGACTTCTGATGGGTATTTACAATGAAATGTTCAATGCATTGGCAGGTCTGCTGAAAGTCTGAGTGCAATGCAAAAGAACTTTTGGTGTAAGTTGGTGTAGGCCGGTGCACTGTGCTTGAAGCCCATCCTGTCAATACTAACCAACTCCATTCGCACATCCAATCAAAACTAACTATCTGAGCTTTTGTTATAGCACAAGCAGAGGCCACCCGAACTCAAAATCAAAAAGCAAAAGAAACCGCAGAAAATCAGTTAACCACAAATAGGTGTGAAGGGGTGATCATCTATGTCCATTATAAAGCAATGGCATTAAACATTCTGGGTGAACAATAATAGTTGTCAAGTAACCAGACTGGCTTCTGATACCAAAATCTTTGATTGCTCTTCTGGTTTTCATTTCAATAAATCTGTAAAGTGTACCAATGTAGAATATCATCTGTCAATCAAGACAGGAATACCTGAGCCTTTGGAAATGTGTAGACTGCTACATCTTAAAAGCCTTCCAGTCTGATTCCTAACTGAAGTCCACCTGTAAATTAACCTGGCTTCCTAGTAAAAGAAAATCCATCAATGACTATATTTGCAACCTGCTCTACACCCATATTGTCAAGGGAAGCCTGATATACAGCTTCAGCTTATAAACTCTTTTGACTACTCTTTCAGAGTGCAATGCCTCTTTACTGGGTCCGCAGTCATTGCCTTTCCTATGATATGCAAAACAATTATTTTGTCTGCAACTTATAAAAGTACACTATTCTTTTTAACCGCATCTTTCTTGAGTGAATAAGTATGCATGAATTTTGAGAATTTAGACTTTTGGGGTGAATGTATGAATAAATAATGTTTTTTATTTAAACCCACAAACAATTGCTACTGTTATTAAGATTGATTATGCACTCCGCACTCGGGGTCCAACAGGCAACATACATCTTACTTTATTAAAAAGACATTGTTTACAAACAGTAAGGAGAAAGGTATAAGGGTTTCAGTTCTCTCCTGATCTTGTCTATAACAAATTAGTAATAGTTTTTGAACCGCTACAATTATAATCAAGTGCATTCCTCCTGTCTCAGTCAGTACTTAAGATAGAGATATGAAAAACATAACCAATGGAACAATATTTTACTGAGGACCACAGAGCATCTATCTCTTACAACTGGTGTGCACTAGTATGAATTTTAAGAAGTTATTAGATGTATATTTTGTCACAGACCAGAAATACCTCAACCTTGAATATTTCCACAAGTGAATTTATTGCATTTCAGGCATGTGAGAGCATTTACAAAACTGGTTGTGATTTTATGTAGGTAGAAGTTATCTTCTAACCATGCATGTTTGGGAATATTGAATTCCATCATTTGGTTTTGTAAATCTATTCAAAATTGTAAGATGTTGTTCAGAAATTAAATTCTAGAATGATTTGGATGCCAAGAAGAAACAAGATCCAACAGGATTGTTTTTAGTTGTCAAAGAATACCAAAAAAAAGCATAGGAAAGGAAGTAATATGTGAGTCAGTGGATATTTCATTTGATGTTGCTACAGCTAATATTTTAAATCTGAATTATATTGACTGAGGAACAAGTATAGGGTTCATCTTTTAAAATACAAATGAAACATACATATGCATTTTATCTGTACATGCTTATTCTTTTTTATTCATCCATGCAATGGAAGCATCACTGGCTGGCCAGCATTTAATGCCCATCCCTAATTGCTCTTGAGAAGGTGATGGTGAGTTGACTTCTTCAATGGCTGCATTCTTAGGATGTAAGTACGTCTACAGTGCTGTTAGGGAAGAAGTTCCAGGATTTTGACCCAGTGACAGTGAAGGAATGACGATATAGTTATGAGTCAGAATGGTGAGTAGCTTGGAGGGAAACCTGCAAGTAGAAGTATTCCCTTGTACCTTGTGCCCTGTCCTTCTAGTTGATAGCATGCTCCAAACCCACACAACTATCTCAGGAGCTTTGGCAACTTTCTGCAGTGCAGCCTGAGTGTTGCTGGAGCTGCACTCATCCAGGCAAGTGGAGAGTGTTCCATCACACTCCTGACTTATAGCTTGTAGTTGGTGGACAGACTTAGTGGAGTTAGGAAGTGGACTACATGCCAAGGATTTCTACTGTTTGACCAGCTCTTGTAGCCACAGCATTTATATGGCTCGTCCAGTTCAGCATCTGATCAATGGTAAATCCAGGATGTTGATAATGGAGGATTCAGCAATCATGATACCATTGAACGTCAAAGGCAATGGTCACATCCTCTCTTGTTGCTTGGTACTTGTGCGGCCTGAATGTTTCTTGCCACCTGTCAGCCCAAGCCTGGATATTGTCAGGTCTTGCTACATTTAGACATGGATTGCTTCAATATCTGAGGAGTTGTGAATGATGCTGAACATTATGCAATCATTGGTGAACATTTCTGATTCTGACCTTTTGATGGAAGTTTATTAGTGAAGCAGCTGAAGATGGTTGGGCCTAGCAACTCCTGCAGTTATGTCCTTATGATTGACCTCTAGGAACCACAGCCTTTGTACGAGGTATAATTCCAACCAGCAGAAAATTTTCTCAGTGACTCCCTTTGATTCTTGTTTTCCTGTACCTTGGATTATGGAGATCATGCATCTAAATGCTACCTTTTCTAAATTAGGCTTACTATACCCCTGGAAAACTGGATGCAACCACTGAATTTAATTACATAATGCTTTTTTCTTCAAGCCACTTTGGTCCAATGATTTTTTTTTTCTCATGTGGGAGAAATAAACTGAATAAAAAATGTTGAGTGTGGGATTGGTGAAGTCAGAGATATTCCAAATTCAACCCACAACCATCTTGTTGGCCCACAGTAACATTAAATACATGAACTGACTCGTATTGCTTGTTGCAGTTGCTTTATCTACAAAAAGAAAAATCTATAATGCTGACAGAAATGTATTGAATTACCTGAGCACTATACTTAGATGCATTTTGCTTTATGGTGTCATGCAGAACTAGTTGATTTATTTAATGTACAGCCTTCTGAGTAGAGTAAATATCACAAGCATATTATTGAAATAATGTTGTAACTAGATATCATTACACAATCGTGGGAAAAGGTGATGGCAAATTCAGCCCTTTGAGCCTGCTCTGCCATTCAATCAAATCATGTCTGATCTTTCCCTGTTCTCCGTATCTCTTTAATGTATTTTTACTAGACGTATATCAATCTCCTTCTTGAAACCATTTAATGAGTCAGACTTCACTGTACTATGGGGCAGCGAGTTCTACAAATTCACCACCCTCAGCGAGAAGGGTTCCTCCTCATCTGAGTTTTAAATCTACCGCCTCTCAACCTATGCCTGTGACCTCATGTTTTAGATTGCCCCATAAGGCCTAGATTTAGTCTATCAATCCCTTTTAGAATTTTAGATACCTTAATCAGCTTCCCACTCATCCTTCTAAACTCCAACGAGTATAAGCTCTAACTGTTTAATCTCTCCCTGTATGTCAATTCAGTGATTCTGTAACGTTACAAATCTGCATTTGCTGCAAGTTTTCTGGAGTTCGGCCACAATCACAGGTATTCTGAATAGGTTATTCCTTCCCATCTGGAAGCTGATTCCTGTAGCTACTTCCATGATATCATTGGTCAGAAAGGTAACAATAATAGTCATGTCATTTGAACCAGATGCTTATATCTTTGGCAAATATATTTGTTCAATCTCTTTAAAGGCAAATTGAGCAAATGCATTGTGAGACAAGTTATGCCTGAATTGTTAAAATGGTTTGATTCACTGTATGATTAATATAAAAAGAAACAATTATTAAAAGGACAAGTACAACAAATCTCTAATTCTTGTACATCACACACACCTGATTTTAATCGCTCTGCTATTTCTGGCCATGTCTTCAGCAGTTAAGGCACTAACTTTTGGAATTCCTGCCTATACTTCAGTATCTCTCTTCCTCTCCTTCCTCCTCTAACTCATTCCTTAAAAGCTACTCTTTACCAGGGTCATTTGCCCTATTATCTTCTTACCTGGTTCTGTGTCAAATTTTAGAATTGGAACACTCCATGAACCGCTTTGGGACATCTCAATGTCAATACATAATTACAAGTTGCTGTTGTTGTTTTACTTATAATTGGTTTAGTTGGTATATTTTGTGTTTTTGAAGTAATACAAAAGTAATGAAAATAATTTGCTTCCCCAAGTCAGGAGATTGTTTTCAACAAACAAATTTAAATATCCTCCTGCACTGCATCCTTCTCGCAGCCCTTTTTGGACCTTGCTATTTCATAGCTTTCTGCCTCTATTTATGTTCCTGTCTGCTGTGGACAAAGAATAAAGAACAGTACAGCACATGCACAGGCCCTTCGGCCCACCAAGCCTGTGCTAACACAAGACACTTCTCTAAATTTAAAGACCTTTTGCCTCTACATGGTCCACATCCCTCTATTTCCTGTCTATTCGTGTATCTGTCAAGGTGCCTCTTAAACATTGTATCTGCTTCTACCACCTTCTCTTGCAGCTCATTCCAGCCACTTACCTACCTCTGTGTAAAAAAACTAGCCTTTTACATTGCCTTTAAACTTTCCCCCTTTTACCTTAAACCTATGTCCTCCAGCAAATGACATTTCTATCCAAAGAAAAAGACTCCAACTATCTATTCTATCCAAACATCTCATAATTTTGTAAACTTCTATCAAGTCACTCCTCAGCCTCCAATGTTCAAGTGAAAACAAACTCAGTTTGTCCAATCGCTCCTCATAGATAATATTCTCCAAACCAGGCAACATCCTGGTAAACCTTTCTGTACCCTCTCCAAAGTCTCCACATCCTTCTGGTAGTGTGGTGAACAGAACAGTGCGCAATATTCCAAATATTGCCAAACTAAAATTCTATACAGCTGCAATTTGCCAATGATTTGCCAATTTTTATACTCTATACCCTGACTGATGAAGGCAAGTATGCCTTACGCCATGTGTCTCCATGTTTTATCTTCTCCAGTGTACAGCCAAAAATGCAAAGTCCATTGCATTTCCCTTACTGAATGCCCAGGATCCAGGATTTTCCACTGGCTGTGAAGTGTTTTTCACTGACTGAGACAAAGATCAAGCTGTTTATTATTTAAAGCATTTCTCATAAAAACAGGCTGATTAACGGCTAAATTACCTTTTGTTTCAGAAACCCACTTTTAATTTGTATGAATACACTATACTTTGAAATGTACAATAGAAATGTTTATTTCATCAACAACGTTATTTAATCTTTGATCAAAATGATACATTTATAACTTAAAAGCATGTCTATCTCACTATGCTCAGCAGGATGACTGGAAATTAAACTGATGTATTTTTGGCTCACTATTTAGTTAATTTCTTGGCTTTTTTAAGTTTGATCTGAAATAGGTGCCGTACTTGGAGAGCCGAGACTAGTCTGGAAATAAGGAGTTGAACAACACTGGTTGTTAATTGAGATAGAGTTGTGGGAACACTTCCATTCGTCCAGCCGTATACAAACATTTTAAAAGTTAACAATTCTTTTGGTAATGGTGTAACGATACTGTGCCTTTGTGACATGTATTCTTATCATATTTATTGTAAGGAGTATGTTTAAACTTCAGTGGTTTTACATGGTGCCAACTTGTCTGGGCAACAGGAAACTTAAACGCTCAGGGTGTAGGATAATGACTGATTTTAGCAAATGGTGTGTTTGTCTTAACAGAGTTAATGCATTTTTGTTTACTTAGGTTTCCCTTGGGATTTCAGAGTAAAGTTTTGATTAGGTTGATTAACAAGAGACAGAGTCACATGCTAGTAGGAGGAGCTAAGCTTGCAGGGAAGATGCACAGTTTCTTTCTTTTTAAACATTCAGTTTTCTGTCTGTTCCTGAAGGAAGAAAGAGGTGTCTTTCTGTCTGTCTCTCTTTCTCTCTGGAGGCTGCTGTTTGGGGCTGTCAAAAGATGGGTATCTCTCTCTCCAGAGCTTTTCAAAAAGCCCTAGGACTGTTAACAAGTACAAGCATGTAAGCTTGTGTGTTGCTAACTGACTTTGAAGAAGGATTGAGCCTATAAGAGGAATATTGCTTGAATTGGAACTAATAGAGATAGGGCAGCAGTTAAGAATTGTATGTTGTCAGGTTTAAGCGTTGTTCAAATATAAAGTGTTAAGTCAACTCATTTGTTACAGTTAAACTGTGTTATTAACTAAAGTGTGTTTTTATAAAAGCTTCCCAGTTTGGAAGTAGAGTTGCACTTGGAGTGAACCATCACATCTGCACATTCATGCCAAACTAGCAAACAGCTGGGGCCTAGTCTAATTTCATAATATACCTTGGGGTTTCTGATCCCACACCCTAACAGTGGCCACTGCTTAGGCCACAGCAGACTATGATGCCTCTTCATGAAGCAGGGGTAAAGTTTGCTCTCTCCACCCAGCCCAATCTGTCAGAGGAGTCCGAAACACAGCCTTCATTTTGATGTGGAAGGGGTCTAATGGGTGAATCTAGTCTGTTGATGGAGATAAATGATAGCTGCCTGATCTAGTCGCCTGTAAAATGGGTTTGACACGGTGTAATCATGACTCAATTACCTTCAGAATGTTACTAAATGCTATTGAAATATCATTGAAAAATTACATTTTAACTTTTCCTGTTTGTTCTCTGGTTGAGTAATTCTCATTCAATCCATTCCATTCCAATTACAATCCAATTCTTTTGTGGGGAACTCCTTCCTTTCATGTTCAGCCTATTTGTCTGCCAACCCTTACATTCATCAGTGTATAATTAATGAGCTTCAAGACACAGAATCGGGCCTGAATTTCCAACAGTCCAAACAGCTCCATAAAACATGCTTGCTATGGCACTTAGTCTCAGAAATTGAACATTGCATCTGTTAGGTCTGTTTTTCTCCACCGATGCCGCCTGATCTGCTGCATCTTTTCAGCATTTGTTGCGTTGATATTAAAGGATCCCAATCTGTCAGTTTCATTGATGAAAGGCTTTCCAACCTGGCAGTTTTACTGTAGGATCTCTTCCCGCTGGCTGCTTTTGCAAGGCAGCGGGAAGTGTAGACGGAGTCAATGGATGGGAGGCTGGTTTGTGTGATGCACTGGGCTTCATTCATGACCTTCTGTAGTTTCTTGCGGTCTTGGTCAGAGTAGGAGCCTTACCAAGCTGTGATACAACCGGAAAGAAGAAGTAACATGTAACCCAATTCCTGCAATGCTTGTGTTGACAAGGAAACAAACCCTGTAACAAATAAGCCAGCACTTAGCTGGAATGTTTGCCTCCCACTAAATACACTCTCATAGTGCTCACCTACTCTTTCTCGTCTGCACTGAATGGAGCCTTCAGAGTATTTTTGTCTGAACTTGCAATCTCATTCAGCAGACACTACTGACAGGTTTTTAACTCTTGTGTCCCTATGGTGTATGCTGTGCACAAGTCTGGATTTCAATCAAAAAATTGTGCTTCATGTTTATTTTCACTTGTTCTAAAAGGTGCATTTCTTGCAGCTTAAATCAGTCTTTTTCAGTAACTTCAATTATTTATTCAACACTATTCATTTCTGTACTTAGCTTGATTAAGGTGCTGCGCTTTGAATGACTATAATTGCTGTGAAGAAATAAGGTGATCTAAGAAAATGAATAAAATGATAAGGATTCTGTGGAAGACCAGATATGTGCTTTATAACAAGACACTGTTGATATGATAGATTTGAAGTTCAGCACGTCAAAATTGTCATGGCATTGTATAGAAGAAGTTTGCAGTCCTTTAGTTAACTGACAAGGTCATGTAACAATATCTGCAGAATATGTCTAACAAAACAAGACAAACTCTCAAATCACATAGAAACATACAAGATAGGAGCAATAGGAGGCCACTTGGCCCTTTGAGCCTGCGCCACCATTCATCATGATCATGGCTGATCATCCAAGTCAATAGCCTAATCTTGTTTTCTCCCCATCACCTTTGATCCCATAAACCCCAAGTGCTATATCTAGCTGCTTCTTGAATACATTCAATGTTTTGGCATCAATGATGTTCCATGGTAATGAATCCACAGCTCACCACTCTTTGGGTGAAGAAATGTCTCCTCATCTCCATCCTAAATGGTCAACCCCAAATCCTTAGACTGTGACCCCTGGTTCTGGACTCCCCCCACCATCGGGAATATCCTCCCTGCACCTACTCTGTCTAGTCCTGTTAGCATTTTATAAGTCTCTACCAGATTCCCCTCATTCATCTGAACTCCAGCGAAAACAATCCTAACCCAGTCAATCTCTCCTCATACATCAGTCCCACCATCCCCGGAGTCCCCAGAATTCTGCTGACTGGACTGAAAGCCTTGACAAGGAGAGTAGAGACCTAGTTTAGGTATGGATATTGAAATGTAGGCATGCTGCTGTGACAGAGATAATTGAATTAATATCCTTTTATTATTAATACTAATTAATTATTCCTGTGTTTCTATGGAATGTGACAGGAATGAATTGAAGATTGTCCAACAACCCTTCAAGGAAATATCATAACAGCGAGGATTCTCCGGTTTTCTCACCATAGGTTACTTCAGTTTGGACACAGTTAATTGGTTTATGTACAATATTATTTTCAAAAGGCTTTTTTTCTCTCTTTCTTTTACAGACTGCGAAAGAATTCCAGTGAAATACCTTAGGTGGGGAGATCCCGAGCCCATTGCTGCAGTTGTCTTTGCCTGTCTGGGTCTCCTAGCCACCATGTTTGTAATGTTTATATTCATGGTGTACCGGGATACCCCTGTGGTCAAGTCATCCAGCCGGGAGCTTTGCTACATCATTTTAGTGGGGATCTTCCTCGGCTACCTGTGCACCTTCTCTCTCATCGCCAAACCCCAAAAGATTTACTGTTATCTTCAGAGGATTGGAATTGGTCTGTCCCCTGCGATGAGCTACTCCGCCCTGGTGACAAAAACCAACCGGATTGCAAGAATCCTTGCTGGCAGCAAGAAGAAGATCTGTACCAAGAAGCCCAGGTTTATGAGTGCTTGTGCCCAGCTAGTGATTGCGTCGATGCTGATATGTATTCAGTTAGGGATAATTGTTTCCCTTTTTATAATGGAGCCACCAGAAGTCATTTATGATTACCCAACTATCCGTGACGTCAAGCTGATATGTAACACCACCAACATAGCCGTGGTTGCTCCTCTTGGATACAATGGCCTGTTGATTTTAAGCTGTACCTTCTATGCTTTTAAAACTCGGAACGTCCCTGCCAACTTCAATGAAGCCAAGTACATTGCATTTACCATGTACACCACCTGTATCATATGGCTCGCCTTTGTACCCATCTACTTTGGAAGCAACTATAAGATCATTACCATGTGTTTCTCTGTCAGTCTAAGTGCCACGGTAGCACTGGGCTGTATGTTTGTTCCAAAGGTGTATATCATCTTGGCTAAACCAGAACGGAATGTGCGCAGCGCATTTACCACATCCACTGTTGTCCGAATGCATGTCGGTGATGGGAAGTCATCTTCTGCTGCAAGCCGTTCCAGCAGTTTGGTTAACCTATGGAAAAGGAGAGGATCATCAGGGGAAACTCTAAGGTAAGAATAAGAAGAGTATTAGATTGTGATAACATGAACCAAATCACAAAATCTTGTAAAATGTTCATTCTGCATTGATATGGATTATGCTGTACATTCCATCTCATTTTGCCCTGGGTGTATATCTACTGATAAAGGGAAATTAGATAAGTGTAAATGCAAAAAGAAATGTGATGACAGTCCAAGATTATCCTGTGGGATATTTGCATACAAATGTTCACTGTACCAGTTTGAGATTCATTTTGTTGCAATTGTAGTGGTGGCAGAACCCATTTATTTTAAATTAGCTTACACATTACTATATTATAACTGGGTTGCAAAATTTGCTATAAATATTTAATCAGATACAAGAGGCTGGGGAAAAACATTTCTGTGCATCAATTTCATCAGTTACACAGCATGTAAAGGGTCACTTTTTCCTGATGATCAAATATTTTCCAAACGATTCAGTCTTTGTGGAAGAGAGTAATCTGATAAGTAAAGTAGGCAGGTTTGGGGCACTATTGGAGATTATCCAATGATTGATTGGCTGTTAGCAGAAGCTGGAGTAGCAGAGCAGTCACTGGGAGTGGGGATCCTTTCCACTTAGTTCTGGATAACACTGCAAGTCAGTGGTTCAATTGTAACATGGTCCTGGCAGGACAGATAATGGGATTTTACTTAGATAAATTATGGCAGGTAGACATGTATTTTGGGACAGCTTTAATTTTCATTGCCCAGCAGCGTCTCAAGTTTGCAATTAGTCTCCCATGAAATAATGATCATGGCTGACTCCATCTCCCCTGACATAATGGACCAAATAACTTGGCAGAATGCGTAACAGATGCACAACTGATCCACAACACTAACATTAGAGATTCCTGGTGAATGTTAGGTCCTGCCTCTTTCAGTGCTTACACCTTGGCTGCTGGTAACCTACACCTATATTTTGTGGAATTGTGTAGTTTTAAGCAGGGACTGTGTGTACTCCATATCAGGCAAGAAGAACCTGAGGAAGGATTTGTTGTTGGCGACTGGGGGTCTTGGAGAACAAGCAGGGATCCCCATGTTGAGGAAGGCCACTGGAATGAAGTATCCAGCGGGCATTTAGCTGGTCTGCATTGGATGCCCCCTGGCAGTTAAGGCCAGTGGGCCAAGGTGCCACCCTCTCAAGAGCTGCCAGCCAATGGAGGCCAATGATTGGCTGTCAGTATTCCATTGTTCACCATCACCACTGGGAGCAGTGACTGCTGCTGGTAATACCCCCACCGGGATTGAGGGGGGACCCAGGCCACAGGGAGTGAGGATTGGATGGAACCGGAGGAGGGAATCGCTGGCCAGGAGGCTCAGCAGCAGCTGGTTGTGGCAAGGGCGGGGGTCGGTTCTCAGCCCCACGCATCACTTCCTGAAGTTGGTTCCCCATTTGCGACTCCTCTGCTTGCTGCTGGTTGAATGCCAGTTCAGAAAGGTTCACCGTCCCACCTTGGACTTAAACAGGTGGGGGCATTAAGGCAGCAGGATCCCCACCCTCGTCCCTCTGTCTGATTAAATACCCCACCTACGGCCATACTCTCTTCTGGAGGGTATTAAGCACCACCCTGTCGATGTGGATTGTTCAGTAGTTTGGTTTAGAAACTTTTAACCAAGAGTTTCAATATATTGCCAACACCCAGCTGACAAAGAAAAATTTTAACAACATCATTTGTAAATCTCCTGTTAGTCACAGTGTGTGTTGTAAGGCGGTTTCACAGGCTTTATTTATAGTTGCAGCACTATTTCAGAGTCTCCCTACAGGGAGTTAAGGAAGTTCAGAGCTTTATCTTTGCTAAGATTACAAAAAAAGCAAGTGTATTTCAATATATTCTGATATTTAATTACTCATCTGGTTGGTGCTGAGGTCCCTGCTGTGGTCAGATTGAATTTCCTACCTGAGATACTGCTCGCCAATCAAAGGCTGGCAGATCTCAAGCACTGACTGTGCCAGCAGGTGGCCACTGCCCACTAGAAGAGGGTCAGGCTGCAGGTTCATTGTTGGAGCATAGAGGGGGAGGCCACTTCACTGAGGCAAGTCGAGGTGGCAGAGGAAGAAGAAGGTTAATTTGTGGGCAGTCCTTGCGCCAAAACATTTCTCTGGGCATGGGCTAACCAAGTGAAAGTAAATCCTCCCACCAGGCCGCAGGCATAACCACCAGAGTATACCAGGCTGCCCATGACCCTTCCCACTCTGGGCTGAATCAAGGGGGTGTCAAGAAGGCAACAGAGTTTCCATCCTCCGCCTCCATCCCACCAACCAGCTGTCTCACTTTAGATGTTTGAAAAACCCAAAAGCGAAATCCTAACTTTGCATCTGAGTTTAAAGAATCATGGCAAAGTCCACTTCAAAAATAAATGGGTTGCTGACCTGATAACAACCTCTCCAATGGTTCTGTTTAGGTAAAATTCCACACATTGGCTCTCATCCGGGATGCTAAATTGTTTTCACAATACAAGAACAAATATCCACTCGTTTAAAAGATTGAAAAAAAAATTGTGATTGAGCCTCCAACAAAGTAGTTTGTAACGGTGTCGCCAAAGGAGTATCACACTGCTATGTGCTGGCTTCAGATCAGGACCTGATTTGAGTTATACTGATACTTTTCCGTTGTTAAGTGGCACTCTCCATTTTGGGGTCACCCTGTTAATTTAAGTTTAATCTAGATCCTTATATTGTAGCTGTGGATTCCCTTGGCAGGAAAGCTATTGATTAAGTTTGAAACTTCATAATAACATGAATGATGTAATGAAGCCTTTATATAGAACAGTCAAGCCAATGTGTTGACAACTCAATAGTTTGAGTGCTATAGGGGAAGTAAAAGACTAGAAGGCTACTTTGACAGTAATTGCATTTGAAATAAATGTCTTAAGATTGACATTAATTGAATTTAAACAGCTAGGAAATAAACTTGTGTTAAAATCATGAGTCATATGAGTTTTGCACAAGACATGTAATAGTCTGCAAAGGTGAGAAAGAAGCAGATATTAGCAGCTGAGAAAATTCCCTGGATACATTTAAATTAATTAAAAGCAGATAAAATTTACGATTTAGTCTGTCAATTTCCTGAAAGTTTTATTTAATTTTAAATGAAAGACATATCCAGTTATCAGTGCCGGGTGTTTGGAGTCTCATCCCAAGGGCCTGTGCCGCTCAAATTTATTAGTAGCTAATTTGATTCTGTTGAGTTAAGGAGTTCCAGTTATACATTCTGACTGAAGAGGGTAGTCATTGAAATAGCATTGTACTGGAAGGAACTTGCTGTCTAATTTTCAATAACTGCCACATCTCATACGTTCAGAGGAGGGAATCAGATAACACTAGCTGTTGGTGCCACATACACAGTTGATTCATACATGTCAAATTGGTAGTCATGCATTATATCAGTGTCTATCAGACTTTCAAGAGGCAGACTTCAAATTTAATTTTGCTCACAGCTTCAACATTTATCCCACTACAAAAGGAGCAAGCCTTTGGCTTAGCGATTGGATTCCTCCTCCTGAGTCAGAAGGTGAAGGGTTCCAACCTCACTCCAGGCTGACAATAAAGATTTAAATATGACTCCAACAGAATCCTTGTGTCTGAATAGAGTATCCACTCGCTCAGCAGCAGCAGCCCTCAGAGTCAGAAGGACTTGCTTTGAACCCACTCCTGACAGTCCCAGCAAAGAGCATAGTGTTGGCTCTGAATATTGGGTGGACAGCTAATGATGGAGGGGCGTTGGGCCCTTCCATCCAGTGGGTTTCTCCACTAACCTACATAAAGGTGGAACAACTCCATGTTGCTTTGTAGCCCACTTAAGAGAATGTAGATTGAGGATGAGAAAGATAACAGGAAAATAATTACCCTTCCTTACTAAATGGTTCAAGTTTCTTGTGTGTGAGCCACATTTTATGGTCTGTGTATTAAGGCTGAGCATGATGTATAGCTCAGAATGAAGGAATTTCAAGAAATTGTCCCAAATTTTCAAAGTTATATTCTGCAACTGTTTTATGTCAGGTTTTAAAACAGAAACTGGAATTATGAAATTTCATTGCATAAATTATGGAACTGTTTTTTAAATAACTGAGAGGCCTTAATGTGCAGTAGATGAGAATAATATCCCTCCACCTTCTGGCCTTGACTTTGAATCATCCAGACAGAACTATATTATCTGACACTAATAAGGGTCTTAATTTTGGATTAATCCCAACGTAACTCTCAGGGTATGCCATTCAGCATTGCAAAACTGCCCTTAATTTAGTACAATTAACACTCATTTAGCAACCCGTTTCAGATTAGTCCAGAAATCTTCTACTGGAGCAGAGATCCATTTTGAGGTTCGAGCTGAAACACTGTCAATATGACTTTCCCTGATACATTGATAATGATTTCACCATCACTTTTAGTAATAGATATTTCACCTGCCTCTCCCAATTATTATAGACATGTGTGTTATACAAAACACAACTTATCCTACTGATAGGCAAATTACAAGTTACAGCCATGGAAGCATAAGGAAATACTTTTTCTTCTATCCGTTGTTAATAGTGGCTCAGCATCATCTGACCAATGACAGTATGGGAAAATTGGAAGCAAGTTGTCATAAAAGGAATGTCAATGGATAACAAACAGACACTTAATTCAGTCCTGCTCTTCTTTGTCCCCATGAGGAGAGAATGATAATGCCGCAGGCAGGTGTACAGAAGGGCTATCTTCAAATCATCACATGAAATTCACAAAAAAGAAGATCTTGTGAAGCTAACTAGCCAATGTATTCCACTCTGTGCCTACTGAGTTCAACCTTAAACTGCTTCTTTAAGCTGGTAACAGGGACTCTTGTCTGAAACTGAATAGTGCCTTCATTGAGTAAGCAGATCAGGCCTTAATGGTATTATAGAGCCTTGGCTGCAATTTTAATTGGTGGCCTAAACAGAAGGTAGTTTTCCCATTAGGTGAAGACAGTGGGAAAAAGAAGTCAGAACCAGAAGATGTTCGAGCAGTTGCATTCTTTTATATTTTAGTGTTGCATATTAAAAACAATTTGGAGTCCCCTTTAGCCCAAGCTCTTCATTCCCTTCCCAAATGAAAGACCCTCCAAGGGTTCCTTCCTGCGACTGCTCTAAGTTCCGGAAACCTTCTTTACAGGCAGCAACCTCCTGTCACTGAGCATTCTACTCTGCCCTCTACTGCTTCCCACCCGTTTTGGCAACCAACCATCTGGAAGCATGTATATAAAGCCTAGGGATTAACCTCACCAAAGTCACATGCTTCTGAGGTCAGGACGCTTTGGTTTTCACTTTGGCCTTCCTTGTGTCAAGTTAAAATAGGGCTGCTACTGTTTCCTTACAATGCAGTAACAATGAGTGGAATTTTCTGAAAAAATGATTAGGTGTCATAACAGCGAGAAAACCAGAGTGATCTGCCCAGGCCTGTCTGATGTTAACTGGACTGCAATCATCCCATACCTTGTCATTCTTTGGGAGAGCAGTGAATTATGCGTTAGCTCTGGGAGGAGAGGGGCCCAAACATGCCAGTGAGCTGAAAGAGCACTCTGATTTCACGGTGCTCTAGGAGATCCCCTCCTTCCCCTCATAGACATTGGCACACCCCAACCACACCTCATCAGCAGCATGTTTCACCAGCCCCTCCCTGACATGGATCACCGGCATTGGGGACCTCCTAATGGGTCCCCCTTCACAGCACCCGATATGCCCCCCCCCCACCATAGCCCCTGCTCAGGCACCACTCCTTTGGCAGTGTCCCAGGAAGACTGACAGTGCCCAACTGGCACTGCCAGGGTGCAAACTGGACACTGCCAGGTGGGCTCTGCCCAGCCATGTCCACTAATGGAGACCAGTAGTGATTCTCATCCAGGCTCGCGCCATGTCCAATGGTCAGAAGACCTCAGGAGAATTTGGTATCAAATAAGCTGAACATATATAAATATTACCTTAAATATACTAATTGACCAAACTTAATTTGTTTTTACTTGAACATTGGAGGCTGGGGGGACCTGATAAAACTTACAAATTATGAGGGGTATGAATAGAATGTCAGAATCTTTTTCCCCCAGGGTAGAACTATCAATTATTCAGGGACGTAGGTTATAGGTAAAAGGGGGAAAGTTTAAAGGAGATGTAAGAAGCAGGTTTCTTTTTACATAGAGGCTGGTAAGTGCCTGGAATGCACTGCCAGGCAAGGTGGGAGAAGCAGATAGAACAGCAATGTTTAAGGGACATCTTGACAGATATAGGAAAAGGCAAGGAATAGATGGATAGGGACCATGTAGAGGCAAAATTTCTTTGTTAAAATCTTTGTTAAATCATGTACCGGTGCAGGTTTTGTGGGCTGAAGGCCTGTTCCTGTGCTGTACATTATTTGCTCTACATCTGCCAGAGTTTGTGATGTGATTGGGCATTCTGTCCCATCATGCCAACTGTGCAATAATACCACTCCAATCTCGTAGAGCGAGGCAGCACAGGTGACAATGAGTGGTCTCAGGGGGTCATTTCTTGACAGTAATTGTTGTTTGACATTTACAAAGGCTTCCTCTTCTGGCATTTTCCATGACCATTTCTGATGTTTTAAGCAGTTTGTGGCAGAGTGACAACAGGGGCACAAATGTTCCATATGAATTTATGGTAGTAACTTGTAAGCCCAAGGAAAGACTGGCTTCATTGTTCCTTGGAGTTGGAGCCCCTTTTTGTAGACTTCACCTTCTCTTTGACAGGGTGTAAACCATTCTTGTCAATTTTGTCTCAAAAGTACATTCCCTCATTAACAAGGAATGCACATTTTTCCCTTTTTCATTGGACACCAGCCTCACAAGAAGTTATGAAACCTCCTCCAAACTCTCCAAATATTCCTTTGCAGTTGTCCCTGAGATTAAAATGCCATCCAGATAGACTGCCACTCTGGGTGCCCCTTGAAGGATGTTCCTCAGCACCCTTTGAAAAATGGCACAAGCTGGAGATGTCCCAAAGACCTGGCAAGTATACTCACAGTCCTTTGTGAGTACTTATAATGACATACTTCCTGGAGGATGCCTCAAGATCCAGTTGGAGATAGGCATGACTCGTATCTAATTTGGAAAATATGTGACCATCAGCCACTCTTCTATGTATGACTGAAGGTATCTACTTAAATGGGAAACTCTGTTGACCATCAATTTATGATCCCCAAAGAAACAGACCAGACTGTCAGGTTTTAAAACTGGGAATACTGGTGTGGCTCATTCAACAAATTGCACTGGGTGTACAATGCCAAGTTCCCCTAGAAAGTCCAATTCAGTCTCTGCTTTGGCACTTAGGGTATTTATCTAAGGCACATAGACCAGTCATGCCTAAAAGTATTTAGGTCAGGCCATGTAGATCTTGGCCCTAGCACCTCTAATCTTGCCGAGGCTTTCTTGGAACACTTCGGGATACTTTACAGTGATTTTGTATAAATTGCCAGTACCCATTTTAAAGATCTGTTGCCATTCGCGGCAGATTTACTGTAGCCAATCCTTTCCCAAAAGGCTGGGCCCTGGTTCTTATAATACTATTAGGGGGAGTCAGACTGTCTGTTGCCTGTGAATAACTGGGGTTACGGTGGTTCCAACAATACGCAAGGGTTCCCCAGTGCATGTGGCCAATCTCACCTTAGTGTCCTGCAGGCTTAAAGACAAGATGCCCATTGGAGTCGCCTAAACGTCAACTCCTCAATACTAGTTGCAGCAGCTTGTACATCTACGTCCATGTTTAGGGGGTGGTCATTTGCCTAGAGTTCCATCGTGAATGGAGCCACTGTGGGAGATGCAAGATAGCTGCATCAATTCCTCATCCTCAGGCTGGTTTATTTTGAAAAGCCTTGTCCTGAGTTGGCTTTGCCCTTTGGCCTAGGTGGCACGCATTTTGCCTGTTTTGATAGCCTTGTCTGGAGCAGACCCTATTACTACAAGTGCAACATGGATGTGCTTTCTCCTCACTGCATTGTGGAGGGAATTCCCATCCAGTTTTGGAACCCTGCAGCCTCCAACCCCAATCACCCTTTCTTGACAGCAAATGGGAGACGCGTGCATTACCCACTGCAGACTTGATTCTTCAGTTTGGGAGTCACCCAAGGCTGAGGAGGGTGCCATCTATGGACCCCTGAAGCTCCTCTTTTTCTGTGTTTACATGGGAAAGGGCCAGTTCTGTGGCTTTTTTTTATCCAGAGTTGTTTCAGTCAGTAGCTTCCTTTGGACTGTAATGTTATTATTAATCCCACATACTAAACAATCCCTTAATATTTCCAGAAGAGCTGATCCGTACACAGTGATCCACTACTTTCAGCTGGCTGGTCAAGAATTCAGTGGCTGCTTCCCCAGGGAGCCTACTTACTGTGCCAAATCTGTAACATTGCTATATATATGAGCTATGAGGAGAGGCTGAATAAACTGGGCTTGTACTCGTTAGAGTTTAGAAGAATGAGAGGAGATCTCATTGAGACGTATAAGATGATGAATGGGATGGATAGGATAGAGGTGGAAAGACTCTTCCCGCTCAAAAAAGACAATAGGACTAGGGGGCACAGCCTCAAGATAAAAGGGGGGCGGTTTAGAACGGAGTTGAGGAGGAACTTCTTCACTCAAAGGGTGGTGAATCTCTGGAATTCTCTGCCCGTTGAAGTGGTGGAGGCTGCCTCGCTAAATATTTTTAAGACGCGGGTTGATGGGTTTTTGATAGGAGAGGGGATTAAGGGTTATGGGGAGAGGGCGGGAAAGTGGAACTGAGCCACGACAGATCAGCCATGATCTTATTGAATGGCGGGGCAGGCTCGAAGGGCTGGATGGCCTACTCCTGCTCCTATTTCTTATGTTCTTATGTTCTTATAACAGATGGTTTAGGGTCACAGTGGTCCCATACCATATCTACCTATTCAACAAAAGATTTAGAATCCAGAGTGCCAGGTTGGCTAAACCTTTTATGATACTGAAAGATAGGGCTCCACAAGTGGTCAAGAGGACTTTTTGCCAGTCATCCTCTTCTATCCCAGTTACCCAGAATAAATATCCCATTCTTTCAGTACACTGGGGACAATCCTCCATACTTGCATAAATTTCCAGATTCCCAAACAGCGGAAGTTTCAGTATCTCCCTATCACTGTCTTACTGGGTTTGTTGAAAAGCAAGGCTATCCAAAACTTTTCTTGTTCTTGGTCGCCAATGTAATAACGCAGGAAACCTGACTGGAAAGGAACATCATTTATTTGCATAACGTAAAGTAAAAGCACTACCGTGATGTCCACACACTAGCCTCTGCCTTGGACTGAAAGTTCAGCAAGATCAGTCCTGGGTCTTCCTTAGCTAGGACTCAGGTAATGAGTTTCAGCTAGGATAGCCATTACCTGTTACCAGGGGAACTCATATTCAATAAGCCCCACAAGGAGATCAATTAGTGATTCCTATGGGGCCTCATGGGGATTATCATAATTTAACTTATCGTAGTTTAACTTAATGCAGAGTTAGAACAGACTCCATTTTTGCTGGAGCAAGGTCCATCTCCGGCAGTGAGTTTTTAAGAGTAGATGTGAATGTGCATAAAAGGTGGATATGACCCATCGAACTCTCAGGTTTCAAGTTATTTAAATCTCCTGCTCTTTAAGTTTTGAAAAAGAAACACCCAACTATGAACCTGGGTGGGATTTTCCATGATGTGGAGATGTTGGCATTGAACTCGGGTAAACACAGTAAGAAGTCTCCCAACACCAATTTGAAGTCCAACGGGTTTATTTGATAGTAAATGCCACAAGCTATCAGAATGCTGTTCCTTCATCTGGTAAGTGAAGAGTTCTGATCAGAAACAGGGCATATAAATGCACACACAGTTTACAGAATACTGATTAGAATGTGAGTTTTTACAGTTAATCTGCTATTCAAGTCTTAAAGGTGCAGACAATGTGAGTGGAGATAGTATTAAGCATAGGTTAAAGAGATGTGTTTTGTCTCCAGACAGGACAATAAGTGAGATGTTGTAAGTTCAGGCAAGTCATGGGGGTTACAGATAGTGTGACATGAACTCAAGATCCTGGTTGAGGCCGTCCTCATGTGTGCAGAACTTGGCTATCACTTTCTGCCCAGCGACTCTGTGCTGTTGTATGTCACAAAGGCCACCTTGGAGAATGTTTACCCAAAGGTCAGAGGCCGAATGCCCGTGACCACTGAAGTGTTCGCCAACAGGAAGGGAACAGTCTTGCCTGATGATTGTCAAGCAGTGTTCATTCATCCGTTATCGTAGTGTCTGCATGGTCTCCCCAATGTACCATGCTTCGGGACATCCTTTCCTGCAGCGTATCAGATAGACAACGTTGGCCGAGTTGCAAGTGTATGTACCATGTACCTGGTGAATGGTATTTTCACATGTGATGATGGCATCCATGTTGATGATCCGGTATGTCTTTCAGAGGTTGCTGTGGCAGGGTTGTGTGGTGTTGTGGTCACTGTTCTCCTGAAGGCTGGGTAATTTGCTGCAGACAATTGTCTGTTTGAGGTTGTATGGTTGTTTGAAGGCAAGAAGTGGGGGTGTGGGGATAGCCCTGGCGAGATGGTCATCTTCATCAATGACATGTTGAAGACTCTGGAGAAGATGTCGTAGCTTCTCCGCTCCGGGGAAATACTGGACGACGAAGGGTACTCTGTCCACTGTGTCCCATGTTTGTCTTCTGAGGAGGTCAGTGCGGTTTTTTGCTGTGGCGCATCGGAGCTGTCGATCGATGAGTCGAGCGCCATATCCTGTTCTTATGTGGGCCTCTTTCAGTGTCTGGAGGTGTCTGTCACGATCCTCCTCATCTGAGCAAATCCTGTGTATACGGAGGGCTTGTCCGTCGGCAATGTTTTCTTTAACGTGTTTAGGGTGGAAGCTGGAGAAGTGGAGCATTGTGAGGTTATCCGTGGGCTTGCGGTACAGTGAGATGCTGATGTGACCGTCCTTGATGGAGATGCGTGTGTCCAAGAATACAACCAATTCCGGAGAATAGTCCATGGTGAGTCTGGTGGGGTGGGACTTGTTGATGTCATCATATAGTTGTTTTGGTGATTGTTCACCATGAATCCAAAGGAAGTAAATGTTATCGATGTATCTAGTGTATAGCATCAGTTGAAGATCCTGTACGGTGAAGAGGTCTTGTTCAAACCTGTGCATGAAGATGTTGGCATATTGAGGTGCGAATTTGGTCCCCATGGCTGTTCCGTGTGTCTGAATGAAAAACTTGTTGTTGAAGGTGAAGACATTGTGGTCTAGGATAAAGCGGATGAATTGTAAAATTGCATCTGGAAACTGGCAGTTGTCAGCGTTGAATACTGAGGCAGTTGCAGCAATGCCATCGTCATGGGGGATGTTAGTGTAGAGTGCCAAGACATCCATTGTGATGAGGAGTGTCCCTGGTTCAACTGCTCCATGTGTGCTGAATTTCTGTTAGAAGTCCGTAGTGTCACGACAAAAGCTGGGGGTTCTTTGTACAATGGGTTTCAGGATATCCTCGACGTAGCTGGAGACGTTCTTGCACAGGATCCCATTGCCCAATGTGTTTGCCTTATTTATCTTTGGGAGGCAGTAAAGTTCTCCAACGCAGGGAGTACGTGGGATGAGAACACAGAACATGCTCTGAAGGTCCGGATCAAAGGTCTTGATCAGATTGTTGAGTTGACGGGTGTGTTCTTTGGTCGGATCTACGGGTAACTGTTTGTAGTGTTCCTCGTTCAGTTGTCAGTACACTTCTTTGCAGCAATCCGTTCTGTTCAGAATAACGATGGCCCTTCCTTTGTCTGCTGGTTTGATGACAATGTTGCAGTTGGTCTTGAGAATGTGGATGGCATTGCATTGTGCTTGGGTGATCGGGGCTAGGAGAACAGTGACCACAACATCACACAACCCTGCCACAGCAACCTCTGCAAGACATGCCAGATCATCGACATGGATACCATCATCTCACGTGAGAGCACCATCCACCAGGTACTCAGCACATATTCTTGCAAGTCAGCCAACATTGTCTACCTAATACGCTGCAGGAAAGGATGTCCCGAAGCATGGTACATTGGGGAGACCATGCAGACGCTACGACAACGGATGAATGAACACCGCTCGACAATCATCAGGCAAGACTGTTCCCTTCCTGTTGGCGAACACTTCAGTGGTCACAGGCATTTGGCCTCTGATCTTCGGGTAAACATTCTCCAAAGTGGCCTTCACGACATACAACAGCGCAGAGTCGTTGAGCAGAAACTGATAGCCAAGTTCTGCACACATGAGGACAGCCTCAACCAGGATCTTGGGTTCATGTCACACTATCTGTAACCCCCATGGCTTGCCTGAACTTGCAACATCTCACTTATTGTCCTGTCTGGAGACAAAACATCTCTTTAACCTATGCTTAATGCTATCTCCACTCACATTGTCTGCACCTTTAAGACTTGAATAGCAGATTAGCTGTAAAGACTTGCATTCTAATCAGTATTCTATAAACTGTGTGTGCCTTTATATGCCCTGTTTCTGATCAAAATCCTCCACTCACTTGACAAAGGGGCAGAGCCCCGAAAGCTTGTGGTGTTTACTATCAAATAAACCTGTTGGACTTTAATCTGGTGTTGTGAGACTTCTTACTGGGATTTTCCACTCAGGGTGCTGAGTAGGTGGGAAAGGTGCCATGAATCCTGCCGGCCAGTGTGATGGGTTTCCATGGCAGATTGTCTTTAGAGGAGTCTTATCAAACTCAGAGTTAATTCTGTTCCTCTCTCCACAGATGCTGCTGGACCAACTGAGTTTTCCCAGCACTCTGTTTTTATTTCCGGTCTTCGCAGTATTTTGCCTTGATACCCACTAGATAAATGTCTGCTTGGTGCTAAATCAGAATGGTGGGTATTCGAATTGGGCACAGTGGGGTTGCTAGTGGCTTGCTGACCAGTGGTTGTGCCACTGTCACGAGCGTTAAATTCAATTTTAATGTTTCTACTTGATATTATTTTTGCTGCTGTTGTATATCAGAAACAAAAAGTTAAATATTTTCAAGTAGCTGATTGATCTTTCAGCTTAATGATAGTTTCTGTATCTTTTCAAACTTAAGGGGAAGAAAGGAACCCAAAATTAACCTTTAGGGAAATACTTCAAATACATCCATGACCCAAATCTGAACTCTGTCTCAAAAGCTGTCTGGTTGTGTGATGTGAGGTCTGTTGATTGTTTGTTCCATGTTGTCGCCTGTGGCCATAGTTATTTTCTATCTTATCAGGTCAAAATAAAGTAATGCTAATAATAAAGGGATTGCTGCCCATCATGTCAACCAGGCAGTGTTTTCTTTTTTATGTGCTGCAGCATGAAGAGACGAGAAAAAATAAGTGAATCTACGCATTTTTACCCCAGTCTCCCCACCCCAAGGCATTCCGCATTTAACTCCCCTGCTCAGTACCTGATCTCCCACCAGGTTTGACAGCACCCTCCAGTTGACTGACGACCCAAGCACTACCACAGCAACCAAAAACATTAATCAACTGCAACAGATTTCATTTCTTCAATAGAGCCACGAGAAAAGGCCCGTGCAGGTCTATGTCAGATCCCCTGGAAGCGGCAACGTAACATCAATGCCATGTTCAAACCCAGAAGAGCCCCACATTAAAGATAGCAACTTCCAAGCTGGCTGATGGTACCTATGGAGAATTGAACAAATAAATAGTGAGATTCTACAGGGCTAGTCATATGACAACCACATGTGCCAGTGAGCAAGCTGCCAATATGTTCAAAATGCCCTTCCTCGTACAAACTAGGTCTAGAGGTGCCCTCCTGCAGTCATCAGCAAGGGTCTCTAAGCTAATCATTGTGTGCTGTGTTCCGCATAACATTGTGTATGATCTCAAGATCAAGGTGGAAACAGCCACTCACCATCTGATGAGATTCCAAAGAAGAGAAGGAGGAAGAATATAAAAATGGACCAAAGCTAGATTATTCAATCACTTTGCTGCTTGGGATGCCAGGAATGTCCTCATAGTTCACTAGTTCAGTTAGTCACTTGCATTCCTACATTCCCTCTCCACTAACTCCACTGATACAAAATAAGTAGCCATCTACCCATTCCTTATGCGCCAATTGGTCTCAAAGTACGCATGTCCTCATATTTGTCATCAAACAATAGAAAAACTCAGTCATCAGGCAAGAACGGTGAACATAGGAAAGTGAAGCAAGTTAATACATGTTATGTGAATAGATCAATAAGTGAAACTTACTAATACAGCACTTTTATAAACACTCATGTGTGGACACTCAGTGACCAGCAAAGCTTTTTCATCCCTTTCCCTACAACTTCTGCATGGTGCAATTCCCGTGGCTTCAGCAGAATTGGATGCAGACTTCTCTATTCCTTGTTCTGATTTCTAAGACTCTCATGTCGATGACCTTTTGGTGTTGGAGCTGTCAAGGCCCTGTTAAAGATTGCTCCACCTATGCAGGGACAGACTTAGCCATAAGGAGCAGGCAACATGTTGGGTACTGGTTGAAGGAACTGCAATGGGTGAGATGTGGGAAAACTGTAAATGGAGTAACCAATTCCATGTTTCATTTTACCATCTTCTTTGTCATGCTCATGTTCTATTGGTGTAAAACTGATTAGGAAGATGGACTCTCCTTTTTTTGAAAAAAAGAAGCATTGACTGAATTTATCTTAGCAAAACAGATAAAAGAGGATAACGTGACTTTTTTGGTGGTTCTATACAGACAAGGACTAACTCATATCTGAACATGGCTCTATACAATTATTAAAAAGTAAATGTCCTTGTGGAGAACCTTCAATTGAAGAGAATCCAGAATGCAATGAGCTCATTGGGGAATTTACAGATACTTTTGCCTGAATATTTATAGAAACTCAAATATGAAGGTCACCCCCGGACTTGGTGTCTGGACACTTGAAATCTGAAAAAAGGGAGTGTGAAGGAACCATTTTATCACAAACAGGCATAAACTACTGTCATTCATTCCTCATTGTGTAACAATGGCTAAACCATTGAATCATTTGTTTGGCAATTGAATGTATCTGTTGGAATACAGCTATACCGTCATCACGTGACTGAAACGAGGCAGAAATAGCCAATACTGTATTAATCCACAAGGGCAGTCTGGCGGGTCAGCCTGGGAGCAACACTGACAAAGGATGAGATTTTGCCCAGCAAAAGAAACCCTGCCTTGGAAAGAGAATCGGGTAGTAAAGAAGCATTCATTTGTTTCACGTGCAAGACTATATTTCTTCACTGAAGAATTTGGCAATTATTCCAACTGAAAAAGACAGGAACATTTAACCTCTTTTGTCATTAGTAAACCAAGAGAAATTCCTTAAGCCTTGCAACATTTCAATGACATTCCCTGTTAGTAATCTCAGTGCAGTTTCATTTTTAGAAATCAAGTGTGTGTGTGTGTGTGTGTGTGTGTGTGTGTGTGTGTGTGTGTGTGTGTGTGTGTGTGTGCGTGTGTGCGCACTTTCAGTTCTTGTGAAAAAGGTTAAGTTTTTCTTTTAAAAATTACAAAATAGCCTGTGTTGTGTCTGATCTTTAAGTCAAGAAGTGGAAATGCCAGTGTGGGACCGAGGTGGGCATAGTAAGAAGTCTCACAACACCAGGTTAAAGTCCAACGGGTTTATTTGGAATCACAAGCTTTCGGAGCACTGCCCTTTATCGCTTGATAAACCTGATGTTGTGAGACTTCCTACTTTAAAGTCAAAGCACTCAAAATGATAAAAAGGCATTCATTCTCTAATGTCCATCTTGTTGCAACCAGCTGGGAGGTGACAAAAGGGGGATTTTATCCAATCGGTAATTTCTGCCACCTAGATCAGTTCTATATCACTCCTACCACATTGCAGGAGAGTAGCCTGAAGGGGATTAGTGATGCCTTGTGAGGTATCTCGGCTTTATGACTGATACCCCAATGTGTTCATGCCTGACATTTCTCCATTAAGCAGACAAGAAATCACAGTGAGTCTCATGCTCGCCAAAGTTTGCTACTAGTTTGAAAGTTTAAAAGTTTGGTTTGGCTGTTATGACTGAAGTTCTAGGAAATGTGAAGAAGATGATGACACATAACCCAAACAAACTCAGGATAGACCAGGATCTTCCTCGTCTACGTTGCTCATCTACTCAACCTCATTTGTGACACATCATGGGGTGAGCCAAATTACAATCCTCTTCTGTTACAGAACTTCTGCTGCCACCAACCACAACTCCATCATTTTAGAGATACCATCTAGGTCTTGGACTTTTCCATGCCAGCCTTCAGTGTTACTTCAATTTTTTAAAGGATTAAATTAGAAGCAAATTGTCCATCGTTGCAGCTCTCCTATTTAAACTTGTCTTCTGGCCCTTTAGCAAAAATTACTCTTAGTCTCTGAGAGAGCATTACAGGTCCTATTTTGTTTTTGGTAATATAAACGTAGAAATATACAAAGATCTATAGTACAGAAGGTGGCCATTTCAGTCCATTGTGTCAGTGCCAGCTCATAATGAATTATCCAGCCTAATCTCACTTTATAGCTGTTTGTCTATCGCCCTGTTGGTTAAAGCAGCACAAATCCATATCCAAGTGTTTTTCAAATGTGTTGAGGATTTCTGCATCTATCAGTGTTTCAGGCAATGAATTGCGAGCCCCCATCATCCTTTGGGGGAGATAAATTATTCAACTCCCCCCTCAACATTTAGGGAAGGCAGTGTCCTACTGACATTGTTGCTGGACTAGTGATCCAGAAACCCAGGGTATTGCTCTGGAGACCTGGGTTCGAATCCCACTATGGTAGGTGGTGCAATTAGAATTCAGTTTTTAAAATATTTGGAATTAAAAGTCAAAGGAAAACCACAAAACAATTGTAAAAACCCAGCTGGTTCATTAAAGTCCTTTAGGGAAGGAAATCTGCCATCATTATGTGGTCTGGATTAGGCCACTTGATCCATCGAATCTGCTCTGCCATTCAATCATGGCTGATATTTTTCTCATCCCCAATATCCTGCCTTTTCTCCATAACCCCTGATCCCCTTATTAATCAAGAACCTATATATCTCTGTCTTAAAGACACTCAATGACCTGGCCTCCACAACCTTCTGCGGCAAATAATTCTAGCTAAAGAAATTCCTCTTCATCTCTGTTTTAAAGGATTGTCCCTTTAGCCTGAGGTTGTGCCCTCAGGTTCCAGTTTTTCCTACTAGTGGAAACATTCTCTCCATATCCACTCTATCCAGGCCTCGCAGTATCCTGTAAGTTTCAATAAGACCCGCCCCCCCACCCCCCCCGCATCCTTCTCAACTCCAACAAGTTAGACCCAGAGTTTCAACTGTTCTTCAAACGACAAGCTCTTCATTCCAGGGATCATTCTTGTGAATCTCCTGTGGATCCTTTCCAGAACCAGTGCATCCTTCCTTAGATATGGGGCCCAAAATTGTTCACAATACTCCAAATGGGGTCTGACTAGAGCCTTATGCAGCCTCAAAAGTACATCCCTGCTCTTGTATTCCAACCCTTTCGACATGAATGCTAACACTGCATTTGCCTTCCTAACTTTCGACTGAACCTGCATGTTAACCGTAAGAGAATCTTGAACAAACTCCAAGTCCCTTTGTGTTTCTGATTTTCTCAGCATTTTCTCATTTAGAAAATAGTCTATGCCTCCATTCCTGCTTCCAAAGTGCATAACCTCACACTATAAACAAGCAAATAATTGATGCGTGCAAAAACGGAACGGCGATAATTATGGGGGATTTTAATCTGCATATTGAGTAGATGCCCGAAGTCGGACGCGATGGGCTTGAGGAAGAGTTCTTGGAATGCTGTTGGGATAGTTTCCTTGAACAGTGTGTGATGGAACCTATGAGGGAGCGAGCTAGCTTACATCTGGTGCTGTGTAACGAGGCAGGTAGAATTAGGGATCTTCTTGTGAGGGATCCTCTTGGGACAAGTGATCACAGTATGATTGAATTTCTGATGCAGATGGAGGATGAGAAAGTGGGGTCCCGAACCTGTGTCCTCTGTTTGAACAGAGGGGAGTATGATAGGATGACAGCGGAATTGGCGAATGTAGATTGGGGACGCATATTGGTTGGTAGGACGGCTGAGGAACAGTGGAGGATTTTTAAGGAGATCTTTTTCGGTACTCAGCAGAAATATATTCCGATGGTAAAGAAGGACTGTAGGAGAAGGGATAACCAGCCGTGGTTATCTAAGGAAACAAAGGAGAGTATTAAATTAAAAGCTGATGCGATCAGAGCGGATAAAAATTGTGGGCGATTAGAAGATTGCGAAAGATTTAAAAATCAACAAAGAATGACTGAGAAGGTGATAAAGAAAGGAAAGGTAGAGTATGAAGCTAAACTAACTCTAAATATAAAAAATGACAGTAAAAGTTTTTACAAATGTATAAAGAAGAAGAGACTAGCAAGAGTAAATGTTGGACCCTTAGAGGATGAGAGGAGGGATTTAGCGGTGGGCAATGAGGAAATGGCTGAGGCATTAAATAAGTTTTTTGCCTCGGTCTTCACGGAGGAGGACACAAATAGTTTGCCGGATATTGAAGATAGAAGGATGGTAGGAGTTGAGGGCCTTAATGCGATTACTGTCACTAGAGAGGTAGTGCTTGGTAGACTAACAGGACTGATGGTGGACAAGTCCCCGGGACCAGATGGAATGCATCCCAGGGTTCTGAAAGAAATGGCAGCGATGATAACGGAGGCCTTAGTAATTATTTATCAAAATTCGCTGGACTTCGGGGAAGTGCAGGAAGATTGAAAAACGGCTAATGTTACGCCGCTGTTTAAAAAAGGTAGCAGACAAAAGGCAGGGAATTATAGGCCGGTTAGTTTAACGTCTGTAGTTGGAAAAATGCTAGAATCCGTCATCAAAGAAGAAATAGCGAGGCATCTAGAAAAGAATCATTTGATAGAGCACAGGCAGCACAGATTCGTTAAGGGGAAGTCGTGTTTGACAAATTTATTGGATTTCTATGAGGATGTGACCAGTGCGGTAGACAGAGGGGAACTGGTGGATATGGTGTTTTTAGATTTCCAAAAGGCATTTGATAAGGTGCCTCACAAAAGGTTGCTGCAAAAGGATAGGTTGCACAGATTTGGGGGTAAGGTGTTAGCGTGGATAGAGGATTGGTTGTCTAACAGGAAGCAGAGAGTTGGAATCAATGGGTGCTATTCTGGTTGGCAATTGGTCTCTAGTGGAGTGCTGCAGGGATCGGTGCTGGGGCCTCAACTGTTTACCTTTTACATAGATGATCTGGAGGAGGGGGCTGAGTGTAGGGTAGCGAAATTTGCTGATGATACGAAGATGAGTGGAAAAGCAAATTGCGTGGAGGGTGTGGAAAGTCTGCAGAGGGATCTGGATAGGCTGAACGAGTGGGCGAGGACCTGGCAGATGGAGTACAATGTTAGCAAGTGTGAGGTTATCCACTTTGGTAGAAGTAATAGTAAGAGGGCTTATTATTTAAAAGGCGAAAAGCTGCAGCATGCTACGGTGCAGAGGGACCTGGGGGTCCTTGTGCACGAATCGCAAAAACTCAGTCTGCAGGTGCAGCAGGTGATCAAGAAGGCGAATGGAATGTTGGCCTTTATAGCGAGGGGGATAGAATATAAAAGTAGGGAGGTCTTGCTGCAACTGTACAGGTTACTGGTGAGGCCGCAGCTGGAGTACTGTGTGCGGTTTTGGTCGCCGCACTTGTGGAAGGATATATTGGCCTTGGAGGGAGTGCAGAGGAGGTTCACTAGGCTGATACTGGAGATGAGGGGGTTGGACTATGAAGAGAGACTGAATAGACTGGGTTGTACTCATTGGAGTTTAGAAGGCTGAGGGGGGATCTTATAGAGACATATAAGATAATGAAGGGGATGGATAGGGTAGAGGTAGAGAGATTCTTCCCGCTCAGAAAGGACAGCAGGACTAGAGGGCACAGCCTCAAGATAAGGGGGGGGCAGTTTAGATCAGAGTTGAGGAGGAACCTCTTCACTCAAAGGGTGGTGAATCTCTGGAATTCTCTGCCCGTTGAAGTGGTGGAGGCTGCCTCGCTAAATATATTTAAGTCACGGGTAGATAGGTTTCTGATAGATAAGGGAATTAAGGGTTATGGGGAGAAAGCGGGAAAGTGGAACTGAGCCACTTCAGATCAGCCATGATCTTATTGAATGGGGGGGCAGGCTCAAAGGGCTAGATGGCCTGCTCCTGCTCCTATTTCTTATGTTCTTTTCCACATTGTATTCCACCTGCCACTTCTTTGTCCACTGTCCTAACCTTTCCAAGTCCTTCTGCAGCCTCCTGCCTCCTCAATACTACCTGTCCCTCCATATTTGACTTCAGATCCATAACAATGTGGTTGACTCTTCAATGCTCTCAGGGATGAGCAATAAATGCTGGTCCAGCCAGTGATGCCCACATCTCATGAACAAATAAAAAAAAATCTCCTAGCAATAACTTAAAATCCATGGTCTCTTTGCTGTTGCCCATTCTGCTAATGGAAATTGCTGCTTTCTTACCTGGGCCCCTCATAATTGTATACATCTCAATTAAAGGCCTCAGCCTCCTCTGCTCAAAAGAAACACACCAATAATTTCACTCCATACCCAACTGTGACTGTTTTCCACCTTTAGTAAGAGGACATCTGTTCCTGTTCCTTGTTGTCCAAATATGCATTATCTTATATTGCACATTCGTATCCATCTGCCATTTGAATGCAATACAATGTATTTGTACAGTCCTGATATCAAACTGGCTCTTTGCTTCAGGGAAACAATTTCACTAATAACTTGCTGGGTGTAATCTTGATTTTATGCATTAATGGAAATACAAATTGGGAGAAATTAATATGGGCTGCTGATTTGCTATCATTTGTTTTACACTATCATTCAAAGTCAAAATGACCCCATTTGTGTTCAGAGATGGCCTGGTGGTGCTCAGATAAATGGTAAAATGCAGGCTCTAGTATGAATTTCAACAAACCCTGACATAATGTTGCCGTTTAATCACTTAACTTATAAACAGATACAAACTGTGTACAGGAAGAAATGTACAGCGAGTGGTGTTAAATACTAAGCCTGAGCAGCAGTGTCTAGGCTGAATGTTCCTGTTCTGGCATTGTGCCGAGGCTATAATCACTCTCCAGGTAAAGTCTAGAGCTCTCCAGGCACGATGTTGTGTTACTTTTAAAAGCAGTGACAGCAATGGTCAAACTGAATACTTGTAATTATTTCAGTTTCTTCAACTGTAAGATCTGGCTGCTATGAATACTAATGTGTATCACTGTGCACTCACAACAATCAATGTAAAAGCACAGCTTGGGTATCTAATTCTATGTGTCTGACATCAGGACACACAGGTGACATAGCTGCCTAGAATAACAAGACCATTCCCATTAACATCCATAGAGTCATCACATTGACACCATGGAAGGGAAAAGAAAAGGTTAGGTTTTAAGCAATCATTCGGTAATTGAGTTCACACACTCAATGATGATAGTCGTGCCAGTTTGAAACACACCCTGCAAAAGGACAGAGTTTATTACAGAATGCAAGGTACAGGCACTACTATGGTCTACAAACACTAGTCCCTGCCTGGACTACAGTTCAGCAGGCCCAGTCCTGGGCCTGCCTTATCAAAGGCACAGGTAATGTGTTCCACTGGGCCGACGCCGGTTACTAGGGGAACTCATATTCAACAAGCCCTTCGGGGATCATTTCTTTCCCTTTACACTCAGTGAGGAATAATATGTCAGATGTCTCTGCTTCACTAAAAAAAAACCTGCCACCTCCCAGAAGTCGAATTGCAGCCTCAGAGAAGGGCCAGGATGCAATTGGCAGTGGCTCTGAAGGTGGCTATACGGCCATGAGAATTTGTGAGTCAGGTTCCTATCAGGCTAGAGCAGGTGATATTTGGAACATCTTGATGTTCACCATCTACTGTAGCACCGACTGAAGCTCTGCTGGCACAGGGCTGAATACATCTCACTATTTCTTGTTGCAGAGAAGCAGGTGAAGCAAGAATGTGGATTTGTGAGGATAGAAAGCTATCCATGATGCAGGGTGTCATTGACTACACACAAAACACTTTGTCAATACTACATGTAAAGTAAAATATGTACTACAAGTGGAAGGGATTTGACCCTCTGTGGCCAGCCCATGTGTGAGCACACTCAGAGCACCTTGCAGGTCAATGTTCTGTATTCCAGTAGCAGCCATGTCTTTATTTTGTGGCTGTCTGCTGTCCTATCAGCATTTGTGCCAAAACAAAGGTTGACTATTGGGCCACAAGGATTAGCTGCTGACCAACTAGCTCATGACTCTGGTTGCAACCCGCACACATACACATGATGAAAGCCATGATCTCACATGGAACAGTCCATTATAGAATGCCTACAGTGCAGAGTGAGGCCATTCAGCCCATCAAACCTGCACCAATCACAATCCCATCCAGGCCCTATCACTACAACCCCATATTTTTACCTTGCTAATCCCCCTGACACTAAGGGGAAATTTAACATGACCAATCCACCGAACCCACAAATTTTTGGACTGTGGGAGGAAACCAGAGCACCCGGAGGAAACCCATGCAAACTTCACACAGACAGTGACCAAAGCCAGGATTGAACCCAGATCCCTGGTGCTGCGAGGCAGAAATGCTAATCACTGTGCACCAATTGACCAACACTGCAGTGCCTGGACTGCTCTGGAGGAGCTCTGTGGCACTTGACAGAATGCATGACAATGCATGTCTGCTGTGTGCAGCAGCACCTCATGAGGGCACAGCCTTTGCCACCAGGCATAAGATGAACTTCTGAGGAGAAAGAAGAATGAGCAGCAGGAAGGAGGGAGAAGGCAACCAACACATTTACTGGCTGTACTGTCCACGATTGAGTAATCCACTTTGGTGCAAGTGAACAAACTGCAATACCCCATTCCTAACCATCGCATTTCCTGTCCTCCCTCTGTCGCTGACCATCAGTGTTCTTTTGATCTTAATGCTAAAATAAAAAACAACACAAAATAAGCATTCCAAACCAAATTTAATCATCAAGCCAACCAATATTCCACATAGAAGTTGATTAATTATTATTTTGCTTTCTCTCCGTGTTTGTCTCCATCTGCCTTTGACCATCCTAGTCCTTCGATGCAATGTTACCTTTGTTCATCCAGCAGAAGGAACTCTTCAATTGGAAGCAATAAAATAAAACAAAAATTTACTCCAAAAAATAAAACAAAGAGAAAGGTTTGATAAAGAAACTTCCTAACTCCAAAGCCACACCTTGGCCATCCAAGCTCCCCACAATTCCCAACTGTTTCTTATTTACACTGAGTCAGCTGACCCTTATTGTATGTTATCACTGGTCACATTATAACAGATCCAATGTTATCATTGTTACATTCTAACAACCTTGATGCCTGCTGCAGAGATGACGGAAAGCTCTTGAGAGATTACAGATGACTTTGCTCTGGCACGAGGAATTCCAGCTTCTCAGCATGGGCAGCAGCAGTCTGAAGTGAACATAAGAACATAAGAAATAGGAGCAGGAGTAGGCCATCTAGCCCTTCGAGCCTGCCCCGCCATTCAATAAGATCATGGCTGATCTGTCGCTGCTCAGTTCCACTTTCCCGCCCTCTCCCCATAACCCTTAATCCCCTCTCTTATCAAAAACCCATCAACCCGCGTCTTAAAAATATTTAGCGAGGCAGCCTCCACCACTTCAACGGGCAGAGAATTCCAGAGATTCACCACCCTTTGAGTGAAGAAGTTCCTCCTCAACTCCGTTCTAAACTGCCCCCCCTTTATCTTGAGGCTGTGCCCCCTAGTCCTACTGTCCTTTCTGAGCGGGAAGAGTCTCTCCACCTCTATCCTATCCATCCCATTCATCATCTTATACGTCTCAATGAGATCTCCCCTCATTCTTCTAAACTCTAACGAGTACAAGCCTAGTTTATTCAGCCTCTCCTCATAGCTCAACCCCCTCAACTCCGGTATCAGCCTAGTAAACCTCCTCTGCACTCCCTCCAAGGCCAAAATATCCTTGCGCAGGTGCGGCGCCCAAAACTGCACACAGTACTCCAGCTGCGGCCTCACCAATGCCCTATACAGCTGCAGCAAGACCTCCCTACTTTTATATTCAATCCCCCTCGCTATGAAGGCCAGCATCCCATTCGCCTTCCTGACCATCTGCTGCACCTGCAAGCTGGGTTTTTGCGACTCATGCACAAGGACCCCGAGGTCCCTCTGCATCGTCGCCTGCTGCAGTTTTTCGCCCCGTAAGTAATAGTCCTTCCTACCATTATTCCTACCAAAGCGGACCACCTCACACTTGCCAACATTAAACTCCATTTGCCATTTCCTGGCCCATTCGCCCAGCCTATCTAGATCCTTCTGTAGACTCTCCACACCCTCCGCACAGTTTGCCGTTCCCCCAATCTTGGTGTCATCAGCAAATTTCGACACCATACACTCGGTTCCCTCCTCCAGATCATCTATATAAATGGTAAATAGCTGAGGCCCCAGCACCGACCCCTGGGGCACTCCACTAGTCACCATCCGCCAATCCGAATAGCACCCGTTGACCCCCACTCTCTGCCTCCTATTTGACAACCAATCCTCTATCCACACTAACACCCTACCCCCAACTCCATTAAGGATAAGTGGCTGGCCAACAGTCACCAACAAGGACATTGACTGAGAGACAGTAATAGGACGGTGCATCCGGTCTTCCCTTTCAAATTTAAATTCAGTTAATAAAACCGAGAATAGAAAGCTAATCCCAGTAATGGTGACTATGAAACTATCATTTATTGTCATAAAAACCTAGCAAGTTCGCTATTGTTCTTTAGGGAAAGAAATCTGTGGGTCTGACCCACATATGACTCCAGACCCAGAGAAATGTGATTGAATCTTAACTGCCCTCTGAAATGAATTAGCAAGCTATTCAGTTCAAGAACAGTTGGGAATGGGCAACAAGTGCTGGCCTTGCCAATGAAGCCCACATTTGATTAAAGAATTTTTTTTAATCTTGAGAGAAAACCACTATCAATATCCTGAGGGTTGCCATTGACCAGAAACTGAACTGAACTAGCCATATAAATAATGTGGCTATAAGAGCACATGAAAGGCTTGGAATCTTGTGATGAGTGACTCACCTCCTGACTCCCCAGAATCTGTCCACCATCGACAAGGCACAAGCCAGGAGTCTGATGGAATGTTCTCCAGTTGCCTGGATGGACACAGCTCCAAAAACACTCAAGAAGCTCAACATCCTCCAGGACAAAGCAGCTTGACTGGCACCCCATCCGCAATCATTCTTTCCCTCTGCCCCCAACGAACAGAGGCAACAGTGTGTACCATCTATATGATGCATTGCAGGAGCTCACCAAGGCTCCGTAGACAGCACTTTCAAAACTCATGACAACTACTGTTGAGGAGGACAGATTGATGGGAACAGGACTACCTGCAAGTTCCACTTCACATCACTCACCATCCCAACTTGGAACTATATTACTGTTCCATCACTGTGGCTCAATCAAAATCCTGAAACTCCATCCCTAACAGCACAGTAGGTGTACCTACACTACATGGACTGCAACACTCCATGAAGGCAGCTTACAACCACCTTCTCAAGTGCAACTAGGGTCGGGTAATAAATGCTGATTTAGCTACCGACACTCACATCCCATAACCGAATAAGAAAAATTGCCTTTGCCATTTATGCCTCAGAAATCATAATCGTAGGAACATCGAAGTGAGAAGCAGGCCCTTTGAGCCTGCTCCATCATTAATTTTGATCATAGCTTATCAATCTGGAACTCCAGCATTCTGAGTTTGTGTGGTAGTAAGATGACTTTCCATAACTCCAGTTTGAACTTCCACTGCAATCCCTAAATGATGGTGGCTTCTGCTTGTCTTGCAATGGGATCTGATACACCAATATTTAGCTTCTACACAGTTGAGCCCTCAAATGTTTTCATGGAGCTCTGCATCTCTTCCATGATGGAGAGGATGGATTCTGTGCAAAGCTCTGGTGTCAAGTTGGTGCCAGACTCTCCGTGCTATTTGCCAGTGACCCTTGACTTTCTTGTTAGCCTGCTAATCCACCAAACATTTCAACCTTCTTTTGTAGGCCACCTCAGTCCTCATCTGAGCTCTGTACAGCAGAACCCCTGTGAAACCTTACCCTCTGGCAAGCTGTCACATGTGTTACTCTTGTCCTCTGCCCAGCATCTCACCATTTTCTTATTCCAGCTTCTATTTGTCCTCTAAAATGTCAAATGTCTGAGCTGGTGGCTACACGTGAGAGTAAGTGATGGTGTTTCTTCTGCTTACCTGTCCTCCTAATCTTTCTTGCTTTCTACCATAACCTGGCCAGGTAGAAGTTCTTAGGTATCTAAATGGAGAAAGACATCAAGATGGTGTCTGTTGTGAGGAAAATGTGGGATGGGGGGCAGCAGGCGGGGGGTGGGGGGGAGTTTGGTGATAGAAAGAGGGCAACAGGGGTATGCTTATACCTTGCACATCTTGTAAATCAAAAGAGATTATGTACCAAGGAGTTAATGAGATGCTTGAAAGAGAGTTAGACTTGAGCATACTACCATGTGTGATAGTTTCAGCTCTTCCTATAGCACAGGCTCAGTTATGGCCACCCCAAAGATGGAGTATCTCATTTCCTAAACGAGTTTAAGTGCAGTCATGCCTATTTCTTCCTGCAGTTATTTACCAAGTTGGTGTTAGTGAGTGTTGTGCAATGTTTTGGATAAGGTGACTGCCATGTTTGAATAACTAGCAGTAAATGCAAACAGTGAGATGTGGGCATGAGTCTTTCAGCTGCAGGAGGGTGAGGTGAAGCTATGCTTGCGAGGCATGTTTGATCTTGTTAGTAGGGGATGTGTGGTGAATTGAGCAGCATGTGAGAGTAAAAAGAGAAAATGCTGGAAGTAGACAGCGGGGCTGACAGTATCTCTCAAGAGTGAAACAGAATAAACATTTCAGGTTTGTGACCTTTCATTAGAACTCAGAATGTTAGAAGTGTAAATTGGTTTTGATCAAATGAAGAAGGGGGGGAACGGAGTGGCAGTGGTGGAGGGATCTTAAAAGAACAAAATGTCTGATAGGTAGGAGAGATTAAAGGGCAGAAATATTCACAGTGTGATGCCAAAGGGAGTAGTAATGGGATAAATAAAGAAACAAAACATGCCTAGAGGAGGTGTGAATGGCAGCATAATGAATGACTGCCATCCAAAACCAAAGATAAGAGGATAAAAGAGAAAAACAACAAAGTTAAGGAAACAAAATAAGAAAAAAATTATGATCTAAACCTGCTGTACTTGATGTTGATTCTAAAAGACTGTAAAGTTTATATTATGGCTGAGGCTAGTGGTTCAGTTGTAAGGATGTGACATTTGAAGATTCTTTTACTGGTGTTGATCACTAGTGTGAGTTCATTCAACCTCCCAAGGCACCACTTCCAGTTCTTCAGGACTACACAGCACTGTTTTTGATTACTTTCAGATCCCATTACCTTCTCAAAGATACCTGGAGGATCTCCTGGCCCCTGTAAGTAGACCTCTGCTTCTGTCCGCCTCCTGTATCAAGTGGGGCATCACGTTGGCACAGTGCTTAGCAATGTGCCTCACAGTGCCGGGGACCTGAGTCCGATTCCTGGCTTGGGTCACTGTCTGTGCGGAGTCTGCATGTTCTCCCTGTGTCTGTATGGGTTTCCTCCGGGTTCTCAGGTTTCCTTCCACGGTCCGAAAGACGCATTGGTTAGGTGCATTGGCCATGCTAAATTTTTCCTCAGTGTACCCAAACAGGGAATCTTCTCAGTAAGTTCATTGCAGTGTTAATGTAAGCCTGTTTGTGACACTAATAAATAAACATAAACTTAAGATCTTCAGCACAAAATCGGAGAAGATTGGAATATGCTTTCAGGCACTATTACTCAATCTTTTGGTCAGATTCTCTACATAGCAACTTCAGATTCTCCACTTCCAACACTTGACCCAACCAGAATGCACCTCACTGTTAAGAGGTACAGTAAGTAGTCTCAGAAACCAGGTTAAAATCCAACAGGTTGATTTGGTAGCATGAGCTTTTGGAGCATTGTTCCTTCACCTGATGAAGGGGCAACACTCTGAAAGCTTGTGCTACCAAATGCACCTGTTGGACTTTAACCTGGTATCCTGAGACTACTTACTATGCCTACCCCAGTCCAATGCCAGCAACTCCATATCATGTTAAGAGATATAATCTGGTTTTACATAGCACGTTAGTTTTAAGTCACCTTGCATGAACTTGGACTGCCTGTTGGGGCATACAGCCATTCAATAGCACATTTAATATTCGACTACAAGCTATTACCACTTAAATTAGCAGCACAAAGTTTGCAAACTGCCTGCATTGGAAGGAGTGGCTGTGGGTTGATTGTGCATCGCGATCCCCATGCCCATTTTCAAGGCCATCAGACGATTTCCCCCTTTCAGTTGGGACCTTGATTTCAGAATCAAGCCACTCAATAACTTGAATTCTATAAGTTGATAATTATGTGAGGGAAAGCAATTGCTTCTGTAGACACACATTGCTGTGCATTTGCTCAATTATTTTTAGGTATTGCATCATTCTGAAATTATGAATTTTTAAGTGTAAATTCTGATTCTCTGAAATATTGGGGTAGAATACTATTTGTAATCATGGCAATCTGTTTATTTTGTTACAATAGAACATTCTAAAATATGATCCATAAATCAAAACTGCATCGTATGATCAGGTCGTGTAGTGATGTCCCAATAACATAGATCCCAGAACAATGAATGATAGTGCTATTAAATCGGTGGCAGGGAGACAACTGCGTGCTCTCTGCTTGCCAGTTAGGCAATCTCAATCCTTCACTGATTTCTGTATTTTTTTTACATTCTGTGTTGCTCTGTGCGTCTGTTTTACACAAGAGAAGACAGATTGCTAAACTGGTAATGGATTTCTGTAATAGTCTAGTTTTGTGAAGTAAGGTCAGGTGAGAGACCCATACTTCCATAGTTGGTATTGGTATGACTGGGCCTAATGACCTTTCCTGTTCTTGAAATTTCCAACTTCCTAATGTTACACTTCCCCCTACTGTAGCAGTGTGGGATTTCAGTGAATTGACTGATTCAGTGCACATAATGGTTATGTGTTGCTGTAGGTTCATGCCTGCTCAATTGTGACCAGAAAAATCCCAGTTCACATTGCAGAAAGGTTTGCTTACAGGAAAGTATCAACGATCCCAGAGATGAAAGGGTATTTCTCCTTTTGTGAAATCTGCTGTATTTACACAGATTAGCACCTACTGGTGAATTTTAAAATCACAACAATATTTGGTTCATTTCAAACATTCAAAACGTGAGATGAATAAAAGAACCAGCAAGGTGACAAGCTCACTTGACGACACACCATTAGGAGAGGCATGGTGGCACAGTGATAAGCAGTGCTGCCTCACAGCGCCAGGGACCCGCGTTCGATTCTCAGTTCGAGTTCCTGTCCATGACACATTGTCCCCATGTCTGCATGGGTTTCCTCCTGTTGCTCCGGTTTGCTCCCATAGTCCATGCTAAATTCTCTCTGTGTATCCGAACAGGCGCCAGAATGTACAGGATTTTCACAGTAACTTCATTGCAGTGTTAATGTAAACCTACTTGTGACATTAATAAATAAACTTTAAAAAATGTGCAGAATTTTACAGTTCCTCCCCCAACCACCTGGAGCAGGTTGGAGGCGGGTGAGCCCTGTAAAATTGGGCACCATGCTTACAGCATTGTCCCAGATGCCTAAACCCTTCCCCAGCTCAATTTTGCCAGCAGCTGAAGGGCCAACAAGATGTCTGCTCTCCTGCGGGCCAATTGAAACCTTAATTAGCCAATTAATGATTAGCACAGGGATTTTACTCATGGTGAGAGAGGTCAACATCAACTGTTCAGCCTGCCTGGTGGAGCATGAAAGCTAGTGGTCAAACAAAGTTAAGGATGCATGCCTCTTTTCCGGGCTGCCAGTGCCAACTGAAGACCCCCAAGGTATTCTACATCTGCAATTCCCTTCCTCCCAACCTACCCTGTTGACTCCAACCTCCCAACATCCCTCACCACCTACTTTTCCTCTTGGGACCTGCTGGCCTAGCGAGGCCTCTGACTTACCTTGAAACCCAGCTCCAAAGCAATGCATTTCCATTCAGGACTGCTGCTCCCAGTGGTGCTGCCAGGACCAGAGGGCAACTGGCCATTGACTGGCAGACCTCAAAGCTGGGACTTCCTTCCTGATAGGAGCTGAAGTGCTAGAGTCATACAGCAGAGAAACAGGCCCACTATGTCTATACCAACCATCAAACACCAACCTATACTAATTCCAATTACCAGCACTCAGACCAAAGCCTACTTTGTCTTGGCGATTTAAGTGCTCATTCAGGTGCTTCTTAAATATTGCAAGAGTACCTACTTCCACCGCCCTCTCCATTCCATATTTTCACCACTCTCTGGGTGAAAATTATTTTCCTCCAATGCCCTCTGAACCATTTAATCCACACCTTAAACCTATGCCCTTTCATTTTAGATATCTCAGCCATGGGGAAAAGATTCTTATGATCTATGCCTTTCATATTTTGCATACTTCTATCAGATCCCCCCTCAGCCTCCTCTGCTCCAGGGAAAAGAAACCCAGCCTATCCAATCTCTCCCCACAGCTGAAACTTTCCATCCCAGGCAAGTCTTGCTTCAAGCTATTTAATAACTCAAGCACTATTAAATGGCTGTAATATGAACTGGCTGACTGGGGACCCTTTGTCCATTAGCTTATCCCTGACTTTTGCATTGGGATGTGGCGTCAAGGTATATCCTTTGGCAAAAAGTAGAACAAATCCAATCCAGCCAATTATTGACTCATTAACCTCTTCTCAAATAGCTGGAAGATGATGTTGACAGTGCTGTCAAGTGACACTTACTCAGTAATAATCTGCTCACTGACACTCAGTTTTGGTCTACCAGGGCCACTCAGCACTTGACTTCATTACAGCCTTTGTCCAAACATAACCAAAAGAGTTGAATTCTAGAGGTTAGTTAAGAGTGACTGTCATTCACATCGAGGCACCATTTGATTGAGTGTGGCATCAAGCAGCAGCACTAAAACTTGAGTCAGTGGAAATCCAGGAGAAAACTCGCTACTGGTTGGAGTCATACCTGGCACAAAGGAAGGTGGCTGTTTGCAGGCAATAATCTCACGGGATGTTGGTGTTTATTGCAAGAGGAATGTAATATAAAATTAGGGAAGTTTTCCTGCAGCTATGTAGGCATTGGAGACAAGATTCTTTTCTCTCACAGATCATTAGACTTCCTCAAAAAGCAGTGGAGGCTGGGTCATTAAATTTATTTAAAGGTGAATTGGATTGATTTTTATTAGACAAGGGAGTCAAGGGTTATGGTGAGCAAGCAGAAAAATGGAGTTGAGGTCTCAATCCAATCAGCTCTGATCTTATTGAATTTTCTTTTGAGCTGCAGGAATTCCTCAGGGTAGTGTCCTAAGCCCAATATCTTCAGCTGCTTCAACAATTACCTTCCTTCCAACATGAAGTCAGAAGTGAGATGTTCATTTATGATTACACTGGGTTAAGAATGATTTGTAACCACGTCAGATTCTGTCCATCCAAGATGCAAAAAAACCTGGGTATCATTCAAGCTTGGGCACATAAATGGCAAGTAACATTCATGTCACAAGCAATGACCATCTCCAACAAGAGAGAATCCAACCATCACCTCCATTCCCATCTACCTTGCCATTCAATGGTAATATCATCACTGAATTCACTACTATCATCAGCCTGGGGGTTACTATTGACCAGAAACTGAACTGGACCAGCCATATCAATACTATAGCTATTATAGCACTTCAGAGACTGTGGATTCTGAGGCAAGCAACTCATCTCCTGTCTCCCCAAAACCTGTCCACCATCTACAAAGCGCAAGTCAGAAGTATGATGGAATATGCTCCACAGTCTTGGATGAGTGCAGCTCCAACATCATTCAAGAAACTGGACACTATCCAACACAAAGCAATCCACTTGACTGGCACCCTATCCACCACTTTCAACATTCACTTCCTCCACCACTGATGCACTGCGGCAGCAGTGTGTACCATCTGTAAGATGCACTGTGGCTACTCACCAAGATTCCTTCAACAGCTCCCTCCAAACTCATAAGCTCTACCACCTAAATGAACAGGGGCAGTAGATACATGGAACACTGTTAGCTGCAAGTTGCCTCCAAGGCACAAACCCCCATCCTGATTTTGAACTATATCTCTGTTCCTTCACAGTTGTAAGATCAAAATTCTGGAACTTGCTCCCCTACAGCACAATGGATGGGGCTGTGCCAGATGTCTGCAGCAACTCATGAATGAGGCCACCACAACCATCTTAAGGGCAATTAGGGATAGGTAACAAATGCTGACTTTGTCAGCAATGCCCATATCCCTTGAAACAATTAAAAAATACACTTGTATAGAACTCTGGCTAGTTACCCTTGGAGTATAGTGAATAGTTAATATCTACTCATTATAAAGGGGATATGGAACGACTGGATAAGTAAAATATTTACTGGAATGATACCAGAACTGAAAGCTTATACCTATCAGGAAAGATTGAACAACTGGGACTGTTTTCTCAAGTAAAAAGAAGGTGATCTGATAGAGATCTGTGTGATTATGAAAGAGGCTGGTAGGATACATGTCAAGGAGATGTAACTACCTTGTGGATGAGAGAGAACTAGAGGCCTTGAATATAAAATAGTCACAAATAAATCCAGCAGGAAATTCAGGAGAAATGTCTTTATCCAGAGAATATTAGAATGTGGAAACCACAAAATGTAGCTGGGGTGAATAGCATGGATGCATTTAAGGAGCAGTGAGATTAGTACAAAAGGAAAGAAGGAATAGAAGGATATGTTGATTGAATTAAATGAAAAATGGTGAGAGGAGGTTTGTGTGGAGCTTAAGCACCAGCATAAAGCAGTTGGGCCAAATGGCCTTTTTCTTGCACAGTAAATACTATGGCCGGAACTTTCTGGCTGTTCACATTGGCAAGATCTTCCGGTCCCACAGATGGCTCACCCCCACCACGGTTTCACAGTGGGGAGGGGTGCATTCAACAGGATACCCCGTTGACAATGGCGGGACCAGAAGATCCCACCACCGGCCAACGGCAGCCTGCCTCCCACCACCGCGAAACACACAACAGTTTGCAGGGTATATTTTGTCATGCATCTGGCCCTATGCTTTGTTCATCATCATAGAATATGAACGATTTTCTCCCGAGTTGAAAAGGCAGATTTGCGTCCAAAGGACTCTATTATTTGAGGAATAAACACACTATTTCCTTGGAAAGTGCCTGTTAGAATTTCAGCATGTACCATTAAAGGAAACTGTTTCTGAACTACCAATCTTATTCCATGATGAAGCCTTTAGTTAGGATTCAGGTTTTATAACAACATTATAACTTCCCCTTTGAGTTTACGTTTGTGCACTGGCGTGCCCATTGGAGGTAGGCTTTGAAGAAACTCTGGAGGGAATAAATTGTTAACATTGTTTACATTTATAGAATCAGTGCTGACATATTCTTTTAATTTGCCTGACAGCTTTTCTGAAGCTTTTTCATCAGATGCAAAACAAGCTTTCCAGTTAGTCTAACTTTGTTTTTGGGCTTCTCTTACCTCCCTTTTTTTTGCCCCACTAGCCAGCCCACCCTACTATTGTCATCATCACTAAACTTTAATATTCACACTGGCCTTGCGGGCTCCAGTCTTCCACATTTCACATGCTTCTGCTTCATCAGACACTGACCTGTAAATAAACCTGCCAATGTACATGATCAATAAAAGCAATCTAGACAGACACAAAATGAGTATTATTGTTACTATTATGGATAATGTTACAAAAATAGACTGATGGCACAGAAGGAATCCATTCAGCCTTTCATATCTGTGCCAGTTGAAAAAGAGTTATCCAGCACAAGTCCACCTTCAAGCTCTTGTTCCAGTTGGCTATAGCTCCTCAAGTGCACAGCTTTTAAATGCAATGAGAATTTCTGCCTCCGCCATCCTTCAGATGAAAAAAAATTGCACACCCCTAATCCTTCTACCCATTACTTTAAATCTCTGCCTCCTGGCTATTGACTTCTTTGCAAATAGGAAAAGGTACTGCTTGTCCACTGTATTTAGGCCCCTAATAATTCTATGCATCTGCCTCCTCTACTCCAAAGAAACCAATCCCAGTCCATCCAATCTTTCCTCAATTCTTGGCAGCATCCTTGTAAATCTCTTCAGTATCTTCTCTCGTGCATTCACAATCTCCTCATTATTCAGTGACCTGAACTGTACATGGTACTCCAGCTATGATTTAACTTGTGTTTTATATGGTTCTAGCATAGCCTCCTATTTCTCATATTCTTAGCCTCTGCCACTAAGGGTAAGTTTCTGCCCTGCTACCTTGAGGGATCAGTGGACATGTAGTCCAAGGTTCTTCTGTTCCTCTGCATTTCTTGGAACCCTACCCTTATTGTGTATGACTTTTACTTTCTTGTCCTCCCCAAATGTATTAACTCACATGTCTTCAGATCAAATTCCATTTTTTTGACCATTGATATCTTCCTGCAGTCCCTCATCATTTTCAACCACATGGTCATTGCCATTATCCGCAAACTTCGTAATCATGTCCCCTCTACTGAAATCTAGATCATTTATGTATATCACAAGCACCGTCTCTGCAGCCATGCACTACTCTCCAATTTTGTACTCACTACTATGTGGCACTGGGAGCAATTGGGAGGGTGGCAGTGTGGCACAGTCTTTAGCACTGCTGCCTCACAGCACCAGGAACTCAGATTCGATTCTGGCCTTGGGTGACTGTCAGTGTACAATCTGCACGTTCTCCCCATGTTTGCATGGGTTTCCTCCTGCAATCCAAAGATGTGCATCTTAAGTGAATCGGCCATACTAAATTGCCCCTTAGTGTTCCAAGATGTGATGGTTAGAATAATTAGCCATGGGAAATGTGTTGCGTTATGGGCATAGGGCAGGGGAGAGGCCTTGGTGAAGATACTCTGTCAGATAGTTGGTGCAGACTCGATGGACTGAATGGCCTCCTGCACTGTAGGGATTCTATGAGGTCCTTATGGGGCAAATTGAAGATATAGGAACCATTAGCATGGCAATCAAAGGGAGAAAAAGTTATCCCTGCTAACTCAGAGAAAAATTAAAACATAAGAACATAAGAACATAAGAAATAGGAGCAGGAGTAGGCCATCCAGCCCTTCGAGCCTGCCCCGCCATTCAATAAGATCATGGCTGATCTGTCAAAATACAAATAATTGGAGGGGTTCTTGCACACTCGGTACTGACAAACTGGCTCATCAGTAGGCCCCTATAAGATCGGGGATGTCCATAGATAGCTAGAAATACCATCTCTAGCACAGATAGCTAGTCATACCATCTCTAGCTTAGACAACAGCTCACGTTCCTCAATTAAGATCAGGGAGCCCTGACAAAATACAGCAAATCCCTAATTTACTTTATTTAAAGAAATGGACTAAAAGATGCCTCTCACCACTAAAATTCTTCTTTATCTTTTGAATCTATTTCCAGCTCAAATGGAAAATCTGTAACCTGGGCTCAAAATGAACGCACTTCGCGAGGTCATCACCTGTGGAAGAGGCTTTCTGTCCACATAAAGAAGAAGGATAATACCTCTAAACAATCTGCTCTCATTAAACCTTTCTCCAAGAGCTCGGAGAGTCGGCATAGCAGCCACAGCTATCCAGAAACAAATATCAAAGGCCTATATGATGTCTCTGAGGCAGAGGAACACTATCCAGTCCAGTATGTGCCACAGACACCGTCACCCATCAGTATTGTGAGCCACAGAGCCGGATCTGTCAGCCGAGCAGAGAATGACATGCCAGCGTTCCAGTCGGAGCATGTCCAGAGAAGTAGTTCTTCCCAAGGTTCTTTAATGGAGCAGATCAGCAGTGTGGTCAACCGCTTCACGGCCAACATCAGTGAGCTGAATTCCATGATGCTTTCATCAGCTCCTTCAGGAGTTATAGGTCCATCTCCCATCTGTTCATCATACCTGCTTCCGAAGGAGATACAGCTGCCCACACCCATCACAACATTTGCAGATATCCAGCCTCTTCCAGCTATTGAGGTGAATGGACGATCACAGTCTGCAAGCGGGGTTTCAAATACAAGCGTCAAAGATGGCACTTCGGAGACTTCAGTGGTTAAAACAGACTTTGAGGAGCTTGTAGCTCTCACTCCTCCCTCGCCTTTCAGAGACTCTGTCGATTCAGGGAGTGGTTCGCCTAATTCTCCTGTGTCAGAATCAGCACTTTGCATCCCTTCATCCCCTAGATATGACACTCTTGTTCTGCGTGACTATACTCAAAGCTCTTCATCTCTGTGAATGTATAGTGTATGTTGATCTAAAAATGAGCTGAAGCTAATAAGGAAACCTGCAAACTTTCATCAATTTTAACCCAAGCATAATTTGTTTTATTCATGTCAACAAATACTGGCATAGATTCTGCATAGTTGAAGATGGGATTACTCTAAATGTTGGAATCAAAATCAATTCCACAAGCAGTTTGAGAACAAACTTTTGGTAGAAAACTGTCTGCTAGTGGCCTTAAACCTTGTGGGTTCTTTTCACATGGAATTTTACTTGTACTTAGATAGAGGGCTGGGAACAGGACGACTTGGTTAGATGGTACGAATTACCAAGTTAGTTGCTCACAGTGACAACTATTTAAAGAAAAGACAGGATTGGAAGTAAAGTTGACTTCAAGACTTTAGCAATCTGTTGCAAAGATTGTTGTTTCCTAACTCCCTGATGTGAAACTGCAAAACTTCTCAAAAGGTTGAGACCAAAAATGAATGTAAATGTGGAGAAGGATCATAGAATTCAGGACCAAAAGGATTTCCAGTTTTGTATGAAAGAGGTGAGGTGATCCTTGGGAAGGGAATATATCTATTACCAACACATAAACAGCTGTAAAAGATATATGTAGATACATTATATGAAACATATCATCTCAAATTAGGAGCAGAATGTTTAAGTTGCAGTATCCCTTAAACTTGGCTCAAAGACTACTTACAACTGTCAAAATAGCATGTACCTTAGTAACACCCAGACTTTCACAAGAAATTGCAAGGTTTTTTCCTTCATTCAGCAATGGGATATATTTTATTCCTTTTCTTGTGACTGGAATATTTCAATGATTTTATGAATTACTGAGATTTAATCATGCTTTATTATGTTATGGGTTCCTATAGCTAGTGACCAATTGTGTGGATGAATTCCATTGCACTATTATTTCATATTCATTATGTTCAGTAAATTGAATTGAACCTAACACCAACAACCCATTTTTTATTTAAAAAACCCAAAAGAGAAGTATCACGTGGGTACTCAAAGCTTAAGAGCTGTTAACTATCAGACTGGATTAGTTTTATCATTGCTTGAATTATTCTGATGTATTCATTTTAGTTCACAGTTTAAAAAGCAACCATTCCCACCGCACCTTTATTTGATCTATTTTTATTGGCAGTTCCACTGAAGTGAATGGACGATGGTTGATAATTGTATAAGAAAAATCATCTAAATAATGCATCCACATTGTCAATAATGTGCATATCATTATTTAAGTATAGGTGGCATTTCACCTTTTAATAGCTCATTTGCATTTTAATGTTAGTACATGACTATTGGAAGAAGATCATGTAACTGTAATTGCAAGAGCAACTTTTAATGTTTTATCTATTTTAGATTATAATTTTAATCTTAGCTTTATCCCATTATGGTGAAGAACCAGAAATTAAAAAAAGAGACTAAAGCCAGAACAATCATCTAGAATGTGGGTTACATGTAATTAGTACCGCAAGCAGAAAATATGAGTAAACCTGTCAACAATTACATTTTAGATATGTGTTCTTTGTGGGTACGGTTGATTGCTAGCATAATACATTTGTTCTTCTAATTTTTAACCCTGGATTGAAAAGTTATCAGACTTTTTGTGAAACTAAACATCTTGCTCAGAAAACAACAGTTATTCTCTAGCGAAAAGGAAACTTCTGTTAAAAGTTCATTACGATTGTTTTTTTTTAAATGGCTTAGCAATCAGTTCATTGACAGTGCCAACTAAAGGGATGCTGCAGCTTTAAATTACTCCCACGTCACATGTAAATGTTTTAAATAATGCAAAAAAAAGCCTTGAGATTCAATGATGAACATGAGTATTCATTTTAATTGAAGAACTATATATATTGAGATATATGTTCAGAGGTTTATGTGAGAGTGCACAAATTAGTATGCACATGTGTTGGTACATAGTGAAATTATCATGGTTTATGGATATAGCGTAAGTATCAACAAATTCCAAACAATGCAAAAAAAACCTTTGGCAGTGTGTTTAGTATTTAATTTTATTGGGGACAGTAGTTTGGTTGAAACAGGAGTTATTAAAAAGATAAGTACACTTATGGTTTAATTGCAAATTTGCGGTTACGGTTTTACTGTAATTTGCCCAGATCCAGGATGATGACATCTTGACTATCACAGCTTTAAAGTCCTTGAGTAACTTTCTTCAAACATCTTAAAGCCTTTGCCTTCATAGGTTTAATGCTCAGTCTGTTTTCTTTTTAATGAAGGGTTAGCCTGAAGACCAAACAGATTAAGTAAGTCCTTAATGGCATTGAACCATTCTGCTGCTTTAACTGTTGACTCAGTGGAGAAGGTAAACAGCAGTGATGAGCCCCACGTATACTTTCAAATAGAGAATTGTGAAACAGAATTTTGTGCATATCCTGGGTAACTCTTAACAGATAAGAATCATAAACAGCAAATGCTGGTATCAGTCAGCAGGTCAGGCAACAATGGAGAGAATGGAATTATAATGTTTCAGATGTCAGCCTTTTTATAAAATGCCAACAAGTTTTGAAGCAAAATATTAACTAATCACCTCTCTCCATCAATTCTCTCTGACCTGCTGAGTATTTTCAGTGTTTTCTACTTTTTTTCAGAATTCCAACATCTACAGTTTTTTATTCTTTGTTTATTGAGGGTAATATACCTTCTACAATTTCAATCTGCTAATGTACGTATGCCACATTTTAATTTAACCTGTTGACAATATCTTAATACTGTTTTGAAGTTTCTCTGGCTGGCACCTTCTATTTAGCACATGCTATTCCATATTAAGCAGCCTGTTGTTGCTATATTTCTCCCACAGAATCAACATTTGTGCTATAACAGATTAATGTGTACGTAATTTCTGTTAATAAAATGCATGCTATCATTACTGATTATTATTCATCCACCATAAATTTATACTTTCTTGAGTCTATTGCAGGCCTCACTCTTCTATCTAACTCTCAAATGCCCTTCCAGATTTCCATCTGAGTCCAGTGTATTAGTCTGGTGCTCCATGTAAATATTATTTCGAAGCAAGACTTCTTGCTGGGAGAGAAACCAACACAGCAACCTTTTCTGCTCCTCTTTCTCTTATTTCTGTGCTTTTCACATATAATGATGCTTCTTGCTTGACCTGTTGTTGGACAAGATGATCATAATGATGGCCCTGCTTGCACGCATCTACTGAAATGACCCCATTATCTGTGGACCCAATGTAATGTCGGAGCTCTTAGATAATAGTAACAAAGGAACTGGTAAATACTCGTGAACAATAATGAATTGTGAAGGTGTGCATTCTTGAGTGAGTTCAGCACAGTATGTTGCATGAAATTCTTCATTGGAAGCTATAGAACACTCTACAAACTTGTTCAATCACAAAACCTAGCTCCAATGTTGGCTGGGGTGCCAGGATCCACAATGGTAATGCAAGTTTTTGACATTTAAGATTCATGATACCTCCAAATAACTGAGATGCTTCTGCACCAAATATTATAAATAATGCTGTACCTTCTCTGAAACCTAATGACAAAAGTAAATAATTCACATCTTACATACTACTGAAAAATTTGCTTCTCTTCCATAGCTAACTTCATCATAATTCAATAGTTACAAACAGCTACCTTTTATATAAATATATGAATGCATTACTGCTCTTGGAAATTCACAAAGGTGGAATTCTTAAATGGGTTAACTAGAGTTAACCAATGGTTAACACAACCTGTTGCGCACCTTCTAATTCATTATAAAGTTTGACTACACAGGCATCAGTAGAGAAGAAAGTTTCCATTTCCAGAAGTTCAAAGGTGAAGAAATTGGACAAGTTGTACTACTGAAAACATATTACACTGTTGATGACAAACTGGGGGCATATCTGCAAAGAATGCAGCCCCGTTTTATTTGTGTTTAAATCGATTATTGATGTTTTAAAAGTGCAAAACTGTGACAAGGTGTATTAGATTAAAGCAATAATGAACGCAAAACTAATATCAGTACAGGTTCTGACACAATAAAATCCTGTATGTTTTGTGATAACTTTGAATCTAAAATCCAAACATCTTTGAGTTCATTATTGTGTAATACATCTATATTAATATATTGTCTAGTTTACATACTATAATGTACAAAATGCAAGGATTAACATATATTCTTGTATTATTAACAGTGAATAGAGATCATGGACATGTAGTTCCTAGGGTGAATTTCAGAGATGGTTCAATAAATGAAAAATATTATATGCAAAGTTAACTTTGCTTCTTCCTTTAATGAACATCATCACTGTTACATTTACCTTAGCAACAGCCTCAGTAATGTTGTGCAGGCATTATTTTCATGGGCACATGTAATATTTTGCTGCTATTGATCAAATAGATGTGGAATGTGTTATGTAACCACTTTAACTGAAGGCAGCAATTGGTATTTGCAAATAGCAATCGCCATGTCTCTAACGCTGATAATTTTTTTGATTGTTGTTTTTAAAAAGACAAGCATAACAGTGCCAATTTTAAGAATTTATTGTGAGCTTCAAGTGCTTCTACTTTTTTTGTTACTTATCTTTGATACGTTGTTTTCAGTCAGTTGTGAAATTTTGATCTCTTTAGTCAAATGGGCAGACTTCATTATTTTCTCGTTTCTTGAGCAGCTAAAATGCAAAAGTGAGGTGGTAGATAAAAAAAATCTTAGGATTTCGTTCTGGTAAACATTTTACCTACATATTCTTATTGTGCTACCTCTGTCTTATTTGGTACAAAGTTCTTTCTGCTTATTTTTAGCCTGATGAAATCTGAATGTGCTGGATGTGTCATTATATTAAGAACAAATTGACATGACTTTGGTACTTTGGAATGCTACAAAACACTGCCTGACTAAACTAATATATTTATCACTGTGGGAATGATTCATGATCCATGTTATCCTTTGTGGTTATGAATAACATCATGGTTATCAATAATTGTTTGAAATGAATGGGTGCGTATATGCTGAGAAACTAGAAGTATATTTAGTCTGTCCTAAATTCCAGTAAGGTATTAATTTTGTTATGTAGAATGTAAAATAATCTTATTGCTGTGGAACTTGATACACTTTTGGTACTATGTGCTGCCGTTTTTTTCAGCAAACTTGTTTAGCTTTGTAAATGCAAAAAATAGGTAAATTATTTCAACCATTTCTAGTGGCACATTTTGCTGTTTGTCAGTAAGTTGTTTTCTCCTGTTAAAAATGTGAAGTGTTTATGTATGATACAATGACTTTTTGGAATATTAAAACTATATTATAGAAACATGTTTTTCATTGATGGAAGTCTCATAGTGTGGGGTATGATTCTTACCTTGAGATGCAAACACCACAATTTATCTATGTCATCCAGTCTTCTATGATGCAGTGAGCACAGTTTCTCTCTTATTGATAGGATGTCATTAACAGTGCAATGATACATGTACACTTTTGATTGAAAAGTAATGGATTCTGCAATCTCAATTTAAGCTGCTACTTTCCTTTCAATCCATCTTGGCTTTTATGAGATTTAACCAGAATTCTTATTCATAACGCATAACCTATTCTGTAAATGAAGTTTGCATAGCCCAGCAGTTGTTAATCATTCTGTAAAACTCAATTTGTTTCAATAAAAATAACTAAGCAGTCAATCTTTTTGGATTACCTAGGGTAGTTTCCCCCTCATAGCCGCTGGGTCTACCAGAGGTTTTCAGGGAAATCCTGTCCATTGCCAAATAGACTGAGACTGGATAGATATTGTTACTGTCCACCGTCACCATTGAATTAATCATCAGGCTACTCCCATAGAACCATACCGTTTGCACCACTGAAGATGGCTATAACAGCTTGAAAGTGGCTGTGACAGTCCTTACTTGGGAAATTCAAAACTGATGCCACTACCCTGACCAATTCCTATAAGCTTATGGCTGGTTCTGCTGTGTCTTAATTTATCTGTGGGCTTTGATCCTTGACGTTGGGTTATTTTAAAAATAAAATACATCCTTCTGCTAATTATGCAAAACATTGAAAGCAAAAGAGATCAATTCAAAATCTATGAAAGGCAATTTAGGATTAATTCAATCACATTCTAGAAAACTTTTCTACATATTGATTTAACTTCTATGATTCTTCTGCAATCAATATGAATTTCAATTTTAAAATGCTGGGTTCTCCATTTGACTGATTAAATGAAAGCCTAACTAAGTCCAGTGTATATTTTTAGTGAATTCATGTTTTCCCTTTCATGTCATTAGTGGGGTATCCAGGACTGAATCGTAACAAAGAAGCTCAACATTCAGAAGAAATATTCTCAAGTGTATACTTGCCCATCAATATCTCAACAAAAGTTAATGAAGTATGTTCTAGTTTTCAAAACTGAATATTATAGGAAATAGCAAAGCACAAACACAGGAAATGCGTGAAAAATCAGGGTCTGGTTTTTGTGCTCAATGTCTCACATTATGAGTAACCAATGTTTATGCCATACTTTAATAAGAGTTTTTTGAAGAACATTATAGTCTGACAGGACTGTGATTTGTTGCAGAACTTAAGCATGTCATGCACAATGTGACTCCCCTGATACTGAATAAGTCTGTGCCAATATGCAGCATGTCCTGGGCAACATTTGAGCTTGAGCTGATAAGTGGCAAATGGCAGGCAATTACTATCTCCAACAAAAGACAATTTAACCATCAACCCTTGACATTCAGTGGTAATTACCGTCACTAAATCCTCCACTATCAACATCCTGGGGTTACCATTGACCAGAAACTGAACCAGGCCAGCATATAAACACTATGGCTAGAAAAGAAAGTCAAATGCTGGGAGTGGTGCAGTAAGTAAATCACTGACTGACTCTGTGATGCGTGTCCAACATCTACAAGGCACAAATCAGGAGTGTAATAGAATACTCACCACTTGCCTGGATTGATGAGTGCAGCCCTAATAAGATTCAAGGAGCGCAACACTATCCAGGACAAAGCAGCCCATTTGAACAGCACCCATCCACCAGCTTAAACATTCATTCCCTCCACCACTGACACACAATCAAGATGCACTGCAGTAACTCACCATTGCTCCTTTGACAACATCATTCAAACCTGTGATCTTTACCCACCTAACAAGGACAGCAGATACATGAGAACACCATCACCTGCAAGTGCCTCTCAAAGCCGTATACTATCCTGGCTTGAAACTATATCACCATTCTTCAACTGTCTCCAGGTCAAATCCTGGAATTCCCTCCCTAACAACACTGTGGGTGTATCTGTAACATAAGGATTGCAAGGAGGCAGCTCACCACCACCACCTCGCGGATAATTATGGATGGGCAACAAACGGTCACCTAGCCAGTGACACCCACATCCTGTGGAAGACATTTTAAATTTTTTTTTTTAACTAGCTTAATTGCAGGTGACATTGTGGAAGGGCTTGTGTATTTTATATCAATCAGATAGAAAATTGAAGTTATTTCCATGTTTAAAATGTAGCTGCTTTGGTTTAAACAAGTATGTAATAGACCTGTTATAGATTTCTCTAAGTTTTGGTCCGACAACAGCAGACAATTGCTATTAGAGGAACCAGACAAGTTTCCCTTTGATTTGTGATAGGTATTGCTCTGCATTTTGAACTACTAACTGAACATTCACTTTCAAATTCAAGTCTGTCATCATCCAAGAATCCCTAGTATGCATTTGCTCTTAACTGCAATACAAAAATAATTGATATTAACATTGTGAGGTAATATTTCAGGAATGTTTTCTTAAATAGTTATTTTTAAGTGAATATATTCCAGCGGTCTGGTAGCAGATAATTGTCTTGGCTAGTTAGCTCTGCTGCTTCACAACCTCAGAGGCCTGAGTTCAATTCTGGCTTTGAGTGACTGTGTGGAGTTTGCATGTTCTCTGTGTCTCAATGGGTTTAGAACAAAGAACAACCCAGCACGGGAAACAGGCCCTTCGGCCAACGAGCCCATGCCACCGCATCACCCTACACCTATTCTACCCTGCATATCTACGAATGGAACCCCTAACTTAGCCAGATTCAGGAGAGAATAGTGTCAATTTGGTAAAACCAATCAGCCTAAGAGCACATCTTTGGGGTGTGGGAGGAAACCGGAGCGCCCGGAGGAAACCCACGCAACCACAGGGAGAATGCGCAAACTCCCACAGACACAGGCCCAAATCCATGTATCTGCACAGCTAGCAGTGCTAGTCACTGAGCTGTTGTGGAGCCCGTCTATCGGTCCAGGATCAAGCACACACACCTACACGAAGTGCTAGGCCACTCCCGGAACTTCCAAGAGCAGCCCACGCACAACCCACCGTGTGCATGCCCCTCGTTTGACACGAGGTGGACCTCCACCTGCGGAATAAAAAGACAAAAACGTTAATCTTACATGCCTGCTTTTCCGGTGTCTCCCGAGGTTCTAACCTTATTTAATAGCCCCTACCATAACCCTCCATCCTCGTTTCACTCATGTGTCTATCTAACTGAACCTTAAACAAGTCCAATGTTCCTGCCTCCACCACCCTACTCGGTAGCGCGTTCCACACCCCCACAACTCTCTGCGTAAAGAACCTTCCTCTCACTTCCAAATTATACCTCTCCCCCCTCATCCTTAAATCATGACCTCTCGTGTTTGTACCCAGTCTAGGGAGCAGTCTCTCACTATTAACTCTATCTATTCCCTTCAGTATCTTATATACCTCTATCATGTCCCCTCTCAATCTCCGTCTTTCCAAGGAGAATAGTCCCAGTTTCTCCAACCTTTCCTCGTAACCCAGCCCCTCCATGCCAGGCAACATCCTGGTAAACCTCCTCTGCACCCTTTCCAGAGACTCCACGTCCTTCCGGTAGTAAGGTGACCAGAACTGGACGCAGTACTCCAAATGCGGTCTAACCAACGTTCTGTACAACTGAAGCATTAGACGGCAGCTTTTATACTCTATACCCCTTCCTATAAAAGCTAACATTCCATAAGCCTTCCTAACAACCTTCTCCACTTGTGACGCAACCTTCATGGATTTGTGAACCTGCACTCCCAGGTCCCTCTGTATGTCTATACTCCTAATCTGTCTACCTTTTATCACATAGCTCCTCTCTGCATTATTCCTTCCAAAATGCATCACCTCGCATTTGTCAGGATTAAATTCCATCTGCCACCTATCTGCCCAATGCACCAACCTATCTATATCCTGTTGTATCACCTGACAATCCAGTTCAGTACCTGCCAACCCTGCCATCTTGGTGTCATCAGCAAACTTGCTGATCACACCACTTACGCTCTCTTCCAAGTCATTTATGTATACTACAAAGAGGAGAGGTCCCAGTACTGAGCCCTGCGGCACACCACTAGTCACTGGCCTCCAGCCCGACAAGGTCCCCTCCACAACTACCCTCTGTCTCCTATTACCCAGCCAGTTCTCAATCCACCTAGCTACCTGGCCTCGTATCCCATGCGCCTTAACCTTTTCTACCAGCCTACCATGAGGGACTTTGTCAAACGCCTTACTGAAATCCATATAGATGACATCAACGGCTCTCCCATCGTCAACCGTTTTTGTCACCTCCTCAAAGAATTCCACCAGATTCGTAAGGCAAGACCTCCCTCTAACAAAGCCATGTTGCGTATCCCTAATCAGATCGCAACGCTCCAACTGCTCATACATCCTACCCCTAAGTATTTTTTCCATTAATTTCCCTACCACCGATGTCAAACTCACCGGTCTATAATTTCCAGGGTTGTCCCTACTACCTTTTTTGAACAGCGGTACCACATTTGCTACCCTCCAGTCCTCTGGGACCTCACCTGTGTCCAAGGAAGAGACAAAGATTTGCGCCAGAGGCCCAGCAATTTCATCTTTCACCTCTCTAAGCAGCCTGGGAAAAATACCATCAGGCCCCGGAGCTTTATCTGTCCTTACGCTACCTAAAAGCCCTAGCACTTCCTCCCTCGTAATAGATATTTCCTGCAACTGATCCTCAGCTCCCTTCAAGAGACCGCACGATTCCGAACCCCTCTCCTTCGTGAATACCGACGAAGGGTTTCCTTCCACACTCCAAAGATGAGGAGGTTAGGTTGATTGACTTTGCTAAATTGTCCCTCAGTGTCACAACCTGTGTAGATTAGGGGGATTAGCAGGGTAAATAAGTAGGGTTATGGGGATAGGGCCTGTGTAAGATGCTTTCTCGGAGCGTCAGTGCATACGTAATGGGCTGAATGGCCTCCTTCTGCACTGTAGTGATTCTATCAAGACTTTTTGAATGATTGGAGCCCATTAAACATATTTTCATTTGTAACCTGGATATAGGTTTCCAGATGATTTAGCATTTTAATGCAATGATATGAGCAAGCAGAAAACATGATTTGATCGTTCTATCTTTGAAGTGATATATGTTATTCTTGAGCAAACAACAGATAATTTGACTTGATCGTAAATTTTAGAGATGGAAAAGTGGACAGTATGTTATTTTGAATACTATTTTAGCTCCCAATGGCCTGGCTCTATTTAATTAAATAATTTGGACAACAATTATTAGCAAAGTGGGCTGGTTCTGCCTTGTACTATATCTATTCACTTTAAAGCACTCTCCCCACCAGTCTAGCTTATAAAATTGCATTTCTTTTTATTCTCCACCTGAAGACTCAAAGTTAATGACACATTAATTTATAAATGCCAAATATTTTATTTTAGAAGTTATGATAGTTATTTTTAGAGTTAAAACTCAAAAGTTAAGAACCCTGCTGATGTTAAATGTGAGGGTATCCCAAAATCCAGAAGGGTAATTTGAAACACTGTGGTATATTTTCAATTTGGTATAATGCAAGAAAAGATACACAAACCAGGAAGGAACAGTAAAGTCTTGTTGGGATCAATTAAAGAATATTTATTAGCTCATAAGAAAACACACAAGAAAGTCTATAATATGTAACAAGAGTATAATTAATACTTCAACTTATCTGCAGAGTCCCATTGAATTCCTACAGTGCCAAAGGAGGCCATTCAGCCCATCGGGTCTGCACCAATTCTCCAAAAGAAGATCCCACATAGGCCTATTCCCAGCCTATATCCATAACACTGTGCGTTTACCATGCTAATCCAAGTAAGAAAGACAATGGGACAATCCACCCAACATGCACATTTTTGGACTGTGGGAGGAAACCACAGCTCCCGAAGGAAACCCATAATAATGGCCATATACACACAGTGTCTCACAAAGTTACCCCTTCTTCCCAACCACCTATGTTTCCTGAACTCTGAGAAATGCCCTTTTTTTCCAAACAACATCCAAGGTTATTTGTTCACATTTTGGGAAGCTGTCTTCAGTTTCAATGTTGGAATAATCTTCTTTGTTTGAGTTTTGCAGTCAACTCAGTCCTAATAGCCTTCTGTAGAGCATAAACAGACCAACCAGCTCACGCTATCCTGTCTCTCAGATGACACATTGCTTAATGATTTGTGGCATGTGGACATTGGCAATAAATTCTGCTCTAGCAAGCAATCTCTAATTGCCCTTGAGAAGATGGTGGTGAGCACCTTCTTAAAACACTGCATCCATTGTGAATGTAATCCCGCTGTGCTGTTAGATAGGGAGATCCAGGGTTTTGGTACAGTAACAATGAAGGAATATATATGAAGAAATGTGCAGCTTGAAAGGGACCTGGCAAGTGATGGTGCTCCCATGCATCAACTGCCCTTATCTTTCTGGTCCTGTGTTTGAGAGTTGCTGACAGAGAAGCCTTGATGAATTGCTATAGTGCACCTTATAGAGGGGTACAAACTGTAGCCATGGTGCAGAAGAGGTGGAGGGAATGAATATTTAAGATGATGTGTCCATCAAGCAGGCTGCTTTGTCCCAGAATATGTTGAGCTCCTTGAACATTGTTGGAGTTGCATTCATTCGCACAAGTAGAGAGTACTCCTTCACCTTGTCTTTGCCTTGTTAAACTTTGAGGAATCAGTGGTTATTCAACACAGAAGTCACAACATCTATCCTGTTTTTGTAGCCACAGTATTTATATGGCTGGTAAGTTTCTGATCAGTGATGGCCCTAAGGATGCTGATAATGGGGGAATTCATCAATAATAATGTTATTAAATATCAGGGAGAGATTATTAGATTCCCTTTTGTTGGAGATGGTAATTTCTCGGTACATGTGTGGTAGAAATGTTACTAGCCATTTATCATGCAAACTGAAATATTGTCCAGGTCTCAATGCATGCAGGTATAGACTGTTTCATTAACAAAGTTACAGCTAGTACTGGAGACTTTGCAACCCTCATTGAACAGCCCCACTTCTGACCTGAAATGGATGAAGGTCATTGGTGAAACAGTTGAAGATGATTAGGTTGAGGACACGATCTGGGGAACTCTTGTAGCGATATCCTAGGACTGAGCTGAAAGATCTCCAGCAACTATAACCACCTTCCTTTGTGCTAAGCATGACGCCAACCAGTAGGGAGTTTTTGCTAACTTCATTAACTTGAATTTCATTAGGGTTCCTTAGTGGCACACTTGGTCAAATGTTACCTTGATGCCACAGACAGTCACTCTCACCTCACCTCTGGAATCCAGCGCTTTTGCCTATGTTTACGCCAAGGTTGTAATTAGGTTTGGATTCAGTTGTTCCAGTTGCAACCAAGATGAACATGTTATTGGTGAGCCACTTAATAGCATTCTCAGTGACATCTTCCCTCACTCTGATGATGAAAGTTTGAAAGAAGACAGACGGGGTGGTAATTGGCCAGATGTGATATCTGCTGCTTTTTGTGGAGCATACATACCTGAGTAATTTTCTACATTGTTGGTAGGTATCAATGTTGTAATTATACTAGAACAGATTGAGTAGAGGCATAACTAGCTCTGAAGCTGATGTCTCCAATACTATGAGCACGATTTTCCAGCCACACTCACCTCCAAAACCGGAAAACCCTGCTCGAAGTCAACACATCTTGGCAAGATCCTCCTCCTACTGATTTCAACTACGATTCCGTGGCAGGCAGGACAGGAAAATTCTCTGTATTATTCAGATACTGTTAGGGCTCATAGCCATTGCTCTATCCACTGAGCTGTCATTTCTTGATGCAACATACAGTAGGGATTAGGGTAGGTGGATTGGGCATGTTCAATTGCCCCTTGGTGTCAGGGGGATTAGCAGGGTAAATACATAAGGTTATGAGGGCCTGGGTGGGATTGTAGTCAGTGCAGATTCAATAGGCTGAATGGCCTCCTTCTGCACTGTAGGGATTTTATGATTCTAGAATAAATCAGATTGGCTGAAGACTGACTGCTGGGATATTGGAGACCTCCAGAGGTGACAGAGATACCCTACCACTTGGCGTTCTAGTTGAAGGTGACTGTAAACACTTCAGCTTGGAGTTTTAGATGAACATGTTGTGCTTTGCAATCATTCAGGATGGGTATGTTCATAGAGTTTGTTCCTCCCATATGTTGTTTAACTGCCTGCATCATTCATGACTGATTTTTTTTTGTTAAGGGGAGCTGAACAGAGAACAAAGAACAATACAGCACAAGAAACCGGCCCTTCGGCCTTCCACGCCTGCACCTGTATCCCTCCATTCCCAGTCTGCTCATGTGGCTTTCCAGATAAGTCTTAAACAATCCCGGCATGTCCAACTCCACCACCCTGCTTGGCAATGCATTCCAGTCCCCCACCACCCTCTGTGTAAAATACATCCCTCTGATATCTGAAGGTGGTGGGTATAATGACTGCAATCAGGCCATTGAGATTGGCCTATTGGATATGAACTCCCTGATTAAGGATCTGCTCACTGGACATCGCAGGGACTGGGGTGTATTATTGACTCCTTTAATCACATTTTAATTTGATGTTTTAAGTTTCCTTTCTGCTTTGTCTTTTGTTTTGGGCGATTCCACTCCTTTTGGAAGCTGCCCCTTTTGAGTTGTCCCTAAGTTAATTTGATTTTGTTTATTTGATTAGGCACCAAAAGATGCCCCTGATTAAGGATCAAATTGATGGGTCAATCAGGGAGTCTTTGCTTTGTACTTGACTGGGAGTGTCAGTTCCTCTGACACCCCTGGAGGTAGAATGATAGCATTCTGTATACTGCTATTGGAGTTGTAAATAAAGGGATTTTGTTGAGGGGATTTCTGCTTCTGTAGATTTATTACAGTGGCAGAATGGTAATGTTACTGGAACAGTCATCCAAAGAGCCAGGTAATGCTCTGAGGACTTACTAATTCAGATTCCACCAATAAAAAATCTGGAATTAAAAGCATTGAAAATTTTTATTAAATACCCATCAGGTTCATAATGCCCTTGAGGAAAGAAAATTTACATATGACTCCATACTAATATGGTTGACTTTTAAAAGCCCTCTGAAATCATCCAGCAAGCCAGTCAGTTGTATCAAAGTGTTCCAAAGACTATAAGGGATGGAACCAGATGCACCACTTGGCATTGCTAACTCATCGGAAGCGACAATGGCAAACTGAATCTAGTTGACCCTGCAAAATCCTCCTTACTAAGATTTAGAGGCTAGTTCCAAAATTGGGAAAGCTGTCTCACAGAGTGTTCAAGCAACAACCTGACATAGTTTATAATACCTTCCAGGTAATGTCCCAGGGACCACCATCAGCATTCCTGAGATGGTGGTAGCATAGTGGAATGCAGTCAAGAGAGAGTTGCCCTCAGAGTCCTTAACATCAATTCTGGACCCCATGTAGTCTCGTGGCATCAGGTCAAACAGAGGAAAGGTAATTTCTTGCTGATTACCACACCCCCACCCCCGGCACTGTACTCCTCCATGCTGAACACCACATGGAGGAAGTGCAATGGATGGAAAGGGCACGGAATGTATTCTGGGTGGGAAACGTCAATGTTCATCTCCAAGAATAGCGCGGTAACGTCACTACTGACTGAGCTGGCTGGTACCCAATGGGCATTGCTGCTAGACTGGATGAGGGACCTAACAAGAGACAAAACATATTTGACCTCATCTTCAACTGTCTGCTTGCCACAGATATATCTGCTTGTGGCAGTATTGGTAAGAGTGAAATCACATGGCCCTGGTAGAGACTAGGTCCTATTTTCCCATTGATGATACCCTCCATTGTATTATGTGACACTGCCATCATGCTAAATGGGATAGATTTCCACCCATTTTATAAGTTCATTTACTAGTGTCACAAGTAAGCGTACATTAACATTGCAATGAGGTTACTGTGAAAATCCCCTAGTTGCCATACTCTGGTGCTTGTTCGGGTACACGGAGGAAGAATTTAGCATGGCCAATCCACCTAACCAGCACATCTTTTGGACTGTGGGGGGAAGCCGGAGCACCTGGAGGAAACACGCGCAGACACAGGGAGAATGTGCAGACTCCACACAGACAGTGACCCAAGTCGGGAATTGAACCCAGATCCCCGGTGCTGTGAGAATAAAGATGAATATTAATCAATGACAGTAAATGATGCTCATTCACTTGGGGGATACAGCTTCATAACTCATCATAGCAGAGACATATCTGAGGTATAGATCTTTCACCATCCGAGAAAGAAACATTGTCATTGCATTGTCACGGGTGTGATATCCTACACAGTGATTGCTAAATCACATGCAATTAGAAAGTTCTAGTGTGTAAATTTGTATACTGACTGCTGCACAACAAATTACTCTCATCACAATTAGGTACATGATTTTATAACTAAAGCTCATAAAAGGCATTGAGAAAATAATTGCACAAAGCCAACAACAAGGAAGAAATCACAATGCTTAAGTTTGCCTCAACTTCACTGCACAAACGTGCAATGAGAACCATTGTGGTTTATAACATTGATCTTGGGTAATCAGAATTAATTATGGTCTGCATGTTGCTGCACTGACCCTTGGCATCACTCAAAAACACAGCATCAGTTTTTATGCATACGCTGGTTGGACCCAGTCCTACCTCATCATGACCTAGAGTCATAGGATTTCACAGCACAGAAAGAGGCCCTTCAGTCCATCATGTCTGTGCTGACCATCAACCATCTAATCTCATTTTCTAGCACTTGCCAGTAGCTTGTATGCTATGGCATTTCAAGTTCTCATCTAAATATTCTTAAATGTTGCGAGTGTTCCTGAATCTACCACTCTTTCAGACAATGGGTGGGATTTTATGGCCACGCACGTCCCGAGGTCAATGGATCTTTCCAAGGTCCACCCCTCGCCCGCTCCAATTCCAGTGGTGGGTGGGACGGTAAAATTCCGGCCAGTGATTTCCAGATTTTCACTGTCCCCTGGGTGAAGAAGTTTCCCCTATAAACCTCCTGCCCCTTAAATTATGTTCTCTGGTATCTACCTCTCTGCTAAGGGGAAGATTTCTTCCTATCCACCCTATATCCCATAATTTTAGAACATAGAACACTACAGCACAAACACACCCTTCGGCCCACAAGTTGCACCAATCATATCCATACCTACCAGGCCTATCTATAACTCTCAATCCCATTAAATCCCATGTACTCATCCAGAAGTCTCTTAAAAGATCCCAGCGAGTTCGCCTCTACCACCACCGACGGCAGCCGATTCCACTCACTCACCAACCTCTGAGTGAAAAACTTACCCCTGACATCTCCTCTGTTACCCCTGCCATCTCCTCTGTACAACTTGATCAGGTCCCCCCTCAGCCTTCTCTACTCCAAGGAAAATAATGCCAGCCTAAGCAGTCTCTCTTTATAGCTGCAATTCTCCAGCCCATATAACATCTTGGTGAATCTCTGCTGCACTTTCTCCAGTGCAATCATTTCCCTCCTACAGTGTTGCAACCAGAACTGCAAAGAGTACACTTGCTGTGGTCTAATGAACATTATATGTGACTCCAACATAACCTCCTTGCTCTTATATTCAATGCTTCAGTTAATAAAGGCAAGTATTCCATATGCCTTCTTAACCACATTATCTACCTGTCCTGCTGTTTTCAGAGATCTATGGACATACGCAATAAGATCCCTATGATGCTCTGTACTTCCGAGGGTCTGACCATTCATTGTGTATTCCCTTGCTTTGTTAGTCATCCCAAATTTCATCACCTCACACTTTTCAGGGTTAATTTCCATTTGCCACTGTTCTGCCCATCTAGCCAATCTGTCTATATCGTCCTGTGACAAAAGATTTTGCTCTTCACTATTTACCATGCCACCAATTTTTGTGTCAAGTGCAAAATTACCTGTTACATTCACATCTAGATTATTAATGTACACTAAAAACAGCACTGATCCCTGTGGACACCAGTCATAAAAACAACCTTTGTCCACCACCCACTGTCTCCCCCTCCCACTAAGCCAATTTTGGACGCAGTTTGCTGAATTGCCATGGATCCTATGGGCTCTTCATCAGCCTCCCATGTGGGACCTTATCAAAAGCCTTACTGAAGTCTATGTAGACCACATCAACTGCACTACCCTCATCTCCACACAAAGTCACCTCCTCAAAAAATCAAATTCAATCAAATTTGTAAGGCATGCGCCAGAATTTTATCGTCCTGCCCACTACGGAAACAGAGTGGGTGAGGGGCAGACAATGGAACTATCCATTGTCCTTGGGTAGGATTTTCTGGTCTTATTTGAGCAAGGCCGTAAAATCCCACCCATGATCTCCCTTTGACAATACCATGCTGACAGTCCTTGAGTAATCCTTGTCTTACCAAGTGGAGATTAATTCTGTCCCTCAGAATGTTTTCCAATAGTTTCCCTATCACTGAAGTTAGACTCACTGGCCTGTAACAACGTGTCTTTTTTTCCTCTACTTCCCTTCTTGAATAATGGTACCATATTAGTCGTCCTCCATCTTTCCTGTGGCCAGAGAAGATTTGAAAAGTATTTTCAGAGCTGGTGCAATCTCCTCCCTTGCCTCCCACAACAGCTTAGAATACATTTCATCTAGGCCTGGGGATTTATCCACTTTTAGGCCTAGTAATACCAAGCCCCTCTCAATGTTGACTTGTTTAAGTCAATCACAATTCCCTTCTCTGATTTCTATATCGTCATCATTCTTCTCATTTAAAACCTCACCTATGTCTTCTGGCTCCACACACACATTGCCACATTGGTCCCAAATGGGCCCTACTCTTTTCCTGGCCATCCTCCCGCTCTTAATACTGTTAAAACACATTTGGATTTTCCTTTATCTTATCTGTCAGTGTCTTTTCATTCCCCCTCTTGGTTCTCCTAATTTTTTTAAACAACCCCCTGTACTTTCTATACTCCTGTAGGGCTTTTTCTGTTTTGAACCCTCGTATCTGCCATAAGTTTCCCTCTTTTTCCTTATCCAACTCTGGATATCCCTTGACTTGTTGCTCCCACTCTTCACTTTCATGAGAACATGTTGACCCCTAAACGCCCTCTACTTCCTTTTTAAATGAATCCTCCTGCTCTGATATAAACTTTCCTACAAGTAGCTGCTCTCAATTAACTTTGTCTAGATTCTATATAATCCTTTTAAAATTGGTCCTCCTCCAATTCAGACTTAGAAAGCCATAGAAATGCTACAGTGCAGAAAGAGGCCATTTGGCCCATCAAGTCTGCACTGACAACAATCCCACTCAGGCCCTAACCCCGTATTCCTTCATATTTACCCACTAAGCCCTCTAAACTACATATCCCGGGACTTCTTTCGACCCCTCCACTACTGTTAAATTATCAGATTGCTTCTTCAACATATAATGCTAAATGAACTGAAATTTCCTCCAGTTAAACATTGGGAATAATAAAACCATTGTCTTCGAGCTCTGCCATAAACTCCATTCTCTAGTTATTGACTCTACCCCTTTCCTGGTTAAATGTCTGAAGCTGAACCAAATTGTTTGCACAATCTTGAGATTCTATTTGGCCCTGGAGCAGCTTTGACCACATATTCATGTCACGACCCAAGACAGTTTATTTACGCCTCTGTACCCTTGCCTAACTCTACCTTGCCTGAACTCACCTGCTGCTGAAACCTTCATCTGGATCTGACTATGGCCAGGAGTGCACTGGAACTCTTCCACATTTTAACATCCATATGCATGAGGGCATCCAAAACTCATGTCTGAGCTTGCAAAGATTTCCATTCACCTATCAGCCCTTTGCTTGTTGACCTACAGTGGCCCCTGATTAAGCAACATATTCATTTTAAAATTCTTGTCCTGTTTTCAAGCCTTTCCCACACTATAATTTTGCCCAGGCCCATAAACACCTGGATATCATTACTCCTCTAATCCCATGTTTCACTACACCACTCTTTGAGGCTGTGCTTTCAGTTTTCAGGATGGTAAGCTCTAGAATTTACTTCATGATCATTTCTGCCTCTCTTCCCTTTGATATGATACTCCTTAAAATCTATCTCCTTCACCAAGCTTTTAGCCTCTGTCCTATTGTCACCAAATGTGGCTTGGTGTTCAGTTTTGTTCTATAGTGTTCCTATGAATGCCTTGTGTTGCAAATACAAAGTTTGTACCATTGTTACATTTTGGGACTGTCTCCTTAATTTAAGGCAAAATGGAGGGGTGAAGGTATTAATAAGAATTTTCCCAAAAAGTTTTGAAGTGTCGAATTTGAGTAAAAACTGGAGTAAATCCCACTGCTTTTTCAGCAGGACTTTCAAAGTGAATCTCCCTGGCATCACGGGGTGCCCTAGCGTGAATCACGATGAAAAGCTATTCTGTCTGGAGGGGCCAGCAGCATAGTGCTGATAAGACCACTGCATATGCGCAGTCTGTCAGCACCGAGATTTTGAAAACCTTTTGTTTGAAAACCCACGCAGGAATTTAAGGAGATAACAGAAGTGATAATGAAGAGGACTCAAGTTGCACTGAGAGGGATAGCAGAAATGAAAAGGAAGATGCTCCCCAGGATAATATAAAGAAAGACAATGTCAGTGTTAAGTATGATTCAAGGGGATAAATGCTATTTTTGCCATAGAAGGGCCATATAAAAACGTTTCTGGAAATTAAAAGCTAAAGCAATTGTAATTGCATTTAGAAAGCAGTGACAGGATCAGAGTATTTGGAAAGTAATGGCAGAATCTGACAGAGTCAGCATGGATTTATGAAGGAGAAATCATGCTTGACAATCTGTTGGAATTCCTTGAAGATGTAACTTGTAGAGTTGACAAGGGGCAGCCAGTCAATGTGTTATATTTGGAGTTTCAGAAAATGTTTGACAAAGTCCCGCAAAAGAGATTATCATGCAAGATTAAAGTGCGTAGGATTGGGGAAATGTATTGAAATGGATAGAAACCTGGTTGGTAGAGAGGAAACAAAAGTAGAAATAAAGAATAGGGTACTTTTCAAATTGACAGGCAGTAGTAAGGTGCCACATGGATCGGTGCTAACACCCCAGTCATTCACAATATATATCAACGATTTGGATGAGGGAACAAAATTTAACATCTCAAAGTTTGCAGATGATACCAAGTTGGGTGGGATGGTGAACTGTGACAAGGATGCAGAGGTCATTCAGGATGATCTGGACAGGTTAAGTGAGTGGGCAAATCAATGGCAGATGCAGCATAATTTGGATAAATATGAGGTTATTCACTTTGGAAACAGAAACAAGAAGGCAGATTACTGCCTGAATGGCTATAAATTGGGAGAGGAGTATGCAGCGGGACCTAGGTGTCCTTGTGCACTAGTCACTGAAGTTAAGCATGCAGGTGCAGCATGTAAAGAAAGCAAATGGCATATTGGCCTTCACAGTGAGAGGTTTTGAGTACAGGAGCAGGGATGTCTTGTTGCAATTATACAGGGCCTTAAGGCCACACCTAGAGTATTGTGTGCAGTTTTGGTCTTCTTTTCTGAGGAAGGATGTTCTTGCTCTCGAGAGAATGCAGCGAAAGTTTACCAAGCTGATTCCGAGGATGGCGGGACTGATGTATGAGGAGAGATTGACTGGGTTAGGATTGTTTTCGCTGGAGTTCAGATGAATGAGGAGGAATCTCATAGAGACTTATAAAATTCTAACAGGACTAGACAGGGTAGATGCAGGGAGGATATTCCCGATGGTGGGAGAGTCCAGAACCAGGGGTCACAGTCTGACGATTCAGGGTAGACCATTCAGAACAGAGATGAGGAGACATGTGAGCCTGTGGAATTCATTACCACAGGAAGTAGTTGATGCCAAAACATTGAATGTATTCAAGAGATGGCTGCATATAGCACATGGTTATGAGGAAAAAGCAGAATTAGGTTATTGAGTTGAATGATCAGCCATGATCGTAATGAATGGCAGAGTAGGCTTGAAAGGCCAAATGGCCTCCTCCTTCTCCTACCTTCCATGTTTCTGTGGATGTCTTTCCAGAAGTACTAAAAGGCTAGAAATATAGCACCAAGTGAGCATACTTATTTTTTACGCTAACTAAGTTTGAAGAAAGGTGCATGTTTATGGAGGTATTGCTTTAAATTGGGACAACAGAGAGAATTATACTGTTAAGAATTATACTTTGTCATGTTTAAGTATTTTGATTGATAAAAGTTATGCTAATTCTTTTTGTTATATTCCAACTCTGTTCTTAAATAAAGATTGTTTTGATAAAAGCTTCCTAGTTGTTGGCAATAGGGACAAGAGGAACTCAGATCAAGGCATTTACTGTGGAGATTTTAGATGTTCAGACCTGTAGGTAATGGCAAGAGCCCTGGTGTTGACTGTAGACAGACAGTTAGTCTTCAAGTTTCACATTAAAGAATGTCAGGCTTTATAAATAATTCTAATTTAAACCATTTAATTCCAAGTTAGAATGGAATTGAGGGACTAGAGGATAACTAATGAGCATTTCTACCTGAAAACAAGCCCATATAATTCACATTGCTGTGGAGATGAGTTTTGGAAGGGAGGTGTCCATAACAAGTCATTGTAGTATTGGGTTACAGGATAGCCTAAGGTATCACTGAACCTCACAGCCCAAGTCAATCTGCAAGAATTTGTGAGAGAAAGATAGAGGCAGTCAGTCTTATATTTGAAGCAGAGAAAATGCTGACTGTATTCATCTCAATACAGAATGCAAGTCAGAACTCCCACACAGATTGAAGAGAACAAATCTATGAGGATTTAAATGAGGCTGGAAAATTTGCCTAACTTTGGCTAGAGAATGGAATCTCCACAGCAATCTTCACTGTGAATGTCAGTGCTGGAATTAGAAGCCACTAACTGAGAAAGGGAAAATGAAACAGGTCATTGGGAGCAGTGAATGGCTTTTGTTCTGAGAGATTAATGTGTCCACTTGAGGGACAGCATAAGGTATAACCTTGGCGTGGGACTTTTAAGTCATGTTAAATGCCATATGTGGATCTTTTCCTGTAATATAGGTTGCCTTCTTAATAGCATAAAGTCAATTTTGTTTTTAGCTGTCACAGTGAAAGTCTTCAAACTTGAAATCTTATTGTGTGATGCTTCCAGTCAGTCACTGAACATTCATTTTTTTTAGGTTATTCATCTCAATGGGGTTATTAATATTTTATTACATTAATGGTGGTACAAGATACAAACTGTTTGAAGATCATGTTGATTTGCAGTACATAAGGAGACAATCCAACCTTCAGAATCTATGACAGAGCAAAAGAAACTAATCCAAGTGTACAGTCTTTCCCCATAATTTACACCCTCTTATGTGTCTGATGTTCCTAACTTTCCCCTTAAAAGAATACAATGAGCTTGGGGTCAGCACCTCCAGTATTTTCTCTCAAATTGATGCCAGGCTGAGTGACCTCTAACTATCTGAGTTGTCTCTGCTCTTGTTTTATTATTCAATTAATATCTTGTTTTCTTTCTTCAATCCTCAGGTATGGTCCCCATTTCCAAGGATTCCTTCAAGTGATTCAATTTCTTTTGGTGCTTCTTTAAACACCTTAGGGTTTAATTAATCTGATTTAAGATTTTGGTTTCCTTCAATTTGTCCAATACATTTTCAATCAGTTACAACAATTAGTCTCAAATCTCCCATCTTGCCTTTGGTATTCAGTACTAGACCTAGGATCATTCTGTGAAACAGGAGGCAGTCGCTGTCATCTTTGCCTGCTAAATACTATTTCAGTCCTCTCAGGAGACAGGCAGAGTTGACCAAATAAGCAGTTACCCTGAGAAACCACAGCTTTACATGTCCACACTCCTGATAAAATCAAAGTACTTAATATTTACAGCAGAGTAGCATCTAGCAGTGTAGAATGTCTCTGAGATGTATTAGTCTAGTGACACAGTTGCCCTAAGCTGAGCATTGAGCTGGTTAGGCTGAGATGCGATGGTCTCCTGTGTGCTAGAATTCAAGATCTTAATTTATCTGAGGCATATTGTTCCTAAGTAGCTAGTGTTTGGTCTCACTGTCTACAGGAGCTTCCTTGTCAGATGTCCTCAAAATAACTGCTGGCTCCATGGTACAGTGAAGTTCAAGTACTGTTGTTAAGGTGGGACTCGGACTCCTGCACACTTGTCAATAACATTTTGTTCACCCTTGCAATCCAAGCACCTGAACCACACTTTAAGGGACCAGTAATGATTTGCGCCCATGTGACTTCCTGCTGGGGGGAGTGGTGGGAACATCCCTGGAGGGGCATCCCAAACTCTCCAATGAGATTGAAATCAATTCAATCTCTTGCTAATCAGCCTCGTGTAGTTTTTGGGTGAGATTCAGTATGTGCCAGCAGAAAGGAACTGGGAAGTTGGCAAATCATTTGGTGCCAGGCGCAAAGCCTGTCTTTAGGGCCATGCACAAGTTTCCTGGATTGGCGCAATCTGCACTAGGCACAATGCAATTGGAAAATCGTGGCCAACATGTTTTAACTTAACGCATGCTCTTTTTATAACCCCTTTTGTATTATGATCCATTCTTTTCTCATTATTTCCTATATTTTGCTGAAATTGAAGATATTACATTGGCCCAGATCCTCCAGTCAGGGACAAAGAGCAGCACTTGCCGAATTTAAAAATGAGATTTTACTTCCAGGTTGACCACAGCCTGAATTTCAATCGCACCTGCAGCACAGAACAATTAGCAAAAGGGTTCACAAGGCTGAACAGCAAAGCACAAATGTGGCAAAACTTCATCGATAGCTTTGGAGGAAGGCACGGCCCCTGAGGGGGCGACAGCAGTGGCAGGACATGAGCTGTCCGAAAACTCCGGCCTTCATAATTTTGGGAAAATTCTGCCATTAAAGCAGCATAAGGTTGTGGGCTGGATGGGACCTATACATTAATGCACATAATGTAAGAAATCAACCATATGAATTAGAAATTCAGCTAAATGAATATATCGTAGTAATCATCACCGAGGCCTGCCTAGGATATAAATACTCAAGATTATATGGTCTTAATAAAGGACTGAAATTTTGGAAAAAGAAGAGATGTTGATCGTTAACTTTATTACAGCTTTTGAAAGGGGGCGTATCAATAAAAGTGAACAAGCAGTGGAAACAGTATAGTTTGGAATGAGGAACGGAAAAGAATGTGTTTGGTGGGAGTTTCTCGTCCTCCAATTAGCAGTAATAATGTTAGCGGGATATATAAACAGCGATCAGCTTGCTGTCAAACCAGGGTTTGGAGTGATAAACTTCAACTTTCACACAAACTGGGAGGTACTGGAGTCCTCGCTGAAACTTATCTCGGGGACAATATGCACTTGAACCAAGAAGAGAACAAACCATCTTTGATTTAGTAATGTGCAGTGAGCCCAAACGAGTCAATAATTTAATTATCTTAGAAATTCATAGAATCATAGAAACCCTACAGTACAGAAAGAGGTCATTTGGCCCATCCAGCCTGCATCGACCACAATCCCACCCAGACCCTACCCCCATATCCCTACATATTTACCCACTAATCCCTCTAACCTACGCATCTTGGACACAGGGCAATTTTTAGCATGGCCAATCAACCTAACCCGCACATCTTTGGACTGTGGGAGGAAACCGGAGCACCAGGAGGAAACCCACACAGACACGAGGAGAACACGCAAACTCCACACAGGTAGTGACCCAAGCTGGGAATCAAACCCAGATCCCTGGAGCTGTGAAGCAGCAGAACTAACCACTGTGATACTGTGCCACCATGCCACACTCATTATGTAATGGATCACCAGACAATTAAATTCAACTCTAAGTTTGAAAGGAAAAGACATGCGTCATAAACCCAGGTTTTAATTTTGGAGGATGAGGCAGGAATTGACAACAGTAGACTGGGCTAGTGGACAGTAGAATACTAATGGATAAAACTACCGATGAGAATGTGAGATGTTCAAAAAAGAGTTTGGTAGAATACAAGACCTGCAAATAGATCTAAAAAACAAGAGTTATTCTTGTGTTATTAAACACACTTGGTCAACAAAGGGAGTGAGCGACAGTGTGAAATTAAAAAATAACACATATATGAAGAAAAAGAGATGTCGAGATCCTACTGATTGAGAGAGATATAAACAACAATGCCATATTATTATTAAGCTCCTTTAATAAAATAAAACATCCCAAAGTCTTGCCAACAATGTTATAAAACGAAGTATGGCCCAGAAACATAAGGAGATTGTAGGTCAAATAGCCAAAATCTTGGTCAAAGTGGCCAGTTTTAAGAAGTATCGAGAGGTGGAGGAAGAGTATTCCAGAGCTTAGGGTTGAGGCAATTGAAGGCATGGCCACCACTTTTTTTTATTCATTCTCGGGGCATGGGTGTTGCTGGCTGGCCAGCATTTATTGTCCATCCCTAGTTGCCCTTGTGAAAGTGGTGGTAAGCTGCCTTCTTGAAACGCTACAATCTATGTGCTGTGGGTTGACCCACAATGCCATTAGGGGGAGAATTCCAGATTTTGATCCAGCAACTGCGAAAGAATGGCTATATATTCCCAAGTCAGGATGGTGAGTGACTTGAAGGGGAACTTGCAGATGGCGGTGTTCCCATGTATCTGCTGTGCTGTCCTTCAATGGTGGAATGACTAAATTAGGGATGCATAATGGGACAGAATTAGAGCACAGATATCTCTAAGGGTTTTGGGGCTGGAGGAGATTATAGAGATGGAGAGGAATGAGGCCATGGAAGGATTTGGAAATGGAAAAGAATTTTGACATCAAGGTGTTGGCCAGGATTCTCTCAAAAGATTTGAAGTTCCCAGTTCACGTGAAAATGGGAGTAACTCATGTCAATTTTTTTTAGCAGGATTTTCAGATTGAATCTCCAACACTCTGTGCATCAGAGAATGCCCTCTGGAAATCAGAGGTGAGACCTCTTCCCACTAGAGAGGCCAGTAGCGTTGTGCTGAGTGGGCCACTGCAGATGCGCCAATCTGTCAGCGTGGAGATCAGCACATACGCAGTGGCCCCACATTTCTGGCCAGCCCCACAATCTCTCGTCACTGCCCTTTAGGCCCACCCCACTCCTGACCTCCTGGACCTCTCCAGACCCACCCCAATCTCCCCAACCACCCATACAGTCAGCCCCGATCTCCTTGCCCTGCCACCCATTGACCTGATCTCCCTGACTGCCCTCCTCCACCCTGGGCAATCCCTGACCCCCTACCCCAATGGCCAGCCCCAATCGCTGTCCTGTCCCCCACCCTGTGTCCATGATCCCTGTGCAGAGTGACAGTGAGACCCCTATGCTCACCAACCACCCCTCCCAATAGGCCCCATTCCCTTCGCGCTGCCTGATGCCTGGTGGGCAGCGCCTCTTGGGCATTGCCAGTTTGCCCCTTGGGCACTGCCAGGAGCCAGGCTGGCACTGCCCAAGGGGCATTCTCCTTACTCCTGACCTACTGGGGAGGCCTCAATGATCTCTCTTCCTTCCAGCAGGGTCGGGCCGCCTGTTCCCCGTTAGTGGGGAGCAGTAGTAAACCCCACTGGAATGAATGTTAGCAGGTCTGGAGACTTCAGTCCCAGCCCCACTAATCCAATGCAAGTTGCAATTAGAGTATTAGATTTCCCGTGCAAAGCTGAATACTCCCAAAATCTTCATCCCAGAGATGTGCAGAGACTGTGGCACCCAGCTGGAAGCCCGCGAAACAGCCTCTGCTGATGTCTCCTGGCCCTTCGCACTGCTGGTTGTTTGTGTGGGAGCCGATGTGGTTAGCAAAGCGGTGCAAAGAATGTGATGAGAGCTGCAAAAAGGGATACAGGAAAAACCTTGTGGAAGATATTAAGGAGAATAAAAAGAGTTTTCTATGAGTAAATTGAAAGAAAGAGAATAAGTAAGGATAATGTATGCCTTTTAATGCCAGGCATAGGTGATGTTCTAATTACAAATCAGGAAATGACAAAAGGCAAACGACACAACACAATTAAACTCTCGGGGAATATAAAGACACATAAAAAGTAAAATGTTCTACAGGCACATAAATAACAAAAGGAATTAGGATAGGTGTAGGATCACTAAGGAAGATACATAATAAACTCAAAGGTAATAATTGTGAAATGGCAGAAATATAATGTAATTACATTAGTGTCTATAATTACCAGAGAGACTAAAGTTGGTGGACATGTCATTAGAGCAAAATATCAAAAGTAATAAAGACAGTTAAGATAGAAAGAAGAGTTAATTGATAAGCTAATCAAGCTTAAGAGAGGATAAAACTAATGGTCTCAATGGATTGTATCCACACATCATAAAAGATATTAAGAAGAAATAGCAGAGGCATAATTTCATATCTACAGAACATTATTAGGAAAGGGAGTAGTGTCAGAAGACTGGCCAACAACTAATGTGATTCCAATATTTAAAAAGAGATATAGAACAAGTCCATGCAACTATAAACTAATTAGTTTAAATGTCAGTGGCATGAAAAATAAGAGAGTTCTTACTCAAAGGATAATGAAAAAACCTAGGAACTGAAAGTCTAATAAAGAATAGTTAGCACAGATTTCTTTGAAGAAATAACAATATAGCATAGAAACAGGCCCTTCAGCCCTCCAACAGAAAACATGGATACGGGCAGTGCAGTGGACTTCATGGAGCAGATTCCTAAATGTCTGCTAGGTTAGCATCTGCATGACTTGAAAATCACAGTTCCAAAGATTAGCTCAGAATCCCAATGCTTCAGGGACAGTTTGACATTTTCAAAGTTCTGGTAGCAGGGGAAGGAATAGGGAGCTCACTTTCCTCTGATCATTAGCCCATTAAGTTAATTTAGCTTATTAAGAACCTGGGGCATTTAGGCAATTTTTAAACCTGATTTCAATGAGCCTAAATAGTCCAGTGCATAATTAGTGTGAGTCAGAAGAAAAATTGTTTCTGATGGTAGAAATTAATCAGGCTCACGTATGGAGCTGCTATCTGTTGGTGTAGAAATCTGCATGAAAAGAGCACATTACCTTAGTTTGGCCCAGTTGCACTCATCACCTACACTCATCCTCCTGGCCTTGTGTTGAGCTGCCTGCTCTCCTCATCAAAGCAGCAACAGGCTTTGTGATGGTTGCGGCCTGCCTTTTCCAGAGCCAGGTATGCACTTCCTGCCCTTCTGGAAGCATTTGGTTAGATTCCAATTCACCTCCTGCCCAATTAATAAATCACTAATAAATCTGTTTGGTATCTCATGAGAAACTTACTTACCAGAGAGTGGTTAGAATGTGGAACTCACTTCAGCAAGGAGAAGTGGGGCTAACTTGCAAAGATGCATTTAATGAAAAGCTAAAGAAACAGGAGAGAGAAAGGAATAGATGGAATTAGATTCAAAGGGATGAGAAAAGTAAGAGGAGGCTATGTGGCACAGTCACATGTTTTGTTTCTGTGATGTGTTATGAAGTAACTGTGTTCTAATGGTCTTCACAGTAAAAGAGGAGGATAAAATACCAAAAAAAAGGAAAAATTAAAACAAGTCAAGAGCAAGAACTAGCTTTATTCAATATCATTAACAAAACTTGATGATGGAAAAGGCTATTGAGGTTAAAAATAGACAAGTCTCCAGGACCTGTTAGTTTCCACCTCAGTGACACCATCCTGAATGAATGAAGCGAGAAATATATACATGCAAACTTGTTAATGATACTAATTTAGGTGCCACAGTAAATAGTGTAGATAAGAGCAAGGAGTTGTATTGTGATATAGATTAAATGAGTGGTATGGAGTTCAACTTGGTAAAGTGAGGGATCATTCATTCTCAACCAAAGAAAAATTCACTGGAAATAAAAACAGAAGATGTTGGAAATATTTGGCAAGTGTGACAGCACCTGTAGAGAGAGTCAAGTAATGTATGGAATTTAATAGAGCCTAATGGAATGGGGGTTGGGGTTGGGGTTGGGGGGAGTGGAGAGTGAGGGGGCAGATGATGTAGAATTGGGTGGGAGGTGCTGTTTTGGAAGACCGTTGCCAGGAACAATGGGCCACATTATGCTGGCAGCGGCTGGCAAGGCAGTGAGGCAACGGTGCCACATTGAAGTGGTGGATGGCAATTGGGCTTGTTAAAGCAATACTTGTGCATGCAGCTGCTTGCCTTTGAAAGGATTTGCATGTTACTTTGAGGATTAAATATGCGGCACATGGGAGTCTGCCAAATCCCAAACCATTCAAAAGATGACAGTCTCATGACCAGATGAGGTCTCAGCCCCTGTAGAGCTGCCATCCATTGGTGTAGAAATTTTAGTTGAAGGAGGAAAAGAAGCCAGTTGAATCACTAAGCTGAGAGTCAGATCAGAGAAGCTGAGGGATAGCTATTCGCGGTAGCTGCCTCTCATTGAGACTAGCAGAGGTGTAATGCCACAGGTGCCAGGTGGATCAGGAAGGTCTGGGACCCATTAGATAACATCTCAAAGTACAGTACAACCCAGGAACAGGTCCTTCGGCCCACCAAGCCTGTGCCGACACGTAACGCCTTTCTAAACAAAATACCTTTTGTTTCTACATGGTTCATATCCCTCTATTCATGTATCTATCCAAGTGCATCTTAAACGTTGCTATTCTATCTGCATCTACCAACTCTGGCAGTGCATTCCAGGCACTCACCACCTTCTGTGTAAAAAACTTGTGCCTCACACCTCATTTAAATTTTCCTCCTTTTACCAAATAGTAATTGACATTTCTACCCAGGGAAAAATATTCTGATTATCCATGCTTCTCATAATTTTGTTAACTGCTATCAACTTCCGACATTCAAGTGAAAACAAACAAAGTTTGTCCAATCTCTCCTCATAGCTAATACCCTCCAAACCAGACAACATCCTGGTAAACCTTTTCTGTACCATTTCCAAAGCCTCCACATCCTCTTGGTGTTGTGGCAATATTCCAAAAATGGCCTAAGTAAAGTTCTGATACATAATTTACAAATTTTTATACTTTATGCCCTGACCGATGAAGGCAAGTATACTGTAAACATTCTTGACCACCTTATCCACTCTTACTGCCACTTTCGGGGAGCTGTGAACCTGTATGCTTAGATCCCTCTATATATTAAAGCTTATAAGGGTTCTGCCATTTACTGTATACTTCCCTCCTGCATTAGATCTTCCAAAATGCATCACCTTACATTTGTCCAAATTAAATTCCACCCTAGTCTCCAGCCTATCTATATCCTGCTGTATCCTCTGGCAACCCTCCTCATTATCTGCAGCTCCTGCAATCTTTGTGTTGCCCACAATCTTACTAATCAGACCACCTTCTCCAAATCACTTATATATATATATTACAAACAACAGCGGTCCCAGCACTGATACTTGCAGAACACCGCTGTCACAGATCAGAAAATCACCCTTTTACTGCTGATCTCTGTCTTCAATGGCCAAGCCAGTTCTTTATGCACCTTACCAGCTCACCGTGGATCACATGTGACTTCACTTCAGTCTGCTACGAGGAACTTCGTTCAAGGTTTGCTAAAGTCCATGCAGACAACATCCACCACCCGGCCCTCATCAATCACCTCCCACTATTTCTGCCTTGCAACAGTTCCTCTTTCCAGTCTCCTACTCTATACTGTTGACTGTGTGCTGGGAGCTGCTGCTTCTTAGTCAGGGAGCTGATGTATCTACCAGGGAAACTGAAGAGTCTTGCTGTTTATGGGTCCTGGTGTCAGCTGTTGCATTGATGTAGGAAGCGCAGAAATGTTACTGCAATTATAAATGGCACCTATACCTGTGCTTTGATTACCTGATTGCCGGGATTGGCAATTTCCTGCCTATCCTTGATTCACTGGGCCATGGCCGCTATTTTGTTTCTTGGCCAGCTAGTCTGTAATTGCATTTGCCTGGCCAATTTCACACAAACAGCAATGTCACCCACATTCAGGTTCATTGCTGGGTCACTTGCCGCTGATATTAAATTTCATCCTATGATTCAGGTCAATGTCTTTTCTGCAGATAGATTTTAGATATGGCAAGAAGTTAGGGGACTATAGGTGAACAGTATAGCAGTCATTAAAAGCTGCTGAATAGGTATAAAAAGTGACATAAAAGGCCAATGAGGTCTTGTCCTTCATCTCAAGAAGACTGGAATACAAAGTTATTGTATTACACTCATACAAAGCTCTGGTTAGACAACTTCTGGAATACTGTATTTAGACTGTACTTTGGGAAGGATATATTGTCCTTGGAGGAGATGCAATGCAGATTCACCAGATAATTCCAGGGCTAAGAATGTTCAATTATGAGGTTGGCTTGCAAAGACTAGACTTGTATTCCTTTGAGAATGAAAGATTAAGGGATGATTTAATTAAGATGTTTAAAATGATTGAAGGATTTGATTGAGTAGATAGAGAGAAAGTGCTGCCTCTGGTCAGAGTCCAGAATAGAGAGACATAATTAGAGCTAAACCTTTCAGGAGTGATTGATTTCAGGAAGAACTTCACACAAACGGTGGTAGAAATTTGGACCTCTTTCTCCTGCTGAGAATTGGTCAGTTGAAAATTTCAAAACTAAGATTATTGTTAGAAAAGGATATTAGGAGTTACAGGCTGGAATTTTACCATCCTGTCCGCCACTGGAATCGGAGCAGACAAGTGGCAGACCATGGAAAGGGTGGGATTGTACGTTTTTGGGATGAGTGACGCAGTAAAATCCCACCCAGAAAACAAGGCTGATTGATTGAGTTAAGATATAGATCAGGCATGATCCAATTGAATAGCCTCATGTGACTGAATGGCCTACTCATGTTCTTCTGTTTTTGCTTGAGTCGATACTTTCCATGGTCTGATCTTGTCCTTTTTGGCTCAGTATTATTTTTGCTAAGACATTTACGAAGTGCCTTGGGACACTGTTCATGCTAAAGGCACTGGGGCCAATTATCACTGACTTATTCCGCTCACTCTCTCATTTTTCAGTGTAACTAGAATGATAGGAAGATGAAAATAAGAGTATGCTGGAGGTAACTAATCCACTCTATTTAAAGGGATAATCACACTCATTTAAATCAATTACTTATTGCTTCACAGTCATTTTTGGGTACAGATTACCATTTCGTTGCTTTCAGTGGCTAGTCTACTTCCAATTGTTAAGATCCCCACCGAGACTGATAACTTTTTTCAAACTTAGTTAGTAGTTGAATGGATAACACTATAAAATTTCACATTTTCAATGGTTATGTAACAAAGATTAAAAGCACTCATGACTCAGAATCACAGAATGGTTACAACACAGAAGGAGACCATTCAGCCCATCAAAAATAAGAAGGTGCAATCACGCTGGTGGGATTGTATCATAGGCCCCCCAACAGCCACCAGGGCATTGAAAAACAAATATGTAGGTGGATTATGTAAAGATGCAATAACATCAGGGTTGTCACAGTAGGTGACTTTAACTTCCCCAGTATTGACTGGGACTTCCTTAGAGCAAGAGCTTACATGGGTGTATCCAAGAGGGTTTCTTGAAGCAATATGTGGATAGTCCAATTAGAGGAGGGGCTATACTGGACCTTGTACTGGCAAACGATCCTGGCCAGGTGACTGACCTTTCAGTGGGAGAAACAAACTCTATAAGTTTTAAAATAGCTATGAATAAGGATTTGTCAGGAACTTGCGGGAAGGTACTAAATTGGGGGAGGGCAAATTATGACCGTAATAGGCAGGAGCTAGGGAGAGTTAATTGGAGCAGTTGGTATTAACTGAGTCCACATTTGACATGTGGGAGTTAAAGACCTACTAATCAGAGTTTAGGACCGGCATGTTCCAGTAAGGAGGAAGGGTAAAGATGGTAAGGTAAGCGACCCTTGGATAATGAGGGAGGTTTTGAATTTAGATAAAAATAATTCTATATAAGGTTTAGAAAGCTAAAATCGGACAGGGCCTGTGAAGAATATAAAGAAAGCAGGAAAGAACTCAAGCAGGGAATTAGCAGAACAAGGTGGCGCCATGAAATTACCTTGGCAAGTAGAGTTAAAGGCAGACGATGTGGGTGAGATCCTAAATGAGTACTTTGCATCACTATTCACCAAGGAGAAAGACATGGATAGTAGTGAGATTAATTTGGAGCATGCTAATATGCTAGGGCATTTTAAGATCAAGAAAGAAGTGGTGTTGGCTCTCTTGAAGAGCATTAAGGTGGACAAATGTCCAAGGCCCAATGGGATCTACCCCAGGTTATTGAGAGAGGCAAGAGAGGAGATTGCTGGGGTCCTGACAAAGCTCTTTGTATCCTCACTAGCCACTGGAGAGATCCAGAAGGACTGGGAAGTAGCTAATGTTGTTCCTCTGTTGAAGAAAGGAAATAAGAAGGGTGCAGGAAATTATAGACCAGTGAGTCTCACATCGGTGATTGGGAAACTATTGGAAAGGATTCACATGCATTTGGAAAAGCATGGCCTAATGAGGAAAAGTCAGCATGGCTTTATGCGGAGCAGGTCATATCTTACTGACTTGATTGATTTTTGGGAGGAGGTGACGAAGGTGATTGATGAGGGTAGAGCCGTGGATGTTGTCCACGTGGATTTTAGTAAGGCTTTCAACAAGGTCCTCCATGGTAGGCTCATCCAGAAGATTAAGATGCGTGGGATCCATGGTGACTTGGCCATTTGGATCCAGAGTTGGCTTGCCCAGAGCCATAGTGATGGAAGGGGTTTTACTGGCTGGAAGTCCGTGACCAGTGGTATTCCGTAGGGATCCGTACTGGGACTTCTGCTGTTTGTGATATATATAAACGACTTGGATGAAAATGAAGATAGATAAGTTTGCAGACAACACAAAGATATGTGGACTTGTGGATAGTGTAGAAGGTTGTCAAATGATACAGTAAGATATAGATCAGTTGCAAATGTGGGCGGAGAAAGGGCAGATGGAGTTTAATTGGGCTAGTGTGAGGTGCTGACTTTGGGAGATAAGGGGACAATTCCCCCAGCTGCTCGAGCAGCACAGCGGACCGGGAGACCCAAGCAGAGGCCTAGTAGCAGGCTTCCTGCTGGGCGCTACGGCTTCTGCGCATCTCCGGCCATTGGATTTCCGGCACCATCAGCTCCATGCCAGAAATTGGCACGGAGCTGCATAATTTACTTAAATGCTCATTTGAATCTAATTAGAGGGTCCGGGACTGAAGTCTCTGGGCTTTCTAGCCTCTGCCCGTCTCCCCCCACCACCCCCACCCCACCCCTGCCTGCCCACAAGGAGTGTTTGACTCCAGCAAGGATTACAACAGCTCCCCACTGATGGGAGCTGGTGGCCCAATCCTGCTGGAGTGAAGGGGAAACACAGTAAGAGGTCTCACAACACCAGATTAAAGTGGAGCCATGGAGGCCTCTCAGAGGGTCTGGGGTAAGGAGGGGGTGCCCCCTGGGCATTGCCAGTTTGGCAGAGCCAGCCTGGCCCCTGGCACTGCCAAAGGAGTAAAGTGGCACTGCCCGGGGGCACCTTGGCACTGCCCACCAAGCATTGGGCAGTGTCAAGGGAGTGAGGTCTATGGGGCAAGGACGAGAACGAGATCAGTGGGGGTGGGATCCTGCTGCCACTCTGCAATCAGCAGTGACAGAGGGAGGCCAGCAATCAAAGCTGGCCATCAGGATGGGGAAGGGAGCTGGCCTGCCGGGGGGTCAGGGCTTGTAGTGTGCAGATTGGAGGGACAGCACTGCGGGGTTGTGGGGCTGGCCAGCGATCATACTGGCCAGCAATCGCAAGGCCAGCAGTGCAGGGCTGCTAAGCATGCACCAATCTCTGCTCTGACAGATTAGCACATGCACAGTAGCCCACTCAGCACTATGCTCCCTGCCTCTCCAGCGGGGATAGGACCCACACATTTTTAATGAGATTCACACTCTGCCGTGCACAGAGTGTGGGAGATTCATTTTGAAAACCACGCTGAAAAAGCCAACAAGATTTACTTCAATTTTTACATAAATTCGACACTTAAAATTTTTTAGGGCAAATCCCACCCCAAATATTAAGGGCAAGTATACAGTTAATGGCAGGGCCCTAAATAGCATTGATGTACAGAGGGATCTTAAGACTCATGTCCATAGCTCCCTGAAAGTGGTCACACAAATAGAGAGGGTGGTAAAGAAGGTGCATAGCATGCTTGCCTTTATAGGTCAGGGCATTGAGTACAAGAGTCAGGAATTCATGTTGCAGCTGTATAAAACTTTGGTAAGACCGCACTTAGAGTACTGCATTCAATTCTGGTTGCCACATTACATGAAGATGTCATAGAGTCATAGAGGTTTCCAGCATGGAAACAGCCCTTTGGCCCAACTTGTCCATGCCACCCTTTTGATTTTAAATCACTAAGCTAGTCCCAATTGCCTGCATTTGGCCCATATCCCACTATACTTATCTTACCCATGTAACTGTCTAAATGCTTTTTAAAAGACAAAATTGTGCCCGCTTCTACTATTACCTCTGGCTGCTTGTTCCAGATACTCACCACCCTCTGTGTGAAACAATTGCCCCTCTGGGCACTTTTGTATCTCTCCCCTCTCACCTTAAACCTATGCCCTCTAGCTTAAGACTCCCCTACTTTTGGGAAAAGATATTGACTATTTAGTTGACCTATGCCCCTCATTATTTTATAGACATCTATAAAATCACCCCTCAGCCTTCTACGGTCCAGAGAAAAAAAATCGCAGTCTATCAAGCCTCTTTTTATAACTCAACCCATCAAGTCCTGGTAACAAACTAGTAAATCTCTTCTGCACTCTTTCTAGTTTAATAATATCCTCTCTATAGGGGCGGCACGGTAGTACAGTGGTTAGCACTGCTGCTTCACAGCTCCAGGGACCTGGGTTCAATTCCCGGCTTGGGTCACTGTCTGTGTGGAGTTTGCACAATCTCCTCGTGTCTGCATGGGTTTCCTCCAGGTGCTCTGGTTTCCTCTCACAGTCCAAAGATGTGCAGGTTAATGTTAATTGGCCATGCTTAAATTGCCCCTTAGTATCCTATGTGTAGGTTAGAGGGATTAGTGGGTAAAACATGTAGGGATATAGGTGTAGGGCCTGGGTGGGAGTGTGGTCAGTGCAGTTGTAATAAGACTTTAAGGGATAATGGAAGGCAATCACTTTAAGGAAAGTATGTCATGTGATCCAGCCTCAATTTCACTTTGGCCTGGAGGAGAATACAGCCACAACTTTGCTGCTCTGATGTCCTCGAACTTTCTGTCCACATCAATCTGCTCACATGTATCTACAATTAATAAATGAATCCATATGTTTGGACAAACCCTTATGCACAATTGTACCTTTATATCATTATAGAGATGACAAGGCTGAGCCTGTGTCTTATACAAAATTTAACATACCCTCTTTATTTTTGCAATCCATGCCCCTTTAAAGCCTGTGACACTGTCTGTTTCAGTCATGAATAACCTCAGCTGGGACGGGAATTGATCCCATGCTCCTGGCACCACTCAACATCAACATCATTATCAACCAAACCTGAGGTCATGAACAAACCAACTCAAGAACAGCTTCTTCCCTGCTGCCGTCAGACTTTAGAATAGACCTACCTTATATAAAGATAACATTTCTCTACACCCTAGCTATGACTATAAGGCTACATTATGCACCCTCTCATTTTCTTCTCCCCTATGTATCTATGAATGGTATGCTTTGTCTGTAAGGCAAGCAAGAAACAATACTTTTCATTGTATCCCAATACATATGACTATAATAAATCAAATCAAATAAAAAAAAACAGATCAAACCAGCCATCCAGCCAACTGAGTTAAACTGAACTTGAAGTTATAGCATTGTTTTTGCAGCTATGATGGCTTCCACTGTTGAATTGCCTGAGGTATCTTAACATATGTGCTTAGTAAAATTTAGGCTTTCTAAAGAGGAGAGAAGATTCATGACTGGTGTGGCATTTTCAGACTGTGGTTACTTACAGCAGAGCTGTGGCTGTTTCCCTGATGTCTCTCTCCTGGATTGAGCTTTCTTGAAGGTGATTCAAGGTGGATCTGGAACTTTCATTGAAGTTTCCTGCCATTTATTTATTCAAGAGTAAAGATGGCCAAATTGAACATGATTTAAACAAAATGCCAAGTCATCTTCCAAATAAGGCAAGTGGTAATCCCATTTAGCAATCCAAAATCTCGTTATCGGCTGCCATGTTAAAAATGGGCCATGGTGTTCACACCTTCAGAGAAAACCATTGCCTTACTACCAGGCAGACGTCAGTGCAGATCACATGACCCCCCCCTTCACTTTTAAATAAAGGTACAATCCCAAAATATAACAATCATATAAATCTCATAACTATAGTATGTAAGATTAAGGGGGTTTTCAAAACATAGGAATCCTTAAACAATTCTGGCTAAAAGAAATGAAGAAGGTGATCTTCAGCAATAGATGGCAGGAGCATACATAGACCAACAGCTGCACGAAAACTAAAGAACAGGACAAGAGCTTACAGACATCTTTACCCTCACAGCAAATTGTGTTGGCCCATACTTGCAGTTGTCAGAAGATCAGTATATAAAGAAGTTACAGTTCCCAGGGAGGTAGTCACAGACTATATCAGCCTATGCAACTAGATGTGGAATCCACTGCTGCAGCAAGCACAACATTATTTCAATCATCTGTTTCAATCAATACTCCCACAGCCTCAGCCGTTTGTCTCTGGCTCTCTATAAGCTGCAACAAGGGATATCAATCAGGCAGTTTACAGTTCATGCTTGCATCAAACAGATAACATATTTGTTAAAGCAAACAGGTCCATCATGCTGTTTGTAGACAACTGGTATTAGCAAGGCATATTGGCCTCTTTTAGGTAGCAAGGCATATTGGGAGCAGAAGAAAGCCACTCAGTCTCTCCACGCTGGGTTTGCCATTCAATAAGATCATGGCTGATCTGATTGTAATTTCAACCTCACATTCCTGCCTACCCTCAATAGTCTTTCACCCCCTTGTTCATCAAGAAACTATCCAGCTCTGTCTTAAAAATATTCAAAGATTCTACTTCCACGGCCTTTTGAGGAAGAGAGCTCCAGAGACTCACAACCCTCCGAGAGAAAAAGAAATTTCTTCAACTTTATCTTTAGTGAATGTTGTTAATGTACTCTTAATTATAGTGTGTGGCCATTACTTTGCTAAGAATATTACTAGTTAAACATGTGACATTGATTGTTCAATAAACTGAGACAGCTGGAACACTTTGAGGCCAGTGCTTCTTGTAGGTTAGTAGCACTGAGGAAGTCTTTTACAATAAGCTATCTTGAAGCTAAAGACCAGTCTAGGATGATTCTTATACCACTGCTGCTTATTGTGAGTAACAAGTGATCCCTTATTTTTAACATTAACCCATAATTTTAGATTCTCCAACAAGAGGAAAGATCTGCTCTACATCCATCCAGTCGATAACCCTCAGGATCTTAAAGGTTTCGATCACATCACCTTCAATCTTCTAAGCTCCAGTGGATACAAACCTAACCTCTCCAACCTTTACTCATCAGACAGCCCACTAATTCCTGGTATTAGTCTCATAAATCTTCTTTGAACTATTTCTGACACGTTTATATCTTTCCTTAGAAAAGGAGACCAGTACTGTGCACAACACTCCAGATGTGGTCTTACCAATGCCCGTAAAACTGAAGCATAACCTCCCTACTTTTGTAATTCATTCTCCTCATGATGTCACTTAACATTGGAGGGTTGTCAGTTACTACAGAAACGTTGCACACAAAGATTTCAGAAAGGTTTACCATTTTGCTGTTTGCATGTATTTCTACATGTTAGTTATTTGGTCATACAAAATGTGAGTATTTTGGAAAAAAAATACTGTCAAAGCTTTCCATCTTGCACTCATCAGATCAGAATCACAAAAATACCAATAGTAAAAGGAGCAACAATTTACACTGCGATCAGAGTCCACTTGATAACCAATCACCACTCTCATGCAGTATAAATAATTGTTCCCTATACTATTGATATTTGTATAATCTGTCCTGTTGAATGCAAAAAACGCTTCAATAGCTGGTCTCTTTTTTTTTAGAATTCTACACATTAATTATTGCCTGAGCTGTGCCCATGATGTTAGTCTTGCATATTTCAACATTAAAGGTAGGAGGCTTCTGTGGTTCAGATCAAGACTTTTAAGATGTTGTGGTCCATGATTTTGAGAAGCTTTGGCCCAGCTGCAGAAACAAGGTGACTGTCAATGTATTCAGTTGTAGTTGACTTTCTGACACTAGTGCAGGGGATGACAAGGGTACAACATGTTATCACCCTGACAGAGCATCGTGCTCCTTTCTCATTTGTATGGCTGCTTCTGCTTTTGGGCTGCAGATTGGAGATCTTTGATGTTAAAAAAACCTCCAATCCATCCTGTCTCCTAGCCTGCCAAAGACAGGAGGAGTTATGATGAACCTTTCTAAAACTCTGGTTTGGCCTCAGGTTGGGCATTGTGCCCAATTCTGGGTACCACACACTAGGAAGGATGTGGAGGCTTTGGAGTGAATGTGAAAAAAATTACAGGAATGCTTAAGGGGTGAACCACTTCAGTAAAACAAATAGATTGGGACAGTTGGGATTTGATAGAGATGTTGAAAATCATGAGAGGTCTTAACTGGGAGGAAAGAAAGAAGCTGTTCCCTTTGGTGTGAGGGTCGAGGTTCAAAGGACACAAGAGTTAAGGTGATGGGCAAAAGGACAATATATGTACATTAAGGGTTGAATGTCTTCCTTCAGTCCTGCAGCCATTCTATTACTCTAGCTCAGAGTCATTATGAGCATCCCTGTTGCTGTTGGTGCTACAGACTCCTGCAAGGAGAGGCCAACTGCACTACCTGCCTCATTTCTGATTGCAGAGTGTTGATGCCACATGCCAGAACCTCTCTCAAATTGGCTACCAGACTCCATCACCATCTCTAAATTGTTGCCAAGATCCCCATGGCATTGTTAGAAAATCAGGCGACTCTTGCACATTAATAATGTGCTCGGAAATGGGCTTTCCGCACACCAACAGTAAAAAGTTGGCCTCCTCTTTAAAAGACACAGGTTGGCTTTATGAAGGAGTGGGTCAACCAGAATTCCCATCCTCCCAAATGGTGTGCTGTCAAATCGCTAGGGGCTTTCTGTAAGCAGTGTATTCAGTGCTGGGAGTTCACCAATCTGATTTAAATTTGGTCTGACCACTAGAAGCTCATTTGAGAATGAAAAATAATTTATTGTTTCAACATTTGGCAGCATATCTTTATATTTCTAATGTTCTGAAATGTTAAAAAAAGAATCCTAAGGGATTGCAATGCAAGGAGAGTACTGTACATACAAAAGACTCAAGTGCAGTGTTGTTGGATGGTCAGACAGCTCTCATTAGCTACAGGAAACAAGGGAAACAAATCCTCATTTAACAAGAGCAATTTAAAAGCAGCAGGGTTGATAATACATTGTTGTGTGTCCATGGTATTTCTGTGCATCAGATACAGTACCCTGTATTGTCAGGTAACAAAACTTTAGACCAGCTTTGTGCTATTTCTCTCAGCATGCTATAAATAAATAGAAAGCAGAGAGGGCTAAGAGAGAAAGAATAGAGGAGTGGTAGCGAGTGGATATTTATTTCCAACACCTAGCACGGGCATGAAGGAATGATTGAACTCCTTCAATAATTCTATACTAAAAGTACAGAATTCTGCACATTAATGTTCACTGTCTCAATGGTTGTTACAATTTCTTTATTTTGCTGCCATCCATGATGCCACCATTATGTCAGGAAGCCTGGATGGATGCAGGCATAGATAATCACTTCTTACAACGAATAATAACAGAGATGAGGTGCAATGATGGTCTTGTTTTAGTGAGGCGGGCAATCAAAATGCAAAACAAAGGCTGCGACACATTGATCGATCAATAATTTGGTTGAGCCAAGCTGAAATATCCAAAAGTATCCAGGGCTGCATGGTTCTGTTAGAAAGCAGAGGGCAGAAGGTGTCAGAGCAAGTTTTGTGTAAATAGTTTAAATAACAAATAGTTAAATTATTGAGAAACAAAACATTTTCAAGTTACATTTGTGCTGCTGGAAAAAACAAACTGGGGAGAAAGCTTTGCAGAATATAATTTGTGATTTCACAATGGATACTTATCCATTCCATGCCAACTTGCACATTGTCATTCTCCATCTATTCAACCCACTTTGTTTCAATCTTAGAATCAAAGAACTCTGTGCATGTGAGAGTGAAGAGGCAAGTGAGAAGCGTTAAAGAAGATGGCATGTAATGGAGGGCTATTTTTGAATTTCAGGATGATCTTGGGAAAGTAAGAAGCTTTGCAGGAAAGAACAACACCCCATAGTGCTAGCCAGATCTGCTGATGGATGCACAACCTGTCATTTGCCATAAGTATTTAAGTCTATGTTCTTTGGACTTTCGTGAGTGGAGATATGGGGCTAATAACAGGAACAGGCAGGGTGAGAGTGGGAGTGATTCTTTTAATGGGGATTAGGGTATCGAAGGCTGGAAATGAGGGTGTGATGGAGCAGACAATAGCTGCAGAAATGTGGTAAATGAAACATCCAGTTTGACGGCTGAGAATTTGAAAGTACCATTGTAAATAACTTTGGAGAGAGTTTTTTTTCAGGGGTTGCACAGAAGGAATTTGTTCGGAGGAGAAAGAGCATGTGAGTGGAGATAGCTGAAAGGAAGTGATCAAAGGTGGCTTCATCTATGATTGATACAATGTGAGTCACAAGACCATGTGAAACAGCAAGTCGAGCGAATGGCTGTGAACACAGAATGCACCGTTTATGTGGAGGAAGATTTTAAGGGCTAATACAAGGGCAGTGAACTTAGACCAGGGAAAGCCAGAACTCTACCACCTCACCCACCATGGAATCGGCATGGCGAGGGTCCTACAATGGAAAACTCCATTGACCTTGACGGGAATTTCTGGCTGGCTGCAAAATCCCACCTGATGAGTTCTGTTGGAGGTTAAACAAAACAAAGACACAAAGTTGCTCCATGCAGAGATTGAAGGGACAAAGCTATAAAATTATCTTTATGAAAAATCTGAGATGGTACTGAGGGTGTGTGGTACAGAATGAAGATTTTAAATGAGATATGAAGGGGTAGAACAAGGTGAGATGCTAGAGGAATAGGGGTCAAACCATAGTGTGATTTGATAGTAAGGGTCAGACCACCATGGTGACTGTCTGTAAAGGGAAACAGCAGGTCAGATTTAAGGGGGGGAAGGTGTTATTAGCCCTCAAAAACATGATAATCATCCACAATGTGGATGTGCTATAATCCTCGGGCAGGCCCCAGGATATAAGGGTAGAGATCCAGTTAGGGACAAATAACCTTTTTTATTCATGGTGAATAAAGCTTGAGATTCAAGATAATTACCATCTGAATAAAACTGTGATTCCGCAGGTTAGCAAATAAAAATAAGCTTTTCTGTACAAGTTTGTGAAGATCAAACAATTCACAATATCTATTTTATATCAAGCACCCCAGACATAATCTTTTCCACCTTCTTCTGTTGGGGTAAAGAGACACAGAATTCTGAGAACACGTACCAACCAACTCAACAACAGCTTATTCCTTGCTTTGTCTGCAACAGCTCGCAAGAAACAATATTTATCACTATCATCCCAATACCTGTGACAATTATAAATCAAATCAAACAATTAAGGGTAAATGAGATACATGTGAATTAACTCTCAAATTACAAGCATGCTTTCCAATCCGATCATGCCAAGTAGAACCCTTATTTAAAGGGGGTTGCAGTATACGAGTAGGGAGGTCTTGCTGCAACAAGATACTGGTGAAATCATATCTGGAGCACTGCGAACAGTTTCATGTTTCCTTATTTAAGATGTGACATTATTTCATTGGAGGCAGTTCGGAGAAGGTTCACTTGGATGATCACTAGTATAGAGGTATTATTCTATGAGGAAAGGTTAAACAGATTGGGACTCTGCTCCAGTGGAATTTAGAGGTGATCTCATTGAAACATATAGGATGATTATGGGGCTTGACAGAGTAAATGCTGAGAGAATGTTTCCCCTAGTGGGAGAGCCTAGGACCAGAGGGCATAGCCTCAAAATAATGGGGTGCCAATTGAAGACTGAGATGAAGAGGAATTTCTTTTCTCAGTGGGTAAAGAGTCTTTGGAACTGCTTGCCATAGAGATCTTCGTGCAGCAGTGTCCTTTTGTATGTTTAAGGCTGAGATGAATACATTTTTGATCAATAAGGAATCAAGGGTAATGGGGGGAAAAGCAGGAAAGTGAACATGAAGAATGTCAGATTAGCCATGATCCTATTGAATGATAGAGTAGGCCTGATGGACCCAATGGCCTACTCCTGCTCCTATTTCTTATGGTCGTAAAACACCATGGCTCCAAAGGTGTTCCTTTGCCAAAGGGCCCTTTTTTTCTATATCCAATTCAATCCAATCAAAATCCAATTCAGAATCTCAGCAAGTGAGACATTCCCGATCCAAGTTGACAAGACAGGGCTCTCACTTCCTGTCCTGGGCTTGACCTACATGATCCAAGCTGATTGGAGCAAGCATTGCGCCTTCTCCAAGGCTCAATCTCATTTGCATCTTAGCCAGAAGGCTGAGATGCTGCTTTGGAAAATTGCTTCAAATGAAGCTTTAGTGTAATCTCATGACTTCAAACAAGTGCAGCACATTGATATTATATGAAGCCTTCACCCCAAGAGCCCTTTACTTAAAGTCTGGTCCCTGTGGTGCTTTCTTTAAGTTGGAGCCTGTTTTTGTGTTTTCTTTTAATTTAACTGGAACCCAGTTCAGTCCCTTTTGTTCCTTGTGACACCTGTTGACTGGTAGACAGCCTCACACTGGCTGCCTCATGAAAAGTTGTTGATTGACCCTGGAATTGCTCTGGTGATCAGTACCCCACACAGCAAGTGGATCCCACCCTTGTTACTAGGCAGGAAACAACGTAACAGTCATTGGAACATTCTGCATCTTAAATATTATCTCCACAGATTGCTAATGTAACACCCAGGGATACAAAGATCAATGCATTTCATGACAAAATGGCAAAGGCTTTGTTTAAAAGTGGACATTCAGGAGGGAGTTGCAGAGAGGAAATAAAGCTATCTTTACAAATGAGTGGAGCACTGTTGCCTCAGAGCCAGGAACCCAGGTTCAATTCCCAGCTTGGGTCACCCTCAGTATGGAACCTGCATGTTCTCCCCATGTCTGCGAGGATGAGAAGGGGGACTTAGTGGTAGGGGATGGGGAAATGGCTGAGGTCTTGAATAACTTTTTTGTTTCGGTCTTCACGGAGGAGGACGTGAATAATTTGACGGATGTTAGAGATGGAAAGGTGGTAGGACTGGAGGGTCTCGATGACATTACTGTTACTGGAGAGGTGGTGCTCGGCAGACTGGAGGGGCTGATTGTGGACAAGTCCCCAGGACTGGATGGAATGCATCCGAGGGCTCTGAAAGAAATGGCGGAGGTGATAGTGGATGCCTTGGTGGTTATTTTCCAGACGTCGCTGGATTCCGGGGAAGTGCCGGAAGATTGGAAAACGGCTAATGTTACGCCGTTGTTTAAGAAGGGTGCCAGGCAAAAGGCGGGGAATTATAGGCCTGTTAGTTTAACGTCTGTTGCAGGTAAAATGTTAGAATCCGTCATCAAGGAGGAAATAGCGAGGCATCTTGAGGGGAACTGCTTGATAGAGCAGACACAGCACGGTTTCGTTAAAGGGAAGTCGTGTCTGACAAATTTACTGGAGTTCTATGAGGATGTGTCCAGGGCGGTGGATAGAGGAGAGCCGGTGGATGTGGTCTTTCTTGATTTTCAGAAGGCGTTTGACAAGGTACCTCACAAGAGGTTATTGCAGAAGGTCAGGGGACATGGAGTTGGGGGTAGGGTGTTAGCGTGGATAGAGGATTGGTTGTCAAATAGGAGGCAGAGAGTGGGGGTCAATGGGTGCTATTCGGATTGGCAGATGGTGACTAGTGGAGTGTCCCAGGGGTCGGTGCTGGGGCCTCAGCTATTTACCATTTATATAGATGATCTGGAGGAGGGAACCGAGTGTAGGGTGTCGAAATTTGCTGATGACACCAAAATTGGTGGAAAGGCAAATTGTGCGGAGGGTGGTGAGAGTCTACAGAAGGATCTAGATAGGCTGGGCGAATGGGCCAGGAAATGGCAGATGGAATTTAATGTTGGCAAGTGCGAGGTGGCCCACTTTGGTAGGAATAATGGTAGGAAGGATTATTACTTATGTGGAGAAAAACTGCAGCAGGCAACAGTGCAGAGGGACCTCGGGGTCCTTGTGCATGAGTCGCAAAAACCCAGCTTGCAGGTGCAGCAGGTGGTCAGGAAGGCGAATGGGATGCTGGCCTTCATCGCGAGGGGGATTGAATATAAAAGTAGGGAGGTCTTGCTGCAGCTGTATAGGGCATTGGTGAGGCCGCAGCTGGAGTACTGTGTGCAGTTTTGGGCGCCGTACTTACGCAAGGATATTTTGGCCTTGGAGGGAGTGCAGAGGAGGTTTACTAGGCTGATGCCGGAGTTGAGGGGGTTGAGCTATGAGGAGAGGCTGAATAAATTAGGCTTGTACTCGTTAGAGTTTAGAAGAATGAGGGGAGATCTCATTGAGATGTATAAGAAGATGAATGGGATGGATAGGATAGAGGTGGAGAGACTCTTCCCGCTCAGAAAGGATAGTAGGACTAGGGGGCAGAGCCTCAAGATAAAGGGGGGGCGGTTTAGAACGGAGTTGAGGCGGAACTTCTTCACTCAAAGGGTGGTGAATCTCTGGAATTCTCTGCCTGTTGAAGTGGTGGAGGCTGCCTCGCTAAGTATGTTTAAGACACGGGTTGATGGGTTTTTGATAAGAGAGGGAATTAAGGGTTATGGGGGGAGGGCGGGAATGTGGAACTGAGCCACAACAGATCAGCCATGATCTTATTGAATGGCGGGGCAGGCTCGAAGGGCTAGTTGGCCCACTCCTACTCCTGTTTCTTATGTTCTGGTTTCCTCCCACAGTCCGAAAGATGTGCTGGTTAGGTGCATTGGCCATGCTAAATTCCCCCTCAGTGTACCCAAACAGGTGACTAGGATTTTCGCAGTAACTTCATTGCAGTCTTAATATAACCTACTTGTGCCACTAATAAATAAACTTTTTAAAATATTGCTGACATGAATTTTATGCTTTATACTTTACCGATAGCATGCCAACCCATTGAAACATTTTCAACCGAAAGCAAGTGAAACATTAAAACAAGTGACATTTTATTATGCATCTTAATTAAAATGTTGTATGTATGCATCATTTACCAAATAATTGGTTTAACCCTTCTCTCATCTTCTTAGAATAATTCTATATTTTAAGTAGAGCAAGTCCTAGATTTGTGATAGTGTGGAAGAGTTGAAAGTATTAAAGATGTTATCTGATTTACCTGTTGTTTCAAAAATTATAACCAAATGTGACTCTACAATCCTAAGAGACTCATTATATCTCACTGTTTGTCAGAATGGAACTGTGAATACTTGACTGCGTTCAGTGAAAATTGTAATCCAGGAAGTAATTTGTCTTTTTTTTTTGCCATCAACACAACTAATTTTATATCTTTTGGATAATGATCAAATTGTTTTTGACAGATTTGAGAAAATTTTACTTGCTGAAAGTGCAAACTCTGCCATATTCACTGTATCTGAAAAGAGGTTCACAACTTCAGTGACAACGTAATGAGAAATTTATCTCAAATTATCCAAATTCCTGAAATGCTCCGTACACTTAGGCAACATATGGGGGCAATTCTCCCAGCCTGCTGTGGCACTCAAACAGTGAGCTTTACTCAGAGAGTGGTTGGGGTGTGGTCTTTACTCAGAGAGTGGTTGGGGTGTGGAAAGGATTGCCTGCTGTGATAGTGGAGTCGGACACTTTAGGAACTTTCAAGCGGTTATTGGATAGGCACATGGAGCACTCCAGAATGATAGGGAGGGGATAGCTTGATCTTGGGATTGGACATAGCTCGGCACAACATTGAGGGCCGAAGGGCCTGCACTGTGCTGTAATGTTCTATGTTCTATGTTCTATGAGCGTGCTGGGAAACGTCAGCAGAGGCTGCTTCACGGACACCCGCTGGGCATCATGGCCTCAGAGTCTCCCATCCTAAGATTCCCAGCGTAATTGGCACAGAGCGGATTACAGTATGGAAATCTTCATTTGTGTTTCATTAGCGAGCCCGGGACTGAAGTCTCTGGGCCCGCTAGAATCTCCCCATCTCCCCCCCCACCCCCCCCCCCACCCCCCCACCCCCCCCACCCCCGTCTTGGAGTGGTTCATGATTGCTCCCACTAACAGAACAGGCAGCCCAACCCTGCTGGAAGGAAGAGAGGCCATTGAGGCACCCCCCAACCAAGGAAGGAAGTCAGGGGTAAGGAGGGGATGCCCCTTGGGCAGTGCCAGTCTGGCACCTTGACACTGCCCAAAAAGGAGTGGGGCCAAAGGGACTGAACCTACTGGGGGGGTGCGGTGGGTTTGGACTGAACCTACAGAGGGGTGGGGGGGATGTGGTGATTGTTGATGAGCAATTGGTGGGCATGGGAGGACCCACTGCCACTCTGCATGGGATAATTGGGAGAGGGAGGGAAGAGGTGATCAGGCCTGGCCATGCAGGTGAGAGCGGGTCAGGACTGGCGGAAGGTTGGAGCTGGCTGGTGATGGGAGTGGGGGGAGGGTTGGGGGTGGTCGGGGCGGAGCTGCCCAGGGGAGTGGTTAGGGCTGCTGGGAGTGGGGTGGCAGGATCAGGAGATTGGATCGGCCCAGGTAAGGGGGAGTTGGAGATTGGGGCTGGCGAGAGTGGGGAGAGGCAGGAGAGCATCAGGGCTGACCCGAGGAGGTCCGGGAGGCCAGCAATTGGGGGTGGGGGGGGGCCTTGCAAGGTCAGCAATGGAGGGTTGCAGGGCTGATCAGCGACTCGGGGCTGTGGGGCTGGCCAACGTTCAAGCTTCTCAGGTGGGAATAGGTCTCATCCCCAGATTTCCAGAGTGAATCCCACTGAGGCACTCTGTGATGCACAGAGTGTTGGAGATTCACTCTGGAAATCGTGCTGAAATAGCCAGCAGGATTTACTCCCATTTTCCCGCAAGTTGGGGACCTTGAATTTTTCTGGGAGAATCCCGGCCATGATCTCGTTCATTTGTGTTGTTTTCCAAAGCTAAAAGGTACTGTGAGCATGTTTCTAATGCTTTTATTCCACCAGTGAATCATGAAGGCAGACGATTTCTTGTCTTACAAGGTCAGCCATATAAAATGAAATTCTTTTTCATACCGCCCCCCTTCCATTCTGGCTGCAACTTGCTAATGTCCCTTCCTCATTATGGCCCATAGGACACACCCCACCCACCCCTAAACACCCCATGTCTGAGTTGAATCACTGTTCACCGTGACAGCCGTCCCTATGGACTAAGAGCACAACAAATCACTAGGTAGGCTTGAATACTTCAATACTGGGAGCTGTTTCTTGAAGGTGTGCACCCATTCACAGTCAGCTCTGACTGTCCAACAGGGTAAGAAGTCTCACAACACCAGGTTTAAGTCCAACCAGTTTATTTGATAGTAATCCCACAAGCTTGTTATGAGACTTCTTACTGTGTTTACCCAGTCTAATGCTGGGATCTCTACATCATGCCCAGCAGGGTCCCAGACTGGGTGGAGCTAATAGTCTGGGGTCACCTGACCCATACTCTTAAAGGGGCAGTCTACACTCCAAACCCCAATATACATACATCACAGAATCCATCGTAGAGGGTGAGGATGTAAATGGAAGATCCTCCTACAGTTAATTTTTCATTGCATGTGGCGGGACTGTAGATCTTTGACCTGATACATTGATTGTGGGATCTCTTGACTCTTTCTGTAACAGATTGCTTCTACTGTTAACCACGCATTTGGTTCTACAGTAACTTTACCAGGCTGGAGCCTCATTTTAAGGTCGGTCTTCTGATGCTGCTTATTTTGTTTCTTGGTCTCACACCACCAACCCTTGTGATGTTTGATCTCTCCTCCTGTTTTCCAACCTATCATAGACTTTCCTTTTATTATTTTTTTCCATTCTCTCCCTTTTTAAGTTGGTGAAAATCAGTTATATTCCTAACTTTTCCCAGTTCTGATGAAAATTCATTTAACTGAAGCTTTTGTTTCTCTCCTCACAGATGCTTATCGATCTGCTGAATATTTTCTAGCATTTTGTGTTTTGCTTTCTACTGATGCTGCTACCAGCATGCTCTTTTACATGTGGTCAAGTTTCAGGACTTATCCCCACCAGATTGATGGGTTTTAAAATTCCTACGATACGCTGGATGGTTGAACTCACTGAAGGACAAACTTGTTGGATGTCTACTCGGGAACTGTGAATAGCTGTTAAACGGGTATCAACAGTTAGATGGTAATCTTAGTCTCCAAGCTAACCTTGCACTTGTTACCCTAGTTTAAAGAATGAAAAATGGATAGCAACTGTAAAACCATTCTGCTAAGAAAGCATCAGTGACCTGTATGTTTTTTGTGCAAATACGCTGCTGATGAGATCTAATCCATAGAGGTTACATTTTATAATGCCTGGACTTCAGGAGATTCTGCAATCTATTTATACCTTGGGTCTTGTGGCACAACGGATTGTGTCCCTGCCTCTGAGCCAGAAACTCCAGGTTTGAGTCCCACCCCAGGACTTGATGGTCAAGGGAGGTGCATTCATAACATTGAACAACTCTTGTGTTGAGTATCAACCTACAAATCCTTCCAAACACACCAGTGACTAACGATAAGAGTCAGATAGATTTCTAGTTAGCCTTATTTGATATGGAGGGGCACCCCTTAAATTATAAGCCCCTGGCAAAACGCTAGCAACCTGTTCCAGGAATTATGAGCAATGGAATCGGACAAAAGTCTGCCTTAGTCTGCCTTAGTTTCAGGAAGAGAGTTGGAATGGAATGTGCACCATAAGAGCCCATGGATGTCCCTAAAGAAAGTAATAAAGGAATGTGATTTTACAAGAAGGTTTCAGGTACCTGCTTGAGGCTTGTATGGAATGCAAATTGACAGGTGTTATTGATGTATCATGTGGGGGCCTGGAATGAGCTGGAGACAAAAATATTCAGGCAGCAGTAACCTTTCATTAAGCTGAAAACTGATTTGGGCCCACTTTTCCTGCTTGTTACACACTTGTATGGAAAGTTGGGGTGTAACAGAACACCAAAAAAAGTACATTAACTGTCCCAGTAGCCAGGTTGGTAAAGCTCTATTTTGATTGTAAGTCCTGAATGTGCTTATTTTTCAATCCACCTTGGGGATAATGTTTAGAATTTATCTTGCCAACTGGCAACAAATACAGGGGAATCCCACATGCACTGTGTAATTTTCTGATATATACAAGGCAGCAGGCATCTGGTATCCAAACATACACTCAGAAACAGGCTCCAAAATGGGCAATAATACTTAAAAATGAGCATGTGTCAACATTAAAAAGAGTTGTTCAATGTTGAAAAATACACAGGCATTCAAACACAACACATAGTTTAATTACAGATGGTATTCACTGTACAGCCTTAACAGAACAAATTCCAAGCTACAGGATATACTTATTGGTGAAGGTTAAGGAGAACCTTAATTGAGGTTTTTTAAATCATGAGTGTTTTAATTGAATAAATAAGAAACTGCCTTCCAGTGGCAGGAGGGTCAGGGCACAGGGCAATTAGGTTTAAAATAATTGACAAAGGAATCAGAAGTGAGATGAGGAGAAATATTTCAAGCAGCAAATTCTTCTGATCTGGAATGCACTACATGAAAGGCAAATGGAAGCACACCAAACAGTAATGTTCAAAAAGGAATCAGCCAAATATTAAAGAGGGCAATTTGCAGAGCTATAGTAGGACATAATAAAACTGAAGCCAATGCAGACCATGAAGAGACATTCCGGTGGCTGGAGTTGATCTTGGCACAGAAAATGGTTGTGATTGTTGGAGAGTCTATCTTTACCCCAGGAAATGGCCCTGAGGAACTCCTGCAGCAAAGTCCTGGACTCAGCCATCTTCAAGGAGTGGAACTAATTGATTAGCTTTTACACAGGTACCATGGGCTGAATAGCTTCCGCTGTGCTTAATTGCACAGAAGACGCTATTCAGTGATTAAACATTGAACTATCCAAGATCTACAGATCAAGCAGCAACAATTTTGTATGCCATATCAGATCAGGCTAAACACATTTTTCATCACCTTAAACATAGTACAGTTTGCCTTCAAAACGATGGAATTGGCATTCTCTTCCAATAAAACTGACAAAAACATTATCTATATAGCAATTATCTGTATAACTACTACTTACTTCAATCATTAACTGAACTACACAATGATTCCAAAAGATACTGTAGGGAATAAGGGGGAGAGAGGAGAGATATAGAGATATAAAGGCTAAAAATGATGGAGATGCTGCGAGAACTCCAAAACTAATCGTTTTATTGTCTGAAAGATTGAAGGGAACCATGAGTGAGACCAGAAACTGAGAGAAAGGTAAGTATCACAAATGGAGTTAATAGCAGCAAAAAAAGAATTTGTATGAAGGAACCAGTTGATTTTTTAGCCTGGATATGGAGACCCCAGCATGTCCATGGAAACTTGATGGAAGAAAAGCCTTCAGTGAATCTCTGAATAGGAAGCCCTTAAAAATGCTATAGAGTTTTATAAACATGTGATTTTGGCCTTTCAAAGGCCCTTCTTGGCTGTTACTTTCTTTAAAACGCCTGATGCATAGCTTACTTAGACAAGCTCATCTTAAGAGGTGCTCTGTGTTTTCCTGCCAGCAACATCATACCCATAAACACAAGAGTGAATTGCCTCATTTTTGGTGATTTTATGCTTGGAGAAGTTTTCTCTTCTCAAAGAAGGTTGCATCAAAAATCCCAGTGCCATCATTGAGAAATGATTATCAGACTAACCATTCAGTTGCAAGATTTCTCAGAAGCTCACCATTTACTACCTATAGGAGCTGATTTTGCTCCCACATTTACCATCAGTGGGAATGGCAACATGAGCACAAAATCTCAAGAGTCGGAAAATGAGATTCTCTCCAGCAAGATCTCGTTCCCTGGTTTGCATTTATCCCACCCCTCATTGGTGACACAGCAAGCTTCTAACCCACAAAGGGTGGGAACTACATTTCAATGCACTTTAATGAATTTACATATTAAAGGACCTATACTCCACATGAATCCCCATTTACTGAATAGTTGAACTTCACTGATGTGATATGTCAATGAGCTTCACTACAGCTATATGAAGATGAGAGAATCAAAGGGCTTCTTCCGGAGGTTCCAAGACCACTATAATCAATAGGGGAAAGAGGGGCATGGTTGGCACAGGTCAGCACTACCAGGTTTGCACACCTATCAGTACCAACTTGGCAGTGCTGATCTGTTGTGGAGATGCTGGCGTTGGACTGGGATAAACGCAGTAAGAAGTCTCACAACACCAGGTTAAAGTCCAACAAGTTTATTTGATAGTAAGCCCACAAGCTTTTGGTGTTTGCCCTTTCGTCAGGTGAGTGGAGAGTTCTAATCTCAAACAGAGCATATATATGATCTGCCTTTATATATATGTCTTTATATGCTCTTTGAGATCAGAACTTTCCACTCACCTGACGAAGGGGCAAACCCTGAAAGCTTGTGGGTTTACTATCAAATAAGCTAGTTGGACTTTAACCTGGCGTTGTGAGACTTCTTACAGTGCTGACATGTGCCAGGGACAGGCACACTGGTTTGGGGGTGGGGTGGGGGGGGAGCTCTCCCATTATACTTGGTGAGTCGAGGGTGAGCGCCGAGGCCTTTAAAGGGGAGACTTGATGTTGAGGGGTAAGTTTGCTGTGAAGAGGAACAGGCATTGAAGGGGAGATCCTTTGCAGTGAATGGGATGGGAATGGCAGCAAATCTGGGGGGAGCGGTTAAGGTCAGTCCTGATCATGGTATCCTTTAAAGATGGCACCCTGATCTCTGTGGAGCTGACCGTTCTGGCTCCATCAGGACTCAACCCCACCAGACTAATGGTTTAAACCACTCCCCCGATCTAGTCTGAAAACCCACCTGTGCATCTGGAGAGACACACGTTGGTTTTCAGTCAGAGACAGGCACTCTGACAAATGATGGGAATGTTCCATCCATAATATTGTGTGAAAGAAACCTTGCCAAGTTGATCAAGAACCATTGCTATTTATTCAGCTGCATCTGCCAATGTGGCATGACCCATTTCTTTTTGCCCTGAGAAGCCTACCTGTGATAACAATGGGGATCTATCATCTCAGGGTCAAACTCAACAGAGGAATATGCTGAGCATTTACCACTTTCTGTAATGACATTTGTAGCTATCTTATAACATAGGGACTGGACTGGTGCAGAGATAGCAACAATTGGCTCTGGCTTAAAATCTGGCTGCATTTCCTTGCAAGGGCACTGCAGTTCTAACCCTGCAATGGTTTTGTGGGTGGTAGTTCCCTCAGCACAACTTCAACTTCTAGCAGCAATCAAACAGTGTATTGATTGTTGGGTTGCTCAGAATCATGCCTACAGACTCCTTCCTCGAACTAAGGCTCCCTTGTCCTTCACTCTAACCTGCCACTTCTCAATTATCCTGCTCCCTCAGCCATGGCAAAAGTAGCAGATGAACAGAGATTGCTTTTAAAAGTGACAGGAAGCTTTTTGAATCTTTGTTCACATGTGACACTCCCTTGTAGATGCTTCCATCTCTTTGAATTCCACAGATGTAATGCTTCTCTCCTGCCATTAATGCTATCTCATGACCTGTCTAAATTTGCACCTGGAATTGTGAGCAATGTTACAAATGTGATCAGACTGGAAAATTGAGTGCTGTTAGTACTTGACATTCGGCTAAGTGTTAATGCAGTGCAAACCAAATAAGAACTGACATATATTAGCAACTTGGACACAATGAGACTGAAGCTCCTGAAACAGGCACCATATACTTAAAGTTTGATTATTAGTTGGGAAGAGATCTGAGCCAAACTCCTTTAAAAAAAAAGTTTTAAAAGAAACAGAAAATCTACACATCCCAAGTAAAATTTTGGAAAATTCCTAATAATTCTATCTTTTGGTAGATGTGTATTCAGTTTAGCATTTAATAACAGAATGATAGGTTGTGAATATTGGTTTTATTTCATAAAGTGCCAGAAACAGCAATCCAGGTTGAATATTAGTCAAAATCCTGATGAAAATGGGCTGGATTTCAGTAAAATTGGGGAGACCTTGTGGAGCCTTAAAAATGACAGGTAGGATCCAAATCTGGAATTCCCAGCTCCATTCCCAAAACTCTCAATTTCGGTCAGTGCAGCAGTTCAGGGTATGGGCTGGTGTGGGTCATAAGGCCACACGATTCAATCCCAACATAACTGGCTCCATTGCAAGGATAGGCATTTCCGAGTCCCCCAGTTTTTGTGGTCAGGCCAACTTTTCACAGCCCATGAGAGATATCATGCGTCATTATCTAGGTGAGAGATCCATTTGAAAAGTAAGTTCAAAGAGACCTTGGTAACTTATATCATTCAACCCACCCCAATGGTCCCTCCTGCACCCATGACACTTCCATAGCCATTCACTCAGTATGCACTGTGCACAGAACCTGGAACCTGATAGTAACAATGGCATGTGTGGAAAAGCTTTTTTAAAGAAAAATCAGCCATTCATAACTTTCTTTTAAAAAGCAACTTTTAATATCGTATAAAAGTCTCAATCATCCAAACCTTTGAAATATTAATGGCAGAAACTACAAGCTCTTGAATACTCCATATATTTTGTGAATAAACATTGTACATTTAGAAATTAGATCTAAGAGAAAAAGTTATCAATCAAGCAATGTTTTCTCTTGTTTGCCAATCTTCCAACAGAATGGGTGTCTGGATTCTCAGCCGTGAATACATAATGAGGATTGACTGAGAGTCCAGAAATCCAGGGAAATTTCCTGCTACCCATTCTGAGGATGAAAGTACAGGCGGATATGCCAGCATAGTAACTCACCATACCACAGTCCCAGTACACTTTTGATATATATAGACAGCAGGTCCAAAAACTATTTTTAAGAAAATCAATATTTAATATCTACTGTGTTACTGAAATTCTTACAGAATAGTGATATTAGCCACTCACTTCAAATTTATTCCAGCATGCCACTGTAAAATTTTATTAGCTTGCCCTTTTATTAGTCAGGCTGGATCACTTTCTTGCTAATCAGATATTTATGCATCAATCATTTATTGGTGACGGCAGAAACTAGTTATGAGATACTTTTTAAAAAATAATTATAGAATTTCTCCATGAACAAAATTGTTTATGTGCAATCATAGCAGAATAGAATCCCTACAGTGCAGGAGGAGGACGTTTGGCCTATCCAACCTGCACTGACAACAATGCCATCCCAGCCCAACTTCTGTAACCCCACATATTTACCCTGTTAATCCCCTTGACACCAAGGGGCAACTTAGCATAGCCAATCAATCTAATTTGTATCTTTGAACTGTGGGAAGAAACCGGAACACCTGGAGGAAACCCATGTAGACACGAGGAAAGTGTACAAATTCCACACTGACAGCGACCCAAGGCTGGAATCGAAGCTGGGTTCCTGGTGCGGTGAGGCAGAAGTGCTAATTGCGCCACTATGTCACTCTGCAATGCTGTGTCCGAATACATTTTCTCCTTTTTTTAAAATCCTATTAATTAGATGGGTCACACACATCAGATTGTTCTATGGTGAATACATCAAGCTTTGTTAAGGCAGCAGATGACTGCTATAATTAGCCTGGTTGAGTTGGCATTGGTGGTGGGGGGGGGTGGTGGTGGTGGTGGAAATAATTTAGTCAGGGAACTCCTAATCATTATCCAGTGTCCTTGCCAGAGTCGTGAATGTGGATAGCAGCTGATGGGAGCATCAAACTTATTAATGAAGCCTGTCAGCGGGAGCTGTTAAGCTCACACATGAATAATGTGCACTTCAACAAAGTACAAGATTTGTAGAATAGATTGGTTGAAAGGCCCAGGTCTCAAAAAGGAGCCAACACTTCCAGGTGAGGAAATGAAATATGTACTATTGAATAAGTAAATTGAAATAATGTTGCTTGACCAAAATATTTAAACATTTTTTATTTCTATTAGTTAATTAATAATTAGCAATGATAGTATAATTGAGCCTCAGTTGACATACATAGTAATATGTTGCAAAATAGACAATCTGTAAATCATATGTGGCATTTTTAAATCGAAAGCCACCTTGATCTGAAATGAAAGATCATTCATCTTCTTTAATCTGTCAAGAATTTAGGGAATAATTAACATTGAATAATGCAAATGTAGTAATCACATCAAGGTGCTTGCATAACATTGTAAACATTTGAGATTAAGGTTTTGAAATCATTGTCAAGAATATTAGCTTATATTATATTTTGATTTGTGCACAGTGATTTGGTGCCAATTGATGGTCTCAGCACTGACAATGAGGCTGATTTTTTTTCAATGACCCCCCTCAGGCAATTAGAGTAGATTTTCCTCTTCTCCCCTCTACATAATGATTTGGGGTAACTCTGAAACAGATCTGATCCTTGGCAATAAAATAAGGTGTAATTGCATGCAATTAGACAATTAATGAAATTTATTGTGTGATATACTTAGTCAATTGTGAAAACTTTTGAATCACTTCCACTTGTGGTTGCTTTGTACCACTAACATAATTAACATTTGCACCAGTTTCAAATAGAGTCATAGAGCTTTACAGCAGGGAAACAGGCCCTTCGGCCCAACTTGTCCATGCCGCCACTTTTTTTTTGAACTCCTAAACTAATCCCAATTGCCCGCATTTGCTCAAATCCCTCTATACTCATCATACCCATGTAACTATCTAAATGCTTTTTAAAAGATAAAATTGTACCCGCCTCTACTACTACCTCTGGCAGCTTGTTCCAGACACTCAGCATCCTCTGTGTGAAAAAATTGTCCCTCTAGGCATTTTTGTATCTCTCCCCTCTCACCTTAAACCTATGCCCTCCAGTTTTAGACTTGCTTACCTTTTGGGAAAAGATATTGACTATCTACCTTGTCTATGCCCCTTATTATTTTATAGACCTCGGTCTATAAAGTAAGCCTCTGTAAGCCTCCTACACTCTAGAGAAAAAAGTCCCATCTGTTCAGCCTCTCCTTATGACTCAATCCATCAAGTCCCAGTAGCATCCTAGTAAATCTTTTTTGCACTCTTTCTAGTTTAATAATATCCTTTCTATAATAGGGTGACCAGAACTGCACACAGTGTTCCAAGTGTGGCCTGACCAATGTCTTGTACAACTTCAACAAGACGTCCCAACTCCTGTATTCAATGTTCTGACCGATGAAACCAAGCATGCCGAATGCCTTCTTCACCACTTTGTCCACCTGTGACTCCACTTTCAATGAGCTATGAACATGTACCCCGAGATCTCTGTTCTGTAACTCCCTCCAACACCCTACCATTAACTGAGTAAGTCCTGCCCTGGTTCAATCTACCAAAATGCACTACTTCACATCTGTCTAAATTAAACTCAATCTGCCATTTGTCAGTCCACTGGCCCAATTGATCAAGATCCCAATCAATTGAAGATAACTTTCTTCACTGTCCACTGTGCCACCAATCTTGGTGTCATCTGCAAACTTATTAACCATGTCCCCTATATTCTCATCCAAATCATTAATATAAATGACAAATAACAGTGGGCCCAGAACTGATCTCTGGGCCACATCGCTGGTCACATGCCTCCAGTTTGAAAACAACTTTCTACAACCACCCTCTGACTTCTGTCAAGAAGCCAATTTTGTAACCATTTGGATACCTCACCCTGGATTCCGTGAAATTTAACTTTATGCAACAATGAGGTTTTCAGCTCTATGATAAAGCAAATATAAAAGCAGGCTTATTTAATTGTGGTCTCGGATAATATTTTAGCTCTTCAGATCATAAAATTCTCAAATAGGATGACTCCTAAGTTGAATGAAAGGTCAGGTTGTTGGCATGAAGAGATTGTTATCACTGAGTCATCCATTAGGTTGTAATTTGAGATGATTTCCTATTAAACTAAACTGCTTCAGCATACAATAGAGAAGAAATCACTGTTCATAACTTTTTGTTTTCAAGTGATTTTCATTTATTCTAGGAAATTAAATAGTTTGGGTAGCAACAAATGTGGGTGAAATATGCAGAATCTGTGAAATGAATGTGTTTGATGGGGAAATGTTTTTTCTTGAATAATACTGTTCTTAATGTCTGGATTGAGATAAGGAGCATAAGATTATATATCTGGCTAAGTGATAGGTGGCAAAGGGAAGTAAACGGATTGTTTTTTCTGACTTGGAAATGTAATGGGGTCCCCCAGGGTCTATATCAGAATTTCTGCTTTTCTTCTACTATATAAATGACAAGGACCTGAGTATAGGGAGAGCAGTTTCAAATTTTTGGGGATGATACAAAGCTTGGCAACTTAGTAGATACTAAGGAGGATAGTGTTCTATGTTAGCTTTGGCTCAGGAACAGTTGCAGAGACAGAGGGACATCTGAACAATGATTGGTTTGTTGTTAGAACGTAGGTAGTTACAGATGTACAAGACTACAGTTATTACTCAGTCTAAACCATAAGCCTTGTGGACTTTGGGTCATGTGACCCCCTTACATCATTATATGTCCAACAAAAGCGGGACAACTTTCAGGCTTAGGCTGCTGTTAACTAAGATCTTTGCTCCAATTAATTGATAGACACAAACACCGGAATTTTACCAGCACACCCGCCCCGATTCCGGGGGTGGGTGAGGCTTGGATAACTGCATTCTGTGTTGGCCTCAGACGGGATTGGACGTACCGGTAAAATTCGCCAAAAATTTTATCTTTAAACCAAATCACGTCTTTATTAGGAAAATGTAACAAAAGTTAAATACTTATGACTGTTAGAAGGCTGATTCTCTTGCACTCTAGTACAATGAAATGCTTCTATTCCTCTAAAAGTCGATTATAAATTTGCAAACATAGATTTTAACTATTTTTGCTCATCTAATGAGGGGTTTCTCTATCCATTCATGCTGACAAGCATGGAGTGGGAACAGATTTCAACAGGCTTAAATTTTGAGGTCCTTTCTTCTTCTGTGGTTCTTCTCTTCTGATTCTGTTCTTAAAAACTCCAATATTTATTCCTTTTGAGATTGGCTTAAACACGTGCAAATCATCCAGATTGGTTTACTGTAGATTGCCTGATCTTAGGACAGTGTCCTAAGACTACTTAACATTTGTAATCAGTCTTCTGGCTTAATTTGTATCTGTTCCTATCCATTTGATAGATTACAATGACTTCATTAACAATTGCAAAACTAAAGTCATTTGTTGCCAGTAAACAGAGCAGTCTACATACTCAGTCTAGAGTTAAAACCTTCCTGAAGTTAGCCGTATTTCCTGCCAGGCAATAGTAGAGTGGTAGAGGCAGACATGCTGGGATTGTTTAAGACTTATCTGGATAGCTACATGAAAAGTCTGGGAATGGAGGGATGCAAACAAATGATCTAGTTGGACTCATGAGCGGCACAGGCTTGGAGGACCGAAGGGCCTGTTTCCTGTGCGGTATTGTTCTTTGTTCTAGTAGGGTCATTTTCTTTTCTTGGCCATTTTGAATTTGACAATAGCTCACTGGCTGCACTGTTAAGAGGCAAGTAGCATTCATGCCACTCAAGTGCCAGGCAATGACTACTCCAACAAGAGAGAATCTAACCACAACCCTTGGCATTCAATGGCTTTACCATTATTGAATCCTCCACCATCAACATCTTGGGAAGTTAACATTGACCAGAAATTCAATTGGACCAGCCACAATCCAAAGATCTGCAGATTAGGTTGATTGGCCATGTTAAATTGCCCATTTGTATCAGGGGGACTAGCACGGTAAATATGTAGGATTATGGGGATAAGGCCTGGATAAGATGCTCTGTCAGGTAGGCAGTGCAGATTTGATGGGCTGAGTGGCCTCCTTATGCACTTTAGGGATTCTTTGCATCTCACTTCCCAACACCTCAAATTCTTTACATTAACTCCAAGCACAACTTACGAGTGTGATGGAATAGTCTCCACTTGCTGAGATGAATGCAGCTCCAACAACACTCCAGAAGTTTGATACCATCCAGGGCACAGCAATCTGTTTGATCAGCATGCCAACCACCACTATCAGCACTCAGTCTCTCCACCACCGACGAACAGTGGCAGCAGTATGTAACTTTGACAGATGCTATGCAGCAACTCATCAGGCTGCCTTCAACAGCATCTTCAAAACTCTGTGACCTCTACCAGTTAGAAAAACAAGGACAGCAGACAAATGGAAACGCAATCACCTTCAAAGTTGCCCTCTGTCCCACACACACCATCCTGATCTGCAATTAAATCATGTTCTTTCAGTTGCTTGGTAAAAAATATTGAACTTCCTTCCTAATAACATTGTGGATGGATCAAGAGGATAGCTCACCATCACCTTCTCAAGGGCAACAAGTCCTGGCCTTTCCAGCAACACTTATACCCCATGAAAAAAAGAGAATATAGATTGTAAATATCTGAGGATCTAGCACTATTTCTTGTGGCAACGCACTAGTCAAAGCCTACCAACTTGAAAATACTACATTTATCCTAATTGTCTGCATTCTACCTGTTAACCAATCCTTGACCTGTGCTAATACATTACCCCGACTCATGAGCCCTTATCTCGTGTATTAAGCTTTTGTGTGGCATCTAATCAAATGACTTTTGGAAATCCAAACATCAACCTCCCCTTTGACTATTCTACGCATTACATCCCAAACAATTCTAAGGTGCGTCAAACACAACTCTCCTTCTGTAAAACCATGTTGAATTCTCTGATCATACCAAGCTTTTATAAATCCAAGAGTGAGGACAGTCTTTGGTCGTAATTCATTTCAGTTTGCAGCTGTCAATGACTGGAACGAGGTAGAACTAAAACTGAAGCAAACTAGTTTTATTACCAGGGATTCCTTTCGCTGAAGCATTCAGGCTGTGTTGACTGATACTTGATAAACTATCAATTCTTGTTCACTGCTAATTTGTTTTTTGTTGATTTTAGTGTTTAAATTAATTGTTTTGTTGTGTAATTTCTGTTGCTGCACCATTAGGCTCTTGGCCAGGTCATTACAGGAAATGAGGATTGTGTTACATAGAACATAGAACATTACAGCGCAGAACAGGCCCTTTGGCCCACGATGTTGCGCCGACCAATTAAGAAAAAAGCAGTGACCCTCTAACCTAAACCAATCCCTTTCCATCCATAAACCTATCCACGGACCTCTTAAACGCCCCCAAACTAGGCGCATCTACAACTGCAGCAGGCAGGGCATTCCATTCCCTCACCACCCTCTGGGTAAAGAACCTACCTCTGACATCCGTCCTATAACTACCACCCCTTAATTTAAAGCTATGTCCCCTCGTGCTAGCTTTCTCCATCCGAGGAAAAAGGCTATCACTGTCCACCCTATCTAAACCTCTAATCATCTTGTATGTTTCAATAAGGTCTCCTCTTAGCCGCCTTCTTTCCGACGAAAACAACCCCAAATCCCTCAGTCTCTCCTCATAGGACCGTCCCTCCATACCAGGCAACATCCTGGTAAACCTCCTCTGCACCCTCTCCAATGCCTCCACATCCTTCCTATAATGTGGGGACCAGAACTGTACACAATACTCCAAGTGCGGCCGCACCAGAGTTTTGTACAGTTGCAACATGACGTTGCGGCTCCTAAATTCAATCCCCCTACCAATAAACGCCAAGACACCGTATGCCTTCCTAACAACCTTATCGACTTGATTTCCAACTTTCAGGGATCTATGCACATATACACCTAGATCCCTCTGTTCATCCACACTATTCAGAGTCCTACTGTTAGCCCTATACTCTACACATCTGTTATTCCTACCAAAGTGAATTACCTCACACTTTTCCGCATTAAACTCCATTCGCCACCTCTCGGCCCAGCTCTGCAACTTGTCCAAGTCTCTCTGTAAACTATGATACCCCTCTTCACTATCTACCACACCTCCGACTTTGGTGTCATCAGCAAATTTACTAATCCATCCTTCTATACCCTCATCCAGATCATTTATAAAAATTACAAACAGCAGTGGCCCCTAAACAGATCCCTGAGGCACACCACTTGTAACCGAACTCCATGACGAATACTTTCCATCAACCACCACCCTCTGTCTTCTATCAGCTAGCCAATTCCTGATCCAATTAACTAAATCACCCTCGATCCCATACATCTGCATTTTCTGCAGAAGCCTTCCATGGTGAACCTTATCAAACACCTTACTAAAGTCCATATATACCACGTCAACTGCCTTACCCCCATCCACCTCTTTGGTCACTTTTTCAAAAAACTCAATAAGGTTAGTAAGGCATGACCTACCCTTCACAAAACCATGCTGACTATCTCCAATCAATTCATTACTCTCTAAATAACTATAAATCCTATCCCTAATAATTTTTTCTAATACTTTGCCCACAACAGAAGTAAGACTCACCGGTCTATAATTCCCGGGGAAGTCTCTATTCCCCTTCTTAAACAATGGGACAACATTCGCTATCCTCCAGTCTTCTGGCACTATACCTGTGACCAACGATGACGTGAAGATCAGAGCCAGAGGCTTTGCAATCGCCTCTCTTGCCTCCCAGAGAATCCTAGGGTAAATCCCGTCCGGCCCAGGGGACTTATCTATTTTCAAACCCTCAAGAATATCTAGCACATCCTCCTTGTCTACTGCAATACTATCCAGTTTACAACCCTGTAACCCAGTGTTCTCCACAACTATATTTACGTCTCCCTGCGTGAATACCAAAGAGAAATATTTGTTCAGTGCCTCTCCAATCTCTTCCGGTTCCACACATAACTTCCCACTGCTGTCTCTGACTGGCCCTAATCTTGCCCTAACCAATCTTCTATTCTTAACATATCTAAAGAAAGCCTTAGGATTCTCTTTAATCCTATCAGCCAAAGTCTTCTCGTGTCCTCTTTTACCTCTTCTTAACTCACTCTTTAACTCCCTCCTGGCTAATCTATAGCTTTCCAGTGCACTACCTGAGCCCTCAAGCCTCATCCTGACATAAGCCTCCTTTTTCCTTCTAACCAGCAAATCAACTTTATTAGTGCACCATGGTTCCCTTGCTCAACCATTTCCTCCTTGCCTGACAGGGACATACTTATCAAGGACTCGCAGTAGCTGTTCCTTGAATAAACTCCACATTTCGGATGTTCCAAGACCCTGTAGTTTCCTAGTCCAACCTATGCTCCCTAATTCTCTCCTAATAGCCTCATAATTACCCTTCCCCCAGCTATAACTACTGCCCCGAGGTTCATGCCTATCCCTTTCCATCACTAAGGTGAACGTAACCGAATTGTGGTCACTATCACCAAAATGTTCACCAACTTCCAAGTCTAACACCTGCTCTGGCTCATTACCCGGCACCAAATCCAGTATAGCCTCACCTCTAGTTGGCCTATCTACATACTGAGTCAAAAAACCTTCCTGCATGCTTTGTGTAAAAACTGACCCCTCTAACGAGCTAGAGCTATAGCTATTCCAATCAATATTAGTAAAGTTAAAGTCTCCCATAACAATTACCCTATTACTTTCACTCCTATCCAGGATCGTCTCTGCAATCCTTTCCTCTACCTCTCTAGAACTTTTAGGAGGTCTATAAAAGACTCCCAACAGGGTGACCTCTCCTCTCCTATTTCTAATCTCAGCCCATACTACCTCAACAGACAAGTCCTCATCAAACTTCTTTTCTGTCACTGTGATACAATCCTTGACTAATAATGCTACTCCTCCCCCCCTTCTACCTCCTTCTCTACTCCGACTGAAGCATTTGAACCCCGGAACCTGCAACAACCATTCCTGCCCCTGCTCTATCCATGTCCCTGAAATGGCCACAACATCAAAGTTCCAGGTACTGATCCACGCTGCAAGTTCATCCACTTTATTGCGAATACTCCTCGCATTAAAGTATACGCATTTCAAACCCTGCTCTGCTCCACCCCCACGATGCCGCGTTTTGCAGTCCTCATCTATTACCCCCTCAATTTCATCCCTGCTACTCAGGATCCCACCCCCCCTCTGAATCAGTTTAAACCCCCCTGCATAGCCTTTGCAAATTTTCCCCCCAAGATATTGGTTACCCTCTGATTCAGGTGTAGACCATCTCTCTTGTAGAGGTCCCACCTTCCCCAGAATGAGCCCCAATTGCTCAAGAACCTGAACCCCTCCCTCCTGCACCATCCCCTCAGCCACAAGTTCAAACTTTCCCTCTCTCTGTTCTTCTCTAAACTATCCCGTGGCACAGGCAAGAGTCCCGAGATAACCACTCTGTTTGAATTGGCCCTAAGTTTCCACCCCAACTCCATAAATTTCTGTTTAATATCCCCTTCCCTTATCCTCCCTATGTCATGTGTCCCCACATGAACTATGACTTGGGGCTGACTCCCCTCTCCCTTGAGAGTCTTAAACACCCGGTCTGAAACATCCCGGACCCCAGCCCCTGGGAGGCAACACACCAGCCCTGAGTCCCTTCCATTACTGTTGACTCTCCTATCTGTCCCCCTAACTATGGAGTCCCCAATCACCAGGCCCAATCTTTTACTTCCCCTAGCCACCTGAGCCTTCACAGCAGGCTCACCTCCAGAGACCTGCTCCCTTTGGCCATCTCCAGTTGATTCTTCCTCAACTGCAGCCTCCAGGACAGAAAACTTATTTTGGAGGGGAACAGCCCTAGGGGATTGTCTCCCCGAGTGCTTCTTACCCCTCTTCCTAGCAGTTACCCAAGACTCATTTTTAGGAGTGACTATCTCTTTGTAACTCCTATCAATGTCCGCCTCTACCTCCCGAATTATCCGGAGTTCCTCCAATTCCAGCTCCAGCTCCTTAACACGATCCTCCAGAAGCTGCAAGTGTACACACTTCCTGCAGGTAAAATCAGCAGGGACACTACTGGTGTCCCTCACCTCGTACATACCGCAGGAGGTGCAGCTTACTGCCTGAACCGCCATCTCTGAAACAATTTCCAGGAGGGGAGAAAAAAAAAACTTCCCACACACTTATTATTAGGTTAGAGGAGGGGGGAGGGTGGGATACTCTAACTGTGTAGAGGATCGGGTATCGTCCCTGTACCAATTTATAGGGTCAAAGGGACAAAAAAAACTACAACTACCAGTAAGCCTCCTAATGACGACTTCCGGTTTCTAGCTAACTTAAAAAAAAAGGAAAAAAAAAACCACTGCTGCTCGCAACTTTAAACTAGAAAGCAAAAGTTAAAACATTTTTTTCAAAAAATTACCTTAATCTCGACCTCCACGCACGCCCAAAATCGCTGCCTCTCTGTGCTGCTCCACAGGAACAATGTGTTCTCAATTGACTCACCTGGCTGAATAACAGCTTCCAGCATTTTCCTGAGGGTTCATATCCAACACATTTTTTCTCCCAATACAACCTCCCACCCCTTCTCCCACTCGGCCATCAGTCACCTGTTTTTAAATTTTGCTTTCATTGTGCACTGACCTTTATTCTTCCATTAACAATTCGATATCTTGCCTTTATGCAATTACACTATCTCCCGCCATTAAAACTTCCTCTGCCTCGTGGCCTACGCATCTTTGTTGCAATCTCTTCTAACTCCCACAATCACTGATCTTCTACTCTTTCAACTGCTCCACTCTTCTCCCTCTAGCTTTGAAGAAGTCATGTAAATTCAAAACATTACTTCTAGTTCTCTCTCCACTGATGCTGCCAGACCTGCTGAGTTTTTCCAGCATTTTCTGTTTTTGTATTAAAATGCTGTGTAGTGTGGCTGATCCATGAATGCAGATTTAAAGAGCTTAATCCTATGACTTACACTGAGTTCACTGGCTCAGAACACTAATGAAATTTGATGTACAGCAGTCAGCGTAATGGGGTGTGAAGTGTAATGTGGAGTCTTGTTGTCATACACACATGCTCACCAATCATGGTAAACTTTCATGAACTAAAAGATGTATTTCTATCCTGCTCCCAGAATCCAGCATAGATGGCAGGCTTGATTTTTTTTATCTTTGTATCTCCTGGTTTCATTCTCATAGTCCAAGTACAACACCCTGCTTGAATAATATTATCTTTTTATCACACATCAACAACCTAAACTGCTTTTCTTTCAAACAACATGTTGTCAGGGAGAAATCATAAACGCACTGAAAATATAGAACAGGTCATTCCGAGAAAACCATTTGGGAAAATTTCCTCAGATTATGCTGGGGAAAGTTACAAACTATTTCTCACCAATCATAAATACACAGTAAAGGCAAAATGCTGAGGATGCTGGAACCTGAAACAGAAAATGCTGGAGGAACTCTGCAGGTCTGACGGCATCCTTGGAGAGAGAATAGAGCCAATGCTTCAAGTCAGGATGACCCCTCATCAGACCTGACAAAGGATCACCCTAACTCGAAGCATTGGGTCTATTCTCTCTCCACAGTTGCTGTCATATCTATATATGTGCAGAGTGTTTGTTCCTGTTCCTGCCCATCTTGAACTGGGATTGCTAAGGTTGTTTTATTTTTCTACATATTTTCAAACTATCTCTGAATTTTTTTTTTGGTTTTGAGGAGTTTTGACAGTTGCTGAAGTGTATCTTCCCTTTACCATATTATTATTGCTACCAATTAAGTTTCCATTGGGAATTGTCCCTATCTATGACTACTAGGGGAAGAGGTGGGAAATCTGAATATTGATGCCAAGCAGCTGCACAAAAATGTCTTGTGCCCATTCATCAATACATTACACCAAGAACTGCAGTTTGTGGAGGCTCTGGTTCCCAATGCTGTGACGTCACACTTAGCATAACAAATGTACATTAATACCTTGCTAGCTGGATAGCTCTTCATGTTGTGTTTTAAATAATATTGCATGAAGGAAAGTCATTGCCGTGTAATTAATGAGTAGTATAGGTTGATAGACCACAGCCACAACGGTGCCATATCTGAACGTATTATTACACCTGCCTGGCAACAGCCATGCGCAATACCTTTAAGGTTCAGATCAGGCGTCAGCTGAATATGGAGTTCTGCCTTCTGATGAAAGGGCACCTGCAGTTACCATGCAGAATAAAGCAAATGCAGTTCAAAATACTTTCATCTTTTAGACACATTGCTATTCTAATCTAAGGGTCAGGACTTCCAAGGAGTGATAATCTCAGTCTGATTGCCAATCCATTTAATTTGAGTCAGGAGCTATTCATTCCTCATTCACCCCTTTGGCTTGGGCCTCGTCAGCAGTGTGCAGTGGCCTGGCCCTTCAGTGCAGGGCAGCTGTATTGAGGGAAGTGAAGCATGTTCCCTTTTACAACACTGTCTGCTGTACAACACGTAGGTTTAAAGGTCCCAGCCACTTTGTGAAGGTAAGTTAAATGGGTGAGGGGTAGGGTGACTCGGCCGAGTGGGGTAGTCGAGGGGTAAAGTTAGTTAGAACATAGTCAGGGGATTGGAGGTTAGTTGGAGATTGGGATAGTTGGTGAAGCATCCAGTGAGAGGTTAGGGGGATGATGGTCAGTACTCCAGTTACTCAGAAGTTAGAAATGGTTTTAATCCTTCTAACTTTTCCTGGGTACTATGCATAGAGAGTCAGAAACTATCCAAAGTCTCTGATTTAAATCAGAGTTTTGGATGTTTCCTGAGGTTGGATTTCCAGGGCCAGAAGGAATGGAATGATAATGTAGTAAACAGGACCACCCATCTGGTAATGACCTGGCACAGCACCACTTTCCAGATCAACAGGATAAACTGGTGCCTGTATCATTAAACACCAACTTACTTTACTTCCCAGTTCTTGACAGAGTTATCGACTGAAAAAGATTCAGTCACAAGCATACAATCAGCCACTGCCATTCTTCTCAGAACCCCTTTGATCTCTGAGTATTTGGTCATAACTGGAGAGAATATTAATACACAGCTAATCTGCCTGAAACCTGTCAATGAACTGACCTCTCTTATTTCTTAAGTCAATGTTTAAAATAGTTGTATTGAAGTTATGTTAGATAAAATGCTTAACAATGAATTGAGCTAGATTCTCCTGATTGTCTCCATCTCCTCGTTGTGACTATTAGCCTCCCCCACTCATAGTTCAGCACTACCTTGGATGCCTGCTTCTGCTTTTCCAAGTGACATAGCAAGGCAAAATCGCCTCCAGTGACGTGTCTGGGAATCTCAAAGTTCCTGCAACTTGCTGGTGTTGGCAGGCCTAAAGTAAATGAGTCCTGGGTCCCAATATTAGATGGTGCTCGGCTGATATTGCCTGGGGCTTAGTTTGTTCCTTGTTGGCTTGATTTATTATTGTCACATGTATTAGTATACAGTGAAAAGTATTGTGTCTAGTTGAATTTGAAACACTGACTAGGTTACTGCAATGCCATGTGCACCAGGGCTACCAGAAGAAATCAAAAACCTTTATTATATAACAACACATTCCAGTAATAAGAGTATATAAGAACTTTAAGAAAATAACTTAAGCTAAGGCCTGAAGGTTAAACTAAATTATAAATTTTGTTTAATTTATGAAACCTAATAGGACAATTCATACATTCTGCTTTGACCCCAAGAATATGACCAGCCGTTAACTATTCTTATCTCTCTTCCCCTCTATGAAAGTTATTACAAATCAGTAATCTGCTCAGAAATACTGAGTCATAAGATTGCACCTCCACAATATAAATAAATGTTAACAATTGCTTTATAAAAACTGCCTTCAGCCTGAGTTTCTGAGACTATAAAAACAAATACATAACATTCATCCTCATTCCCAATGACACTTCCAATTCCATTGGAGGCAAATTAGGATTTATAAAATAATATCTAATATTTCTGAAAATAAATGTGAAGGTAATTAGATTTTTTTGAAATGAGAACTAACTACTTGGTATCAGGTGATCATAAAATCAGACTAATAACAACTTATGCATTTACTGACTTCTCCCAGTTCTTAATATTAAGCGTCTTTGCGAGAAATTCAAATTATGGAGCACCAGCAAACTCTGCATTGTCATGAAATGTGACCTGGTTGCTAATATCCTTGTTGAGAGTAGTGCTTTCTCATAGCACTTGCCTTAACAGCAAAAAGGCAGAAGCCATAAGCAGGCTAAGTTTGCAAGAAATCATTTGAATTTACTATGGGTAGAATTTTACATCTATCGGGAGGGCATGTGCCCACAAAAGAGGTGTGTGATGTCGGGCGTATATCCTGATGTCATCGCACACCCGCACAATATTTCAGTCAGCAGATGTGCACAGATTGACAGTGCACCAATGAGGGAATTAAACCCCCAGTTGCCCTAGATTTTATATGCCTCGTGTGATTTCAAGTTTGATGTATGGGAAACATGGGCAGGTAGTTCAACCATTTTTTAACTTTTTTGGATTGAAGGGTGGGACTAGTAACAGTTTATAACCCAGATGTCTATCCAGAGCCATTTATGAGGCTGAAGTCATTTGAACACAAAGGACACTCATGGTTTGTCAGCAATAAGAATTTAATGGTGACAACAATCACAAAACATAAGTTGTGTTATCAGCTGGATATGCTACAGAAAATGATGAGCGAGAAGGAAATCCAAAGCACCCTGAGCAAAGCTCTATGCTCACTGTGACTTACATTTGTAAGTGCTATGCCTTAGTGTCACCCTCATACTGTCAATGGGGTGAGAGGCAGGGTGCTGATGTTCATAGAATTATAGAATCTCTACAGTGCAGTAGGAAGCCATTTGGCCCATTGAGCCTGCACCAACAATAACCCCACATGTTTAATCCACCTAACCCACACATTTTTGGACTGTGGGAGGAAACCAGAGCACCCAATGGAAACGCAGACACTGGGAGAATGTTGGCGCAGATGACCTTGAATCATAGAATCCTACAGTGCAGAAGGAGGCTATTCGGCCCGTCGGGTCTGCACCGATCACAATCCCACCCAGGCCCTATCCCCATAACCTCGTGTATTTATCTTAGCTAGTCCCCCTGACTAAGGGGCAATTTAGCATAGCCAATCCACCTAACCCGCATATCTTTGGACTATGAGAGGAAACCGGAGCACCCAGAGGAAATCCACACAGACACGGTGAGAACATGCAAACTCCACACGGACAATGACTCAAGCTGGGAATCAAACCTGAGTCCTAGCACTGTGAGGCAGCAGTGTTAACCGCTGTGCCACCCAAACATGCAAACTCCACGCAGACAGTCACTCGAGGCCAGGAATCCAACCCAGGTCCCTGGCACTGTGAGGCAGCTATGCTAACCACTGTACCACCATGTCAACCTTGGTGGTTGCCCTTGGTGGTCAAGGGGGTCTGAAGCTACTGTGTGTGATTTACAACTGTATTCAGACGTCCAGGTTTGGCTAAGCCTTTCCACAAAGCCTGTCCCTAATTACTGTATCAATTGACAGATCAACAAAGGCACAGCCAATTTCGCCTTTTTTTTTCAGTGTTTCTCTGCATCTCCAAAGAGTGAAGGTCAGGTCACAAATGCTTCTGCCATTCCTGAACTCACATCGACTTTGTGGCATTGCATATTCTGCAGTGTGACTTACCAGTCTATTGAGGGGAACTTTTGCTTGAACCTAATCAGTTATCACAAACAGATTCCTCTGTGGTTGTCACACACACATTGTGAATAATTGTGGCATCCCTGACTTGTTGAGGAATGGTTTGTTGATCTCCCATTCCATGATATAATTGTGTGAACGCGATGGCTGGCTGGGTGGATCCCCCAGATTTGGAAATTCCTCCTGGGATCCCTCCCAAGCCTGAAGCTTTGCTATAGGGTAACGATTGGATGGTTTTGTCCAATTTCACCACATAGGGTTTGGTGTCGGGCTTTCACATTGTCTACTGTTACCCGATTGCCATGGATCGACAGTAAAGCTCACCCCTAAAGTGCTCAGCTCAGCGTTCCCTGCTAAATATTCCATCCTTCATACCCTGTCGGTGCTGAGAACAGATATGTCGCCGTGTGAGAGAGGACCATACAGTTTTCAGGGTTTTACAGAAGTTTCTCATTTTAGATTTGAATCTCTCTGATTTGTTGCTCACCATGCATCTTGCGTCTAATTCAGGATCATTTTGCCTTCCTGAAGTGATTTCCTATTCGTGGTGTATCTTTGTTTCCTACCATGCTGCATTGTTCTTCTGTATGTAGTTCCTTAACTTGATCTGCTTTCCCATCTCAGTGGTTTCTTTTCTGTGTTCCTAGGATATCATCGACAGTCTCCAGGACTGTTGATTTGAAGGTTGATCTTGCCAATACAATATCATCTTCAGAGGACAGCTGCTCCTCGAGCTTGGGCCTGAATTGTTCACAGCAGTCTAGCTTGCTTGGAGGTCTGGTGGACATTGGTCTTTTTTTTGGTGAGATAGTAAATTTCACCTTGGAGCAGAACAACTTGTGTCTGCACTCCACTCCTTTCATAACCCAAGTGATCAGAATGTCTTTGATGTCACTCTGATGCCAGTGTTTAGACCTTGGGAGCATCCCAGTGCTTTTATGCTTGCTTCCAAGATGGTTTCGGTGAATGACAGTTTCCAGCAGGTGCAAAGATTCAGGAGAAGCAGATCATTGCTGCTGCATTTTCCCAAGCCTTATAACCAGCCCACCTTTGCATGGAAGTTTATTTCTAGTGGCACAAGTAGGCTTACATGAATACTGCAATAATGTCACTGTGAAAATCCCCTTGTCGTCACACTCTGGCACCTGTTCAGATACATTGAGAGAGAATTTAGCATGACCAATGCATCTAACCAACACGTCTTTCGGACTGTGGGAGCAAACTGGAGCACCCGAAGGAACTCACGGTGACATGGGGAGAATATGCAGACTCCTTACAGAAAGTAATCGCTGGGAATGACAGCTGAGAATCCGAATCCGGATCCCTGGCACTGTGAGTCAGCAGTGTTAACCACTGTGCCGCCCCATCACAAGGAGTTTGTCCTCTTGTGAAATATTCGCAATGGTTCTGTCCAGGTCCTCACAGAATTTCCCTTAATATCCTCAGGATTAGTCTTTGTTGGAGCAGATGAACTCATGGCTGTTTTTTACACGTTGTTAACAAGAGGTAGGCATATTCCTGAGGTGATCATTTATCCCCCAAGGGAGTGTATCCAGCCTTTTTGTAAAGTCAGACTTGATAACAAAACTGATGTCTGCCTCTCACTATTTCACTTGCCTATTGAGAAGAAGGTTCAGTCTCCTGATTATTGCTGCTTGGCCAGCCCACTCTGCTAGCTGGATCTCGCTTAAAGCAATGATACGTATATTGTATCGCAATAATTTCCTGCCAGCTAGGGCAGGTCTGTGCTGGAGTCAGGAACTGTTGTCTTTATCAAGTAGAGTTTGTATGTTTCAAAAAGCTGAGTAGAGTTCTCATTTCTTCTTCTTTCTGTGGTTACGTGAATGTGTACTAAAGCAGTCCATTTCGGAGTATAAGGTGTGAAGAAATCGATAGGTGTGCGTACAAGAAACTATTGTATGCAAGTTGAGTCCAGCAGAGATGGATTGTGCTTGACCAGCCCTACTGTTTTGCTGTTAAACATCTGAACCCGGTGACTTGACAAATCAAAAAGACTGGAGATGTGGTCCGCTGCAGTGGGTGATCTGCAGTATCTTCTGCACCGTGCTGAATAACATCACAGCTGTCCACACAGCTGTGCTGCGACGCTTTCAGCACCAGTAAGGGGACATCTGTCAAGGCAGCTTATTTTTTTGTGCAGTTAAAAAAGGATGGTTTCTGAATAGGCGTTTGTCCTTATATGGTGGACACCAACCCACCTTCACCTGGATTGGCCTGCCAACTGATGCAGTTACCAGGATGTGACTGCTGCTGCCAAGCTGGATGGAGCCACAGGTGAGAGTCCAGTGAGGGCTAAGGATTAGGTGCAGTTATCCATCCGGCTATGAAGTATGATGCCGCTGACTCCTGCAAAATAGAATTCCTCTGACACACAGTGGGATTTTCCTCCCTCTCCATGGCGTGTTTCACGATGGCGGGAGATAGTGTGCCGCTCGCTGATAGCACGAACTTGTGGCCCCGCTGCCGTATATAGAGGTGTATAAGATTATGAAGGGTATAGATAGAGTAAACAGAGGTAAGCTATTTCCTATAATAGAGACACGTAGGACAAGGGGCCATGGGCTTAAGGTGAGGGGGGAGAGGTACAACAGATATTAGAGGGAGGTTTTTCACACAGAGGGTAGTGGGGGTATGGAATGCTCTGCCAAGTAAGGTGGTGGAGGCAAACACGCCAGAGTCCTTTAAGAGTAACTTAGACAGGCACATGACTGAGTTGGAGATGGGTGGATATGGGAGAACCTTTTAAATAAGGGTCATTAGCATTGGGGCATCCCTGGTAATGTAAATAGGTATAGTATGATAATAATGTTTTTTCTCTTTTCATTCACAGGTTTTAAGTTGGTCCACCTCATGTCCAACGAGGGGCATCCATGCGATGGGTCATACTGGGGCTGCTCTTGGTTGTTCGAGATTGGCCTAGTGCTTCATATCGTTAGTGTGTGTCTAAACTGGACCAGATACTGGGCAAGACGACAGCTCAGTGATTATCACTGATTGCTGTGCAGACACATGGATTTGGGCCGGTGTCTGTGGGAGTTTGCACATTCTCCCTGTGCTTGCGTGGGTTTTCTCCGGGTGCTCCGGTTTCCTCCCACACCCCAAAGATGTGCTGTTAGGCTGATTAGCAGGAATAAATTGTCCCTAAATCAGTTTCCCTCAATCTGGATGGCCATAAAACATTAGATAGGGGTCACGGGTAGAGAGGTGGACTGGTGGTGTTGAGATGGCGGCGCAGGCTCGTTGGGCCGAAGGGCCTGTTTCCCGGGCTGATTTTGTTCTTTGTTCTTCTTTTGTTCTTTGTTTAACCAGATTTCCCATTGAACACTCCCCTTGGTGCCAGGAAACCTGCAGCAGCAGTGCACCATCAGTGAGACCATACAGTCCTGCTGGTGTAAACAGCAGCAAGTTTTCGGTGACTGTGTTATGCTGCTCAAATCTATTTATGGGGTCAAATACAGGGAAATGAATTTTGGAAATTCTTCTGAAAATTTGCATGTCCAGCAAGCATTCCGAAAAGGTAATTATCCGATGAATGCTTGAAAAGGGGACCTTGTGAGGAGATGCAATTTCACTTAAAACATCAAGTATTTGACACTTTGATATTGTTAGTGGTCTCTGCACTTTCAACAAATGAATTTTTGAACTTGGCTCTCAACTGATCTCAACAGTGACACCCTGATGGAACAGGGAGGGCTCCATAATCCATTTCAGAAGGCTGTGCTCGAAATCAATGACAGGAAAAGCATGTGATTAGATGCAGCCAAACCCACTGTCTTTCACCAAATTTGACATAAGCATCAAGAGCAGGCCTTTCTGGTCATACTTACTCCAAGACCGGAAAATTCTGTCCGAGGTTAACAGACCCTTGCGCGGTCTGTGTCCTGCCTGCTACGATTCCTTTGGCAGGCAGGACAAGAAAATTTTGCAGTTTGGGTGGGACTGACTGGCCATGCTCGCCCTAAAACTGGAAAACCCCATCCGAGGTCAATGAACCTTTCCATTGTCTGCTCCTCGCCTGCTGCAATTCCCATGGCTGGTGGAATGGGAAAATTTGCCCCCGTGTTCAGTGTAGTGGAATAATACTCTCACAATGACACATCAAACAAGCAGCAAAGAGAATACCATAAGCTGCTGCAGGAACTAGTGGAGTTAACAGTGTGACCTTCTCCCCTCCTCCATTTTCTTAGAAATGATACAACAGATGACAATGATTCAGAATAACCCTGTGTCATGACCACACAAAAGCTGTTTCCTCAACATGGTCCATGAGCTAAGATTTTGTGTGTGTAAACCCCCTGCTAATTTATGAGGGGATAAACTTTAAAATAACCCAGCAGACAAGCTTTCATCTTAGACAATATAGGTTAATTTATGACAAAACTACTGCTGAAAGTTACTTGATGTGGAGTAGTGTTGGACTGGGGTGGACAATGTGAGGTTATAGTCCAACAGGTTTATTTGAAATTTCAAGCTTTCGGAGTGCTGCTCCTTTGACAGATGAAGGTATTTAAGTAAAAAGTGATACAGTTATCAACAAAAGTGCAGATGCAAAGATTAAAATTCCAATAAAGGAAAAAAGTTACTTGACAATGAGATTTCAAATCAATCTTTCTGAGATATCATTGTGGCCCCTTGCACCACCTTCCTTCCTGAATACAGGGCTGGGTGGGTGCTGAAAGTGGCAGCTCTCCTGAAATATTAAAAAAGGTTATCAAAAATTAACCAAGTTTGTTATCAAGTGTAATTGACTCTGATAATTCGCTGCCCGCACCATGAAACATTTGGCACGGGCAGCCTGATATTTTATCTACCTACATTGGAGAAGAGCAGGGAGGGATTTGATCGTTAGGAGCTGCCCCTTGCAGTTAGTGGGACCTCTCCTCCCCCACCCTCCCTCAAATTTAATCACCCCCTTTCCTTACCACCCCCAGCCTTAAACCCAACTTCCTACCATTCCCCTGCCCCCCTCCCTGACCACCTATAACCCTACCAGCCAAAGCCCCCAGAATAACCATTTCTGGGAATCCATGGGCCTTTCTTCATCTGCTTTGGTGCGGCCTCAGCAGTGGCCACTGACCTGCCCTTGGCATTGTCAGGATTGACGGAACTGCCAGTCAATTGGCTAATCCCCAGTGAGGGTTGAAGCCCCAGTTGAGCTCATTAAGCCTGCCCACAGTGCCTCATGGCCATGGGTGGGCTGATGCGGAACATATTAGCTCCGCATGAATCTATTTCCAATAGGGGGTGGAAGGGGTGGTGAACCATCCTGCCGCTCCCCGATCCCCTCCCCATATTCAGTCTTGGGTATCTATTTGTGAAATCCAGGGACTAAACAGAGAATCTTTGTTTTCTATGAGCCAAATCAGATATGTGTCTCTTTTGTCTTCACTACACAAAATGACTATACATTCAAACAAGTAGAGGATCAAGCTCATAAATCGCGAGACAGTTTATTTTAACCTGGAACATCACAAAGACTACAATGATCTGAAAACGCATCCACTATCACATTCTGAAGGCAAATGGAGAAACATAATAAATGCAGGCTTGCCAACATCATCCACATCCCAAAATTAAACAATTATCAAATAAATGACTTCACTGGATTGGCTTCTTGAGCTGTGTCAAAGAACTTGACTGAAAATCTTTTAAAACCCCTCACAATAAAAGAGACTGATAAACTGAAGCACTTTCATTGATGTTTGCTGCCATTTTGCACAGGTTCAAGCACGGACAATGCTCTGATACGAGCTTAGGAGATGGATTGATTCAGGGATATTGAAACAACAAGCTTGAATCATTGAAACAACTTAAAACATAATGAGTCATTTATCTAACACAAACCATTTGCCTGTAAGTGATTTAAATGAGGCTTGTTCAACTAAAATGGATCTTCCCCTGTACCTTGCAGCAACATTTACCAAGCTAAAAGTTACTGTACCCTGGTCAAAGTTATAGCTCAGCCATTCCAGTGCCAATTCCATTGGCCATGATTGAGGGCTGCAATCATAGGATCTCTACAGAAGGAAGCTATTCAGTCCATCGGGTTTGCATTGACGCTCTAGCAGAGTGTCTTGACAAGCCCTATAATGCCACACATTCACCCTGGCTAATCCATCTAATCTCTGGATCTTTGAAACATTAATGGGCAGTTAACCGTGGCCAATCCACCTAACCTGCACATCTTTAGAGTGTGGGAGGAAATTAGAGCACCCAGAGGAAACCTATGCAGACATGGGGAGAATGTGCACACTGTACACAGACAGACACTTGACGCCAGAATTGAACCTGGGTTCCTGGCATCATGAGGCACAATGCTAACCACTGTGCCACCTTGCTAGTCAATGCAAGTTCCAGGCAGCCAAGTTACACTGGAATTGGGTACTTGCAGTCTATCAGAAATGGCTGCCGATAGTCCTGTCAGGATCTGTCAATGTGTAAACTTTGGCTGATTACACAAGTAAACCTTGCCCTCCAGAACAGTGGAACATTATTGGACCACAGGATGCGTGCTTTCCTCCAATGACCTCAAAGGGTTCATATCTGCCCTTGTTGCTAGCCCTCCTGAATTCCTTTGAATATTGCTGCATGCTGCAGCAGAAAAGGAAGTTGTTCTTTCTCCAATATCTGGTAGTATCACACTATCAAACGCAATGAGTGGCGTACACCTTCACTTCACTGCTGACTAGAAGATTGAGGCCAATGAAACCGATCAATAATCTGAAACAACCAAAAATACTTCTAATTTTTTGTCAAAGATATGTTGAGCAGAATTTTAATGGCTTTGATCCACTTCCTAGCAACAACCCAGAAGTTGGAGCAGCAGGTTTTTAATGGCTTTTAACTGAGCCATCGCATTAGCAACATGCGCCCAAGTTTCCTGACCAGTTGGAGAGAGCAGGGATAATGACAAGCCACACCTGAGCATTGAGGCTTCACCATCTCAGTGAGCCCTGTGAGACCCAGAATGGAACCTTTCTACAAGCGCCAAGAGAGTCAGGTACTTGAACAGATGGAGTCTCAGTGAGGGAAGGCTGCCTCCATGGACATTAGATACATCCCTGGATCATCCTTTAAACTCAAAGATGAAGGCATGAAATCTAAAAGAAACTCATAATCTTCTTCCTGTCTTGCCAAACACAGCATAGAAGGGTAGATAAAGGCAAAAACTGCGGTAGGGTAGGGATGGGGTTAGCCCCCCACCCCATTCATTGTGACCCTGAGGAGAATGTCTGGAGAGATGCAAAGTCTCAACACGTATGACCATTGAAGATGGAAAGATGGGAGATTCCCAGCTACTTGATGTCGGAATATCACACATCCCTGTGGTAAACAACACTTAATCATGTAGACTTGATGCCAGTAGCAATGAAAATGATGGTCTGCACTATGATGGTTCAGAAATCTCTCACATTGTCAGTTCAAATTCATATGTCATACCCCAAAGGAACAGATATCAGAGGAGACCAGCAAGTCCTCAGCTAACCAGTTCCACAATATGCTGTACTGTACTCACACAGGGTAGATCAGGAATCCCATCCGCTATCAGCTTCCAGCTTTGTGTTTCATGAGTGGGATTATCATCAGCAAAGCACGCTTTGTGAATCCCCTATCTCCCTCGTTCTCAGGTCACAACAGTCCTGATGGTAGCTCACCTAATAGAAGCCTTTGGGACGAGAGGGGGGGGGGGGGGGGGGTGGATTCATTTATTTGCGTAGGTGGGGGAGAGTGGGAGTGGAAACTGGGAATATCAGCTTCTGATTCTGCCCTCTGTCAAAAAACAACAGCCTGGCATGTTTCACACCAAAATGTCAGCAAAGCCCAGCTGCAGTGAGATCAGGGTGCCCCTCAAAAAGAATGCCCTTGATCAGAGCAAAATAAACCTCCCCCACCCACAAACTGCGATCAGAGCCAACATTCCCCCACCAGTCAATGCCAGCAATGCCCCTCCCCGCAAACAGCCATTGCTGATATTCCTGAACTCACCAGTCCCAGCTGCTTAAAAGTAAACTAATCTTTCTGTTGAGCCAGAAACAGGCTTTAGGCCCTGTCATTCATATGATAAGAGATTAATCCCGGTTTCAACATGACACCCAGAATGGATCATTTGTTAACATGGCAAGTGAAACACTTCCAACTTATCATAGAATCTCTACAGTGCAGAAGAGGCCATTCAGCCCATTGAGAGTGCAGCGACTCTCCGAAAGAGCACTCTACTGAGGCCTGCTCCCCCGCCCTAACCCTGTAACCCTGTGCATTGATCATGGCCAATCCACCTAACTTGCACATCTTTGGACTGAGGTAGGAAACCTGAGTATCTGGAGAAAACCCATGCAGACATGGGATGAATGTGCAAACTCCACACAGACAGTCACCCAAAGCTGTAATTGAGCCCGGGTCCCTGGTGCTGTGAGGCAGCAATGCTAACAATTATGCCGTCCTTATAATGAACACATGCTTACTTCCCGCAATATGGGAGGCTTTAACACTTGAAAAAATATGCACTGTGCATGAATCAATTATGTTTAAGCCAAATAAGATGATCCGCTGATGTGAGGAAGCATTTCTTTTGTTTTTCTATACAAAGATAGACATTCATATTGTTGATTTCCAGTGCGTCTGACAATATGTGCTGTTCAAGATGGTCATCTTGAAATTAAATAAAATAGCTTATCAATGCCATCTGACCTCCTCTCACTACATGTTTGTTTGGACTACCTTCTGGAGAGATTGCAAATGCCAAAGACATAGCTACCTGTTTCAAGTTATCAGGAAATAGTCTTGTGCAAGGAGATATGGGACGCAGAAGTCAAATGCCATAAAAATAAGATGCTCTAAACGTTTACAGTCAGGACAGGCACCAGTGAATGATCTTGAGACGGTATCGACAATGAACTCAAATCTGAAGAAAAAACAGCTACTAGAAAAGCAAGCGCATGTCCTTCTCATTTTCAGAAAATACATCTCTTCAATTTTCTTTTAAGAATAGAAGATCTGAAATTAGATTCAAACTCGAGGCACACCATGCTCCAATAAATAAAATATCTGTGACTTGGGATTTCAGTACTTTGAAAAATGTGTTCGCAGGACTCCTGTGAGAATGGTTTTTCAACATTGAAAGCAAATTATTGAGCACAGACTATGTAGTAGGTTCACATATTATTATGAATTACAGATTAAAATCTTTGATAAATGAACATTGTGTTTTCCCAAGTATTTCAAAGCTTTAATCTTAATCCTTTCAAGGACTGATTTTATTTTTACAGTTTTGAAAATACTGGCCTGAATTTTTCAGGTGGATGAGGTCCAGCCCCTGCTACCTGGAAACTTGGAGGGAGAAACATCCACCACAGGCCCCAACAGGCCCTCCGCCATGTACGCTCCAATCAGCATTGACTAGCAACAGGCAGGACCCGGACAGATGGCCAATCAGATTGGCTGACTGGCTCGCCAACCCATCCTGGCATAGTATAAAAGCAAATTACTTCAATGCTGGAATCTGAAACCAAAAGAGAAAATGCTGGAAAATCTCAGCTGATCTTACAACATCTGAAGAAAAGTGCTGACGTTTCGAATCCAGATGACAAAGAATCATCAAAGGGTCATTAACCTCCCCAGCAGCCCCTCACTAACCTGCCCCAGCACCCGCTCACTGCCCCCCCCCCCAGCACCTGCTCGCTGACCCTCCCAGCACCCGCTCGCTGCCCCCCCCAGTACCCCCTCACTGGCCCTCCCCAACACCCCCTTGCTGGGCCCCCCCTCCAAGAACCCTCACGCTGCCCCGCCGGCACCCCCACGCTGGCCTCCCCCAGCACCCTCTCGCTGGCTCCCCCAGCACCCCCTCACTGCCCCCCCAACACTCCCACCCTGGCCCCCCCCAGCACCCTCTCACTATCCCCCCCCCGACCACTAACCTCCCCAGCACCCCCCTTAACTACTGCACCTCCCTTAACTACTGCCCTCCAGCACTCCATCACTACCGCCATCCAGCATCCCTCCAGATCAAGGACTGAAAATGTTTTTACTCCCCCAGCCCCATACATCCAGCACCCAACAGCCTAAAATTGGAGGTTGGGGAGGAAAAGATCCTTAAGTAGCAATTGAAGGCTGCCTATCCGAGACTCTGTCTGCTCCAATGTACAATTGCTTCAAGGTCAGGGTGGACTCCAGACGGAATCCCACCCATGCAATTTCATGCTCCTTTCTTCCCTCGACCCTCAATCAAAATAAGCTGACGGCGGGGGCGATAAGCATAAAATTCAGGCCATTATTTTTAGGTAAGGTTATTGCAGCATTTATAAATTAAAATAGTTGGCTGCCGTGTTGTTAACACAGAAAATAACACAACCATACCAGGGAAATTATAAACTCAGAACTGAAGTTTATTCCTCAATGTACAAAATTGCTACAATGATGCATTTACCGTGAATTATTCTTTTTGGTTAATTATTTTAAAAACTGCACCCAAGTATGGTCACTTGATCCAAATAATGGTAGCCTTCTCTCCTGCTCTAGAATTCCCACTCTAAACCCTTCTCCACTTTAAGGTATCTCTTGGAAACCACCTCGTCAACACTCCAAGTAGCCGTACTTTGACGTGGTGTCCTTTTTCTCATTACACCTCCTTGAAGCATTATGAAAGGTTCTTTCTACACCAGAAGTACTCTATAAATCCAAGTTATTGTAATTTATATATTGGATAGAAATTGAGCAGGCAACTAATATAAATAGGGCACATCATTTGCAAGTACAACAAGGGAACAACAACATTCTAGTTTTCATACTCATCTATCAAGGAGGTTATTAAACTGCTCTGACACTCTACCTCCCTCTTCTTTATAATCATCTTTAGAATTCAATTCTTTGACAAGCTCGTCAAATATCTAGCCCTTCTGGCATAATCCAATGAATTGCTTGCCATTGTTTCAAGGGAGCTGGAATATGAAAGGAAAAGAAGCTATAGAAAGCTGTGATTCAGTTGTATGAGGCTGTAATCAGATCTCATCTGGAGAACTGCTTTCAAATGGGTGGCACAGTGTTAGCACTGCTGCCTCAGAACACTGGGGAACTAAGTTCGATTCCAGCCTTGGGTCATGGTCTGTGTGGAGTTTATTCATTCTCCCCCGTGTCTATGTGGGTTTCCTCCAGGTGTTCATTTCCTTCTACAGTTCAAAAATGTGTAGGTTAGGTTGATTGGCAATGTTAAATTGCCCCTTAGTGACAGGGTTACTAGCAGGGTAAATATGTGGGGTTATATGTATAGGGGCTGGGTAGGATTGGGGTCGGTGCAGACTCAATGGGCTGAGTGGCCTCCTTCTGCACTGTAGGGAATTCTGAAATGCGGTCACTGATTTTCAGGAAAGATGTTTTGGTATTGGAAAGATTCAGCAGTAAGATATCAAGACTGAAATAGAGGTAGAAACTTTGTTGGCATTGCTTTGAGAATTGGAAGTTGAGTGATGATCCACTGTAAGTATCTGAAGTGATAAAACTGAATAGATACAGAAAAACTATGACCTCTGTTGCATGAATCCAGAACAAAAGGGCATAATATTCAGGTGAGAAATAGACTATTACGGAGCGAACTCAGAAAGCATAATTTTCACACATAGAATGAAGGAAAGCTCGTACTTGCTTTGTCAGCATGGTATGAATGCCAAGCTATATCAATTGAAATCTTCAAGGCTGAGATTGAGATTTGTTGGATAAAGGTAGCAAGAAATTACAGGGGACAAGTGAACAGAGGAAGCAGGACAAGCTCCTTGAAGCGAAGGGGGAAAAGATGTTCAGTGAACAGCTCTTTTACCTAAACCTCAGTGAGAAATAGTATGATAGGTGTCTCTGCCTCACTGATTGCTGAGTTTATTTGACTTTTGCGGGAGATGAACAAGATGGCTTGAACATGTAACGTCATGAGGGTTGCAGGATGCTATTAAACTGTTCACACATAGCTCTGCAGGTGTCCCATGTGAAACCTGCGATGACCATCAAAATTGTTCTCAGCTGACATTTGATCATGCACAGTGTTATTATGCCATTCAATGTCCTGTATCCTGGCAGCTGGCAGCCATCTGCTGTGTCATCTGAGAATACAATAAGAAGTCTCACAACACCAAGTTAAAGTCCAACAGGTTTACTTGATAGCAAATGTCACTAGCTTTCGGGGCTCTGCCCCCCTTCATCAGGTTCCTCACCTTCTTACTGTGTTTACCCCAGTCCAACGCCAACATCTTCACATCATCTGAGAATGTACAGTCAGCCACTGGCTGAATTGCGGCAGGGTGATTCTTCATGAGACAATGTGGGCGACACGGTGGTTAGCACTGCTACCTCACAGCGCACAGACCCTGGTTCAATTCCCAGCTTAGGTTACCGTCCGTGTGGAGTTTGCACATTCTCTCCGTCTCTGCGTGGATTTCCTCCAGGCGCTCTGATTCTCTCCCATATTCCAAAAGATGGGCTAGTTAGGTGCATTGCCGTGCTAAGTTCTCCCTCAGTGTACCTAAACTGGAATGTAGCAACTAGGGGATTTTCACAGCAACTTCATTGCAGTGTTGATGTAAGCTGACTTGTGATACTAATAAATAAACTTTGAATTTTACGTCTGAGGCACCACACGAACCAGAGTGTGGCTACAGGATGACATGGGCTATCTACTGGCCAGATGGCTTATGACTCTGATGTGCAATTCACCCACATATTGGTAACATGCTTACAATGAACATCAATCAGGAGAGGAGGCAACCAACATAGTCCCTTTCAGCAGGTGCAACTGACTGCAGAACCAGTGGATGCAACCTTATTTCCCCAATCATCAAAAGTTCCACATTCTGTGTTACAACTCACATCCTGCCCCTTCCCCACAGCTGAGGTTCCCTAAATGTGTTGATCAGGGTGAGACCCCTTGCTTTGTCACTGTCTGGTGGGGATACCCCTAAATTGTCACAAACCTAGGCGAGGAAGAATGAACTGGCTCCCTGCCATTTTCAATTCCCTCTCTCTTGATAGCAACAAGATTTAATATAAAAAGAATTCCTTTTCACAGATAGCTTTTCCCTGATCCAATATTTATGCTGTAAAAGGAACTAATATAACCAGGCTTTATTGCACTAAAGATAGAGCGAGTTTATTAACTACTAAAAGACAAGCAAAAAATGGTAAAACACTTTCATATAAATTCATAAGACTAGAAGTGAGAATAGAAGTAAGTAAATATTTTTTAAAAATATATGGAACAGTCCTTGCCTTGCGAGGAGTAGATGTGTTGAGGCCATTGCAATTTGAGATTCCAGTGGAGTTGACTTCAGCAGGTAAACATTTGGTTTTTCAATTCCATGCTTTGTAGCTTGGCAGAAGAGCTTCCCAGTTCTCTTTATAGCTGCGATCCTTTTGCTGACTGGGGTTAACTTCCACAGTCAGAGAGAAAGCAAGACAGCTTAAGATAAACCTACAATAAAGCTATTTTTCTGGGACACTGTGTTTGCTTGGTGGCTTTTTCCTCTGTTCAACTTCCAAGTACTTGGTCCCACAGGACACACACAGGCAGGCCTTGCGAAAGCTTTTTGGCTGGCTTTTATCCCAATCTTTGTGTTTTCCAAGTGGGAAGGTAAATCCACCAATTTGTCCAGGCATTGCTCACAGGATCTCTTGCAATGACATGGTCACTATGTCCCTTTGTCTCTGCCAGTGATGGTAATGAGTTTCTGAATGCTTTAGAAGTACCTTGTCTGCAAACAGGAAAAGGCCCCATTGTCTCTTGGAGAATCACCCTGCAGCAATTCAGCAAGTGGCTGACTGTCCATTCTCAAGCCATTTTAAAAAATAAAACTGAGGTCTTATTTCATTTCAAAAGTTTGTGCACAATTCTGTCACTTTTTTAGGACTGAGTTGAGGAGGAACTTCTTCGCACAAAGGGTTGTGGATCTGTGGAATTCCCAGCCCAGTGAAGCAGTTGAGGCTACCTCACTGAATGTTTTTAAGGCAAGGATAGGTACATTTTTGAACAGTAAAGGAATTAAGGGTTATGGCGAGCAGACGGGTAAGTGAGGCTGAGTTCACAAAAAGATCAGCCATGATCTTATTGAATGGTGGAGCAGGCTAGAGGGGCCAGATGCTCTTAGTCCTTATGTTTTCTCTCCATCATCATGACACTTACCTTCTCTCTGTTGTTGACCACCTTCTTGGCCACGATGCTGAAGTAATAGACACCACAAGATAAACATTCCAAACCAAATTTATAAAGCAAACCATGCCGTGATGCTATTAAACTGCACACACATATCTTTGCAGGTGCCCCATGTGAAACCTGCGATGACCAATCAAAATTGCTCTCAGCTGACGTCACTGCATTCCTTTAGTACTTGGCTTTGTCTGTCCTTATACTCTCGTACTGTGTGACCCCATAACTGCAATATGGTTGTTGGACAACTGCTGACTTTCAGTAGGAGAGGCAGCTGATGGCCTTTCAGAGCTGTACCATCTCTGCTGGCAACAGCAAGTACAATGGTGGAGCAACAGTGTGGGAGAATGAATGTTGTCATTTAGAGAGAGGGAAGTTTCAGCTCCCCAGAGACTCTGGCATCCCAGCAATCCTCCTAATCCGTTGGAGGACAAATTGCTAGATGGCTGTGACACATTGCAAGCTGGTGTCCACAAGGCAAGATTGAAACAGCCCGAGTTTTCAGGCGGCAAGCTGAACCTACATGATGTCAATCTGTGTCCCTGCTGTAGTCATGATGTGGAGATGCCGGCGTTGGACTGGGGTAAACACAGTAAGGAGTCTCACAACACCAGGCTAAAGTCCAACAGGTTTATTTAGTAGCAAACACCACTAGCTTTTGGAGCGCTTGCTGCTCCTTCACCTAACGAAGGAGCAGAGCTCTGAAAGCTAGTGCATTTGCTACCAAATAAACTTGTTGGACTTTAACCTGGTGTTGTGAGACTTCTTACTGTGTTTGGCCCTGCTGTAGTACCAGATGTTGGCTTCTGCTTGTGTTACAATAGAAGCTGGAACATCAGCCATCAGATCCTGCATCACAGTGGAGTCTGCAAGTGTCCACATGGTTTGGCCACCAATTTCATGCTAGCAAAATGGGCTTCAAGCTCTTGGCAAAGCTTTAGGTTGTTACGAGACTCCTCCTTGCTCCTTGACATTGACTACAGCATATCCTGCAGGCCTTTCAATGCATCAAGCATTTCTGTGTACACATCCATCAGCCTTTTTCTGTAGGCCTGCCCTTCTAAATGCTTATCTGAGTTATTTGTAGCAGAACTGATCCTCCAGATTGCTGGACCCTCTGTTATCCTTAATTCTTGCTCACATTTTGCAAGCATGAAACTGATGGCCAGGTCCATGTGGGCACTTGCAGACTCCACTGTGATGCAGGATCTGATGGCTGGCGTCCCAGTTTCTATTGTAACACAAGCAGAAGCCAATGTCTCGTACTACAGACCACTCCCACTCATGCTTAGATTCACACATGTAGATTCACTTCTAAACTCCCTAAAGCAATGATGGGCAACCTAGACTAATAAGTGGGCCACATGGGTGACCCTCCTTCATTCAGTGGGCCACAAGACCGAAATTGGCCATGTTCCCTAACCATGACGCCATGATTAAAATTAGCTACTTTTAGTACATGCTGAATATTTCACATTGAGTTAGGGGTGGCACGGTGAAACAGTGGTTAGCATTGCTGCCTCACAGCGCCAGGGACCCTGGTTCGATTCCTGGCTTGGGTAACTGTCGGTGCGGAGTTCGCACATTCTCCCCGTGTCTGTGTGGGTTTCGTCCGGATGCTTCGGTTTCCTCCCACAGTCAGAAAGCCGTGCTGATTAGGTACATTGACCTGAACAGGCGGCAGAGTGTGGCGAGTAGGGGAATGTCAGAATAATTTCATTGCAGTGTTAATGTAAGCCTTACTTGTGATTAATAAATAAGTTTTAGAACTACTTAGTCTTTCATATATTAATAGAACTATCATCAACTTCAAATGATGGAAACAAAAGAAATATTTACACTTTAGATGCTGAGGGCGGCATGGTAGCACAGTGGTTAGCACTGCTGCTTCACAGCTCTAGGGACCTGGGTTCGAATCCTGGCTCGGGTCACTGTCTGTGTGGAGTTTGCACATTCTCCCTGTGTCTGTGTGGGTTTTCTCCGGGTGCTCCGGTTTCCTCCCACAGTCCAAAGATGTGCGGGCTAGGTTGATTGGCCGTTCTAAATTGCCCTTAGTGTCCTGGGATACATAGGTTGGAGGGATGAGTGGGGATATGTGGGGATAGGGCCTAGGTGGGATAGTGGTTGGTGCAGACTCGATGGACCAAATGGCCTCTTCCTGCATTATAGGATTCTATGATTCTATGAGGGAGCACACAACTCCCACGGTCAATGTGGTGTGCAGTCGGCATGCACCTCGCTTTGCTTGCCCTTGCTTTACGTGCATATCACTTCAGTCATACCAGTAGAGAAAAAAACAACTCAGTTGGAAATCAGCAGAATGTGGCAACAACTAACAACATTTTTTGTGGAGCACACTTAGAACCTAGGTGGCCCCCAGGCTGCATGTTGTCCATCAGTGCTCTAAAATACAAGAAGACGGCAGGGACTATGAGAACAAATGATGGTGTATTTTTCTCATCTTTTCCAGCTCTTTCTCCTCCACCTTAGCCTGGCCAGATTGTAGTTCTTTGGTATCTGAACAAAGAAAGGCACAAGGACAGGGTTTGTGATGAGGGGGTGAGGGGAAAGCACTAGGTGAATGCTTATAACCCCTGCAGCTTATAAATCAGAAGAGGGGCATGTGAAAAAAAGGGATGGTATGAGGATGTCCTCACTGTCAATGGTCTTTAATCCCAATGCTGGTAATGCCTCAGTGATGATGAACATAATCTCAGTGGAGCTGAAGACATACAACAGTGGTGGTTCTGTGCTGCTGCCTCTGGTAATGTGCCACCTACTTCTGCAAGGAATTGATGGGGTGGATTGAGTAGAAGCTGTTTCCCTGTGAGTCCAAAATGAGTCCTCATGCACTCAGGATAAAGCATTGACTATTTAGGACTAAGAAACTTCTTCACATCGACAGTTGCAAATCATTGGAATTTACTACCCAAGAGCACTGTGGATGCTCCATTAATGAGTACATTAAGGCAGAAATTCATAGATTTCTGGACACCAAATAAAACAGGAATATAATAGGTCTTTGTGGTGGGACTGTTGAAGATGGCCTTCCCCTGCTCCCATTTCTATTCCCTTGAGTGTAAATTAGTCTCAGCAAGTGAGGTTCTGACTCAGAAGTGCGTGACTAACCTGTCGTTTCCTGACATAATCATGAGGAACAGCGGTGGGGGGGCAAGTTGACTGCAACCTGACATCAGCAACTACACTCAACTTCTAGGCAGTCAGCGCAAATGATTTCCCCTCTCCGAGTTCAATTTATACGTTTGCAGAGAGCAAATGCTTGGCTGTAATCAGGAACTCTGGTTCAGTGTTCTTAGTGTGAAACACTAGAACTCCGTAACAGTTTATTTGAAATTCAGAGTACCCACAGCAGCTGAGTAACTCAGCTGCCCATTTTGTAAAACTAGTCTGACTTTGAAAGGTGAAGTCAGCCGGACCACTGAGATAAGCTGTTGCTTCCACACATTTGCAGTTCTGACCTAGCCACTGTTTGCAACACTACAACAGATCCGGTGCAAAATGTTCAAGTCAATCACATGTAATCTTTTCAGTTGAATTATTTTTCCCTGCAGATAAGAAGTCTCACAACACCAGGTTAAAGTCCAATGGGTTTATTTGGAATCACAAGCTTTTACAGTGCTGCTCCTTCAAGGAATGCTGCTCCAAGGAGCAACGCTCCAAAAGATCATGATTCCAAACAAACCTGTTGGACTTTAACCTGGTGTCGTGAGGCCAACCTCAGGGTTATATCATAGAATCCTGGTCCTTATTTTGAAGCACAACATAGAAAATGATTTTGTCTTCATCTTATTTTGAAGCAGAATGCAACGTGAGGACATGTTCCAATCACTTGTCCCTGTGGAGCTCCAGGAAGGAAATAAATAGGGATAAATCCCTTCCTCCTCTCACATTCGGTAACCACTTCCTCAATACCAGCCAAGGCGGAAAAGAGAAAAAAAAATCTTCCCGGTTCATGTGACCAGACAGCTGACTTTTGGAGCTGATCACATGAGCTGTGGTGTGTAGCGCTGTCGGTGTGAGTTTTGCTCTGATCTGTGTGTGTTCTGGCTGCCTCTCTCTCCGCTGCAGTGATGGGCCGCTTTGTGTGCGCTCTGTCCCTGCTCTGTGCACTCAGCCTGGGCACGGCTGTGGCCGACACCCCGGCGAACTGCAGCTACCAGGACTTGCAGGGGACCTGGCTCTTCCAGGTCGGTCGGGAAGGGCAGGACAGGAATGTTGACTGCACCAAAATGGGTGAGTTTAGGAGCTATTCACACCTCTAACCTACCCCTATACCTTTTACCCAAATGAAGTAAAACAGCCTTCCTCATCCACAGCTTTCATTCGTAACCAGCCAACGTTGGCATTTAAGTTTTAAACATTTTTTTCCTCTCGGTTAGGCTTGAGTTTAAAACGTTACCAAACTTTTTTTTATGGAACACAGTAATATCTTTGCCTCTAACAGAAAGTCTGGAAGTTTTGTAAAAGTTGTAGAGAAAGATTTCGCTCTATCCTGTAGACGTTTCAAAAAAAAACCCTTTCCGTAAATCATGGACAAAGAGCTAAAAACTTGAGGTTCGGCTTCTGCAAAGTGCTGCCTCCCAAGTCGAATTTCACTTCTCCCCACGACGGTTCGGACAGGCTAGAAACCGAAAGTGGATCAGGAGCTAGCATAGAAATCCTATTAAAACAGGAAACATTTATTTCAACAGTTAACGCTCTTGCAGGAGTCCCCGACTCATAGCCATTCTGAGGGAGTCTTTTGCTGAATCTTTGTTACTTGTGAACTTTCAGGCCCTTGATAACTTTCAAAGAGATTTGAATTTTCTAAGGCTCACATAACAAGATCACATGTTTCAAGACTTGCATTATAGCGCACTAAAAACAGCCGCCTACTGACTAATGATTCATCAACACTAAACCACAAAAAGTATTTCTGAGGTCCACTTTAACGCCTTAACACAACGGAAAATCCTGTGGTGAGCTTAAATGTTAAACAGTTGTAGTCTTTACAGGAACCAGCCCTAAGTTGCTTGCAACAGACTTGCATCTCTCTTGCTGAATCATAATGTCTAGATGTTTGTTTCCCTTTTTCTTCAGAGAATCCCTATACGGACATCCATTCCAGCAACAACTCCAAGCCATGCCAAATCTTCCAATGTCCTTAAATCTCTACTAGTTCTGTCTACTTGACCTGAGAAGAACCTGCCTTGTTTGTTTAGTCCTGCTCTGCTGTTTTTCTGGTTGCTTGTCTCTCTGTTTGTTCAGTGTGTCTAAGCTTTATTACCTGACAGCCTATACATCTGTCCATAACAAAGCTGGCTACTCCTTTCATTGCGGCCAGATCTGAAAGCTGGTAGTTGGGAGTTTCAGTCGGACTTGACCTGTGCCCCTAGCCTCCATGGCAGTCAGACCATAGGCTATCAGGCGGAACTAGTATGAGACTTCACACCAGTCTCAATGCAGTGAATTAAAGAAACAATTTAAAACATAATCATCTTATAAAACCTTGCTATTTTGACAAGTTTGTTCGCAAAAGGGACACTGAACAGATGCGTACACACCAGTTTAACATGTAATCTGTTCTTTTTCCTAAAGGCCATCCTGTAAAAAGTGTGACTGTACATCTCCATAAACTTGATGTTGCTGAAGATGAGTTTGGGAATATTGGTTTCTTCACTTTAATTTACAATCAAGGTTTTGAAGTAGTCCTTGGTAATTACAAATGGTTTGCCTTTTTCAAGGTGGGTCTCGATTTTTATCCATAAACACAGCTAAACGTTTAGTGTTAACACCATTCTCTCAATCAGCACGCTATGGCTTTGAGCACATCATTTATGCTGACACTTGAGGGAAGGGTTGCTGCGGTAATTGAGATGCTGCTTTTTAATTAAATTGTTAAACTGAAGTGCCCTTGCCTGAATGTAAAGAATCCCATTGCTGAGTATGAAGATCAGGATTGTTCTCGGGGGGGTGGGGTGGGGTTCTTGATCAGTGTTTTTCAATCAATTTAAATGATTACCCGTTTAATTATTTCACTGTTTGTGGGACCTTGCTTTAGCATGAACACGCAAAGTTAACATGCAGGTACAGCAAGCAATTAGGAAGGTACGTGGCATTTAGCCTTTATTGCAAGAAAATTGGGGTACAAAAATGAAGTAGTCTTGCTGCATTTCTCCAGGGCATTGATGAGACCTGGAATAGTGTGCGTCATTTTGATCACCATGTGTAAGGAAGTGTATACTTGCAATGGAGGCAGTACAGTGAAGATTCACGAGGTTGATCTATGATGAGAAGTTGAATTAATTTAAGTCCACGTTCTCTAATTTAGACAAATGAGAGATGATCTCATGGAAGCATGTGTCCTTATGAAAGGACTTAACAGGGTACATACTAAAATATTTTCCCCTGCTGGGAAATCTAGGACAAGAGGCCATGGTTTCAGGATAAGGGACTGCTCGCTTAGAACTGAGAAGAGGAATTTTTTCACTTGGGTTGTGAAGCTTTGGAATTCTCTACTCCAGAGGGTTGTGGATACTCCCAATTTCTACTTAATGCTGAGATTGACAGATGGAGGCACACTCATTACTTTTTTTGATGTGCACTGCCAGTAAATGAGGTTTTGTGTCACAACACATGTAGAAATGGGCTCTTAATTGATCTGTGAAAGAACATACTTCCTGCAAGAATGCCACTAAAAATAAAAAAAACTGGGAATTAGCTGCTACTCTGTGCTGGTATATAATGGCTGGCACATTGCTCTTCTTTTAACATTGGCTCGATTTTCAGCATTCACTCGTGCATACAAATGGTTAAAACAATTTGGATTCCGTAGCTACGATACTTCGAGCAAGGATTGTAAAGAAGGTAAAGGTGATTAAACCAACCCACATTGAAGTCTTGAGTCCTTGTGTTGGGGTGAAATCAACTTTGAGAGTAGTGTTGGTTTCAATGTTTGTGAATCAATGCCTACATTTAAGATCTGCTGTGAAGAGTGCACATTTAGTGTGGTTTAAGTTTCAGCTGAGGTACAGCCTAAGGCTTTCTGGCAGAACTCCATTTTGGTCCATTGTAGTGTACTGTGCTTTGCTGCCTGTCAATATATGAAAATATCTGAAGGGCAAGGAGCAGACATCAAAAGCCGTGGACACCAGAACTGGAAAAAGTGACGGAAAATGCGTGCAGATGAATGAAGAATACCCGTAGCATGGTGAGGGCCACAATGTTCTAATTAAGTGAAGAAAATTGGAGGGGGGCAGAGCAGAAATAATAATCATCAGAAGCAAGTAGATAGTAGAATGGGAACCTTGAGGGATGGTTGAGCTAGCCCAGTGAAGAATGGATCCAAAGCTCAGCAGTGGAACAGAAACTTATCTTTCATAAGCAGGTAAAGGTAATTATGTAGAAGTTGTTCCAGTTTCCGTAGGAATTGGTGGAGGAGATTACAGTAAAACTGAGAAGTTACTGAAGCAATGTGATTTGACTTTGGAAGAATATGAATACTTCAGGACCTGATACAACAGTAGAATAGAGCTGAGACTCCAACGTTGCACTGAAGTGTACTATAGAAGTCCACAGTGGGATACTAGAAACATGTTACAATAAACTGAGTGCAGAACTGAGTTAAGGTAGCTGAGATGTACATTGTCATTCATGCAGGGCACTGTGGTTATTGAGTCATTTTAGAAACGTCTATGTGCTGTGTTGGGGAAATGGAAAGAAATTACATCTTGAAAATGAGGTATTTTACCCAACTCAATGTCCCAGACCAAAAAAGTAAAATTTAGATTTCTTGTACAATTTTAATTATCTCAATTATTACGGGACTATCATTTGAGTATTTTGGCAGTCCAATTGCAGTGAATGATGTGCTAAATGCCAGTAACTGTTCATTATATTTTCTTCTTTCTTGGTATGTGTTAACAGTACAAGAAAGAAGGTTCAAATGTAACCAGTTATTGTCACGAAACACTTCCTGGGTCAGTGCATGATACATTGGGTCAAAACTGGGCTTGCTTTGTTGGAAAGAAGAATACTCAGAATGTTCGAACTGATACTGTTCATTCGGAAAAGCATCTGTCACAGTAAGTATAGGAGGGGTTTGTAAAATTAGCTATTTGAATGTATATTCACTTGGTGTACCCATTCTATTCTGATCTTGTGCCAGCCCTAAAATTAGCGAATACAATTTTTTAATCACAAGTTTTCTGCTGCTGCCTGTTTGGTGCACACTGAGGTCATCAGCAGTGGCTTATTTCTTTTTGGTGAAACATTTCAGGCTTTAAGGAGGAATTGATCAAGTGTTTTGTTTTATTTGAGGTAAAAACAGAAATTGCTGGAAAAACTCAGCAGTTCTGGCAGCATCTGCGGAGAGAAACAGAGTTAATGTTTTGAGTCTGGATGGCTCTTCCAGTCTCTTTAACTACGCACACAGTAAGGGTGGTGCAAGTTTCCCCACTCCATTTTCACTTCTGGCAGTCGTTCAAGACTTTTAAAATAGTGGCCAAACACTTGAGTGGATGTTTTTATAAATTAACAAAGCTAGACACTTTTAATTTCAAAACCTTGTGATTTTTGCTAGTATTGTTTTCAATCCTTCCATGGTTTTTATTTTTCACTCTTCTCTCAATCTAGTCTTTCTTTGCCCCCCGCCCCATGCTTTTTCTGAACTTAAGTTTAACATGTAATTTATTCACTTATATGACCCCTCCAGAATTTCCTGAATTCTTAATTCTTCCAAGGACTATTTTAAATATTAAGTCAGAAAAGAAGTATAATTTACTGAGTGCCTTAAAGCAGGGAAGGGAGGTAGGGAGGGAATTCGAGAGCTTGGGGCTTAGGCATCTGAAGGCGAGGCTACCAGTTATGAAGTAGTTAAAATTAGGAATGTGCAAGCATTAGGGGAATACAGATATCAAGGAGGATTTTGGGGCTGGAGGGGAATTACAGAAGTGGCGAGACCCTGGAGGGATTTGAAAACGTGGATGGGACTTTTAAAATTAATGTCACTTGACTGGTAGCCAAAGTAAATCAATCAGCAACCACGGGTGATAGAGGCATGGGATTTGCTACAAATGAAGACACTCATGGGCAGAAGTTGTACTCCAGTGTACAGAGTACAATGGGAGAGAATGGCCAAAGAGCATTGGGATATTGAAGTCTGGAGGTAGCAAAGGTATGCATGAGCGTTTCGAGAGCAGATGAACTAGGATAGGTGAAGTCAGACAGGAATTGGAGGTGGGAATGGGCATTTAGTGATCACACAAATGCGAGTTCGGAAGATCATCAAAGGGTGCAAATTGGCTTAACTTATAATCTCAGACTATTGCCAGAATGTCAGGAATTGAGTTTCGAGTGGGGACTAAAATCACTGACATTAGACCTGTGATATCTAATGGGAGAAATTTTCTTCTCATCCAGTACTGGATAAGCAGTCTGATAATTTAGCAACAGTGGAGGATTCGACTATTGTTGTGAGGGTACATATTGAAATCCAGTGTTGTGCCTTTGGATGATGTTGATGAAAACTAAGAGGGAGCCAAGGTTAGAACAGTGGGAGACACCAGCAGTAACGTGGGAGCAGGAAGAGAAGCTTTGTAAATGATGCTCTGGCTACATTTGGGTAAGAATGGATCCAGATATGAGCAGCTCTACACAGCTGGATAACAGTAGAGAAATGTTGAGGGAGGATATTTTGATCAATCTCAATAAAGGCCAAAGACAGGTTGAAAAGGACCAGGAGAAAAAGTTTTTACCTTTGTTGCAGTCATGATAGAATGGCTTTTGTGACTTTTTAAGAGCCATTTTGGTACCTTGGCAGGGGAAGAAATGTGGTCAGAAGAATTCAAAGATGGGGATGTATTTGGGAGGTGATAACATGTTCAGTTGGAAGGATGATGGAGTTGAGGGATTTCTTTTGGGTTTTATGAGCAGGATTGTAACAGCAGATGTAAAGGGGAAAGACAAAACTAGTGAGCACCATTTATCATATTGGCTAACCAGGAAGGAGAGTTGGACTGTCAGTAGTTTAGTGGGGATAGAATAGAGAAAACAGGGGATGGGACTTGTGGGCAAGATGATCTCAAAGGCCCTAGAGGTGATGGAAGAGAAAGCTACTAGGGCAGGGGAAGAATTAAAGGAAGTTTAGCTTGGTGAACTAGAAGGGAGAGACATGGTTGAATTGTTTCAGTCTTTGTACCAAAGGTCCATGTACTACCCATACATGTTGGAGGTGAATGTGGAGGGGATGAGGAAGAAAAAATTAAGTAGACTGATTTCAGTAGAGAAAGGTAGCTGGGGGTTATCTTTGCATTCCAGGATTATCCTGGAATTGTGAGCAATGTTAGATGAGAGCTAGGCCTGACAGTGTTTCAAGGGGTCGAGTCAGATTTGATAGTAGATGGCCGAACCTGTTGGCCACTATATCTTTCAAATTAGTACCATTGAACTTGAGAGAGTGGTGATGAGAGCTGCACCGGGGAATAGCCACAGTGAGAGAGTATTGCATTTATTGGGGGGTAGGACATCAAACCTCAGTGAGGCTATCATTGAGTAGCTGCAAAAATGTCGTGTTGAAAAGACCGTAGATTAAATAGTTGAGTTATTGAAAGCACAGTTAGAAATGAATTGAGGAATTGACAGTCCTTTTATGTTCAGGCATGGAATCCAATATGTAACAGTGATCGCTAATGTGTGATTCAATATCTTTTTGTAAAATACTGAATTTGGTTCACTTAAGCCAGTTTGTCTAATCTTGGCTAGACACCAGAACTTATTTGATGTGTCCAAACATATTCAAGCAGCATCTGTCATGGCTTTTATTTTGAATTTCACTTGTGATCCATGTTTTTGTCAATAATAAAGAAGCAACTAAGATAATGTTTGTGGTGAATAACTGACTTGTGCAATGATAACTTGCATTTAATTAATGCTATTGGTACAGAAGAATGCAAAAGGGGAAACTTGGTGGATGTGGCACTGGAATGTTTACAGAAGTTTGGGGATGCGTTGTGACATTTCACCTGCTCAATCATAATAAATTTACTCGTAGTTGAAAATGCATTTTTAAAATGAGGTAAATGGCAATGGATTTCAACTAGTATACCTTAAGTTTAAGCTGTTTTTTTTGAGAAAATCAATTGAGTTTGAGAGACCAATTGCAAGATCTGGTTAATCATTTGGCAACAAGATGCTATAAATGGACAGCCGTCTTGCTCTAATCATACTTTGTGATCTAAAGCTTAATACAGAAGTTTCAGCAACCAGTACATTTTGTGACACTTAGTTTCACAACTAAATTGTTGAACCTGGCTCTTAAAACATTGGATTTTGATTCAGAATGAGTACTTTTAAAAGCAAAAACGGTCTGCAGCAAGTTTTTTTTTGGAAAAAAAACACCATTATAGTCTGGTCCACACAGTGAAATGATTAACTAGATCTTTCATGGCCTTTTGTGGAATGCCTTTGCTCAGTTGGAAAACCTGACCCTGAACTTCCTGCTAGTTTACCACCTTGTGCTCCTGCTCATGTTTAATGTTGATCTGCCAAAATGTTCCAATGAAACCCAATGCCGATTAGAGGTACTTGTCTCATCATCTGATTAGGCTCTTTACATTGAATCCAACAACTACAGACCGTGAACTTAGTCCTCCATTCTAAATTCAACCCCCCCCCCCCCCCCCCACCGCCGGCCCCGACCTTTCTCAATGCCAATCTGTATTTTATGCTTTTGTTTTGAACATTGCTGAAACTTTTACTGCTACTCTGGGCCAAAGCTTTTAGTCCTTACTTCTATTATTGCCACTGCTTGTCTTGTGTTCCATGACACCTTTGTCATTTAACCCCTCTCTCCTGCAATCTATCCCTGACCACCTATTTTGCTCCACCTGCTCCTTCCCCTTTTAACTGCAGAAAAGTATCACGTTTCTACCTCTTTTCAGTTGCAAAGAAGAGTCATTCCTGGACTCGACGTTATTTCTCTCTTCACAGATGTTTCTGGACCTGTCGGGTTTTTCCAGCATTTTCTGGGCTTGGTTTTGTTTTCTATTAACTGGATAAAGTGGGGGAAAAAAAAACCTGTGAATACAGTTTGGATGGTAGAAGAATTGTATGGGGAGGGTTCTGACATTGGTTATGTCTCCTCTGCTCCACGTCCCTGCTAGATTTGAGTATGTCTGCCTGAGTCTTATATCCATATCAAGAATTATTAAATAATAAAGCCAGTAACTTGGTTGGGGTGGTGGCAGTGGGGTGAGATATATTGGGTGGAATAATGTTGAACTGCATATCAGAAACAAAAATGCTGCTGTAAAAAAAAAAATTCAACATGTGGTATTCTTGTCTCATTGTCTCCTCTTTCCCCAGTGTAACAAAGCTTTTGCAATGAAATGCTTTTCGGATGCAGTATGATTTTAATATTAGTGTTTGCAACATGGGAACTGTTTTGATGGCTTGTGTTTCTTTCATCTCTCCTTACCCTGATTAGCCTGTCACAGAAACTCTATAAAACTAACGTGGACTTTGTGAAAATGATAAATACCGTGCAGAAGTCGTGGACAGCAAAGGTTTACGAAGAGTACGAAAAATTCACCATCCAAGACCTGATTAAACGAGCCGGTGGTCATAAATCCAGGATCCCAAGGTAGGTTTTGTAATTCTGCAAAACACTGGGAGGTAAATCCCTGGGGGTGGCGATCAGTGTTGGCTTGTTACTCTGTGCCCAACTATTTCCATGCCTGTCACGCCTGACCTTCTGGGCAAGATCCAGGCACCGGAGCAATTCTTGAGGCCCAGCATTGCAGTCCATGCAGATTGAAGAGGACATAGCATTTTCTTTTAAACAGCACTAGCTGCTGTAAACCAGAGAAATTCACATATAAATTGAAATATAGACCATGGAGAAGATAAGTGGATCTCTCTCTCTCTCTCTCTCTCTCCTTTTTTTTTCCTCTCTCTGTTTACTTCCTCCTTATGTCAGTTATTGGATAATTTAAATACTGCAGTGATTTTATTTTTACACTCCTGCCACTCCCAAGTGTAACCGTCATTTTCTGTGCAGGAAACTGGTCTCATTGCTTCTTGTTTAAACCTTTTTTAACCTCATGTTTCCCTCCCTTCACCAGTATTGGTATCCTCCAGTGTTCTGCCTCTTCTCAAAAGATGTGTATTTCACCACCTCGATTTTCCAAAATGCTATACAGACAAGTGAAATATTTTGGAAGCCTAGCCACAATTGTAGTGTATGACCCAATATCTTTGTTTTCTGTGCCCTCTTAATTTCTAGCCTAACTTCTGTTGGAAGCAATTATACCATAGGGTGATGTAGATTTATTAACATTCATTGTCTAGTTAATTTTCCATTGAGCATTGTGATCCATGCACTTCACCTTATTCTTTTAAAGCAGTTAATTTTCCCTTATCGGCCGAGGTAGCACCTCATTCCTTTCTGTGCTTAAAACAGGCCAATTAGAGTTTTGTTCTTCTCTTTACTATTTTTGCAAAATACATTCTGTACATCTATCTCTCTCATTTCTACCTTTTTTACTGCTTTTATTTCACTCCCCCTTCCCCACCCCCACCACTTGCTGTCTAGTTTAAATGACCCTTCACTCTTTTCTTTGCAATTTTTTGATCCTTTCCTATTTGGTTTTCACTGCCTTCTTCCCCAGAACTAGTGCCAATGCCCCATAAGACAAAATCCATCATCGTGACTCCACTACTATAGTCATGTTGAACTTTCTAACCATCCTTATTCAAGCACATGGTTGGAGGAGCAGATATTACCCTAAGACTGCACCTACACCTGATTTTGAAATTCAGTTGCATGGCTTCAGATTAATCTTTTTGATATAACCAAATATAAGATGGATCACGACTGACTGTTCTTTTTTTTCTCTAGACTTTTTGCAAAACTCTTAATCACAGCACTGATAATCTGGATTCAAGTAGCATCCAGATGCCATGCTATTGATTCTCTATAATATTCTGCCTATTTGTTTTGTTTTTTAATCTAGATTCTAAAACTTGACATCTCTGAAGTGCTCCTTTCTATGCCATTGGTTCTTGCATTAACCCTGACTGTTAAGTGATCCCTCTTTTCCGAAGTCTTTTCCATGTTCCAACTTGCCCCCTACCATTGGTTCAGGGATGTGGCAATGCTAGGTGGCCAGCATTGATTGTCTGCCCTAGTTGCCTTTGAGAAGGTGGGGAAACACTGCAGTCCATGTGGTGTTGGGGAGGGGGGAGTTCCAGAACATTAACCCAGTGACACTGAAGGACTGGTGATATAGAACAAAGAAAATTACAGCACAGGAACAGGTCCTTTGGCCTTCCAAGCCTGCACTGACCATGTGCCTCACTGAATTAAAACCCACTACCCTTCTGGGGACCATATCCCTCTATTCCCATTCTATTTGTTTTTGTCAAGACTTCCCTTAAAAGTCACTACCATGTCCACTCCCATTATTTCCCCCAGCAACACATTCCAGGCACCCACTACTGTGTTTTTAAAAAAGAATCTGCCTCGTACATCTTTTAAACCTTGCCCCTTAAATCTGCGCACCTTGGTATTTGACTCCTCCACCTGGGGAAGAAGCTTCTGACTGTGTTTGAGTCAGATGGTGAGGAACTTAGAGGGGACATTGAAGTCCTCTCTCTGTGCCCTCACCACCTTCAGTGCTTCCTCCAAATGATTTTCAATGTGGAGTATAGATTTTTCTGAGGGGGTTTGTGGCAATTGGCAGGAGGTTCACTTGCCCATGTTTGATCCGGTCCCGTGAGAGTTTGAGGCCTTCAGTGGATGCTGTGGACTCCCAGGGCAACTCCCTCTTGACTGTATGCCACTGTGCTGCCACCCCTGCTGGGTCTGACCTGCTGGTGGGATAGGGACATACCAGGTCATTATTACAGAAACTATCTGTAAGGTTTGATTCCATGAGTATGACTCAGGCTGCTGCCTGACTAGAGTGTGAGGTGGCTCTCCCAGTTTTGGGACAAGCCCCCAGACTTTAGTAAGGAGGACTTTGCGGGGCTGGCTTTGCCATTGTCCGGTCAATGCTGAGTGGTCTGTCTGGTTTCATTTCTGTAGATTTCATAAGTTTGTTACAACTGAGTGGCTTGCTAGGCCATTTCAGAGGGTACATGAGACAACCACTCCCTTGTGTCATAGAAAAATAATTTAAATCATTTTGTTTGGCATAAGATAATTACAGTATTGTTTACTTTGGGCACAAAATTATGATTTCAATTAAATAATTTTTGAATTAAGTAGCGGGTAAAGCGTGATACTACTTCAATTCAAGGCTGCTGAATAATAAATATAAATTCTTTAATAGACGTCCAAAACCTATGCTGGTGTCAGAGGAGATAGAGAAACTTGCAGCGTCTTTGCCAGAATCCTGGGATTGGCGCAATGTTGCTGGAGTGAACTATGTTACCCCTGTGCGAAATCAAGGTACAGTCCATTCTACTTTGAGTGTAACTTGTCATGTTTTAATAAATCTTTTAAAGTCTGAAATGTCCAATTGCTTAAAGGTACAATATTTCAAAATGTGACTTGAACACTTTGTCAGCTGGAAAACAATAGATCCCTTGCAGCTTATTCAGTGATGGGTCCAATGTTTCTCTAAAACAGTACTGAGATTTATAACACTCCTTACCAGGAAAAGGGTTAACACTGCAACTTCCTATCTAGACAGGAAACTCCAAATGCTGTTAATGGAGAGATTTAAAAATTAAACTTGCATTTATATTGCAATGACCATTAAACAGGCATGTACGGTTTTGTGTATATATAACAGATTCGATCTTGTGTTGTTTAAAGGACTAAGGCATTTCAAACATGGCACCATAGGATTTCTAATATCCAGGGGTAGGTGTTTGGGCTTCTGAGGACAGCATCTGATTTCAAAAGATATGGCTTGGCTAAATTTATTCTAGCTGCTGGGGGATCTGGAATTCATCTCCACTTAACCATAGAATTCAATCATAGATCCCTACGATACAGAAGTAAGCCGTTCAGCCCATCCAGTCTGTACCAACTCTCCAAAAGAGCATCTTACCCAGGCAAAAATGTAAGAAATTCTCCATAAGGTACTCTGACTTTCAGTGCAGACAGTTAGGAATAAATACAAAGTACTAGCTAGAATCGTAGCGTCCTGTAACTTCCTGCAAGTGACTCCTACTTTATTGAGAATTCCAAATGCAGCTTTCACTCTATACAGCAAGAGGCCTAATTTTGGGAGAAGGTAATTACTGGAAGATTGTTCCAAATGAAAATTGTCTGGGATGTGGATCTGAGTCTGCAAATGAAGCAGCCCATTCCAAAACCCCTATTTTTGCTGAGCAATGTGGAGGTAACTGAAGATTGAAGGTCTGTTTGCCATTTTTGGGCACTCTTTCTGTTAAACAGTGACACACAATATCCGAAAGGAGGTAAATTAGAATTTTGACGCTGTTGACTAACTCTCTGCTTAGCTGTGTCGGTCTTTGTACATTGTGCACAGTGGTTAGTACTGCTACCTCACAGCACCAGGGACCTGGGTTCAATACCAGCCTCTGGTGACTGTATGGAGTCTGTATGGGATTCCTCTGGGTGCTCCAGTTTCCTCCCACACTCCAAAGATGTGCAGGTTGGGTGGATTGACCATTAGTGTCAGGGGGATTAGCAGGGTAAATACTTGGGGCTAGGGCCTGGGTGGGATTGTTGTTGGTGCCGGCTCGATGGGCTGAATGGTCTCTTTCTGCACTGTAAAGATTGTATGATTTTAAGTTATTGCAGAAATAGCAGCTTGGTATCTGAATAAGACTTCCAAGCTTGTGAATCCAGTTACCCATTTGCATGCCATTTATCCCTCCCTCTTTTAAAAGTATGTCATCCTTCCAAAGAGCGTTAGGAGAATCTTCCTGCACCAACCCTATGGCAGAGCTAAGTCCCCTAGCTTTGTAGGTCAAACCATACCTGACTATGTGACATACTTCATCCATCCTCCTTGATTTTGCTTAAATACTGACGTGTAACTTCTGCAAAAAAAAAGTGGTGTTTTAAATGCACTAGTTCCAAACAAAGTTAAATCTCAAATATAAAAAGCTGTTAGAAAGCCTTAGATGATGATTTCTATGCCTAGCTCTTCGTTAAGAAAAGCCAAAGGGTTATTTTCAATGAGAGTTGACCATTGATCTCCAAATGACTCATACATTTTGAAATTTAATTTGGATTCTGCTATAAAGTTAGGAATACATCTTTGTAGAGAGGGCTATATATGTGGGCTTAGTCAGTTTTTTAATTCAATTGATTAGATCCCACAGTTGACCCTAGCATTCCATTGAACAATAATTTCAGTAATTCAACTTGCTGCCCTTTAGTCTCAGACTGACTTCAATCCAGACGGATGTGAAAATCTGCAACCCTGGTTTATAGACACTCTCAACCTAATTTCACATGGGAATGGGTCCACATCTCAATTATCTAGATTTTATTTTCGGGGAATATTATCTAATGGGTGAATAACCAGTTTGCGAACAGTAGTGGAACATCCTTCACCTTTTTTGACACACACAACTACCTGTAGGTGCTAAATGCAAAGAAGACCTAATCTGAAATTCTTGCTCTGATGTTTGTTTCATGTGGCAGAGAAATAATTATTGGGCACGTTTTACTGTTTTTGGTGCTAATGTTTATTCCTTGTCAACACGTATGGTATTGTTACTTTTGGATTTCTGCAATAATAGTAAGAAGTGCACTTTGAGTTTGTCCTAACGGGGAAAAGAATTGAATTGGGATTTTCAATTGCTACTTGCCCATGTTGGATTAATAAAAATTGTTAAGGGATCATGAGTGTGTTTTGTCAAAACTGTGGTTAACAATGTGGAATTACTTTTAGCAAAGTACATTTTTTTTTCAGCTTGCAATGGTTTTTGGAATCAGTCTGAATTTTCCAAGCATATTTCATGGACCATTTGTTTTAGTAGTATGATGCTTGCAGAATATCGAATACATTCTTAGAAGGAATGTGCATGTAAAGAAATGAGGCAGTTCATTCAATAATAAACCTGTCAAGCTTTTGAGGGAGGGAAGATTGAATTGCATTTCCAGTTGCTCTTGACTTTGCTCTCCATCAAGAGGGGCAAGTCAGTTGTTAGATTCTTGATCATTAATCCTGCAGTTCTTTGACTATTGGCGCCATAAAGCCAGACGTTCCTGCCAAAACTTGATTTTCTTTTTAGTAGATTGTGTCTCAAACTGGAATATCACAAGGAATTGACATAGGGCCATGGCACTACTCCTTGAAACTTTTTTATTTGTGGATCTCGTTTATTTGAACATGGGGAGGAGAGCAGATTTTTCAGGAGACCCATGGTAATTGTTGCCAATTATGGCTTCTGATCTGTGGGGTTGTATTTCTTTGTTGGATTGCATTTTCTGTAAATATGAAACCAGGCTAACCTTTTTTAATATCAAAGAATCCCTACAGTGCAGAAGAAGCCATTTGACCCATTGAATCTGCACTGCTGACAGAGTATCTCAGCCAGGTCCAACCCTGTAACCTTACACGTTTACCATGGCTAATCCATCTCACCCCAACATCTTGGGACATTAAGGAGCACTTTAGCTTGGCCAGTCTGTCTAACCTGTACATCTTTGGTTTGTGGTGGTGGTGGGGGGGTGGAGAAGCACCTGGAGGAAACCCATGCACACATGAAAGAGTGTGCAAACTCCACACGGACAGACACACCTGAGGCTGCAATTGAACCCGGGTCTCTGGAGCTTTGAGGCAGCAGTGCTAATCACTGTGCAGCCTTTGAGAATTGGTAACCTGTATGATCTGCTTTTAGGGAGATGTATTGGAGCATTAAATTCAACTGCTTCTGCTTCTCAACTTGGCAAAATCTTGTGGCTTTGTTATTTGGTTTTAAAATTATTTGGTCCTTTGTGAATCCACATTTAATGAAGTTGGCTGCAGCTTTTCCTAAAGCTGTCCTTGGACATTCAGACTTGATTGTTTCTTTCAAAGGTGGTATCTAAGCCGCAGCAACCTGACTGATAGGTTAATTGAGCTATAATTGAATCAATGCACCAGTCTAAAGTACAATAGTTGAGTGCATGTGCAAAGTGTCCTTTTTTTAAAAAAAACTTTGATCAGTCATAATTTTGCAGTATATGTTGTTTAAACAAAATGTTTTCTTTGATTTTATTGTTCCATCTGACCCATCTGTCTCTTTCTGATTGCTGCAGGCAGTTGTGGCAGTTGCTATTCCTTTTCTTCCATGGGGATGCTTGAAGCCCGCATTCGTATTCGGACGAATAACACACAGACTCCAATCCTTAGCACACAACAGATAGTTTCCTGCAGTCAGTATTCTCAAGGTAATTGATTAAAACCAGTATTGTTGGCTCACTGATTTTTTTTTAGAATCCCTACAGTGCAGAAGGAGACCATTCGGCCCATCGAGTCTGTACTGACCATAATCACCACCCCCCCATGTGTTATTCCTGTAACCCCACATATTTACCATGCTAAATCCCCTGATGCTAACATGGCCAATCAATCTAATCTGCAGTATTTGGAGGAAGCCCATGCAGACATAGGGAGAATGTGCAAACTCTACAGACAGTGACCTGACGCCAGAATTGAACCCAGGTCTCTCGTGCTGAAAGGCACCACTAACCACTGTGCCACCATGCCGCCCCAAAACCTCATCAGATACAGGAATTGAACCCATGCTGTTACCACTACTGAATCACCAACCAGCTGTCCAGCCAACTGAGTTAAACCGACTGACATTTCATTTTATGTGGCAATAGCATATGATTTTAGCTTCTAATGTTGCAAAATGCCTTCAATTGTTCTTGGAATGCCAAGTATATAATGTTGCAATATGGTGTAAGATTATTTTATTACACAAGCTATGGCATATCCTCTTCCATTGAGCCAGGGTGAGGTATCTAAGTGGATACAAAATTGGTTTCTTGACGGAAGCTAGAGGGTGGTTTTCAAACTGGGGGCCCTGTGACCAGCAGTGTGCTTCAGGGTTCAGTGCTGGGCCCACTGTTATTTGTCATTTATATTAATGATTTGGATGAGAATATAGGGGACATGGTTAGTAAGTTTGCAGATGACAATAAGATTGGCATAGTGGACAGTGAAGAAAGTATCTTCAATTGCAATGGGACCTTGATCAATTGGACCAGTGGACTGATGAATGGCAGATGGAGTTTAATTTAGCCAAATGCAAAGTGACGCATTTTGGTCGATTGAACCAGGGCAGGACTTACCTAGTTAATGGTAGGGCACTGGGCAGAGTTACAGAACAAAGAAACCTAGGAGTACATGTTCATAGCTCCTTGAAAGTGGAGTCACAGGTGGACAGAGTGGTAAGAAGGCATTCGGCATGCTTGGTTTCATCGGTCAGAACATCGAATACAGGAGTTGGATCGTCTTGTTGAAGTTGTACAAGACATTGGTAAGGCCGCACTTGGAATACTGTGTACAATTCTGGTCACTCTATTATAGAAAGGATATTATTAAACTAAAGAGTGCGGAAAAGTTTTACTAGGATGCTACCAGGACTTGGTGGATTGAGTTATAAGGAGAGGCTAAATAGATTGGGACTTTCTTCTCTGGAGCATAGGAGGCTGAGAGGTGATCTTAGAGGTCTATTAAAATAATGAGGGGCATAGACAAGGTAGATGGTCAATAACTTTTCCCAAAGGTAGGGAGTTTAAAACTAGAGGACTTAGGTTTAAAGTGAGAGGGGAGAGATACAAGCGGGTACAATTTTATCTTTTAAAAAGCATTTAAATAGTTACATGGGTATGATGGGTATAGAGGGTTTTGGGCCAAACGTGGGCAATTGGGATTAGCTTAGGGCTTTTTTGAAAAAAAGCCAGCATGGACAGGTTGGGCCATAGAAGTTTATATGCTGAAAAACTCTTAAGAGTCAAAATCTAAATGCACGTTTTTGGTATGATTAAGGCTGCAACGGTGCGGGTAAAATAGACTATACATTGGACAATTTTACAACCTGCAATATAAATTGTATAGTTCAGCCAAGTATAATTCCAATGTGTTTGATTACAAAGCCTCCTGCTGAAAGTTTGCTTTGTACAAAGGCCACTCTTCTTGGGGTGGAGGCTGATCGAGGTTGTAGATTTTATTTTGCTTTAATTTTAATGAAAGGTGGTGTGTTAATATGGATAATAAGCTTGGTTTTTTTAATCCGTTCCAGGATGTGATGGAGGATTTCCATACCTAATCGCTGGAAAATATGCCCAAGATTTTGGTTTGGTTGAAGAACATTGCTTCCCTTATGTTGGGATGGATACTCCTTGCACCATTAAGAAGTCTTGCTACCGTTACTACACTTCTGAGTATTACTATGTGGGTGGTTTTTATGGTGCTTGCAATGAAGCAGCGATGAAACTGGAGCTAGTAAAAAATGGTCCGGTGTCGGTTGCCTTTGAAGTTTATCCTGACTTTATGGCTTATCATGGAGGAATCTATTATCACACTGGGTTACGTGATCCATTTAACCCGTTTGAGCTTACTAATCATGCGGTTTTGCTAGTTGGCTACGGCAGTGACCCTCAAACCAAGCAAAATTACTGGATAGTTAAAAATAGCTGGGGACCTAAGTGGGGAGAAAATGGCTACTTCCGAATCCTTCGCGGTAGAGATGAATGTGCAATCGAAAGCATTGCTATAGCAGCCACTCCAATCCCAAAACTTTAAGGAGAATATGTATGCTTGCTGGAAGTAAAATTGGAAAAAAAATCTGAATTTTGAATCTTGCTTTTAATCTTGGGAATCAATCTAAATTTTGCGTAAATGTGCCTTTTAAGAAATGTTTTAAAATTCAAAGTGGAGATTTGTGCTGCTTGCATTTCCTTAGAACTGTCTTGGATGTTCTTGTTATGTGTACTCAAATTGAAGGTTGCAGAATTTTTGATTAACAGTGGTAATTATACTTTGGTAGAACACTGCTGTGCAACACTTGTCTTGCATTTATGGGGTGTGCAATGCTGAGTAGCTCTGTGGGATACCAAAGCTTTGTGTAAATAAATCGGGTGGTTTCTGAATCTGTTTCATGCAGTTCCTTGCAGTATTGGGGGGAATAGAGGCAATATGAGGATCTGAATGAAATGCGTGCTTTAAAAAAAAATCATTTCTATAATCATGTCACTCAGATCTGCTGATATAAATGCCTCATCCATGCTGTGAATGTTTTAATAAGATTATTTTGTTATCACTTGGCAGAATTTATAAACAATGAATGGTGACAATTGATTTAAATTTGGCAATGTCAACATTTATAAAATGGTTTTATGAATTTTCAATTTTGAGTATCTCTTTTTTTTAAAAAGTTTTTAAATTACTTATGCCTCGTGAAAATGACATGCTTTGCCTGTAACTGGGCCCTAACCTGTTGTTGCTGTGCATCATGGGTACAAATTGGGGAGATTGACCAACTCCTGGCCTAAACCTCAATTGAAGAGTGTGAATCCTCAAACTGTGACTATCACCTGTTTTGGAGAAATCCCATTTCTCAAACAATAACAGGTTTTTTCCCTCCAAATCTGAACTGTGTGCTCCTGGTTAGATATGGTGGTTGATTAGCCTGTTTGCTGTGAGATGTCTTCACAGTGAAAGTATATCTGCTTCAGGAGGCACAATTGTAAATTAACTCCTATTTGCTGATTAGATTGAGCTTGAGTTTCCTCAATTCAACTTGGTGTAGTTTATTTGAGAGTGGGGTTGCGATTATCACTTTTATTGAAGGGATTGTTTGTAATTTTGAATATTGTTTTATAAATTCCCTTTCACAGCTTATTTTAGTACAAGAATTAGCCCCTGAAAATTAACTTTAAAACAAGCTGCGTTTATAATCAAAACACTTGAGTGGGCATTATGCTAGAATTATAGAATTAAGGAAATCATGAGGTCATTAAATAAGCGAATTGCTTGTCCTGTTATGTTTATATGTTTGACCACGCAAAGTAAGAGTCAACTGAGACTATTGCATTACTGAACAGAAAATTGAATATCAAAGTGTAATCTGTGATATACATCAAGGAATAAGGGTTCCTAGCTACAGCATGATTATACTTAATATGACTTTTGATACACCTTCCAAAAAATGCTTGCCTTCTATTCCAAAGAGTGATTTTTCTCTTGTCATCTGTTATGAGGGTGTGGAGCACACTAAGGATTCATAGAATCCCACAGCAGGAGGAGGCCATTTGGCCCATGACATCTGCACTGACTGACAGAGTAACTTATCTAAGCCCTATCCCTGTAACCCCATATATTTACCATGGCTAATCCACTTAACCTGCACATCATGGGACACCTAAGGGGGTGATTTATCATGGCCAATCCATTGAAATCACACATCTTTGGACTAAGGGAGGAAATCCATGCAGACATCAGGTGAATGTGCAAACTCCACACAGTCACGCAAAGCCTGAATTGAATCTGGGTCCCTGGCACTGAGATACATCACTGCTAACTACTGTGCCACTGCGTACCCATTGTATGCATGAAACATCTCTATCTATTGCATTAGCACTCTCTGTTCCAGGGCATTTTCTCCATGAAGCACAATGCCATTTTCTGTTTCTTTGCTCACTATATACCGGCGTGCAAAATATAAAAGGCCTTGACACTAGAAATCGTATACAAATTTATTTTTATGATCTGAAGATTTGGGCAGGAGTCTGAATGTTTGAATGTGATGACTTGTTATCTCTGTAATAGCAATAATAAATGCTATGTATTTGAATCTAGTTGTCTCCTGAGTGATGTGGGAATCATTTTTTTTCTTGTTTGATTTGTCAAAATTCCATTTATGAGCCCTGCTAATGTTCAAAGTGAGGCTCTCCCAGATCCTAGAAGGAAGACTTGGAATGCCAATTCCTAACTTTATTTTTGAGATTTGGGAAAGATGTGAGGGGGAAAAAAAATGAATCCTGGTGTGGAAAGGGCTGAAATTATTCCAATAAAACATGGAGCAGTAAAGAGCAAGTAAAATCCCCATAGTCCCAGATGACCAGAGGCTATTTTCCCCTTTGAAGGTAGAGTTGACTGGTGGTGATTTAACCTGAAGATTACCACACCTCCAGGCAATGGGCAAATTGAGAAGGTAGGACCTTCAGTAAACAGTAAAGAATATTTTCTATTAACTACAATAATGGTTACCCAGATGGTATGCCTAAATTACCCCAATCCAAAGCTATTTCCCTAAACTTCCAAGAATACACCTTCCCCAAAACAACATCCCTTAGGTTTTTTAACACTGAGCTAAATCCAGCAAATAATCTTCCTACAGAACCTGTAGCTTTTTTATGAGAACCCAATTAGTTTAGGATAGAATATATGGGGTCTCAACACTTTTTTTCTGCACAACATCTTAATTCTGTGGATGAGCTTTGTATCGGAACTAGACAATGGCCTACATGGAGAAATCAAGTTAGTTGCTTTTTTGAGAGCTGTTCAAAGAAGGAATAGCTCTGACTCTCCTTTTGAGGTCTGCCAGAAGTTAGGGCTGGAATTCTCCCATCCCACCCACCACTAGAATATTAGCAGGCAAGTTGCGGAGAATGTGGAATGTATTGACAATCAGGTGGGAATTTCAGGCTTTTAGATCAGCCCCTCCAGAGAATTCCACCCTAGGTCTCTCTCAGAAGTTCTGCTGTTCAAGGATGTATTGTTTGCTGGAGCAGACGAGTGAAGGAGCAGAGAGAGAGCTAAGATTTTACCTGTTTAAAAACCTGTTTAAAATAAGTTTAAAGCACTTTGTTCTTTGTAGAACTGTTTAAAGCATTTATTTATTGTATTTACTGCTTTAAGAATTCTGAGGGAGTGGTTAGCAGGCAATTGTGGGACATCAGATTTAAATCAGCGCCAGGTTTAAAAGGAGGCCTGGTGTAGACAGGCAGCGTCTGAGTGGGCAGCGGAGTGAGTGGGAAGCAGAGTGAGCTACTAGGGCTTAATATCAAAAAGGGCTGGAAGGAAAAAAGGCCAGGTGAGTTCGTTTGAAAAACAAAAAAAAACAAAAAAAATTTTTTTTCAAAACTACTACAGTGAATAATGGAGGGGCATGTGATGTGTGGTTTCTGTATGATGTGGGAACTGGTGGACCCCAGGGTTCATCCCAGTGACCATGTCTGCAGTAAGTGCAGGTTGCTGGAGGAGCTCCAGCTCAGGGTAAATGAGCTGGCCTCTGAGCTACAGACACTGAGGCTCATCAAGGGGGAGAGAGGGTGCCATTGTCAATGGGGTGCAAGTGACATCCACCCCCCCCTAGACTGGCTAACTCTAAGGGTCAAGGACAAGAGGGGGCTGCTGGGAGGAGGAAGGGGGGTGAGGAGCGGAGGCCTCAGCCTCTTAATCTGCATAACAGGTTTGAGGTTCTTGCTTCCAGGCTGGATGAGAACGATGCAGGTGAGGTTGGTGAGCAAACTGCACACGGTACAGTGCTGCAGCAGGACATAGGCAAAGAGAAGGGGAAAAGGAACGTAGTAGTGATTGGGGATAGTGGGGTGAAGGGTATTGACACTGTCCTTTGTCACAATGACAAAGTGCACAGAAGGGTGTGTTGTCTGCCTGGTGCTCGGGTCCGGGATGTCGCAGCTGGGCTGCAGAGGAACCTGGAGTGGGAGGGTGAGAATCCGGTCGTTGTGGTTCATGTGGGTGCCGGCGACGTAAGCAAAATGCAGACTGAGGATCTGGGGAGGGAGTATGAAAAGCTGGGAATGGAATTAAAAAGTAGAACCGACAAGGTGGTTATCTCTGGGCTACTGCCTGAACCGTGTGCAGATGGGCGTAGGGTTGACAGGATTAAGGAAGTGAATGGGTGGCTCAGGGATCGGTGTGGGAGGAATGGGTTTGAATTTATGGGGCATTGGCGTCAGTATTGGGGTAGGTGGGACCTGTTCGGGAGGGATGGGGTTGGTCTGAACCGTGCTGGGACCAGAGTGCTGGCGAATTGAGTAAAGAGGACTGTAGACAGGGCTTTAAACTAATTGGGGGGGGGGGGGAGGGTGCGAGGGTAGGTGATGGTACGAGGTCTAAACTTAAGGAGAGTGTACATGTAAGGGAAGAGGCCGAGGATGTCCCAATAATAGAGGGAGTAGGGGGCGTGAGTATAGTTGGTGGCGTTGCGGCAAATAGGGTCCAGGTGAAGGCTGGGATGAAAGCACTTTATCTGAATGCACGAAGCATTCGGAATAAAGTGGATGAGCTGGTGGCGCAGATCGACACAAATGGATACGATCTGGTGGCCATTACAGAGACGTGGCTGCAGGGTGACAGGGACTGGGAGCTGAATGTACAGGGCTATCAAGTGTTTAGGAAGGATAGGCAGGAGGGAAAAGGGGGGGCGTAGCTCTGCTGATTAAGGATAGCATCACGGTGGTAGCAAGGGATGATATTGGAGCCAAGGAGCAGAGGGTGGAATCGTTGTGGGTGGAGATTAGGAACAGCAAAGGGAGGAAGACGCTGGTGGGTGTCGTCTATAGGCCTCTGAATAATGATCTGGAGGTGGGGCGGGCTGTTAACGCGCAAATAAGTGCGGCGTGCAGGAATGGGACGGCCGTAGTTATGGGGGATTTCAATCTGCATATTGATTGGTCGACCCATGTTGGACGTGGGGGGCTCGAGGAAGAGTTCTTGGAATGCTGCCGGGATAGTTTCCTCGAACAGTGTGTGTTGGAGCCGACGAGGGAGCGAGCTATCTTGGATCTGGTGCTATGTAATGAGGCCGGTAGATTTAGGGACCTTGTGGTGAAGGATCCTCTTGGGGAGAGTGATCATTGTATGGTGGAGTTTCTGGTGCAGATGGAGGAGGAGAAAGTGGGTTCCCGGACACGTGTCCTTTGTTTGAATAGAGGGGAGTACGGTAGGATGAGAGAAGAATTGGCGAATGTGGACTGGGGGAGCGCGTTGGAGGGGGGGGTCTGTTGAGGAGCAGTGGAGGATCTTTAAGGAGATCTTTCTTGGTGCTCAGCGGAAATTTATTCTGATGGTCAAAAAGGATAGTAGGAGGAGAGGTAATAAGCCGTGGATAACGAAGGAGGTGAAAGAAAGTGTTAAACTAAAAGCGGAGGAATTTAGAGTAGCTAAGAGTAGTGGGCGAGAAGAGGATTGGGAGAGGTTTAAATGTCAACAAAGATTGACAAAAGTTGATAAAGAAGGGTAGGAGAAACTATGAAGCTGGGCTAGCGCTTAATATAAAAAAGGATAGCAAGAGTTTTTATAAATATATAAAAAGGAAGAGGCTGGCTAGGGTGAATGTTGGTCCTTTAGAGGATGAGAAAGGGGACCTAGTGGTAGGGGATGGGGATATGGCTAAGGTATTGAATAACTTTTTTGTTTCTGTCTTCACGGAGGAGGACGTGAATAATTTGCCGGGTGTTAGCGATGGAAAGGTGGTAGGACTGGAGGGACTTAATGACATTACTGTTACTAGAGAGGCGGTGCTCGACAGACTGGAGGGGCTGATTGTGGACAAGTCCCCAGGACCGGATGGAATGCATCCGAGGGTTCTGAAAGAAATGGCGGAGGTGATAGTGGATGCCTTGGTGGTTATTTTCCAAACGTCGCTGGATTCCGGGGAAGTGCCAGATGATTGGAAAACGGCTAATGTTACGCCGTTGTTTAAGAAGGGTGCCAGGCAAAAGGCGGGGAATTATAGGCCGGTTAGTTTAACGTCTGTGGTAGGTAAAATGTTAGAATCTGTCATTAAGGAGGAAATTGCGAGGCATCTTGAAGGGAATTGCTTGATAGAGCGGACGCAGCACGGTTTCATTAAAGGGAAGTCGTGTCTGACAAATTTACTGGAGTTCTATGAGGATGTGTCTAGGGCGGTGGATAGAGGAGAGCCGGTGGATGTGGTCTTTCTAGATTTTCAGAAGGCGTTTGACAAAGTGCCTCACAAGAGGTTATTGCAGAAGGTCGAGGGACATGGAGTTGGGGGTAGGGTGTTAGCGTGGATAGAGGATTGGTTGTCAAATAGGAGGCAGAGAGTGGGGGCCAACGGGTGCTATTCGGATTGGCGGATGGTGACTAGTGGAGTGCCCCAGGGGTCGGTGCTGGGGCCTCAGCTTTTTACCATTTATATAGATGATCTGGAGGAGGGAACCGAGTGCAGGGTGTCGAAATTTGCTGATGACACCAAGATTGGGGGAACGGCAAATTGTGCGGAGGGTGTGGAGAGTCTGCAGAAGGATCTAGATAGGCTGGGCGAATGGGCCAGGAAATGGCAAATGGAATTTAATGTTGGCATATGCGAGGTGGTCCACTTTGGTAGGAAGAATGGTAGGAAGGACTATTACTTACGGGGCGAAAAACTGCAGCAGGCGACGGTGCAGAGGGACCTCAGGGTCCTTGTGCATGAGTCGCAAAAACCCAGCTTGCAGGTGCAGCAGGTGGTCAGGAAGGCGAATGGGATGCTGGCCTTCATAGCGAGGGGGATTGAATATAAAAGTAGGGAGGTCTTGCTGCAGCTGTATAGGGCATTGGTGAGGCCGCAGCTGGAGTACTGTGTGCAGTTTTGGGCGCCGCACCTGCGCAAAGATATTTTGGCCTTGGAGGGAGTGCAGAGGAGGTTTACTAGGCTGATACCGGAGTTGAGGGGGTTGAGCTATGAGGAGAGGCTGAATAAACTGGGCTTGTACTCGTTAGAGTTTAGAAGAATGAGGGGAGATCTCATTGAGACGTATAAGATGATGAATGGGATGGATAGGATAGAGGTGGAAAGACTCTTCCCGCTCAAAAAAGACAGTAGGACTAGGGGGACTAGGGGGCACAGCCTCAAGATAAAAGGGGGGCGGTTTAGAACGGAGTTGAGGAGGAACTTCTTCACTCAAAGGGTGGTGAATCTTTGGAATTCTCTGCCCGTTGAAGTGGTGGAGGCTGCCTCGCTAAATATTTTTAAGGCACGGGTTGATGGGTTTTTGATAGGAGAGGGGATTAAGGGTTATGGGGAGAGGGCGGGAAAGTGAAACTGAGCAGCGACAGATCAGCCATGATCTTATTGAATGGCGGGGCAGGCTCGAAGGGCTGGATGGCCTACTCCTGCTCCTATTTCTTATGTTCTTATGTATTTATCTCATGAAATTGATATATGGGAGTCAAAGGCAAGGGTCTTTATATTTGTCCAGGGGGTTTTGGAAATCTAGCATCCACGTGAGCATATCTGTTTTTGGTGATAATTGGTTCTGAAGTAGGATTTATGTCCATGGAGATATTGCTTAAATTGGAACTATAATTCCCATTAAGGAGCTGTTAAAAATTATACTTTGTCATGTTCAAGGATTTTAACTGGTAAAAGTTGTACTAATTCTTTTTGTTATATTGTGTTCTTAAATAAAGTGTACTTTAATAAAAGTTTCCTCATGGGCTAATCAAATTATAACTGGAGCAAAACATCTTATGCTCGCCATACAGCCAAAATCAAATAAAGTTGGGGTCTAGGCTAACTTCATAACATACTGAAGTTTTTGGTCTGGTTCCTAATGTCATTACTATTCTTCTGCCTTGCTTGCTTCACTTCTAATTATCTCATTTAACTGTTCTGCTTTGAAGATTCAATAAAAAATTGTATAATTCCATATTTAATGCTTTATTGAAACATTAAAACAAGTATTTAATAGAATTTTGTACAGTTTAATGGAAAACATTTGTTAACAAAAATTATGAATACTAGTGTTTGACACAAGTAAACATTTTACTTTAGCAGCTGCATTGACTTTGCCTCTTCAAATTTCTTACAAAATATTATCAAATACACTGATCAAAAAAATGTATTAAATTATTTTTATGGTTAACACAACAATGCCATTGTTTCTAAACAAGGAGATTAGGGAAGGATATGAGGAGGTGAGTGGGTAGAAGAGGGGTTTGGACATAACTGTACATTTTACAATTCTGACTCTTCTGTGACTACCCCGCAGCCTCAAAAAGGATTTCATTAAGAAGCTAAAAGTATCTACCAGCAGTGGTGCAACGTGCCTCCAGGTTTTCAATCTGCCCTGGATTCTACAATACTTATCAGAGATGGTTCATATCAGCTTATAGGAGATTTACATTATTCATTTCAAGGAATACACTTTCCTTAAGCATTTGAACTAGCCAAGTTGCATATTTCCCACTGTAAATCTTCAATGTTGCATCAGGGAGACTCTTAAAATTGGGATAAACATTGCTTATTAGAGCAAAATCCAAATGGACTTCAGCTTATTCCAGGCACTAATGTCCACCTTGTTACATATATGAATGTACATTTTTACAGGAATTAGTTGTCATGACAAAGTTCTAATTTTTTTTAGAAAAAATCTTTCTTTCATTCTGTTCATTAGATACATGTTAAACATATTCTTAAAACACTTGGGAAAACATTAACCCACACAAAGAATGTCTGTAACTCGACTTCCGGCCTGAATCCTGACTTGAGGCCAATTTTTCTTTGTTAAAACCAATTAGTGATCCTGTGATGACTCTTCCATGTTTTATTAAAAAAGTCAAAGTTATGGTCTTTTCAACCAGGGTTCCATTCTGGGATCTTCCCATCCAGTTATAACACCGACTGGGATTGGAACTTGATGATTAAGTTGCTTTCCCTTGTTAATATTTTGCCAACTGGTGGAGCACGAGCAGGGAATATTTTCTGAAATATTCCAGAAAAGGGGTACCAGTTGTGTGGCATTTTCTATATCTGGAAGTATTGGTAGGGCAGAGAGCTCCTAATGGGACTGCTTCAGTCAGTTGTAAGTGCTGGTATGGACCACAACTGACACCAGTGCTGAGGTTGAGTTTCTACCAATTTCCATTCTTTGTTTATCCGTTTCACTTCTTACTGCTCTGCTTAACTAACTTATTGAGTATATAAAGCTGGACTCCAAGCTGTTGGTGCTTCCTGATTCATGAACACTTCATAATTGTGGTCTGTGAGAGGGCAAACTGATGAAGTATGATAAAAACGTACAGGTGAATCTTAAATATTTGGTTTGAGCCTTTTTCTTCATCCACCTTTCCTTTCTCCCCAAATCTATCTTAATGCTCATAGAATCATACAGCACAGAAGAGGCCATTCAGCCCATTGAGTCTGCACGGGCATATTAAAAACATGTGAACTCCCACCTAATCCCATCTGCTAGTACTTGGCCCATTGCCCTGAATGTGCTAAGTGCTAATCCAGATTCTTCTGAAAGAATGTGAGGCAATCTGTTTCCACTAACATCCCAGGCAGTGCATTCCACACTGTCATCACCCTCTGGGTAAAAAGGGTTTTCCTCACATTCCGCCTAAACCTCCTGCCCCTTACCTTGATGAACCTTTGACCCCTTCTGACTGACTCTTCTACTAAAGGGGACAACTGCTCCTTATCCACTCTGTCCATATCTCTCATAATCTTGTACACCTCAATCAGGTTGCCCCTCAGTCTTTGCTCCAACGAAAAAAAACTGAAGCCTACGCAACCTCTCTTCATAATTTTTAAATGTTCCATCCCAGGCAACATCCAGGTGAATCTCCTCTGCATCGTCTCCAGTGCAATCACATCTGATAATGTGGTGACCAGAACTGCACATACTACTCTAGCTATGGCCTCACCAAAGGTCTAAACAACTCCAACATGACTTCCCTGTTTTCACATAATTTCACATTCATAGAATTGTAGAATCCCTACAGTGTAGGGAGAGACCATTTGGCCCATCAAGCCTACACTTTTAACAATCCCATCCAGGCCCTATCCCTGTTACCCCGTGTATTTACTCTGCTAGTCCCCCTGACACGAAGGGGCAATTTAGCACAGCCAATCCACCTAACACATACACCTTTGGACTGTGGGAGAAAATTGGAGCACACAGAGGAAACCCATGCAGACATGAGGAGGACACACAAACTATACACAATCACCTAAGGCTATCTAACCACTGTGCCACCTTGTATGTCAGATTTGTTGAATTTGTCTAGATTTTCAAAAGGCGTTTGATAAGGTGCCTCACAAAAGGTTGCTTCAGAATGTTAGGGTGCATGGAGTTGGGGGTAAGGTGTTAGCGTAGTTAGAGGATTGGTTGGCTAATAGGAAGCAGAGTGTTGGTATCAATGGGTGCTATTCTGATTGACAGTTGGTGACTAGTGGGGTGCCGCAGGGTTCGGTGCTGGGGCCTCAGCTATTTACCATTTATATAGATGATCTGGAGGAGGGGGCTGAGTGTAGGGTGACGAAATTTGCTGACGACACGAAGATGAGTGGAAAAGCAAATTGCGTGGAGGGTGTGGAAAGTCTGCAGAGAGATCTGGATAGGCTGAGCAAGTGGGCGAGGACCTGGCAGATGGAGTACAACGTTAGTAAGTGTGAGGTTATCCACTTTGGCAGAAATAATAGTAGGAGGGATTACTATTTAAAGGGCAAAAAGCTGCAGCATGCTACGGTGCAGAGAGACCTGGGGGTTCTTGTGCATGAGTCGCAAAAACCCAGTCTGCAGGTGATCAAGAAGGTGAATGGTATGCTGGCCTTTATAGCAAGGGGGATAGAATATAAGAGCAGGGAGGTCTTGCTGCAACTGTACAGGGTACTGGTGAGGCCACAGCTGGAGTACTGTGTATGGTTTTGGTCGCCGCACTTGCGCAAGGATATTTTGGCCTTGGAGGGAGTGCAGAGGAGGTTCACTATGCTGATACCGGAGATGAGGGGGTTGGACTATGAAGAGAGACTAAATAGACTGGGTCTGTACTCGTTGGAGTTTAGAAGGATGAGGGGGAATATTATAGAGATGTATAAGATAATGAAGGGGATGGATAGGGTAGAGGTAGAGGGATTCTTCCTGCTTAGAAAGGACAGCAGGACTAGAGGACACAACATCAAGATAGGGGCGGGGGGGGGGGTGCAGTTTAGATCGGAGTTGAGGAGGGACTTCTTCACTCAAAGGGTGGTGAATCTCTGGAATTCTCTGCCCGTTGAACTGGTGGAGGCTACCTCGCTAAATATATTTAAGTCACAGGTAAATAGGTTTCTGATAGACAAGGGAATTAAGGGTTATGGGGAGAGAGCAGGAAAGAGGAACTGATCCATTTCAGATCAGCCATGATCTTATTGAATGGCGGGGCAGACTCGAAGGGCTAGATGGCCTACTCCTGCTCCTATTTCTTATGTTCTTATGTTATGTTCTTATTTTCTCAACTACCTTGCATTTTTAAATTTTCTCTTTTCTCCGATGAACAATTGTTTTGCCAGATTTTAATTTATTATCCTTGCAAATCAAACCACAGCATTTAATTCCAGGTGAGGTTTATAAAATACTGTTGTATAGCCACCAGATGTCAGGAGTGTGCTTATTTGACAAAGATTAAAGCCAATTAACTGCGGTAAAAATGTACCATGAGGTTTGAATCAATTTCAAGTCTTTCATTTTTCATTGTAACTACTTCTCATCCCTATTAATAGTGTGAATGGAAACATGACACAAGGATTCACTCTATTACTAATGTTGTTGACAAGGTCAGACCATGGGCAATAATGTGAGATTAGATTCATATGTCTGTATGCTTTATACAGTAGCAAAGTACACCTTTAATTACAGGAGCTTTATTGAAAACAGGTCAGACCAGATGGTTTTACTCTTTTGATGGTTTAAAATATCCTTTGTATTGGTAATTCAGTTCCCAGATGTAGTTATTGCAATCTGAATTTTGGTTTGAACATCAGAAAATATACAGAGGGAGGACCATTTCTGAAAACTCTTAACTTTTAAGTTAACCATAATTCTTTCAGCACACTTATTTCTGCAACCACTCTCTCAAAGGTTTGTATAATTAATATGGAGTTCCTCAATCAATTATGTAAATTCTATTTTATACTTTGCCATTATTTTCATTTATCATTTTTTTAATCTCTTATCTAATCAAGCTATGGATATTGTGATCAAAATGTTGTTTTGGAATTTGTTTTCTTTAACACAATGTTTATTTCATGCAAGGTGAAAAATAATGTGTTTAAAGCTGCATGTATGCATGTTTTACTGTAAAAAAATGTTAATTACCTAAACTTGCATACATGCACCAAATCTTATTGAAACGAAAGTACACAGTGTTCGAATGTAACCAGTGACAACTTTGTATTGGATGTAATATGACCAATGGTAAGAAGCTGTGACGGTCAGCTGACCCAATAAGTCATTAAACCAATTACAGAATGATGTGATGGTCAGCTGACTTACTATAAATAAGAACCTGTTTGGAATTGTGGGGAGCTTAGGGCGAGGTCCCAAGCTTGGAGTAATGAAGTTTCTTTATTAAACCCTTTCTTTGATTCATAAGTTGGTAGAAATTTTGTTATACTTTTATTGCCTGCATTTGAAGAGTTCCTTCTGAAGGAACACAGTAATAATTAGATTAATAGATTCTTCTGTTGTTTGGATGGATGAGTGTTCAGCAAAGTGACCCAACTGTTCACCATCCAGGATGGTGCCATCACATGTGCTGTTAAATCCAGTCATGATGTTTGGATCCAATTGTAAGTATTTCAGCTGAAGTCATTATTGGGTAGATGAAGGCACTGACTTTGCAGCGAGCCTTCTTATTCTGTGGGGACCTGACTTACTGTTCTCCTGAAATATCAAGATTACTTGATGACAGAGACATCTCCATTCGGATCTGTATGGGGTTGTTTTGTCCCATGCAACGGGGTCCAACTTGCAGGCTCTGAGATCGACTTTCGTATCTTATGACGAGTTAATTTGCTTATTTAGCTGTAGCCATACTCCAGGTATGCAGGGATCCATCCTGTGCACCACTCAGCCAATGCAGCAAAGTTGAAATCTGATAGTTGCACTCTGTATCAGGAATGTAGCATCTTTCAGGAACTTCAGCATTGGGATTTTATTCTGCTACTTGATGCCTATTGTCAATACCTCAACTATGGAGACGTGATATGAGAACTACATGATAGAGCTTGGTAGACATTGATATTTCTTTTGGGATTAACTTCCTGTGGATGTACCTGCCGAATGCTGTGCTTGCTTTTCCTAGGTGATGGACAATTTCATAATTCAACATGGTGTTGGAAAGGATGTTTCCTCAACAACAGAACCTCTGACCTGAGTTGACTGGTATACTGTTGAGTAGGATAAAGGAGGGTCCTGTAGTCTGTGGTCAAAGACAAGTTACTGCAAGCACAGGCTGGTTGAATATGATCAGTCATCTGTCTATTGTTTGGTACATTCTACATGGTAATGTTTCAACGAGAGTCAACTTGCCATTCAAACAGCACCCTTTTCTCATGTACTTTAAACATTGTTTCCTTTGAAATTTGACATTCTTGTGTCCATCCTGCTGAATACGAGATGAAAAGCATGTCTCTTTTCAGCAATAAGTCTGACCATTAAATGCCAACCCTAACTTTATGGCGAGATTAATTGGTTTTGAGTGCAGTGCTGCAATTTCTTAACTCTGAGGTCCACAGCAAGCTCTGTTTTTACAAGGCTAATGGCAAAGTAGTGCACGTCGCCCAAATTGTGATGACTTGTAACTTGCCCTGTATTGTTTCTTCCCTGTGCACTTTTAAGCACAAATGACGTGCACGCTAAACTCAAGTTAGTTTTGGTAAATCACTTCAGGTACTTGGAACTGCTCAGCAATGAGGTGGTTTATATGTTTATTAAATTTTGGCTAAGGAACGTGAGTGCAGAATTGTTTATGTTCTTTCCCGTGCCTTATGTAGGTAAAGTCTTTTCTTCAATATTTGTGTTAATGAACAGCTGAGGGCTATCATCACTAAAGATTTGAAAAAAAAATGGATTGTAAGTGATACTAGGTACAAATTTTTTTAAAAAATCTTTAATCATCCAATCTGTTAATTAAAGAATGAATTCCCATGCAGAGATTAAGAAACCATGCTGTAAATGTTACTAAACTTCACCATAATGTGTTTTTATTCCAAGAATCCAGGTTAAGATGGATGCACTGCTAATGCAATTACTATCTGATTTTGTATTGAGGTGGGTATACACTGTGATAGATTGTGCAGATAGTTGAATTAATGTTGTATGTCAGCAGTCACAGTATCAGAGATCTTCTACTATTAATTTTACTGAGATCTGTACATTATATTGGAAGACTCCTCTTGAAGTTTCCATTGATTTTTCTCCTGACAGGCTGTGGGAAGTCATCCATATCTGTCAGCAAATTATTTCCTCATAAACAAATGTATTTTTGATTTTATCTTTGAAGTGGAGGCTCCTGAGGATTTTTTTGTGGGGAGGTGGATTCTTTTGATGATTATAAATGGTGGTGGACTCCTGAGCCATATTTGAGTTTTGTAAAAAGCATGTGTGTTAAATAGTGGAACACCATTGATGATGGACTACTGAGATTATTCCTGTTCAAAACAGATAGAGGACGATTAAAAGATCATGCCGACACAGAGACCAGTCGAGAGGTGAAAGTGTGACTGTGTGCAGTGTTGTAGGCTGGAGGAGGATAGGAATACAGAGGGATTGAAAAACTAGACTGAGAGTTTTAAATTTGTCTAGTACACTACAATTTTGTTACTGGGTGGAATGCACGCATGTTACTACACTTGCCTCAATGCTGATCACTATCATATGCTTATGTCTGGCACAGAGATTAATGATCTCTTGTAAAAAATGCTTTGCCTTCAGATTCCCAGCTTAAATTCTAGAATTTCCTCCCTAAACCTTTCTTCCTCTTCTTCTCTATGTTGTGTCATAGAATCCCTATAGTGCCGAAGGAGGCCACTAGGCCCATCGAGTCTGCACCGACACTTACTCAGGCTTATAACACATAGCACCAGGTATTTAACCCGCTAGTCCCCCAAACCTATATATCTTGGGACACCAAGGGGCAATTTAGTCTGGCCAATCAACTTAACCTGCACATCTTTACACTGTGGGAGGAAACCAGTGCACCTGGAGAAAACCCACAAAGACACAGGGAGAATGTGCAAACTCCATCCAGACTAGGCTGGAATTGAACACAGATCCTTGGCACTGTGAGGCAGTAATGCTAACCATTGTGCCACCATTCTTCTTAAAAACTTATCTCTGACAAATCTTTCGATCACCTAATATCACCTAAATTCTGATACTTCCTTGGGTGACTTGGTGTCAAATTGTGTCTGATAATTCTCCAGTGAAGTGTTTTTTAATTTTAGTTTATTAGAGTCACAAGTAGGTTTACATTAATAATGCAATGAAGTTACTGTGAAAATTCCCTAATCGCCACACGTTAGCATCAGTTCAGATACACGGAGGGAGAATTTAGCATGACCAATGCACCTAACCAGCACATCTTTCAGATTGAGATGTTAAAGATGCTATATAAATGTAGTTTTTGCAGCTTTATAGAACATAGAAAAGCTACAGCACAAACAGGCCCTTCGGCCCACAAGTTGCACTGAACATATCTCTACCTCCTAGGCTTACCTATAACCCTCAATCTTACTAAGTCCCATGCACTCATCCAGAAGTCTCTTAAAAGACCCTATCAAATCCACCTCCACCACCACGCCAGCAGCCGGTTCCACGCACCCACCACCCTCTAAGTGAAAAACCTACTCCTGACATCTTCTCTGTACCTACTCCCCAGCATCCTAAACCTGTGTGTTCTTGTGGCAGCCGTTTCATCCCTGGAAAAAAGCCTCTGAGAATCCACCCGATCAATACCTCTCAACATCTTATACACCTCTATCAGGTCACCTCTCATCCTTCGTCTCTCCAAGGAGAAAAGACCAAGCTCCCTCAACCTATTGTCATAAGGCATGTCACCCAATCCAGGCAACATCCTTGTAAATCTCCTCTGCACCCTTTCAATGGCTTCCACATCCTTCCTGTAATGAGGCAACCAGAACTGAGCACAGTACTCCAAGTGGGGTCTGACCAGGGTCTGCAGCATTATCTCCCAACTCCTAAACTCAATTCCTCGATTGATGAAGGCCAGTACACCATAGGCCTTCTTAACCACATCTTCTACCTGCGAAGCCGATTTGAGAGTCCTATGAACCCAGACCCCAAGATCCTTCTGATTTTCCATACTGCTAAGAGTCTTACCCTTAATATTATATTCCTTCATCCCATTTGACCTGCCAAAATGAACCACCACACACTTATCTGGGTTGAAGTCCATCTGCCACTTCTCCGCCCAGTCTTGCATCCTATCTATGCCTCGCTGCAACTTCTGACATCCCTCCAAACTATTCGCAACAACTCGGACCTTTGTGTCATCGGCAAATTTACCAACCCATCCCTCCACTTCCCCATCCAGGTCACTTATAAAAATCACAAACAGCGAGGATCTCAGAACAGATCCCTGGGGCACTCCACTGGTGACCAACCTCCATGCAGAAAAAGACCCATCTACAACCAGTCTTTGTCTTCTGTGGGCAAGCCAGTTCTGGATCCACAAAGCAATGTGCCCTTGGATCCCATGTCTCCTCACTTTCTCAATAAGCCTTGCATGGGGGACCAGATTTTGGCTGCATAGAGCCCAATCGTTAGCTGCAAATTGGCCTGTCAGGACCTCATTATGTCAGGCAGGAGGCACATTTCAAGCAGCAACTGCATAGCCACTGTATTGCCGAAGGAGACAACACACATCCGGAGTTCACACCCCTTTCTGGTGTGTGGATCAGCAGATTAAGGGTTGGTTAGGACTCCCAGTACAAAATTGATTTGTCCCAAGGCCGCTGATGCCATAACTAAACCAATGAAGACAGGTGAAATAGCAGCCTATCTTACTGATTCCACATTTAAGCAGCAGGTTATTGCTTCAAGGGTCCAAACTCTGACTCTTCCTCGGCCTGCCCATTGTGCCTTTATCTCATGACAAAGAACTTCTTGAATTATGGCAGCTACAATGCCACCAGTACCTCATTTTTGGTGTCCTTTGCAAGCTCTTCTGTTGTTTCCAACAAACAAACTGTGTAAAACCTTTTAGATTCCCCACAAGAATCTGTTATAAATGCCATGTTAATTTCATTGCATGACAGCACGTCACCATGTCATCCAAGATTCTATCATTAGAGACTGGCAATCCCCACCAAAATTCTCTTCATCCTCCAAAAATGTGTGGATTAGGTGGATTGGCCATGCAAAATTACCCCTTAGAGTCAGGGGGACCAGCTAGGGTAAATACATGGGTTTATGGGGATTGAGCCTACGTGGGATTGTGGTCAGTGCAGACTCAATAGTCTGAATGGCCTCCTTCTGCACTGTAGGATTTTATGATTCTCATTGAATGCCAATGTATCTATATCAATTGCATATATCAATACGCAATGAGCTTTATGATACCAATGCTATGCATTTGATAGCTCAAATCATCAGAGTAGCAGCAATGATTGGATTGAAAATTTCCCTCAACTCTGATGCTGTTGCACATTTTTACTGGGACTTTTAAAGCCCAACTCTCCCAGAAATGTGCAGCATCACTCTGGGAATTTTATCAAAGTTTGAGAAAGGTAAGCTGCACCTTTTCTAACAGCATTAGCTGCTGTATGGCAAATTTGAATATTAGTCAATGAGTGAATGTTTGGTAGTGGCTGGCAGGGGAGGGGGTCAGTGGTGATTGTGGTGAAATAGAAGGAGGGGGGAGAAGGGGGTGGGGGTTTGCTGCCAGTGAGGTGGTGGTGAAGTAGGGGGAGAGTCAGTTGTGCAATTACCCAAATTTTAGACTAGGTTTTAATGTCAAATAACTTTTCTTGGGTAATTAATCAAGTAATTATATCTGAACTGGCTAAAGCCTCTGTCTCTAGCACTGAGACTGAGGGTCCTGGGGGCAGGTGGAGTTGCCTATTGGAGGTTCAATTTTCCCAGATAATTTCCGCTTGGGTCTGCATGTGAGGATTTCATCCACCAGAATCCTAATATGAGCCTAACATGAGTGCTTAGTCATACATCCGGTGTTTAGCAATCCAGAGACCACAGGATTTGGGCCATCTCTAAGCATCTTTGACATTCCTGGTAAGTGGGTTATTTGCTGTTTAAGCATTTGTGGATCATTATGGCAGATTAATTTATCAAATGTCATCTGTGTACTGGCTTCTTCTCATTTCATTAATATAAATGCTGCCTTCAGAAATGTCTGTAACGACAGATTCCTCCAATAATCATGAGTGAAGTGATAATCTTGGTTAAAGTTTGCATACCTGTTCTCAGGACAATGGCCCATTGTCTACATAAGGACAAACATATTTGCACAACAACTTGATAATGCTTAATTATTTGAATAACTTTTACATATCAAAAAATAGAAAGTTTAATGTTTAACTATCGAGGCTACCACTTCTTTTTTGACACAGCCATTTTATATAGCTAGCTGCAAATAAATTTCTAAAACAAAATCAAGCGGTTAGCATGACAGTGAAAAGTCATTTCTAAATCACAGCTGTTTTTCCAACATTGCCTGGCAAAGCACAAGACTTCCCACAGCTGGTGACATTTAAGACCCTTTCATGTTGCTGCTCGACAGATTTCCTTTATCTTTGGTGTGATATTTAACAAAAAGCTTAAGCCATAGGACATGTAGACACACTGCCTTGTCACTGTTAAACCAAAATGCAATGTCAAACTGTAGACATAAAAAAAAGGTAGTGCTGAGAAACCGTTTTTAAAAAGAAAATCCATTGGAATGAACAGTAGGCAAAATAGCACAACCCCGTTCAATTTGGGAAGGAAAAACAAAATGGGTAGCAACAGACCAAAATAGCAAATGTTGTCTGTGGACAGTTGGATTTTACCCAGAGTGGTCAGCCTATAGAATTCGCTACCACAGGAAGTAGTTGAGTCTTGAAGGGCCGAATGGCCTCCTCCTGCTCTTATTTTCTTTACTTCATTAACTGAGTTAAAATTAGTAAGTTATTAAAAATTATTTAGTCATTCTTAGCTTACTGCAAGTTAGTTGAGTATAAAGGTGAACAGGAATTAGTCAGCAAGTGGTGGGTCTCACAGCATTTGTAGAGAGCAAACCATTGGCCCAGATTTTCCAGTCTCCAGGTCAACCAAGACTGAGCATACTCCCAAAGATATGCAACAGGACCGCTCCAGTCCCAATGTGACAACCCTGGGATTGCCTAGGAAGTTTGAATTAATGAGAATTCCCCCTGTTCTGGGATAAACTTGGAGGCTTTAGTGGATATTGACTCACTTACCTGGTTAGTTACCCAGGAAATGTTAGACAGAACAATCCTTGTCCAACTCCTAGGTAACTGACCCCCAAGTGGTACCACCTCATCCAATGCCTTGATTCCCTTCCAACCTGACCTGACTTACCGCTCTGAAGTTATTCAAAGAAGCTTTAGGATATTAAATCTTTCACTGGAATGTGGCACCTAACGTTGTAAAAAAGGTGGTGGCTTATCTTCCCCTGGCGATTGAGAAGTAGCTCCATTTCAGATGAGTTTACTAAACTTAAAGTTTATTTATTAGTGTTACAATAAACTTACATTAATGCTGTAATGAAGTTATTGTGAAAATCTCCTAGTCACCACACTCCGGCACCTATTCGTGTACACTGAGGGAGAATTTAGCACCTAATCAAAACATCTTTTGGACTGTGGGAAGTCCAAAAACCAGAGCGCCCAGATGAAACACAAGCAGACATGGGGAGAACATGCAGACTCCACACAGATAGTGACCCAAGCCGGGAATTGAACTCAGGTGCCTTGCACTATGAGGAACAGTGCTAACCACAATCACCGTGCCACCCAATGAACTCCCAATCCTGGCTTCTCCAGAAATACGGAGTCATAGCCAGAAACTTGGAGCTCTGGCGAGCCACAGGAAAAGGAGCAGAGTTTTTAATCTAATGATTGCCACTCCTTGGAAGATCCAGGCCATTGTTTCAGGTCAGTAACCCTTCTTCAGATAGTTATCAGCTTGCAACATTAACTCTGTTTTTCTCTGTCTACAGATGATGCCAGCCTTGCTGAGTATTTCCAGCACTGTTTTTATTTCAGATCTGCAACAATGTCAATATTTTGTTTTATAACAGTATTGACATGGTAAAATCAGATGCAGGATGTACATAAATAAACAGATAATGAAGTTTTGGATGTTAATCCTTAAATCACAGTTGGAATACAATTTGCAATTTTAATCATCTTATTATAGAAAGATGCCAGGGATGGAAAACTACAATTGAGGAGAGATTTGAAATACTTGTCATGGACAGGTGTTAAGAAAATATAAATTTTAAGGGATATATATTTGCATTGGTAAACATTAGAAATAAAATGAGTTTTAAGTGTGTTTAACTTACTGTTTCTGTGCCTGGAAGGGTAAAACATGTTGTTAGGTTCCTGCTGTACTAAAGTGTTTATATGTATGGGGGTTAATTAAGTTCCAACAGTGTTTCTATTGTGCTTAGAGAGGACTACAGTATGAAGAATAAATAGTAGTGGCAGGAGTGTTGCTCAGCAACAGGAGGTCACTTTCCAGATGGAAGGGCTACCCTTTCTCCTTAGTTTTAACTGGAAGCCAGGGCAGTTGAAGATGTGTAGTGAGAGAGAAAGCAGTTCTGCTAGAAGCAGCTAGTTTAGAAGGTTAGAAAAGGAACACCTCTCTCAGCTTTGCTATAAGAAAAACCATATTCTGGAATAATGGTTATCTGAAGAGCAGAGAAATGAAGGGAAGTTTCCAAGAAGACTGAGGTTAAAGGTACTAGAACAGTGACCTGTTCAATAAAGACAGACAGAGCTGAGAGAGGAAGGCTGAGATGTCAGAAAGATGTCTGAGGTCATTTTCAAGTTTGTGAGGTTTTACTACAGTGGAATGTGAGTTGAAATAACTATGGAAATTATTGGCTGAATATCAGAGATTGTGTAAAAACAATTATAACAAAGGAGACTTAAAAGGAAAAGTGTAAATCACGGACTGGATTCACTATTATATATTGAGAGGCAATGGTGTTGTGGTACTGTCACTGGACTTGTAGTCCAGAGACCCAGGATAATGTTCTGGGGGCCTGGGTTTGAAGCCTCCCATGACAGATAGTGAAATTTGAATTCAGCTTTTAAAAAAATCTGAAATTAAAAGTCTAATAATGACCACAAAACCATTGTTGATTGTTGTAAAACCCATTTGGTTCACTAATGTCCTTTGGAAAGGAAATCTGCCATCCTTACCCGGTCTGGCCTACATGTGACTCTTAACTGACCTCTGAAATGGCCGAGCAAACCATTCAGTTCAAGGGGCAATTAAGGATGAGCAACAAATGCTGGCCCAGTCAATGACACCCACATCCCATTAATGAATAGAATAAAATAAAAGGGAGTGGAAGTTTTGTTTATACGTGTCATTTGGAAAATTTGTTCTGGATTTTGGAACACAAACAACTACAAAAAACATTGTTGCGAGAGAATACTTTAAGGTGTGTTTTTGGGAGTTTGGAAACTTTCATGTGACAATCATCTTGGAGGATTCTAAGGGGAAAACCACAGACACTAACTTAGGTTCAGAGAGGAGTGTGTTTTTGACCACAGTCACCTTGCATTGTCAAAGGGACTTTGTGTTAATGAGACCATTGTAGTTTAAGGAGTATTTTGTAATCCATTTTAATCTTGTGTATTTGCTCAGATATACATGTAATCATATTAATCAGTGTATATTTGCTCAGATAAGGGGTAGTAAAGGGATATTGTATAATAATACAGTTATTCCATGTTTTAATTTTTTTTCTTGTTGTTAAAAGTAATTAGCAGTCCTGTGATTCTGTTTCTCCACATGTTATAAAAAAAGTAGAAGTTACGGTCTTTTGAGTTAGGGTTCCAATCTGGCACCTTCCTATCCAATTTTAACATTAATTGGGATTGTAACACAGTAGTGCAAAACAAACTATTTAAAAGCAGCTGCCTGGAAAAGGAAATTGCACTCTGCTTTCACCACTACCCACTCAAGAATAATTTTGCCTGCATTATAGGGCTTTATCCATTGAAGCATTGAAAGTTCAGGAGAAATTTAAGGAGGTGTTCAAAATTTGACATATTGATTATGAAAAGAGAATGACTATTTCCTATCATTCCTATTATAACAGGAAACTTAAGCTTAGTTAATATGAGAATTGGATGAAATGTTAGAAGGAACACCTTTGTGAAGTTGTTGGAGCATGGAATATGTTTCACAGGGAACAGTTGAGGCAAAGAAAATTGCTTTCATTAATAAAAAAATTTAAAGAGAAACATTATTATTGTGGGTGAGCAGGGTTGGAATTGTTTATTCATTCAAGAAATGTGAACATCGTGGTTAGACCAGCTTTTATTGCCCATCCCTAAATGCCCTTGAATTGAATGATTTGCTTGGCCAGAATCAACCACATTGTTGTGGATCTGGTGGGACCAGATATGGATGGCATATTTACTCTTTCCTAAAGTTCATTAATGAACCAGATGGGTTTTTACAGCAGTTAACATTGGTTATCATTAGATTTTTAATTCCAGATTTTTATTATATTCAAATTTCACATTCTGTCATGGCATCATTCAAATCCAGATTCCCAGAGTATTAGCCTGGTTCTCTGTATTACTAATTCGGTGACAATATCACTATACCACTACCTCTGGTACATTGCTCTGTCTGGCAAAGAGACAGAAAAGCAGATGCAATGGCCCAAAGGGTCTCTTTCTGTAAACATCTACAGTATGCTTTCTGTGGAGATGCTACTTTAATTATTTTCCCTCAATTGGAGAGGTCCTAGGAGCCAAACATAAGCAAGAGGGCAATGTGCATCACTGTGGCCTCTGTTATAATGATGTGACTTGTGCATGTGACATTAATTTTTATTTTTATTGGCTGGTAATACATATATGGAACTTCTAAAAGGAATTTAAGCATTGACATAGATTTAAAGTGGTCGCAAAGGCACCTGACACCTGGTATTATAAGTTGACTTGTTTACTGAAAGGTTCCACTATGGAATACAATTAAGACAAGCTCAGACATCTGCTGATGGAATTTCACATCTGTCGACGTCAAGATCTATTTCAAAAGACTTACTGAAACTGTACTAGACCTCACATTTTCGTCTCTGTAAATCTAACTCTATGCAGAGACAGTGGGTGGGATTTTACAGCCTTGTTTGGGCAAGACCGAAAATTCCTGCCCAAGATCAACGGAGATTCCCATTGTTGGGCCTTCATCCGCGCCAATTCCATTGCAGACAAGGTGGTAGAGTTCCAGCCATTAAGTCTCCTGGGACAATGGCTACATGGAAAGTGTTCTTCTTATCTCATCAAGATGGATAATGGATCATCCAGGAATTAATGGATGGGACAGTACACAATTGATCACCTCAGTCATAAAACAATAGTCACCGTTTTTCTAGACATGAGATAAATAAAAACCTTCTGAAATCATCCTGACTAGGAAAATCATTTTTGAAATATTTTATTACCATACTCAAGCTACTAAGATGCAGTCGGGAAGAAATCTACCACTGAGGCAATGATATTCTCCCTCTCCCCTTCTTTCCCAAGTTCTGGATTGTATCTCTATCACAGTTTGAAATCCAGCACAGAGATAGAGAATTTCCATTGAAAGGAACACCGGGTGCAAAAAAAATCATCAGCATCTGGAATACACAGTTGCAGTTTATTTTTTTAAGAAACGTCTGTGTCCAGAAATAGTAGTTTATTTGAGCTTCAACTCCTGAATGTCAAGTCCACCATGGAGAAAAGTCTACTGCAGCGAAAGTACTCATAAACAATAAACTCTCTTAACTTTTTTTCCTTTTTGCAGCAAACTTTAATTTGGCTAAGAAAGTAACTTCCTATGGTGTAACTTATAATACTGCATGCTTGTGCAAATAAAGGTACACGTTGCAAAGGTTAAGTTTACCTACTTAAATATTTTGATATCTTTACCTCGATGGGTTTTTAAATCAACAAAATTAACATTTTTTTTGTTTCAAACTCAAAGCCTGCCAGACTAGTTTATTTGCAGTCAGAACATAAATGGTTGTGCATTGACAATTGAGTAGATACCTTCGTCCTTGCTAAATTCACACCAAAAAATCCTATCATGGTCAGATTTGGAGTCGTATCACTGGGGGAATCATTTTTGCCCCTCCTCACATGATTGTAACACCAACTTGTAATTTTAAAAATCTCAGATACTTTCGACCAGTTTGATTACTTCAATGTTTTACCCTGGTGCCCTTATTTGCAAGATGGACAAAGGACAAACACAAGTAAAGGTTCAACAAGTTTATTAACAATAACCCTTAAATTACCCACATAAAACATGAGGATACCCCAAAATCAGGGATACTACCCGCAAAGATGGTTTGGTTAAAACCGTAGGCTCCATTCTCTGAGTCCCTTTGGTCTGTCGTCATGAAGGTGAGTCTCGATGGCAGCTTCTTCCTTCCTTCCTTCTTTGGTCTGTCTTCCAGATGGTCAAGGTTCGCCTCCTTCATCGAGTCTTCGCTCCTGGTGTCTGAAAAATGTGTTCCTTTATCCCCTGTCTGCTTGCATTTCCAGAAACTTCTCTGGCTTCCAGCCAATGAGGTCCCAGGAGGGGTCTTATGTTTCCAATACCCAGTGGGTTTCTTGATGTCTGCCTGACAGGACACCAGGGTCCGCCCCCAGGTGTCCATCTCCATGCTGCTGCTTACATGTAACCTGTTATCAGATTAAGCCAACTGCAGGAACTTGTGGTGACAGAAAGTCTGGCCCAGTTTGGTTTTCTAACAATAGGCCGGTGCATTTCAATGGGGTGCAATGATCTCCTGCTTTGTATCAGAAGGGTGCAACAACCTTTGATGGGAGATTGATGAATCAGGCCCAGATGGATTTGTGTGTTGTACAATTGGCCTGCCTGAGGTTTGACTGTGTTTGATTTCTAATATGCCCAATTCTTTAATTTAGGATATCCAATTTTATCAGCCTTAAAACTAGGCCCTGTTTATATTACAACCTACACAACCATAGCAAACAAATCTGCCTTCCCTACCTTGTGCTATACAGATGTATAGTACAGTGTAGCTTCCTAAATATATATATTTGCACACAAAACCTTGAAATGGAAAATTGCTGTTGAGGTTATTTTGCGATTTTCTATGATGTAATTAATTAATTGTGAAATGGTTCTTACAAATATTGTACTAATCAGTTATTAATAACCACCTCTCAATTATAAGAGTTGATTGTTTTTACAAAGCCAAATCAGCAAATATGAGAAGAATGTTGTTCTTGAATCTCTCAAGTCTTGCAGGGAATGAATTAATTTTAATTGACTGCATTTCAGGTTTCTAAAATATCTGCCCAGCTTGTGCTTAGAGCTTCAAAGGATATCTTGTCACTGGGTTTGACACAGGCAGGAATGATTAAATCTGAAGTCACAGAGAGAAATACCCCTCATTTATTTGTCATGTCCAAAATGAGGTGCTTCTGTCTTGTAGCTACTGTTGTGTACATGGAAGTTTAGAAGCCAACTTGGCCAGGGCAAGGTCCCCATAGCAGATAAATGACTGACTACACAATGAGTGTTGCTTAAGAAATAAATATTGAACAGGACACCTGGAAAATTTCCTCATCCTTTGAAAAGTGTCATGAGATCTTTCACACCTACTGGAGATTGCATCTACCTAATGCAGGTCCTGCGTCTATCTAATGTAGGACTCACCTAAATATTGGCACCTCAGATACAGGGGGGCAGAGCATCTCAGCTTATTCATTCAAAGAGTTGTTGTAATATTCTCAATGGCATCCAGCTGTTTCTGGTGATATATAAGTTTTCCTTCCAAAGGTCTCTTCCACACACCACCATTTTTGCAATTTGTTCATTTTGAGTTTGTTCAAACCCTTGTCCTGATGTGTAACAGTTCAGTTTGAAGCACAATGTGCCTTTTTTTAGAATGTTTACTATTCTATCTGTTGGCCGCTGGGAAACATTTGCAGTGCATTAGGATTTTTTTATTAATGTGAATTTTCACAAACAGCCTCTTTCTTTCCTTTCACATCAGTCGATCTTTCTCATTCATTAATGCTTTCCAAGTAATTTTGGAATACAGACATCATGGGGCCTAAATTCAATATTTTTTTCATAGGTTAGTACAATTGAAAAACTTGCACTTACAAAGTTTCTTTCACAACATCAATGCCTTAAAATGCTTTGCAACCAATTGAATACTTTTGAAATGTAACTACAGTTGTAATATAGGAAGTTCGTAAACAATGTGCATTGATACAGCCCTCTGCTATTTGATTGGGATCTTTTTATCATGAATTTCTGGCAGCAGCCTGAAATGAACACAAGCCTCATTTTAATATTGCAATGAAATGTCTGTGCCTATTTCAGCCCTAGGGGTGGGAGTGGAGAGGCAGGGTGATGATGTGGGTGATGATGTCCTGAAGCCTTGCAGCCGATTCTGAGAAGCTGGGACCTGCACAGACTGAATGCGTTGTACCCATGATGTGGAGATGCCAGCGTTGGAGTGGGAAAGCACAGTAAGAAGTCTCATGACACCAAGTTAAAGTCCAACAGGTTTATTTGGTAGCACAAGCCACAAACTTTCGGAGCACTGCTCCTTCATCAGGTGACTCACCTGATGAAGAAGCGGTGCTCCGAAAGCTTGTGCTAGCAAATAAACCCATTGGACTTTAACCTGGTGATTTGAGACTTCTTACTGGGGTTGCACCCAGTAAGATCGGGACCAGTTTCCTCCTTGGAGTGTCCACTAGTATAACATGGGAGGATTTAAATTAGAGTGTTAGGGGATGGGAACCTAAGCAGTGAGGCACAAGAACAAAACAAGGATCAAAATGAAAGTCAGAAAAGTAGAAAACAAAAGTGAAAGGCGGAAGAAATGAGGGCTTGCCAGCAAATGGAGCCATTGTACAAAAAAGATGGATGAAAATGTTTAAAAGTCAAGTCTAAATGCTGTATGTGAATGCATTAAACATTTGCAATAAGATAAATGAATTAATGGTGCAAAAAGATGTAAACATAACAAAATTTGAGGATGAAACTAAAATACATGAGAAAGTAGGCAGTGAAGTGAAGATAATGATTTTACAGACAGAAAAAGGTAGGCTAAGAGAATGGGCCAAAATTTGGCGTACGGCATTTAATGTAGATAACTGTGGGGTTATCCATTTTGACTGACAAAATGGAAAGGCAAATTATTATCTAAATGGAAAGCAGATTCTAAATGCGTCTAGACAAAAGGATCTGGGTGTCTATGCTCATGAATAATGGAAAGTCGGTATGCAGGTGCAGTATGAAATAAAAAGGTAAATAAGAAGTTAGCATTTATTGCAAAAAGGCTGGAATATAAAAGTAGAGAAGTTGCAATTGTGAAGGGTGTTTGTGAGATCACATCTGGAGTATTGTGATCAGTTTTAGTCTCCTTATTTGAGGAAGGATGTAGTGGCATTGGAGGCAATTAACAGGAGGTTTACAGATTGATTTTGGAGATAAACGGACTGATGTATGAGGAGAGATTAAACACTTTGGGCTTACACTCACTGGAGTTTAGAAGGATAAGATTTATATAAAATACTAAAAGGGATTGATAGAGTAAACGTAGACCAAATGCTTCCCCTTGTGGGGCAATCTAGAATAGGAGCTCACAGCTATAGATTGAGAGATGATAGATTTAAAACTGAGATGAAGAGGAACTACTTCTTGCAAAGGATGGTGAATTTTTGGAATTCGCTGCCCAATAGCATGGTGGAGTCTGAATCATTAAATGGTTTCAAGAAGGAGATAGATATATTTCAGATAAAAACAGGTTGAAGAGATATGGGGAATAGGTAGGGAGGTGTATTTGAGGCCAGGGAGAATTCAGTGATGATCTGATTGAATGGCAGAGCAGGCTCGAAGAGCTGAATTGCCGATTTCTGTTCCAAATTCCTATATTCTTATATGGTTGTGATTACAGAAATATGGCTGCAGGGTGACCAAGGCTGGGAACTGAATATTGAATGGTATTGATATATAAGAAGGACAGGCAAAAGGGAAAGGAAGTGGGATGGCATTGTTAGTTCTGGATGAAATCTGTGCAACAGTGAGAGAGGATATGGGCTGAGAAAATCTAGATGCAGAATCAGTCTAAGAAGCAACAGGAGAATTTCCCACAGGCCTCTAAGCAGTAGCGATAAGACAACAAACAGGAAATTAGAGATGTATGTAACAAGGTTGCTACAGTAATCATAGATGCTTTGAATCTACATATAGATTGGGCAAACCAAATTAGCAATAATACTGTAGCTGGAGTGTATATGAGACAGATTTTTTAAAGTAGTACATCCAGGATGCAACTGAGGAACATGACATCCTAGATTTGGTTTTGTGCAATGTAGTGGGATAAATTAATAGTCTTGTTGTGTGGGGTTCTTTAGGGAATGTAACCATAACACAATAGAATTCTTTATTAGGATGGAAAGTGAAGTGGTTGAATCCAAAACTAGGATCCTAAATCTAAACAAAGGAAACAATGAAGGATGAAGCATGAGTTGGCTGAAACATTTTATTAAAAACCATAGGTAATGGCTAATACTGAAGGAAGGAATGTATGCATTGCAACACTTACGCATTGTACCCACCTGAAACAAGCTGCCAGAGGTAGTATTAGAGGCAGGTATAATTTTGTCTTTTAAAAACTATTTAGACAGTTACAAAGGTAGGATGGGTATGGAGGGATATGGGCCAAATGTGGGCAATTGGGACTAGCTTTGGGGTTTAAAAAAAAGCGCAGCAATGATAAGTTGGGCCGAAGAGCCTGTTTCCATCTGTAAACCTCTACGACTCTATTCTTTTCTGGGCCAAAGCACAACAGAAAAGCGATCCAACCATGGCTATCAATACAAATTAAGGATAGTATTAAATCCAAAGAGGAGTTTTATAAAGCTAGAAAAAAAAATAAGCCTGAGAATTGGGAATAGTTTAGAACTCAGCAAAGGATGGCCAAAATATTGATGGGCGGAAATAGAGTATGAGAGTAGACATTAAGGAACATAAAAACAGACTGTAAAACCTTCTATATGTACATAAAAAGAAAAAGATTACTGAAGGCAAATGTGGGTCCCTTATAACCCAAAGATAGGAGAATTTACAATAGAGAATAAGGGAATGGCAGGGAAATTAAACAACTAGTTCTGCCTCCACAGAAGATACAAATATCTTTTCAGTTATGTGAGGGAACCAAGGATCTAGTGAAAAGGAGGAATTTGAAGGAAATTAATATCAACAATAAACAGTAGTAGAGAAAGTAATGGGGCTGAAAGCTGATAAATCCCCATAGCCTGAATATCTACATCCCAGGTTACTAAAGGAGGTGGCCATTGGAAATAATGGATGCTGTGGCTGTCATTTTCCAAAATTCTGTCGATTCTGGAATAGTCCTGGCAGATTGGAGGGTGGCAAATGTAACACCAATATTGACAAAAGGAAGAAGGGACAAAACAGAATTATACACCAGTTAGCCTAACATCAGTCGTATGGAAAATTCTGGAGTCCTTTGTAAACGATGTGAGGACAGGACACTTAGAAAATATCAACGGGATTAGATAAATTCAAGGTTGTTCCCTTGTTTAAGAAAGGAAGCAAGGATAATTCAGGAAATTATCAGCCGGTGGTCTTGACATCAGTGGTGGGAAAGCTTTTGGAGAAGATATTGAGGGACAGGGTATATGCATATTTGGAAGAATGGTTTTGTACAGGGAAGGTTATGTCTCACCAATGTTTGATTGAGTTTTTTGAAGAGGTGACAAAGGTAATTAATGAGGGAAGGGCTGTTGATGTAATTTATACGGACTTTAGTAAGATGTTTGACAAGATTCCACATGGCAAACTGGTACAAAAACTAAAATTACATTGGATTTGGGTGGGCTGGCTAGATAGATACAGAATTGGGTTGGTTATAGAAGCAGAGAATAATGATGGATAGGTATTTTTCAGAATGGAGATCTGTAGCTAGTGGTGTTCCACAGGGATCAGTGCTGGGACCTCTGTAGTTTGTAGTATACACAAATGATCTGGAGGAAAATGTGGGAAGTCTGATCGGTAAGTTTGTGGATGACATGAAGATTGGTGGGGTTGCTGATACTGCTGGGGGTTGTCAGAGAATACAACAGGAGATAGATTAATCCAGACAAATGCAAGGTAATGCATTTTGCAGGATCAAATTTAGGTGTGAATTATACTGCAAAGTAACAGAACCCTGAGGAACATTAACATACACAGGGATCTGGGCGTGCAGATCCACAATTCCCTAAAACACAGCAACATATGTGGCCAAGGTGATTAAGAAGGCATTTGGCATGCTTGCCTTCATCAGCCAGGGCTTTGAATATAAGAGTTGGGAAACCATGTTATAGCTATATAAAGCCTTGGTTAGGCCGCATTTGGAGTATTGCAAGAATTCTGGTCACCACACTACCAGAATGACGTGGAAACTTCGAAGAAAGTGCAAGGAAGGTTCACCAGTGTGTTACCTAGTCTCAAGGGTGTTGGCTATGAATAAACTAGGATTGTTTTCACTGGAAGAACGGAGGCTGAGGGGAAACCTGATAGAGGTGTATAAAATTGAGAGGCATAGACAGGATAGATAGATAGCTTTTTCCCAGAATGAAAGTGTCAGTTACAAGGGGGCACAGCTTCAAGGTGAGAGGGAGAAAGTTTAAGGGAGATGTGCAGGGCAACCTTTTCACATACAGAGTGGTAGGTTCCTGGAACGCGTTGCCAGAGGAGATGGTGGAAGGAGGCACATTAACAACATTTAAGAAGCATCTAGATGGGTACATGAATAGGGATGAGATACAGGCTTACAGACCGAGTAAGGGCAGAATGTTTTTATTTTAGTTAGGGCATTGTGATTCGCACAGGCTTAGAGGGCCAAAGGGTCTGTTCTTGTGCTGTACTTTTCTTTGTTCTTTAACATGGATTTATGAAGCGGAAATCATACTTGACAAACCTACTGGAGTTTTTTGAGGCTGTAACTAGCAGATGAGGGAGAACCAGTGGATGTGATATGTTTAGATTTTCAGAAAGCTTTGGTTAATGTTCCACATCAGAGGTTAGAGTGCACAATTAAATCTCAAGGGATTGGGGTAATGTATTGGTATGGATTGAGAATCGGTCAGCAGACAGGAAACAGAATAGAAATAAATGGATATTTTTGGAAGAGGCAGGTAGTGACTAGTGGGGTATTGCAGGGATCAGTGTTTGGGCCATAACTATTCGCAATATGCATTAATGATTTGGATAAGTGCATCAAATGTAATATTTCCAAGTTTGCTGATGTTATGAAACTTAGTGGGAATATGGGTGGTGAAGAGAATATAAAGAGGCTTCAAGGCAATTTAGACAAGTTCAGTGATGGGCAAATGCATGGCAACTGCAGAATAACGTGGGTCAGTGTGAAGTTATTCACTTCAGCAGGAGAACAGGACTGCACATTATTATTTAAATGGTGATTAGATTGGGAAATGTTGATAAATGAAGGGTCCTGGGTGTCATTGTCCACCAATCACTGTGAACAAGCATGTGGGCGCAGCAGCAATTAGAAAGGCAAATGGTATGTTGGCCTTCATTGCAAGAGGACTTGAATGTAGGAGTAAGCATGCCATGCTGCAACTGTACAGGGTATTAGTGAGACCACATTTGCAATATTATGTGCAGTTTTGATTGCCTTGCTGAATAAAGGCTAGAAGGAGTGCACTGAATGTTCACCAGACTGATTCCTGGAATGGGAGGATTGTCATATGAGGAGATATTGGGTCAACTAGGCCTGGGTTTACTGGAACTTCAAAGAATGAGAGGGGATCTTATTGAAACATATAAAATTCTGACTGGGTTGGACAGACTGGATGCAAGGATGATATTTCCTCTGGCTAAGGGCTCTAGAGCAAGGGTCACAGTATTAGGATACAGGGTAGGCCATTTAGGACATGACATGAGGATGGTTAACCAATGGAATTCTTTACAACAGGAATCTGTGTAGGCCAAGTCACTGAATATATTTAAGAAGGAAATATTGTTCTGTATGATAATGGTGTCAAGGATTATGGGGAGAGAGCAGGAGTGTGGCATTGAGATGAAGGCTCAGCCATGATCATACTGCATGGCACCACAGGCTCAAAGGACTTGAAAGCACCTCCTTCTGGTCCTATTTTTTATGTTTCCATTAAGGTGTGATATTGATCCATTTATTTTTGCTGAAAGGTAATGGTAGAACATGCTAGACTGTTAATTACCCTGAATTTCTGCTGTTAGTTGCTGAATTTGCAGCTGATTATGACTCAATTTCAGCGCAGTGATATGTGGTTTGGCTGAACAATCGTGCCAGTGATTTTCCCTTTTATAGGGAGCAAGTTCTCCAAAATTGGCTAAACCTGATTAAAAATAATTAACTGCGTTTCAAAGCTCTAAGTTTTCCCAATACATTTAAGCTCAGCCAGCAACTGCTTTTCATTAAAGATGGTGCATACAAGTATGGCGTGATTACATTTCATGTTCTGTCAGAAGGTAGGATAAAATGTGAATTTGAGAGACAGAAGGAATTTCAATCACCTCCATAGCAGATAATCTGAATTGTGCACTGTACAGTGTCACGCTGATGGCTTCTGTGATGTTGTAAAGTGATTTTAATTTTACAGTAACATAGAAACGACTGTAACCCCAGCTATCATCTGATTCCACAACCTCAGGATGGCAGTCCCCTCAGGCAAAATATCTCACACTCGGTGAGTTGTGGAGTGTAACTGCAGTGCAATGTCAAACCATATTTGAAACTCAACCTGGGTTTTCTTTTTTGTGATCTGCAGAAACAGATGCTCCCATCCACAATCCAAAAATATTAAGCACTGGATACAACATTCACACTGATATCTCTGGGGCTTTGCTAGTGAAACTGTTGATACGGCCTACAGTAAGAGTTCCAATATGGTTTTTATTTTAAGCATAACGTTGAAAGTAAATGTTGACGCTCTTGTGCAAACTGGAAGAGGTTGCATTTCCTCTTGATGGTTGTGTAGATGTTTCTTTTCCAGATGTCACAGTTGTGGATTCTTTCTTACACAGCCAATCTCTGCTACAGTGTGCAACTCCAATATGTTAGTGGCTGTGCAGATGATTTTGAAAGAATCATAGAACCCCGACAGTGCAGAAGGAGGCCATTTGACCCATTAATTCTGCACAGCTCTCCGAAAGAGTATCTTACACAGTATCCCCGTAACTCCATACATTTACCGTTACTACCCCTAACCCATACATCTTGGGACAGGAAGGGGCAATTTAGCATAGCCAATACACCTGACTTGCACGTCTTTGGACTGTGGGAGGAAACTGGAGCATCCAAAGAAAACCCATGCTGACATGGGGAGAATATGCAAACTCCACACAGTCACCCAAGGCTGGAATTGAACCCAGGTCCCTAGTGCTGTGAGGTAGCAATGTTAACCACTGCGTCACCGTGCCGCCCCATATCTTGACATTTTATTCTAATTTGCACTCCTTTTAAGACCTAGCAGAGTACTTAGTGCTAAAAGTGTGTGATTTTCATGTTTAAACTTACTTAAATAATAATTCGCAATATTCACAGCTGCAAGCCCCGCCAAATCTACACATCTTAGGAGACTAAAATAGCAAGCAATATTTAAAGAATGGCAAGAAATATGAAGAAATGTTCTGAGGGAGGAACTAAAATCAGAAAGTTTCTAGAGAAAATTTAAGCTGAAGGGGCAAGAGAAGTTGTGGCAGACCAGAACGCTGGAAAAGAGACTGTTGGTGCAAGCATGAGTCTGTGTCTGCAGATAAGCAATGGTGCAGTGTTCCTTACAACCAATAAAGTATTTCAAACTTATGTTACTGTTTTAGTGTGGGGAAACACAGCAGCCATTTTTCACTCAACAAGGTTTTATAGACAGCCCTGATATAATGATCAGATAACCTGAATTTGATGGGGTTGGACGAGGGATAAATAATGGACAGGAAACAGAGGGCTGATAACTGAACAGTAATCTCTGGTGTCTGTGCGACGCCTGGCAGATCTCCACGTTCTCCCCTCTTCTGACCCAGAGTCTTAAGATAGGATACCACAGCTGTTCTCAGAGAAGCTGGCCAGAACTGCTGAAATGGTTAAAGTAAATCCATATAAGCCATGCTGAGCTGCGATTGTGATGTGTCTGAAGGATGTTCCAACATAAGAATTAGATGGACATTTAGATTCTCACTGAGATGCCAACAGGAGATCTGGCGGAGCTGTCATCATGAAGCGAGATCTCTGCCAACAGTATCTGCCAAGTGGAGAGCTGCTGCTTCTCATTGTTGTAGATATCCAAGCGCAAACATAGGCAAGAAGAGGCAGGGCACTATTCGGGCAGCGAGACCTGCCTAGCATTCAAAAACAGAAAATGCTGCAAAATCACAGCAGATCTGACAGTATCTGTGGAGAGAGAATAGAGCCAATATTTCAAGTCTGGTTGACCCTTTGTCAGAGCTGCCTTGTACTCTTTTGCTGGTCTCCTTTTCCTCATGTTATTTTAGAGGAATCTTGTTGGTAAACCTTCTGGGGAAAATGAAGGGAGATTAGAGAAAAGTTAATAATTATTGGGTTTAATAAATAAAGTGGGTTGCCAACCCTCCACAATTGAAGAGCAACATCCAGGACACTGCTGTATACAATCCTGGAGAAACCTCAGAGGACATTATAAACCTTTTTTAAAAATATTTTCTTTGGACATTTGTGTAAATATAAAAGTATTGAATAGAGTGCTGGTGTGGCGTGTGGAAAAGCAGAACGGCTGACAGTCAAGCATCGTCCAATTGGCAGAGGAAGGTAGTGAATCACATTGGGGATGTGTTGGCCAATAGACATCTGGAGCATGGGGGAAAGTCATGTGATGAAACTTCCAGGAATACAGTTAATCAAGGTTGGCAACTTTAACTACACAAAGACTTCAAAAGGTGTAATGGACTTATGTTACATTGAAACATAGAAAACAGAGGCGGGGGAGGGTCTTCAATCCTGCGCCACCATTGATTATGATCAACTCAGTAGCCTGATCCCAGCACCCGCACCCCCCCCACCCCCCCCCCCCCCAATATCCTATAATCACCTTTGCCCCAAGTGCTGTATCTAACTGCTTCTTGAAAACATACAATCTTTTGGACTCAACTACTCTCTGTGGTAACAAATTCCACAGATTGACCATTCTCTGGGTGAAGAAATTTCTCCTCATCTCTGTCCTAGATGGTCTACCCTACATCCTCAGGCTCTGGCCCCTGCTTCTGGACACCTCCAACATTGGGAACATTCTTTTTGTATCTAACCTGTCTAGTCCTGTTAGAATTTTGTAGATTTCTGTACAATTCCCCCCTCATTCTTCTGAACTCTACCAAATACAATCCTAACTGACTTAATCTCTCCTCACCTGTCCTAATATGTCAGGCCTGCCATCCCAGGAAACAGGATTTAATCTGGTGAACCTTCACTGAACTCCCTCTAGAGCAAGAACATACTTCCTCAGGTAGGGAGGCCAAAACTGCACACAGTATAGTGCTGAATTGAAAGTGGAAAGGCCTTTGGCATTCTCTGGCTGTCAGGTCAGCCTGCGACCTTGTCCTCTGCTAAGTTTCACAGGTATAATAGAAACATGGCACTCGGCAACTCTCAGGAAACTAAAACGGGTATGGGCCCCCTGACACCAACCTTTTGATACTTCAGTGAACTTTCCCTCTCTGGACCTGACTGGAATATTGATAGGCGTTGCAACTTTGTTTATTTTTCCCCTTGATACTGTGCTAAGATCTGCCAAGGCAATGGAGTTAAAATTGGCCCACGTTGTAAAATGTTAAAGTTTATTTATTAGTGTCACAAATAGGCATATATTAACACTGCTTTTGTGAAAATCCCCTAGTCGCCACACTCCACTGCCTGTTTGGGTACACTGAAGGAGAATTTAGCACAGCCAATGCACCTAACCACGTCTTTTGGACAGTGGGAGGAAACCGGACCACCTGGAAGAAACTCACGCAATCACGGGGAGAAAGTGCAAACTTTGCATAGACTGTTACCTGAAGCTGGAATTGAACCCAGGGCCCGAGCACTGTGAGCCGCAGTGCTAAGCACTGTGCTGCCATTGAAAGGCGATATATTAGATATTAAACTGAGAACTGATACTACACTTGATCTTAGCCAAAAGGTGGAGAAAATTGCACTACATCAGATCCCAAATGCTACAGCACAAAACTGATGTGTGATTTTGTATTGTAGCTTGAGTTAGCCAATTGCAGGAGTTCAGCCTGCTTGAAAACTCCCAATTGGTGTTGCCATTTTAACCGAATTGGAATAAGAGGACCGTGGCTATTTATTCGGCAGTTGAAATAAGTTCAACCTGTCAGTGGCAGAAACGGTAAAAGTCTCAGTAATAATCCCTTGGTGAAAAACAATAACAAAAGGCATCAGATCAGCGTGCTCAGCTGCAACAGTTGAATAAATATATTGTCTCAAGGGAACACTGACAAGGTGTATGAAAAGAACAGTCATCATCCTGTTCTACTGAGACTGAAAAGATGTCTGCAGTTTATTTTTCTTCCAAACATTGAATGTCAGATTGTGATGCAGTCACTCATCTGACTGTTTTACTGTAATTATATCAGACAAAGTAGCTGTTGCGTGACCATTTTCATGCACCGTCGCATTTGTGTGGAATGTCAGCTCAGAGAAGCACATCTTTTATGATAGGCATAACATTGAAGTAGCAATTCATATTTCAAATCTTTATTTCCCAAAAGAATTAAAGCACCATCAAGTAATTAAAGTTTGTATAAGTTTATGTACCAACTTATCCAAAAATATTTCCACTGAATCGCATCAGTTTGAAAAAGATATCAGATTAATTTTGTCTGACCACACATTTTGTGCATAATGCATTCATAATTTCTATCACTGAATCTTTTGACATCCTTGGCTACAAACTCTAATCATGTAAGCATCCAGCACTGCTCCGTCATCAAGCCACTCTAGGAACAGACACAATCATTACTGAGCAAGCTCCACAGATGGTAAAGATTTCATCATAAGAATGGAATGGATCACTCTACTTAAAATGCATCTCCATTCAGTTGAGCACAAGAGTCTTTAGTCAGTGCGTTCTCAATAGGGATGCCAACTCTCCAGGATTCGCCTGGATTCTGAGAACTCTGGGGGAAAAATCACGGGAGCATAAAGCTTCAACTGCATTTGGTCCTTTTCCAGCCCACAGGTTCCAGTCCAGCTCAGCTGTTGAGTGTTTGTTCTCTCCCTTGCATGCACACGCTCCAATTTCTATAGCCCTTGCTATTCTGTCTATACCAGATCCATTGATCTCTAATACTGGGTTCCTATGGCAATCCCTCTGCCCTGTGACAAAAGCTATTATCTGGCAATGTTGTGTGCAAATGCTAACTTCCTAGTAAGTGACCTACCTCAGGCAAGTGCTCACTCAGCAAGTGTCCTAATCCTAACTCTCCTGAAAAATACCTCCCTCACCTTCTGCCCTCCCCAATCCTGGCAAGTGTCCTGTGACAAATGCTAACTCTTGGTTAGCGCAAACAGGTGCACACCTAATTTCATTTCCTTTCTGTAGGTAATTTTGCCACATTGTGTACATACTTGGACTCAATCGACATAACTAACAACTTCTAGCCCAATGTTGACCAATGGGATGAGTGCTCCAAGCATCTCTACTGCAATCTAACCTTATTTTTTTGTCTCTAATTTTACAGCCTAACATTCCTTCTATTTGCTAAACTATGACTTGTATCTTTGACCATAGGCCGTGGAATAACTAGTTCTTAAGCTACCTTCCTGGCCAATCAGCATTGTAGCTTTCGATTCATTTTACTGCTAAGCTGAACTCATTGGAGCCCAAATGTGCAAATGTGTCCCAGTTATCAATTCAGTTCACTCCCAAAGGTTGCACATGTGCTTTCTTAAAGCTTCTTGAAGACATGCCAACTTTAAGACTTTATCAACAGTGGTATTGTCCCCGGTCTAGTCATCCAAAAACTCTGGGGATCCAGGTTCGAATCCCACTACAGCAAATGGTAAAAATTAAATTCAATAAAAATCTGGAATTAAAAGCCGAATGACCATGAAATCATTATTGATTGTTATAAAAACTCATCTGATTCACTCATGTGTTCAGGAAAGGAAATCTGCCACTCTTAGCCAGTCTGGCCAGCGTGTGATTCCAGACCCACAGCAATGTGGTTGACTTGATAAAAACTGCCCTCAAGGATGGGCAAGAAGCCCAGTGATGCCCACATTCCATGAATGCATTTAAAAAAAAACAAAATTCATGAATTATCCCAATAATATGTAGAAATTGAGACTTTTTATCACTAAGCTTATGTGAAGTCCAAAAGAGACTCTTCTGGTTTCAGATTCCAGTACCTGCAGTAATTTGCTTATATTATGTGCAGTCCGATTTGATCATTTAAGTCTTATTAATTACACAAGTGCTTCTTGAAGTCTGACAGACTAGAATTGGCAACTGTTGATCTGAAACAATTTGTGACTATGGTTGCTCTGACCTTTAGCTCCAGAAAGCTGTATGATGAGAAATATTGTTATGTTCACCTTCTAGCCTGCAAACCAGTTCAATTAGAATCCTTTTGACTACAATTAAAGTAATAGTTTCTGATGATTGAAAAAAGTAACTTAGGCAATTAAAAAACATTTTAATCAGTGAATATTCAATAACTTTTTTCAATAATATTGTGCACTATTCCATTTAATTACATTTTTAAAAATGTATCATCTGGAGGAATTTTTAAAAATTAAAGTATGATTGGCAGTGGGAAGAGTGGTTTACAACTTAAGCTGGAATTATACATAAATCAAAGGCACAGATGTGGTTAGTTGGGAAGTGCATCTGATTCTGTGCATAATAGTCAAATGGTGATATACTTAAAGCTTAAGTTTATTTATTAGTGTCACAAATAGGCTTACATTAACAGTGCAATGAAGTTACTATGAAAATCCCCTAGTTGTCTGTTCAGGTATACTCGGGCGCTGGTTTGGTACGCTGACGGAGAATTTAGCATGCCTTTCAGACTGTGGCAGGAAACCAGAGCACCTAGAGGAAGCACACACAAACACGGGGAGAACGTGCAGACTCTGCACAGACAGTGACACAAGCCGGGAATTGAACCCAGGTCCCTGGTGCTGTGAGGCAGCAGTGTTAACCATTGTGCCACCACAGGAAGCATTCTTAATCATGAAAGAACAAGTAATTTCAACTGGTAGCTCTTATTGTAGAAGACAACATTCAACATCAGACCTTATGATATCTAAAAACAGTTCATAGAAAGATCTGATACCCTGATCATTATATTCTGGTGTTTAAGGTCTTTAAGGAAATGGGCTAAATCACGCTTATAGGCCCAAAAACTAACATCCCACACTGCTACCATAAGTATGGTGATCTGAATATCTGACTATTGGGTTTCCAGGGTGGATTTCTTGCATAATGCCAATAGATACACATCCGCTGGTAACAGTGCATTTTGGATGCACACTAGATAAAGAGATTGAGAGAACAGCAAATCACGGGTTTGGCAGAACAACTTGGCAAAATATTAAGTCATCCCCCGAATGCCAATTTAACTGGGACCAGAAAATCTCAGTGGTCCTGGCTATGAACACATTCTGGAACATTTTGACTGGTGCTAGTAAACAATGCTTGTCTCTGCACTCTTGTGTATACCTTCTGTATACACAGTCACCACCCACATCCACAGGGCATCCCAGTGTCAATTTTGTGTGTGCAGAGAGCCAGCATTAGCTATCCTGCTGCACTTTCTGTTTCCAATCATGCTGATTGACCTGATCGTCCAACCAGGACTTCAAGGAAATCCAAGACCAATAATTCTGAAGATTGTCGTACAGAATTTTCAACATGTGGGGGAGTGCAAAGCTAGGGGGTCATAAATCAAAAAATAAATCCAGCAGGGAATTCAGTAGAAACCTCTTCACCCAGTGAATAGGCAGCATGTATAACATACAGGTCAACAAGAACTAAAGGGCAAGTAACAAAGACACCTGAGGGAATAAGGAATGGAAGGATATGTTGTCACGATTAGCTGAAGCAAGGTGGGAGGAGATTCATGTGTAGTATACACAGAGATATACACCAGTTTAGTTCAATATCCTGTTTCTGTGCTGTGAATTCTTGCATTCATACAGTGGACACTGGCCTTATGGGACAACCTGGCTATCCAGACAGTGAGGACAGAAATTGTGCACAGTATTTAAAGGAGATTTGGATTAGATGTTTGATGGAGTGAGCAGTAAATGTACAAGGATTTTTGACACCTGCCAGATGGACTGCAGAGCATCCCCCAGCTTCATAATATGTTCTTCTACCCTTATTTCTTAAGTACATTAACACTTTAGTCAACTGGGTGGCATGGTGGCACAGTGGTTAGCACTGCTGCCTCATAGCACCAGGGACCTGGGTTCAATTCTGGCCTCTGGTGACAGTGTGGAGTGTGCATGTTCTCCCTGTGTCTGCATGGGTCTCCTCTGAGTGTTCTTGTTTCCGCCCACAACCCAACGGTGTGTGGACTAGGTTGATTGGCCATCGTAAATTGCCCCTTAGTGTCAGGGTAAACACGTGGGGTTACCGGGATAGGGCCTGGGTGGGATTGTTGTCGATGCATGCTTGATGGGCCGAATGGCCTCTTTCTGTACTGTCGGGATTGTTTCAATTTCTAGCATTGATTCTGTTGCTTGCTTGTGCCAGATTTAATGTCACATGCTTTGGAGTGGGAAAAAAAACAAAGTTGGGAGGGTTGAAAGGAAGAGGCTCAGTTGCAATGAAATGAGCTTGCAGCAGGAGGGATCTGCACTGTTCACATTCCCAGCAGTTATATAAGTGAGTGGTGAAGCGGCCGGGGCTGTCCATGGTGAGGGAGTTGGCAGTAGGACTGCGCGCATTCACACTGCCTGGGCAGAGCTTGCTTCCCCCAGTGTGCTGTCAGTCTGGGCCAGGGGCGTTGCTGCAGAGGCGCGGCTGCTGCACTCACACTCCAAACACGGGGTTATGAGGCAGCAACTATCAAAATGCAGAAAAACCAGACCGAGCATCTGTATAAAATCTTAGTCATCGGCGACCTAGGGGTGGGAAAGACCAGCATTATCAAACGATACGTGCATCAAAACTTTTCCCAACATTACCGAGCTACCATCGGTGTGGATTTCGCCCTTAAAGTTCTCAACTGGGACTCGGAGACTGTGGTTCGGCTGCAGTTATGGGATATAGCGGGTAAGATTGTGTTCGTCTTTGTCAACCCACTGTGCTTTCGAGTGCAGAGACTGGAAGAGAGCAACAGTTTGTTAAGAAGCGGTACGGCAGCACAGTACTTTTGTAGCTGGACGAACATCTCCTGTGAATTTGAAGATGACCTGATAAAATAGCATCAACCACTTCTGTATTGTGGCTTGACTCACATTTACGCATTGACAGTAATAATTCCACCTGTATAGTGTGTCTCGATAAACTAATAGTTATTGCATTTGTTTAAAAGTTAATATGCCTGAAGTGTTGGAGAGATATTCCCCGAGTGATAGTCATGTTTCCAGTTTGGAGTTGGGGGGGGGGGGGGGGAACAAATTAGACAAGCTTGTGCCCCATCTTCAGATCTGTAGCATACATTGCTGATAATAATGGATGCACAGAGAGAATCATTTAATCATAGATTTAAAATAAAGACAAAGATTTATGAAATCGTCTGAACACTTCAGTGAAATTATTGGCAGGTAATTCTGCGTATCTGAACTTGTGGTGTATGTAAAGTGATCATTTAGATGTGACGATCTATACATTTTTGTAGTGTGTGAAAGATACTTGAGTTCCTCCAACATAGTGAAATGAAGTTTACCAGACCTGTACAGTTCCAATGTTGTATTATGTAAAGCAGGCACAGATACTCTCCTGTTAATAGTCCATGGGTTGTCTAAAGCTGCAGAACACTGCAGTTACCGTGCCGACCAGCAGTGATGTGCACAGATCATGTGTTGCTGCATCATATGATCCAAATCTGGAGTCCGACTTTCGAAGTTGCTTTGTTTGAATTATGCAGTAACAGCGCACGAATGTAATAAGTTCAGAGGAATGTGATTTTTTTAGCTGTAAACAGGAAAATGTAATTCTTTCTACATTTTCAGAGTTTGACGACGTGGTTTAAAGTTGGGGGGGATTTTAACTTGTTATTGGGTTGGTGAATTGTTTGAACAGTTTAAATTCAGAGAAGCAGGAGAGCATTAATCATCTAGTCATGAGGGAGCTTTGCCTGCTTTTCCGGTACCATATGTTGAGGGGGATGAGGTCGCAAGTCCTTGGAATACATCCAACACTGTATTTGCTAATGTGCTTCGTAAATATTTCTGTGCTGCTCTAGGCCCCTTATAGATTAATGATGGGGTGGGGGGGGGATGCTAAAACCAGTCTTAATTTGATCAGAAAATAAATGAAGCAGGATCCAGGTGTAATCTGCACAATCGTAACAGTTTCATCTGCAGTTTAGCCTTTAAAAATACTTCTAGAGCCACCAACGTGAAGGCAAGTTATTTCTTTTTGACTTGTCTTAATTTTGTGCCTGGAGGAGCAAGAGTTATCCTTGAGCTCACTGCAAAGCTATTCTACACTCGCACCATCTCCTCCTGTTCACTGCCCCTGCCCCCTTCACCTCCCGCTTAGATAAGAACTAGTGACAACCATTGCCAGTGTGGCAACAGGCGCAGATTGGCCCTGTGAGCACCAGTGAGTTCCCTCAAGATGTACAGCATGGGTCTGGAATTCAGTTGGGGCTTAGTTTCAGATAAATCTCAGGCATTCAACACCAATATGCTGCCCAACATGCTTGGCATAGAAAACAAAATTCTCTCAAACTCATTCACAGGTTCTGAATCGCACCGATATGTACAACATCCATTAGCTGGCTGTAGATGTTTTAGTTTCCATAAATGGTCCACCCAAAACTTGGGCCAATTTTTGTCTTTCATTTGTCGCTTGACCTGCTATATACTTTTAGAATGACCTGCTTTCGTTTTAGTTTTACAAAATATTTTTATCTTTGGGTTCTTTTATGCTTAATCTACTAATATGAAAAATTTAGATACATATTTCAGAAAATTTAACATATACTTAGATCCATTTTGAATGTTGATAAAGTGTTCTAAAAGTTATAGAATATTTTATCCTCTCCGTGCCCATTACTTCATTGCAAAATAGAATGGGGCCCAATTTTCACCCTTTCTGGGGTGTGAATGGAGTAATAGAAATCAGAGCACAGAGCTTGCCATGAGAGGCATGAAGTAATCCAAAAATGTCAGCGTGGTTTTAGGAGCGGGATATCTTGCCTGGTACATTTGAGATTTGCTTTGAGGTGACAGAGTGCTTGTTGATAGTTTGCTGGTTAAGCCACTCAGTGCAATCTTTTAAAGGTATCTCTGGAAGCCAATCAGAAACAAGGAAGTTAAACTATAGGCAAGTTCTCCTGCCTCACCAAAATGACTTTGTGATGCTCTGCAGTCATTTTGGATTGCTGCTGCTGGACAGCAGCCAGATTGGGATCCACTGGATTCCTGGTGGTTTTTGATTAGTGAACTGCTTAAAAAATGCAAGGAGCTCAGCAGCAATGAAGCTTGACTGCCAGCTACCTCTTGCCTGGCAGAATTGGACTCATGAGGCTGCATTTCATGGTGTGGGGAGACGGGGACAATGGGGGCTGTGGATTGCTTGGTCCTCAGTGGACAGGAAATCCCACTCTCAGCCAATCTGATTAGCCAGCAGTTCTGGCAGTAGTGGGTGCAGCTAGGACTTCAAGGAGAGCAGGAAAAAGACCGATGGCTGCCAGAAACGAGTGAATCCCAGGCTGTTGGGGTGGGAGAAATCAGAAAGCCCTCTGTCGTAGGGTTAAAACCATTCTTTCTGAATAAGAAAGGGGAACACCAGCACTGAGCCAATAGTCACTGCGTTGGGATGGGAGACTGCCGTTGGATGCCGACTTTTAGTGACCATATTTCCAATCTCTACTTATTGGGGAGAAAAGGATATGGGGGAAGGGGGGGTGGATTTTGAAGGGCAGGGCAGCGAGGCAGAATTACATCCTGGTAGAGAGGTGCTTTGATACACGTGACATACCGTGAATCGTGTCCTCCTGAACAACTGCCTTCCTGCCTTTTTTCAACTTTGCCTCAAAAAGTGGCCACCAATCCCCCATTTATACCATTGTTCCTCTGGGAAAATCGGTTCCGACTAATGAAGCTTAGAGTTACAATAGGAACCAATTGTGTCGTAAGTCTGAGGCCTGCCTGTACTTGTGCCCTGTGGATGAGAGTCCCTTCCACACAATCAGAATGATAGGTGAGGCTCTTTAACCTACATTGTAGCCCACTTCTGGAAGCTTACAGAATTTAAACTTTATCTTAGTCTTTATATACACAATAGGAACACTATAGTATAAATAATGACATTATTGATATTAATTTATGTTTCCGGCCAATAATTATCAACTATTTCCTGCTATTGCATGTGGTTTTCCAGCATATTCCATGTACTTTAATATTCTCTGTAGAACATAAGCCCTATGAGAAAAGATGATTTGACTCATACAATCATAGAAACTTACAGCACCAAAGGAAACTATTTAACCCATCATGCACCTATTGGCTGTTTGAAACAGCAATCATGCTGAGTTTCACACCCACTTTTGATCTGAAACCTTTTACGTTCTTCTCAAATGCCCATCCAACTCCCGTTCTAACATACTGTCAACACCCACCTTTTTTTTCAGGCATGGCATTCCACATAATGTAAGAAGTCTCACAACATCAAGTTAAAGTCCAACAGGTTTATTTGGTAGCAAAATCCACTAGCTTTCAGAGCGCTTCCCCTCCTTCAGGTGAGTGAAGGGGCAGCGCTCCAAAAGCTAGTGGATTTTGCTACCAAGTAAACCTGTTGGACGTTAACCTGGTGTTGTGTGACTTCTTACTGTGTTTACCCCAGTCCAACGCCAGCATCTCCACATCATTCCACATACTGACAGCTCTTTGAATGAAAACAACTCTCGTCTCCTTCCTAGATCTCTTGATAATGATTTAAAATGTATGACCTCTGGTTATTGGCTCAGTCACAGAATGGGAGCATCATAGGATGATTACAGCATGGAAAGTGGCCTTTCTGTTTAAGGTTACAACAGCTCTCTGGAGCAGTTCAGCTAGTCCCTCTTCCTAGGGCTTTCCTAATAATCCTGCAACTTAAATCAACCCCCATCCTTTCAAACACTTTAACACAGTGATGGGCAGGTTGAATTGATGAGTTGGTGCATTTGTTGCTCTCCTTTGCATTAGTGAGCTGCGCAGTTGAGATTGGGCATGCTCACAAATTATGACTCCATGAATAAGATTGGATACACTTAAAATAGAGCCCAGTATTACAAAGTAAGTCATAAAAATGCTGAATTCCTATTATGGAATTACAAACTTCAAATGGTAAAAGCAAAATTTACACTTTGGACACAGAGGGAGCGCACAACTCTCACAGTCAATGTTGTGTGCAAGGTCAATATTGGGTGCAATCAGCATGCACCTCACTTTACTTGCCCTTGTTTTACACGTTTATCACTTCAGTCATACTAATAGGAAAAAATATATGTAAATTGTAACCAGCAGAACGTGGCAACTCTGTGCATGGGCTGCACTCAAACCAGTGTTGGCTTATCATTGCTTTAGCAGCATCCATTTCCTTGGTAAAGTCAGATACAAAGTCATAGTGAAAGAGTAGCTGAGATACTGCATGAGTTAAAAGTTGATAATGGAGAGGCTGGCTGCCTCCGTTAATAAGTCACTGGGCTAGAGAGGATGCATCTGAGGATGCTGAAGGAAGTAATAATGGAAATTTCAGAGGTATTGGGTACAATTTTCCAATTCTCTTTAGTTATGGGGATCATTCTTCTTCAACAGAATCTGTAAGGATAAGCTCAGCAACCCAGAGAACAGTCAGTTTAACCTGAAAGTGGAGAAAGCTTTTAGAATGGGTGGCACTTTGGTTAACAGTGCTGCCTCAGAGCGTCATGGTCTCAGGTTCAATTCCGTTCTTGAATGACTGTCTATGTGGAGTTTGCACGTTCTCCCTGTGCCTGCATGGTTTTTCTCCGGGTGCTCTGGTTTCCTCCCAAACTCCAAAGATGTTCAGGTTAGGTGGATTGGCCATGGTAAATTACCCCTCAGTGTCAGGTTATTAGCAAGATAATACATAGGATTACGGGTATAGAGCCTGGCTGGGATTGTAGTTGGTGCAGGCTTGATGGGCCAAATGGCCTCCTTCTGCACTATAAGGATCCTAAGGGCAGCAGAGTTTTTTAAATAATCTGGGACAAAGTTAACACTCACTTGAGTAAGACTGGATAAATGCAATCTTTTTTACCTAATAGAAAAGCAAAAACTGCAGCTGCTGTAAATCTGAAACAAAGCAGCAAACCCTGAAATATCTGACAGAGTTGACAGTATCTGTGGAGAGAAGAAGAAAGGCCAAATTCAGGTGAAAACTCTCAGAGCTGAAATGTTGGGCTAGATTGTCATCTGAGGTGGGGCTCAACCACCTTGGGGTGGGGGGAGTGCCCGAATAGTGAAACTTTTGCCCCAGGTGCAGGATAGAGTCAGACACACTATGGCCAGATGCAAATTGGAGGTGGTCACAGGAGCTGCCAAGGCAGGCTAGGTAAAATCTCCCACCCCACTTCCCCACAGTTCATCCTGATTGTGTTGTTAAATATTAGGTTCTCCAGCCCTCACCTTCTCACCTCCAACCAGGCTCCATCAATGTCAACCCACGCCTCATCCACCCCCAATCGCTGTTCATATCTCAATTCCAGCCTGTGCCTTTGTACCACCCACAATAGCCCCTTATAACATTCATGCCAAGCAATGCCTCATTTATTATAGCCCTTATGCCAATTTTCTGCCAACTCATGACTTAATATTCATCCACATTGCATTTTGTAACCCCAGTGTCAACTAACTGCCAACTCATGATGACCTACCCACCTCTAACCTTACAGGCTTCATGCCAACTCATCCAATATCCATCATGGGCAGACCTCAGGAGCCATCCTTAGATGAAGAAAGTTCTTAATGTCTGTTTCAGATGTCATCGTGTTTTTAAAAAACACTCATTAACAAAAGCACGTTTAATACTTCAAAAATCCCTTTGTTAAGAAAAAACAAACATTTATATTTATAATTGTGCATCAAAAACAGCTAATGCTTTAATAACCACTTTAAGCTGTCAATCAAACTGTTAACCACAACCCCCATAACTTCTCTACATGAAAGATGTGGAAGCTGCTGAGCAATGATAATACTATGAAGATATCCCTTATTGTTATGCTAATAAACATCTATTGAAACTGCTAGGACAGATTTTTTTCATTGCTACAGACAATGACAGGCAGTTTTTTTTGCAAATTTAAAGGGCAGTTCTACAGACATTTACATGTCAAACATAGCATCGTGGAATGCACACTGCAGGTTGAGACCTTTCCTAGAATGAAAAGAGGGTCTGATTGTCCTGTGCATTGTGTTTAAACAGCCAGGTTTATCTGCAGTTTGCACCTGTGTGCTCCATACCATGGCCCTTTTGTGATTAAAAATGAGGTCTGTCAGAAATGGGGATGGGACTTCTGGATCTGGACCCTGTCCATCACTTTGAAACCTTCCCGAATCTACCAAAACCCATAAAAATCCAACTCTCTGCCTGACGTGCTGAATGTCTCCTGCACTTTCTGCTTTTATTTCCTTTTAAGTAATTTGAGGTTTTTTTTGAGGTATTAGAGAGATGGATGAGGGTAATGCAGTTGATGTGGTCCAATAGACTTCCAAAATTTCTTTGACAAAATGCCACAACCATGTCCAACACAGCTTCCTTCCTCTTTGGGCTGGAGACATATTGATCAAGGAAGTTTTCCTCTGCACATTACCAGAAAAGTCTCTCCTTACATACCCTTAGTGCTTTGCTTTTCCTTGTCTGCATTAGGGTAACTGAAGTCTCCTAATGTTGCTACTTGTCTTTAAAATTTGACAAGACATCTGCTGATGCTCTAATTGGAATTCTTTATGAAAACAAAAATTTTGAGAAAAGTAACAGCTTTGACTCTGCTTCCTAACTCCAGACCATGAATTCAATTAATAAATCTGGAATGTAAAGCTTATCTCGATAATAATGACCATGAAACTATGACTGATTATTCTAAAAACCCAGATAAAAGCAAAATACTTTGGATATTGGAATCTGAAACGAAAACAGAAAATGCTGGAAAATCTCAGCAGGTCTGACAGCAATCCGTGGAAAGAGAATAGAGCCAACACTTTGCATCTGGATGACCTTTCGTCAGAACTGAGAGTAAAGAGAATCGGTGGAGATTTATACTATAAGGGTGGGGGGTGGAATGGGACAATGGGAATGTAAATAAGGATTTGCGTGCAGCATGGTGGCACGAGGGTTAGCACTGCTGCCTCACAGTGCTACTGTCTGCATCGGTTTCCTCCAGGTGCTCCAGTTGCCTCCCACAGTCAGAAAGAAATTTCTGCTTAGGTGCATTGGGCATGCTAAATTCTCCCTCGGTGTACCTGAACAGGCGTTGACTTGTGGCGATTAGGGGATTTTCACAGTAAATATAAATCTACTTGTGACTAATAAATAAACTTTAGGATACAGAAAGCTGAGGAAGGTGCTAAACATGTCCATTAAGTTATCAACCCAGCCTCGGACCTGTTGTTATCACCACAGTGCCCATCAGGAAGAAAGGTTCACTGGTCTGGTTCACTAATGTCCTTTCAGGAAAAAACTCTGTCATCTATACCTGTTCTAGCCTACATGTGACTCCAGACCCACAGCAATGCGATTGACTCTTAACTGTCCTCTGAAATGGCCTGGCAAGTTCATGAGGCAATTAAGGATGGGCAACAAATGTTGGTCCTGCCTGGGACACCCACATCCCATGAAAGAATAAAGAAAAAGATTGCTCACCGACTTTGTTAGTTAAACTACAGACAGTGACATCTGTGCAACTTGATAATTCCTTTGTTATTTTTGTTATTTTCCTCTGTCTGGTTCCTGTAATTGTTGGGGTATTTCTGATTTTGCTGCTGTTGATACCTCACTGATCTCATCGCAACTCCTTTTTGTGCTTTGCTGGTTCTCTTCTCCCTGCCAAATCAGTTTAAAGCCTCCCTTCCGAACGGTTCCAGTTAACTTTTGCAGCAGAAATGTTGGTATTGGCTCTGTTCAGATGCAGCCTACCTACTCAGGCCCTTATCCAGAACCAGTCAATGAGATTCATGAGAATCTGCTCTTAACTTGCAGATTAGTTCTGACTATTGCACAGTTATTATAGAGGCTTTGCCATTTGCTTCAGCTGCTTAGTTCCAGATATGTGGTATTAGAATGGTGGAAGGCAAATTATTTTTCTCAGCAGGTATCTTCATTCTATCATCACCTGATTGTGTTGATTCCTTACAGCTTTATTGTTATTACAATGTTGGATAATATGTTGCAGTGTCAAATAATATGCTTCTATAGAACCATTGAATTGCTCCTTGCAAATTATGGTATTTTTGCCTGACTACATTCTAGTTGGGAATTGATGCTTCTCAGACTTTGTTCTCAAAACGTGCACTATAAGCATTCATAAGAAAGAGAGAGAATCCTCAGACAGAATCTTACATTTTCCACTGGTGAGTTTGTAGACAAGGGATGTCTCAGTATTTCTCGGATGGGTTTTCCACTGGGCTGCTGCCTGTCAAACCTCTCTGCAATTTTATGCTGGGATGGACGAGGCCTAGGCCAATCTGCCCACTCTAGCCCCAATCAAGGGCCTTAAGTACCAATTAATGACCACTTAAGGGCTGTTTCCCACCAAGCTTCAATTTTCAGCTAGCAAGGGAGGTGAGAAGTAAGAGAAGCCCATAAATTAACCCATAAATTAATGTCTTGAGCAGGAAAGGGGATGTGGGGAGGCTCTTAGAAGCTGCTTAAGATTGGGTGAGCCCTGACTGGCCTCTGGATGTCCTCCTCCCCCTCCCCTCCCCACTGACTTCTCCATCAGCACTCTGAACCCTCTCTGCCCATCCCGTCGGGATTCACCTCCACCCCTAAAACTGCATCACCTTCCATACCCAGCTCTAGTCTTTCTTCCACATTAGTAACAAGTAAAGATGGCATTCAGTAGAGTATACTGTGTCAACACCACATTATTATAATTACTGATCTTCCTTGAGGATTTTCCTATAACTACAAAGCTAAAAAAAATGTTTTATAAGAGCTTCCATCTCACTTAAGAGGCATTGAGCCAATCTATTTCCAAGAACCTGCTCTGAAAACTCTGCTTGTATTGTGATAGCTGTGATAAATTTCATGACAGCAAGTGAGATAATCCACAGCATTCTAAAACAATCAGCAATATTTGTAAATAAAACAACCTACAGCATTCGATTGATACAAGTGTAGGTAATGTCATCATTCTTGATCACCTAGTTGTCTTTATACTGAGGACAGGTAAACAGGCACTCTTAGTTTATCACATTTATCTTAGTGTTTTGGGGTGTAAATGTTTTATAGACTGTACACAATCAAAGTAAATACACATGTTGATTTAACATGAAGTACATGGTTTGTAATATACCTATAATGTGACACGTAACAGGGAATCCTTCTGCATCCCACCCCCTATGATGGTTATCTCCCAGTAGTTTCACACTTATGAACACCACCCTTCAACATTCATGCGCAATGTGAAGGCTTTTCACAGTACTATAAACCATCAGTTCTCATTATCTCTGTTTTTCATACAAGTTTGCCCCCAAACCCCAAGGACAGTGTGTGTTAATAAGAAAAGCTGATTCATTATATTGAAATAATTTGCAGACCTCCTCCTGAGCCACACACACTGAATTCGACACTCAGAAGCTTCATATCTGGTAACTGGCTCCTCAGGATATTTGCTTGATTATCTAAAGAGTGCTTCAAGGATTTAAATTATGCTGTCAATGAGGGCATACAATTACTTCATCACTAAACTCAATTTGCAAAGTCTCCACTCAGCTATTCCTTTGAATGTTTATTCTTTGAATTGCTGAATGAAAGTGCATAAAAGGTGTTGAAGCTAACCAGTCAAGGCTGTGAATGTGTTGTGTTGCTTGATTTACAGAGGCTTATAATGAAGATGGACACCTGGCATACATTATCCCATTTCCCTCAATTTTAACATGTTATAGAAGCACTGTGCAATCACAGGGGACATCAAGGAGTCCGTCTTGCATTTTTAATTTTGACACTGTTTTGGCAATATAAAAGACACACAGACCAAAAGATGACAACATTTTGTTTTGTTTCCATGTGAGTGGTGCATATGGTCAGTGCATTTGCTTTTATCTCAACACCATCATGATGATATTATTCAATGTTTGTGTCTGTACAAGTACTCGGTTCAAGTGGTGGCTGTGAGATGTATGATTTGTCTGTCATTTAGATTACTGGCTTTCCTAAATTCCCTGAAGATAGCAAACATCATGAGTATTGTCATTACATGCAATATTATCCCCTTGCACACAATCGGAATTTGTGCATATATTTTTGCAAGGCTATGCCCCATTTATTTTTGAAAGTATTTTTTTTTCAATTTTTAATTGAATTAAAATTTTGTGATTTGTCTCAAACAGAGCAAGCTGCTTAAAAGTGCAAGCACAGTAAAAAGTCTGACAACACCAGGTTTTAGTCCAACCTATTTATTTGATAATATACTCACAAGCTTTCGAGGGGACTGCCTCTTCGTCAGGTGAATGGAGAGTTCTCCTGGTGTTGTCAGACTTTTTACTGTGTTTACGCCAGTCCAACACCGGCATACCCACATCATAAAAGTGCAAGACCATATTACAAAGTAAAGGCCAGAATCCAACAAATCACCTGCAGGGGGTGAGAAGAGAGAGACATTTCCAATAATCCAGGCACCCATTGAAACTCATAGGTCTAATGAAGATACATTAAAAATGCAAAGTACTGGATATTAAAACAATGGCTGTCACAGACATACACACACCCAAGATCTCAATTTCAAGCCAAGGTTTCCTTAAAGTTGATTAAGACTTGATTACATGTAAAGACTCGCATTCCAACCATTATTTTGTAAATTGAGTTTGTGTCTTTATATGCCCTGTTTGTGAACAGATCTCCCACTCACCTGATGAAGGAGCAACACTCCAAAAGCTAGTGGCTTGTGCTACCAAATAAACCTATTGGACTTTAACCTGGTGTTGTGAGCCTTCTTACTTTGAAAAACTGACAGCTTCTGACTGACTGACTGGCGGCTCTCAGCAGTGGGACTCTTGTCTTCAGGGCCCTTCATCCTGGGGATGGAAACCGGTGCCTGAAGTGTCTGAGCACTAAATTCTGCTGACCTTCCTGAAAAGATGCACTAAGGGGTCTCATTGCCTCTCCAGTCAGCGGGTGAAACCCTTGTCGCCTCCATTTAATAAAATCAAAGAATCCCTAGAGTACAGAGGGAGGCCATTCTGCCCATTGAGTCTGCACTGGCTCTTACCCAGATTTACCCCATAACCCCACGCATTGACCCCATTAATCCCCCTAACCTATATATCATGTGACACTAACGGGCAAGTCAACCTAACCTGTACATCTTTTGGATTGTGGGAGGAAACCTCAGCATTCAGAAGCCCACACAGACATGGGAAGAACGTGAAAACTGCACACAGATAATCACTCGAGGCCGGAACCGAACTCGGGCTCCTGGCACTAACCACTGAGCCATGTGGGTTTGTGGAAATTTGTGTGTCATCTTGCATGTGTCTTGTGCATATATGTGGGAATGTTGTGTGCCATTTTGCAAAGTATTTCATATGTTCTCTATTTAATCAATGGAGAATGCAAAGAATTGATTGTTTTCCCCTTCCTAATTACAGTCAGCTGGTATGACCACAGCTTTAGAATTTCTAACAATGATAACTTTGTTGTCTAAGTTTCTGTCCTTGAAATGTAATAATGTTGAAAGTTTACATTCTTGTGGATCTATAACTAGTTTTTTAATAGCTGCTTGACATCAAATTAAGATTTTGGTCCCAGTTTTGGCTGGAAACAAAGGGATTATTGATTAGCATGTGATCAAGCCACTCAGCTGATAAATCCCACTAGTAAATCATGGAGGGGGGGCGGAAACAGAAGAAAATGCAAAGAACAACCAAGAGGTTTGCCACGTTAATTTTTCTTTTATCCATCAGATTCAAAGTAACTTTGGGGTTGCATTAATATTACACAAGTGGATTAATTCAGAAACACCATTTGTTTTGTATTTTTTGTCAAAAGTGTGAACTTTAGATCTGATGATTGAGGCTAAAATTTATTGACCACAATTCTTTGCAAAGTTGGTAGAGATTGGTAAAGTCGGTCAAAGTACTGTTTATCCCTGTTTGCTGCTGCCTGAAGCGTTGTTAGTGATTAACAATAGTCATAGATAAATTAACACTTGCAGAAAATGCACAACTTTTTCACACATTTGAGCTCATTATTAATGAATTCTTCTTGCATTTTTCATCTGAGCAGTAAAATTGAATCATTGAATAATAGAATCGTGCAACATGGAAGACCACTCAGCCCATCTTTTTTCTGTGATAACTCTTTGAAAAAGTTATACAGTTAGTCTCAGTTGTCTGATCTTTCCTCATAGTTCTGCAATGTTTTCCTTTTTAAAGCAGCATCTACTTTTGATTTGAATCATCTTCCAGCACCCTCCATGCGCCCCCCCCCACCCCAAAAAATCATAAGAATTTGCTAAGGCATGGTGTGGTGGCACAGTGGTCAGCACTGCTGCCTCATGGCACCGGGGTTCAATTCTGGCCTTGGGCAACTGTCAGTGCGGAGGTTGCATGTTCCCATCAAATTTCCTCTGGGTGCTCCAGTTTCCTCCCACACTCCAAAGATGTGCGGGTTAGGTTGATTGGCCAAGCTAAATATCTAGGGTTAGGGGGTTTGTTATTCATGCAGGCTCAATATGCCGAATGGCGTCTCCTGCATTGTAGGGATTTTATGATTTTTTTTTTAAAAATCCCCTTCCTCTCCCCAACTGGCTCTTTTGTCAAATTATCTTTCTGGTTACCAACCCTTTTTCTGGTGAAAACCATTCTTCCTATTCAAAATCGTCCTAATTGTGGAAGTCCCTATGAAACTCACCCTTAAATTTCTTTGCTTCAAGGGAAACAATTTGGATTTTTTCATCTTTCCGCATGAGTGCCTCAACTGTGTTACCGTTTCAATAAATTTCCTCTGCACCGTCTGCAAGGTCTTGACAGCCTTTCTAAAGTCAAAAGTTCGTACCTTATTTAAGGTCAGACCAGGGTTATGGGGCTTAAGAAAAGCACAGATTTGGATGTTTCATTACACTAGTGACAGAGTGAATAGCACGCAATAGCAATTTTTTTCATCGGAGTATCAGGTGTCATTGGTAGGCACAGTAAATTCCAAGATTTAAATCTGGTGATGATGGAGGGATGGTAATATCTGTTCAGTTAAATACAGTGGGATCCCTGACACATATAGTGGACATTGGTGCTGTTGTGTGTTTTGGCAGTTGAAGTTTCTGTGCATGAGACGCTAGCAAAGCAAACTTGATAAGTTGCTACATACTTGTCAATTGTACATATTCCAACCAAAATTGCCAAACTGGATATTGAGACTGCTGGAAGTGTTGCTTGTTTTATTTATTAGTCACAAGTAAGGCTTACATTAGCACTGCAATGAAGTTACTGTGAAATTCCCCTAGTTGCCACAGTTCAGGTCAATGCACCTAATCAGCATGTCTTTCAGAATGTGGGAGGAAACCAGAGCACCCGGAGGAAACCCAGCCAGACACGCGGAGAACATACAAACTCCACACACAGTAACCCAAGCTGGGAATCGAACCTGGGACCCTGGTGCTGTGAAGCAGCAGTGCTAACTGCTGTGCTACTGTGCCATCCCCATGTCATTGATCAACAGACTTCTCTGTCCTGGATGGTATCAAACTTTGAGTGTTGTGGCCTCAATCATTCATGAATGTATCCTATCATAACTCCTAGTTTGACTCTTGTCAAAGAGTCTTTGACACTTGAAGAGCTTTTAAGAGACCACAATCAAATCAGCCAAATTCTTATGGAGTAGCAGGCCAGATTTGAAGGGTTGAATGCCTACTCCAGTTGCTATGTCTTGTGCTCCCAGTCCTTCTATTCCTGAAAATGAGCCAGCAAGGTGCATTTGTTAGGTTTCATTAAGATTCTAGGTTAGTGGTGACTCCCAAGATGTTACTAGATGTAGATGCAATGATGATAATGCGATTAAAAAATTTTGGGAAGTAGTTGATCCCTTTCTTGCTGGGCTGGTCAATATAGATGGGATTTTACAATCTTGCCCCGATTCTGGGACAGGTGAAGTGGTAAAATTCCGGTCTTTATGTATGACATGCTGCCCATTACTTGTCCATTATAGTTGTGAATGTAATGACACATGTTGAATGTTGTGCTGCAACTATATTACCAGTGATGTCCTTCATTGAGGTTGCTGTGAAATCATTGCTTTAAGAGTTTGCACTTATTGACACTTACCTGAGGCTACTTGGTTGCACAGAGCTGCCTCTGGCATACAGTTAATTGGTTTCTCTGTTATTCCACACATTCAACAACTGCAGGGCATACCCTCATGGTGCTCCCTGGTTTGTATCAGATCGGAATTGGAAGCATTTATGTTTTCAGAATCCTTCATTATGTTGAGTTGAAGTTGGCTATGAGTATGTTTAGCCTTTGAGAGCAGGAGGGAAAAGATTTATATTGTTTATGCATCCTGTATAGGAAAGGTATCCATTGTGGGCCAACCATAGGAAACATTCTGAGATGAAATAAAGGAACAAGGCAAAACTGAACTACCTTATTCTCTCATCTGTACACGAGAAGAGTTGCTTCTATTTTTAAAAATAAGCTGTGATATTTATTCTACAAGCCCTGTGTTTGTGCAGTCGATTTTTAAAAGGACACACAACAGCTTGGATTGAATCAGAAGTTGAGTTTATTCACACATTGGGGCACGCACGTATACATACATACACGTATACAAAAGAGGATTAAAAAGTGAGCTTTTATAATTCTGAATAAGATGGATATAGAACTGGCTTAGTCATAGAATACAGAGAGTTGTAGTGGAAGGGTGTTTTTCTAACTGGAGATCTGTGACCAATGTGTTCCACAGGAATCTGTGCTGGGACCTCTGTTTGTAGTATATATGTGATTTTGGAGGAGAATGTAAGTGGTCTAATTAATAATTTTGTGGATGATACAATGATTGAGGGAACTGCGGATAGTGAGGAGGATTGCCAGAGGATACAGCAGGATGTAGATTGGCTGGAGATTTGGGCAGAGAAATGTCAAATGGAATTTAATCCAGACAAATACAAGATGAAGATTTTGGAAGGTCTAATGCAGGGGGACATATGCAGTAAATGGCAGAATCCTTAGAAATACTAACATACAGAAGGATCTAGGAGTACAGGTCAATAGTACCCTGAAAGAGGCAACACAAGTGGATAAGGAGGTCAAGAAGGTATAAGATGTACTTGCCTTCATCATTGGGGCATAAAGTATAAAATTTGTCAAGTCTTGTTCCAGCTATATAGCACTTTAGTTAGGCCACATTTGGAATATTGCGTACAGTTCTGGTGGCCACACCATCAAAAGGATATGGAGGCTTTGGAGAAGGTTTACTTGTCTGGTTTGGAAGGTATTAGCTATGACAGGAGATTAGACAAACTTTGTTTTTCACCTTGGAGGCTGAGGAAAGACCTAATAGCAGTTTACAAGATTGTGAGAGGCATAGATAGTTGGAGTCTTTTTCCCAGGTTAGAAATGTCAATTACTAAGAGACATAGGTTTAAAGTAAAAGGGGGAAAGTTTAAAGGGGATGTAAGAGGCAAACCTTTTACACAGAGGGTGGTAAGTGCCTGGAATGTGTTGCCAGAGGAGTTGGTGGAAGCAGATACAATAGTAATGTTTAAGAGGCACTTTACATACATGAATAGAGGGATATGGACCACTTAGAGATAAAAGGTCTTTTTTAGAAAGGTATCATGTAATGGCACAGGCTTGGTGGGCCAAAGGCCCTGTTCCTGCGCTGTACTGTTCTTTGTACTTTGAATAACTTAATGTAAAAAAGAACAGAAATGGAAATTGTTTCATGTGCTTGCCAGAGTTCAGAAAGTCCAACTCCAGAGGGAGTTCCCTCACTGATGTTCCATTTCAGGTGGGTTCCTGGCTGAAGTACAGAATTCCTTCAAAGATGGTAGTGAGATGAGGTTTGTATTCAGAGACTTGGTCTACTAGGCAGGCGATGACTTCCAGAGAGAGGTGCTTTGAAAATGCTCAGTCTGGTAGCAGGCAGTATGGAGTCCTACTTTTTGATGCCTATAGGTTGGAGTTAAACCAATGGATTGCACTGCTGCTGAGCTCTCAACTCCATACAGAGATTTTAAAATGATCACTCGAGTTGTGTGACCTTCTTTCTCCACAGCGGTGTTATAAAGGATGTTTATCTGGTGTCTCGATTAGGCTTTTATTTTATGACTGATTTCAGTCATTGGTCCCTGAAAGAGGCCATTATCCATTTTGATGATCGTGTTCCAGGTAGCTGTTATCTTGGTGAATGCCTGCATGCTGATAAAGGAGCAAGCTTGTAAAGATGCAAATGATGTCTAATTTCGTTCAATAGTTCCTTTTCAAAATGGACCATGGCAGTTACCGATGTGGGATTCCATGGGCAATATGCCAGGGCATGTCTCCAGTGAAATCCGTATAACTTCTTAGTAGTAACCTTACAGTTTCAGACATAAGGTGACTTGCCGCAGCTGTATTCTGGTTCAGCAAAGTTCATTTTTAAGTGAGCAAAAAAGAATAAAGTTTAACTTACATAGCCCCTGATTTATCCCATGTCTTATTGACATGTCACTATTATAGATGTTACACTATGTAAATATAATTTGCGATATAAAATAACTCATTTACGAAAACACATTCATTTGAGTCCCGTCAAATAGTTAATCTATTATAAAAATCAAACATTGATATTCATAGCCCCACATCAAATACAACTAATGCCCCTTTGAACTGTAAATCAAACTGTGAGCATTCAGCTCCTCCCTGATGAAGAGGGGCTGTGGAAAACAACAGTTCAGTAATAGTAATGCTGTGATAGCACTTTGGGTTATACCAACAGTTATTGAAATTGCTAGAACATATTTTTTCAACTCTCAAGCTGATTTTTTTAGCAATTTTCAAAGGCTCAGCCATTTAAACAACTCGGTTGCTTGACAGCTATACAGATCTTATTTATCCTTCATGAGAATTTATGACTTTATATAAAGGTTAATAAGTCCCACATTGCATGATAAGTCTCTTACTGCAGTGAAAATGGGGTCTTTTGAACTCTGTACCTAGTTCAGATGACCCTGTTGAGGTCAGGTTTGATGTGGAGATGCCGGCGTTGGACTGGGGTAAACACAGTAAGAAGTCTCAACACCAGGTTAAAGTCAGGTACTACCAAATAAACCTGTTGGACTTCAACCTGGTGTTGTGAGACTTCTTACCGGGGTCAAATTTCCCATAGGTGGGATGTCACAGAGTCTCCGCGATGCTGTGAAAATCCAGACCACAATCCTACTGTCATGTGCAAAAAGAAATGACCCCCAGTAAAGAACTGGCTTATTATCAGCTTCCATTAGAAAGCAGACCAACCAAACTTTGAATCTAACTTAGCTATGTACCAGCCAACCCTTCATATCTGTCAGCATTGTAGCCTGGTGCACTTCTGTGCCTGGATTATGTATACCTCCATTACTTCAGTTTTAAAAGTGGCTGGTAATCTATTGAAAGTTAGTAACACACTAACTAGCTTTGATTTTCACTTGTCGTTCTAATTAGTATATGAGCACTATTAGTGTGTGTGGCTATATTCATGCAACTCATAGTAATTCTGGCTAGTGGCATAAATCTCAAGCTGTGCTCCCATCCAGTCCTCATTGCTTTAGAGATGTCCCTTAGAGTGATGTTACCTTGTGCATATGTTATTAGTTGCTCATGGTTTGAAGGGTGGAGGGTCCACCATGAGTTCCATGCTGTCCCCTTTAATGAAGAACAAGTTGGTCTGGAGTTATACTGCCCCATCCCCACCACACACGCATATATAAAATACAGCGGAATGATGGTGCGTCAGAAATTCACTAGTCTCCATATTCCAGGAGGCAAGCAGGCACAGAAATTAGACACCCACATACTATTTTGAAATGAGCAATTAACAAGTTATTGAGCTTGTGAAAGACCCAATTGTAGGTAATTTTCGTTGTCCACTCCATTTTTTTTTCAGGCATTGGTTGGCCATAAAACAGACGATGCTTGATACACCATGCCGAGACAGCAGGGGCTAGGGAGCGAGCGGATCACTCACTTTCCGTTCCGTCTCCCTCACCCAGCTGAAAACCAGAAAATCCAGCCTGTTTTGTTTACCAGTAAACACAGTAGGAATGAAAACACTTAGCTCTTGGAAATTCTTCCCTGCAGTCCAATATTTGTCTCGCCTATTACTCACAATGCAGCTTCATGCCAGTTATTTTCAATTCTAATAATTTGTTTACTGCATTCTTTTTAACATTCCTCCGTATCAGTACTCTGTATATCTTTTACAAATGTTGTTTTCCAGCATGTATATTCCCTAGTTTGCACTGATGTCCATACCTCTTTCTGATCAAGCAACTTCTTTCTCACCCCCTCCACCCAACCTCCCCTCCCCATAACCCATAAGGCTATTCTAATGGTTGTCACCAATCCTGAAGTTGACAGCCTCTTTTAAAAATTTGGGAATCATCCTCAATTGTGTTTATGATGTCCCATGAGGGTCACCAGGATGTGCTGTAGCTAATGTATGAAACATGACTTTCATTGCTCTGTAGAAGGTTATTTAGATCCGAAACAACATTTAACTGTTTCTCTCTCCATAAATACTGCCAGATCTGCTGAGTTTATCCAGCATTTTTCAGGTTTTGGTTCATTGCTAGTGTCTATTTTCCCCCAGAATTCATAGTTCTTGAGTCTGGAAGGGGAAAAAAAAGCAGCCATTTTAATCCTTTTGGAAAAACAGAAGTGCTTGTTGGTTCCGTTATGTCATCTCATTCTTTTCAACTTAGAAGTAGCTAAACACTGTAAGAAGCAATACAACTAAAAAGTATTTAAGGCATGGATTCATCCTCTGTTCAAAGGAAAACAGTTTGTTCAAATTGGACAGCATTGTGGTGAATACGGCAGGAAAATAGATTCCCAATTGGCCCCTGACCAGGGCTGAGAACACCAGTATTAGTTGGGAAGGTCCACATTCAGTCACAGGCAGATTTTCCTTCTTTCTGCTCATGTTACTCTCGCTTCTTGTGCCGGAATGTAGGTTTAAGTAATCTGTGGTAATAACCCCGAAAGTGTTCCTCCCCCTGCCCTTTGAGGGGGAGGGTGTCATTCTATCCAACTGGTCTTCCCCCAACACTTAACCTGATTAAAAGCCTTTAAAGGAACATCAATTTTGATCTTCAGGTTGCCTTTCCTCATGTAAAGTACCTTACCAGATCTGGAGTGATGAGATTCCCTTCGTTTTGAATTGGCATGGACCTTGATGGAGCATGCCTGGAATATTTAGTGAGCTTTTTAAAGTTTATTTATTAGCGTCACAAGCAGACTTACATTAGCGCTACAATGGAGTTACTGTGAAAATCCCCTAGTCGCCACACTCAGTGCACCTGAACAAACACTGGAGGGAAAATTTAGCATGGCCAATGCACCTAACCAGCACATCTTTCAGATTGTTTCCTCTGGTTTTCTCCCACATGGGGAGAACATGCAAACTCCACACAGTGATCGAAGCCGGGTCCTTGGCACTGTGGGGCAGCAGTGCTAACCACTATGCCACCATGCTGCCTGGCTCAGGTCTATGGGTCGGTTGAATATGAAGGAATAGATCTTTCTGGTAGTCGAACGTAAAGATGAGAATTTCTACTCTTGCATCCTGCTCTCCTGGTGTTACAGGAGGTGGTGACTCATGACTGCCTTTGATTCACACAAGAGCTTGTGCAACTGTGCCCTTTTCATGAATGGGTGAACCAATCAACTTCTATTGCATTGTCCCTTAGTACTTTATGACACCTTGCTACGTAGGTTTTGTCCTACTCATTGGGTTGGATTTTCCAGCCGCACTCACTCCAAAACCGGAACATCCCACCTGATGTCAACAGATCTTTGCATGCTCTGACTGCCCCTATGGCTGGTGATATGGGAATATTCCCTCCCATTGAGTTTAAGCTTGACACATTAGTTACAGACCATTAGGCTTCAAGTTGCAGCCATAGTTTACTGGAAAAAACATTTAGTTTTAGTTATTACAAATCAAATCAGGGCAAGCAACCGTGCCTCTTTTAAAGGTTGGCGTTCTATTTAATATTGATGAGAAAGATACAGCCATTTGAGAAACGTAATGAGATCATGAGACAGGCAATTATGCTTTTGCATCAATTCAAGTTTATTTTACTGGGGGAATTAGTTTTTGCTTTCTCGGTAAAAAGTAAAGCATTGGGCGGAATCTTCCTCTTGGTGCCCAGCTTGCTGGCTGAGGTGATAAAGCCACACCGCTCTCCAGCTGTACAGTCAGATTTTCTTTCCAGATTTTAGTGCGTTTTGTGCAAAGACAATCTGGGGGTGTGGTTTTCACTGTCGCTATGGCTGGGCGGGGCCTGATCGAGCTGGTACCACAGAGACCGTTTGAGGGAACTTTGAGCTGATCAGAGAGAACCAGCATGAATTTGCAAAGGGTAGATCATATTTAATTTTCTGAGGCAATAATTAACTAGGGCACAGGAGAATGTCTATAGATTAGCTGGTAGTGGACAAAATAGAGATAATGGATAAGTACTCCAAACTTATACTTACAAGTATTTAAATACTGAAAGTCTGGGAATAGTGGTGGCCCAAAGAGATTTAGGGTCTATGTACACGTTATTAAAATGCAGTAATACAAAAATAAATCAAAAGGGATAATGGAATATTAGCTTCTGCAACTTGAGGATTAGAATATAAAAGGGATGGTTTACTATCTTTGCAGTGCTGGACACATTTCAGAACACCACATCTTAAATGAGACTTGGAAAGGGTTCAGAGTAGATTCACCAGCACCCTAAGAATTAGGTTATGAGGCACAATTACATGAATTAGACTTGTATTCCCTATAATATAGATGGTGAAGGGTGATTTGTCTTGAGATTTTCATAATTTTAAAAGGAATTGATAGAGTAGAGATACAAAGGAGAAAAATTTGTTTGTAGTGTTACTTCTAGCTGTGGAATGCAAACTTGGTGCGATTTGTCCATGGTGAATCAACTATCAGTAGCAACTGCACAGGCATCCTTCAATTATATCACTAGAAAACCAAAGGACCAGCAAGAATGCAGCATGGGAAGGAATAAGTGTTATTTAAAAAAGAGTACAGGAGAAATTAATAGGATTGAAGATTTATTAATCCCCTGGAGTTGATGATCTACATCAGAGTGTTGAAAGAGATGTTGATAGATTTCTTGGATTCTTTAGATTTTGGAATACTTCCTGAGATTGGAAGGTAGCAAATGCAATCCCATTATTTAAGAAAGGAGGGAGAGAGAAAATACAGACTCATGCCCCGCCCTGCCCTTCCACCCATCCCATGCTCCCAATGATGAGCTTTACCTTTTCACCCACCCCCATGTCCCTTCATGCCCCTTTGGCATGCTCTGCCCTTTCACACAGCCTCTCATGTCCCTCCAACCACCTTGCTTTGGTGTTTCATGTCCCCATGCCAAGGTTATGATGCTTCATGTCCATTGATCTACTGTACACTTTCTAGAAACAATGAACACTGTAGTGTGTAAGTGGGATGTGTATTAAAAAAAAGCTTTGAGAAAAGGTAATTTATTGACAAACCTTCTCCTATCTTTGGAAAAAAAAAGCCTGGACTGCAGACGAATAAAAGCATTAATCATCCAGGTGCTTCAAGGTTTCAAAAACCACTTCACTTGTTCCCGCAAACATTGTGAAATTGATAGCAAAGTTCAGAGAGCCTAATGTGCAGGTGTTCTCTCACTGTCTGGGCTCATGGTCAAGAATACATATTGCGGCTTGGGGATTCTGTACTTGGACTGTGGAAGCTCAGTCATTTACTATATTAAAGTCTGAGAATTAATAGATTTCTAAATATTAAAGGTACCAAGAGATATTGGGGTAAGTGCAATAAAATTGCATTAAGGTAGAAGATTAACCCTGATCCAGTTGAATGGCAGAACAAGCTTGAGGAGTATAATGTCCTTTCCCTGCTTCTATTCTTTATCTACCATCTTCTAAGAAAAGTGTACAGACTGCAAAGGTAGCAACCCCACCTCTACCTACATGAACAAACCTTTGCTTCAAAATCTTTTCCATTGGGCAATTCTTGGGCTAGGGCAATTAATCTTTTAAATAGGACAATTCTGAAGGAAATTCAGGAAACATTGCTTCATGCAAATTGTAGTAGAAGTGTGAAGTTCTCGCCCAACAAACAGATGGTAGCAGAATTACTAAGATTAAATTTGAGATGGCCACATTTTGCAAGACGTAGGTATAAAAAGAGGTGGAGCTAAATGAGATGGATGGAGTTGAGATGCATATCAGCCCCAATTTCACTGAATGATGGAAAAGTCTCAAGATGTTGAATGAGTTACTTCTATGTTTCATTCAACTTTTCAGAGTGGAGAAGCACACGGGGACATGAGGTACTCCAGCAACTGGTGTTTAGAATAACGGTCCTGTATTATACTCTTTGTATCTTTCTAATTGACATTACATTGATAAAACCTAATAAATCATTGCTGACCTCTTTTCATTCAGTCAGTTGATTTATTTAATACAAATCGATCATGCATCATTCATTAATCAGTGTTTAAACTATGAACTGATGTTAATTTGATGCATGTAACAAAGTGTACTATAACAATCTCAGTATAGTTAAAAGCTAGCAAATATTGAAATAGTAAGAATGTTTTCTGACTTTGTTTATAGGAGAGTCAGATGTCAGAAACTTGGAAATATATTGGACATGATTTCCATTCTTTTAATTAAATGAAGAAGCCATGGAGCTGAATATTCATGAGCTACAAGAATTTCTCCATATTCATCATTACAATCATTTCATAATATTGCATTGTTGTGACATAGTTTAATTATCCTTTATACTCATGAGTTAAGATGATCTTGTATAATCATGATTTTCAAAACATCCTGCAGTGATGTAGAATCCCTACAGTGCAGAAGGCCATTTGCTCATCAAGTCTGCACCGACCACAATCCCACCCAAGCCCTATCCTCTTAACCCCATCTATTTACCTTTTATAATCCTCCTAACACAAGTGAAGGGGCAACTTAGCTTGGTCAATCAATCTAACCTGCACCTCTTTGCAGTGTGAGAGGAAACCGGAGCACCCAGAGGAAGCCAATGCAGACACGGGGAGAATGTGCGAACTATACGCAGTGACCCGAGACTGGAATTGAACCTCTGTCCCTGACGCTGTCAGACAGCTGTGCTAACCACTGTCACCCTATGCCGCCCTAATCTTGCAACTAATAGCCAAGGCATCTTGTTCTAACTTCTGAAAGGCAAACACCCAAAGGAGCTGGTACATAAAATATTGTTTTAGTATTATACTGCAACAGAAATAATGTACTAATAAATTGTCTTATATATTTAAGATGGACAGTGGCATGTAATTGTATGTGATAGAGGCTATCCAAAGGCAGCATTGTTTAGTATGCAACAACAGTAATAGTTTGAATGAAACTGCAAGCAAATTTCAGAGGATATTGTATACTGATTTTATAAATCTTTGCATCTGGTTAAATAATTTTTGTGCATAACTTCTGTTTGCTGCAAGTGAAAAAGGTCTCATATGCACTGCAAATTTGACAAACTTGTGTGTTGTTTTATATACATTTTAGATATGTTCTGTATTGTATTGCATATGGTGATGGCTGGGATTCTCCCAAAAATTCTAATTGTTGTATTTACGTAAAACCTGGAGTAAATCCCACTGGTTTTTTCAGCAGGATTTTCAAAAATGAATCTCCCACGCTCTGTGCATTACAGAGTGCCCTAGCATGAATCATGCAAAATATCTGTGTGCAGGGTCTTTTCCTGCTGGAGAGACAGGCAGCATAGCAGCACGTGGACAGCAGTAGCCCCACACTGTCAGTCTCCCGATCACTAGCCAGACATCTCCCAACCCACAACCCCCATGACCCCACAATGCTGGCATACAGACCTCCCCAACTCCTGGACGTGTCCAGGCCAGTCTTGACCACTCCTGCAAGGGTCACAATAGCTTGCGCCTCCCCATCACCCCAATTGCTGGCCTCTCTCCCTCTGTCACTAAGAGTGACAGTGGGATTCCTGGCCTTGCCCCCTTGGCAATGCCATGATGCTGACAGGACATTGCCACTTTGCCCCTTGGGCAGTTTCAGTGAGTGGGCCAGGCTGGCACTGCTAAGCTGAAAATGCCCAGGGGCACCCATCAGACATCCTGAGGGGCCTCGATGGCCCTCCCTTCACTCTAGCAGGATCAGGCTGCCAGCTTCCTGCAAGTGGGGAGCTATTGTGAATGCTGCTGGAATGAAACACTCCTGGAATGGGAGGGGGGGTGATGCAAAAGGGGGAAAGAGAGACTAACGGGGCTGGAAACCTCAGTCTTGGGCCCACCAATGAGATTTAAATTCCAGTTTAAATAAATTGTACAGCTCCGTACCGATTTCTGGCATGGAATTGATGGCACCAGAAATCCAGTGGCTGGAGATATGTGGAGGCCTTGGTGCCCAGTGGGGAGTCAGCTAAACGGCCTCCACATGAGTCTCCAGGCCTATTGCACTACAAAGCTGCACAGCAAGCTGGGAGAATCAATGTTTCTAATTCATATCGTGATGCTCATCAGACAGTGCAGGAGAACGAACAGAAACAATCTTCATTTGCAAATCTCTGAAAGTGGTCTGATCTTGAGGGGGTACACTTATTGACCCATCAGAGGCTTCCTTTCTTCTTCCTTCATATAAATCCCAGTGTCCTTTATTCTCTAGGTCAAGAACGATTTGGGAACATGACGAGAGTCTACTACAGAGAGGCCTTTGGAGCATTTATTGTCTTCGATGTTACACGAGCTGCAACATTTGAGGCCGTGTCCAAATGGAAAGATGATTTAGACTCAAAATTGACTTTACCCAATGGCAAACCTGTCTCCGTTGTCCTACTGGCAAACAAATGTGATCAAGGGAGTGAGTTCTTATCTGCTAATCCTGGAAAAATGGAACAGTTCTGCAAGGATCATGGGTTTGTCAGCTGCTTTGAAACTTCAGCAAAGGTAAAATTAATTCTCAGCCTGCCAGATGGTAGATGTGACAAAGAGAAGAAATTGGTAATTCTAGCACACACTACATGGAAATGCAAAGCTACAATCTTCAGAGTAACCTTCTTATTTGTTAAACTTAACAATGCTCAAAGGAAAATTTGTAATTAGTGTTTAGCAGTGTCAGGGACTCGGGTTCAATTCCTGGCTTCGATCACTGTCTGTGTGCAGTTTGCATATTCTCCCTGTGTCTCTGTGGGCTTCCTCTGGGTACTCGGGTTTCCTCCCATAGTCCAAAGATGTGCAGGTTAGGTGGATTGGCCATGTTGAATTGCCCCTTATTGTCAGGGGACTAGCTGGGATAAATACATGGGGTTGTGTGGATAGGGCCTGAGTTAGCATTGTGGTCAATGCAGACTCGATGGGCCAAATGGCCTCCTTTTTGCATTGTAGGAAACCATGATGATTCTATGACTTCTAAATGATATAAACAGTGAAGGAGGTAATCTAGAAATGGCGGGAAAAAAGTCAATTTCCATATTCTTTGGCTTCCCCCTTGATGTGGACCCCAGTTGGGAAGAGACTTCCTGGAAGACTAGAGCTAAATAGTGGGACAGCTTAGCCGTAACTATAGAACTACAGATATGGGAAAGAGGTGATCACAAACCCAGAACCTGTTGGTAAACCTTAACATTAATTGACAATAGCAAAAAGGGCTGATGGGCTGACAAATTCTTCCCATTGATTTTCCTGGAGTAAGGTCTCATCATGTCAGAAGAAAGCGGATTTTGGCACAAGATCCGGATTGTTTCTCAGCCATACTGGGAAGCCTGAAACAGTGATAGGGGATAGTTAGAAAGGCCTGTTAAATGAGCAGAACGCCATAACGTTATGGGGACAAATTTAAGCCCCCACGCTCCATTTGCAGAACAGAGGGTGGCACAAACTCAAAATCTGGAGTGTGTGCTTCACGCCAGCGAATTTCTGAGTTTTTCATCTTCCAGGCCCCTCACCAGTGGACCTCAGGAAGCTCATTTTAATAATGAGCACTCTCTCTGGGACCAGATGTTTAGTGGGCACTGGCGTGCTGTCATGCTGGTGTCATCTACAACAGATGAACCTGTCAGGGGGACTCCCAGGGGGGCATATAAAGATGTGTACAGCACCTGGAGGAGAGGAACATAGCCTGGAGATGCTCCCTGGCACTTTGGCATTGTCAGATTGGTGCTATGCCTAGAGTACCAATGTTGCAGCGTAAACTTGCGACAAGGGGTGCGGCCAAGTGGGAGCGTCATGGAGGAGGTTGGGGGCTCGATTCAGATTTGGTTGTGGACTGGGAGTGGACAGAGGAACAGTGATGCTGGTGATGGCTGTTTGGAGGTGGGGAAGGGGAATGGGGAGAGTTGTGGTGGGTGTTGTCCCAGACTGGGGGAGAGGAGCAAATGATCTGAGACGGTGAAGGGAGCAGTGGGTGTAGGAAAGGGGGAAGAAGGAGAATGAGCCGATCGGGGTAGGGAGAGAAGGGGCTGATGATTGGAATGGGTGGGGGAAGGGTGAGAAGTAGAAAAGTGCCGGCTCAGAGTGGGGGTGGAGAGGCGAGCCCCTGAGACATGCGTACTGGACTGAGGGGGAAGTTTATTCCCACTGTGATTGGGACACCCTTTTAAAGATGGCTGTCTGATCTCCGTGCAGCCAGGTTTTGCTGGCTTGTTGCTACTTTGTATTAGCAACATGAGTCATATTTACCATGAACAGGATGCTGCCACCAAGCCAAAAAGACATTTTGAGGTATGGTGTCTGAATGTTAACACTCACGTGATGCCAGCTATGCAAGTTGGTAGATCATAAAAAAACAGAACACCTCTTCAGCTGTTTGCAGCAGCAAAGAGTACTGACTGTACTCAGTCAGCCTGAGCCTGTGATACTCTGAACGTGTGTGGAATCACACCGCCTCGATATTATTTTTAGGCAACTTGTTGTAAGATCTGGAGAATAAATTGAATCATAGGGTGGCACAGTGGTAAGCACTGCTGCCTCATAGCGCCAGGGACCCAGGTTCAATTCCCGGTTTGGGTCACTGTCTGTGTGGAGTTTGTACATTCTCCCCGTGTCTGTGTGGGTTTTCTCCTGGTGCTCCTATTTTCTCCCACACTCCAAAGGTGTGTGGGTTAGGTGGATTGGCCATGCTAAATTGCTCCTTAATGTCAGGGGGACAAGTTAGGGTAAATGTGTGGGGTTATGGGGATAGGGCCTGAGCGGGATTGTGGTTGGTGCAGACTGATGCACCAAATGGCCTCTTTCTGTACTGTAGGATTCTAAGAAACTGTTTCTGTGGAGAGAAACACACTGGTTTTCTCACTGGAATCAACAGTCTTTGGTTGCCTTCCCCCATATCACAATTCAGCAGAGTGGCTTCCAATTAGTTTGGCGTTCAGCAGTCCATTTTGACAGAAATGATGAGTAATGAATTGAAAGACAGGCCTAAGTCAAATTACAAGTGATTGAATTAAAAATTAAGGATAGCTTTTAAGAAAATGAAGCATTGGCCAACAGCAGGCTGTAACCATTATGTGAGATTCCACAGTAAGGATGCTACAGTGCTGTTTGTTAGTGAGAATAGCAAAGAGGGTCCAAAGCAAACAAGCAAATTAGATCCATCAGGCTGTAGGTCACATTGGCAGAGGTTTGAGAGTACACCTGTGTAAATGTCATTCCTACCAGCGGTGTACTTGGGCATATGCCTGCATATCTCCTGCTATATACAATATGTTTAATTTCAAATGTCATTTCATACCATCAGAAAGTTAGGGGTTGAATTTCTCTGGGAACAGTTATCCCTCAAGCTTTTGTCTATGTTCCAACAGGCAAGTCGAGTCTAATTGGTCAAAGTGTTGCCATGGGGAATGCACCAGTGAACAGTTGTCCCCGAACTTTTGTTTAATTGAAAAAGGCACAGTGTGCTGACATGTTCTTTCTGTTTGCAAGAAAAAACATGTCTGTGCAAGTTACAGAGCCCCATATGTGAATATATGCAGCTTCTTGCAAATGCAAGAGAGCCACACTGCAAACCTGACTGATGGAAATAAATTAGTTGTTTTTCGTAGCACAATCAGGATTGTTTAGTAAGTATCCAAGATTGGGTGTGATTCTGCACTGCATTCAGACTATCGCAGGCTCAGGCTGATTGAATACAGCCAGTACTCTTTGCCTGTTACAAACAGTTGAAGGGGTGTTCTGTTTTTCACAATCTACCAGCTGGCATTACGTGAGTATTAAAATTCAGACAATATACTACAGAATGTCTTTTTGGCTTGGTGGCAGCATCCTGTTCATGGTGAATACTACTCATGTTGTTATTACATAGTAGCAGTGTGAAATGGCTAGCTTCACCTGTTCCTCAAATTTATGAGACACCCCCGTGCCCCTTCCAACCAGGTGCAGGTTGGAGGTGATCACAGGAGCTAATGCGTGCCAAAGTAGGCTGTTTAAAAAGTCCACCTTTGTCTTTTTTTTTGGTACTTTGTCTCTGCTGTTGCTAATACTGTCAGATGTCCACCCACTTTCCATACTCTATCCATTCCAAATCATGCCAACTCTGCCCTCTCCCACTTGCAGCCAATAAACTCTCACACCCTGCTCAACAAGGCATGATCCCCAGTCACATCCATAGGGACTTGTAGCCTCAATAACAACCTTTACCCCCGCCTATACTATGCCATCTAATAGCCTCAAATGCCAACTCATTCCAACTCACCCAATATCATTTGCCATTACATCCTCCATGCCATTTCACTCCGTATCGATCATGGACAGATCTCAGCAGGCATGTTGCGATCAAATTAAATAACAATCTAAACTATTGCAATCTTCACAATATTTAAAAACACTCCCTTATTCATAAAAAAACTACTCAAGTATTCAATCCCTTATGGAACCGACTCGTGTTCATAACCCCATATCAAAGACAGCTAATCATTTAGTAATTTCTGAGCTGTCAATAAAATTGTGAACTTAGGACTCCTGCTGGGTTAATTATAGGTTGTGGAAAACAGTGAAAAATTAAAAATGAGGTAATAATACCCCTCAGCATAATCGCAACAAAAACTAATATAACTGTTAGACTGGATTCTTTTATTTATCTCCCACTGACACACTCAGTTTATTTTCTTTATTATCGTAACACCCATACTACAGCTTAAGGCCATTGCATCAGCGAAAACAGGATCTGTTTGAACTCAAGTTCAAACTCAATCTGAGTTTGCTCAGATTGGGTTTCCATCATGCCCCAGCTCCTGTCACAGCTCCAAGCTATGCCATGGGCAAGGCACACAGCCATCTGAAATAATATAATCTCTATTTTAAATGCCAGTGTGAAAACAGAATTTGAAAGAGAAGGTTTGTAGCATGGATTTATAGGACGCAAAGGCAGCAAGTCAATCTAATAGTGTATCCCTGTTGGGTGCTATCAGAGTAATAGGGACATACCTTTCCTAGAAGGTGAGGAAGAAACCTATGCGCGATTTGACTTGCAAAGCATTATCTATCACACCAGCCCTCACACACACTGAACTTTTCAGGAGCACCCAGGCTTCACTTTTAATTCACTTCATCACTTCTCCATTTTTCCACTTAACTATTGAGGTTCGTTCCAATTTTTGTGTTTTTTAAAATGTTTCAAGAGATTTGGGCACCTCTAACAAAGCTAGCATTTATTGTCCATCCTTAATTGCCCTTAAACAGAGTGGCTTGCTAGACCTCTTCACAGGCTGAAGGGGTAATTAAAAGTGAACCACATTGATCTGGTACTGGAGTCACATGTGGACCAGGCAAAATAAGATTGGCAGATTTCCTTCCCTAAATGACATTATTAACCAGATGGGTTTTTAACCACTGGATGGCACTGGCCATTGCTGAGACTAGCTTTGTATTCCAGATTTATTAATTGAGTTTAAATTCCACCATCTGTCACAATGGAATTTGAACCCATGGCCGGAGAGCATTAGCCAGGGCCTCTGGATTACAAATTCAATTACGTTATCTCTGGACTACTATCTCCTCTGTGATATAACTTTTCCATAGTCACCATCGGGGACAGGGATTAAATACAATTCGTGTAAGTAAAACACTGTTCATGATAAACTTAATGGGACTAAGAGCAACAAATCCACGGGACCTGACTCTTTCCATCCAAGAGTGTTAAAGGAAGTAGGGAGCACATTATCAATGCCCTAATTATAATCTTTTAGAGTTTCCAAGGTTCAAGAGTTATGTCCCAGATTGGAAAATTGCTCATGTTACTCCGCTGTCGAAGAAGGGAAAAAGAGGATACCCAGGGAATTACAGACCAATTAGCTTAACATCTGTGGTGGGGAAATGGTTGGAGTCTATAACCAAGAATAGAGTACCTGAAACTGGGGGTATTCAGTTAATCAGAGAGAGCCAGCATGGATTCATGACAGGTAGATCATGCCTGACAAATCTCACCAAATCTTTTGAAGAGGTGACTAAAGTATTGGGCAAGTCTATGGATGCTGTTTATATGGACTTCCAGAAGATCTTTGATAAAGCCTCACATAAGACATCATCAGCTTATGTAGAAGCCCACAGAATTGAGGGCAAAGTACTGACATGGCTGAGAAAATGGTTGAGTGGCAGATGACTGAAGGTAGGGATATTAGGAAGTACTCAAATTGATGGGATGTGCCTAGTGGTGTTGCACAGGGATCTGTATTGGGGCCTTAATTATTCACATTATTTATTATGAACTAAATGATGACATAGAAAGTTATACATCTAAATTTGATGATGCAAAGTTAGGTGGACACTGTAGATAGCATGAAATTACAAAGGGATATTGATAGTTTAGGTGAATGGGCAAAAACTGTGGCAGTTGGTTTTCAATCTAAGCAATGCGGATATTCATTTTGGACAGAAAAGGGATAAATCAGAGTACTTTCTAGATGATATGAAGTTAAATACAGTGGACTCCAAAGAGTCTTGGGAGTTCTGGTGCACAGATCCTTAAAATGCCACAAACAGGTTCAGAAAATAATCAAGAAGGCTGATGGAATGCTAGTCTTTATATCTAGACAGCTGTACTATCAGGACACAGAAGGTAGGCTGCAGCCATACAAAACCATGGTTTGACCCTGGATAGAATGAATGCGGAAAGGATATTTCCACTGATAGGAAAATCTAGAACCAGAAGGCACAACTTCAGGCTAAAGGGATAATTCTTTAAAACAGAGATGAAGAAGAATTTCTTCAGCCATAGTGATGAATCTGTGGAACTCTTTGCCGCAGAAGGCTGTGGAGGCCAGGTCATTGAGTAGCTTTAAGGTAGAGGTGGGTTCATGATTAATAAGGGGATCAAAGGTTATGGGAATGAGAAAAATATCAGCAATGATTGAATGGTGGAGCAGACTCGATGGGCCAAGCAGCCTAATTCTGCCCATATGTCTTATGGTCTTATGGACCTCACTTGGAGTATTGTGAGCAGAGCTGGGCACTACACCTTAGGAAGGATATATTGGCCTTGAAAGGAGTGCAGCATAGATTTATAAGAATGATGCGTGATTTCATGGGTTTAGTTATGAGGAGAGATTTATATGAATTAAACTGTTTTCTCTAGAATTTAGAAGATTCTGGGGTAATCTTCAAGATACAGGATAGTTAAAGATAAAATATTTCCACTGATTGGAGATTCTAGAACTAGAGGGCATAGTCTAAACAATAGGGCCAGATCATTCAGGAGAGATGTTAGGAAACACTTCTACACACAAAAGGCGGTAGAGGTTTGGGACTTTTTTCCACAAATGGCAGTTGATGCTAGATCAATTGCTACCTTTAATCTGAGATACATTTCTGTTAAGTAAAGATGTTAAGGAATATGGGCCAAAGACAGGTGTATCGAGTTGGTAGGTCACAGATCCGCCAGAATCTCATTGAATGATGGAACAGGCTCAATGGGCTGAATGGCCTACTTCTGTTCCTATCATTGAATGCATTGCATCCATCAGGTGAATATGTGATTTTTCACTCACTCTCGGATCAGACTTTTTTAGTCCTTGTAGGAAAAGGAAGAACAAAACACAAGAGCGAGGGAACAGACTGGAAGTTGTTGGCTAGAAAAAGTCCAAGTATATCAAGATTGGGATTTTTGCTATGATTAACTTGCATCCTTTTCATTTGTTTTCCAGCATTTTCACATATGCAGCAGGTGTTGCTGGAGATGCATGAGGATGATTCCTCAGAGTCTTATATATGTGAACTACAGTAACTGATACTCATCAAGTTTCTGTAGATAGGTGTTTGACCAAAAGCATTGTTGTTAGGTGTTTTTTTTCTTCTGATTTCTTGCCGAGTGCCATTTTTTCATATTGCCCATTATTATGTTTCATTGTGAATATCAATAACATGATATGGCGCATTGGGCAAATGTGCAGTGGATGGATGTGTGGTTGAACGGATGTGTGGTTAAATGAAAAGGGAAGGAAGGGGCAATGAGAGTTGATGTTTGTGGTGGGTGCAGGCCAGAGAATTTCATCACTCAAGTTCTCCTGTGTAACGTGTGATAACGTGTTTGGACATCCCTGACATCCATTAACAATCCTCTCTGCCGTGCAATGGTGTGTAGAGGAAACCACCCCATAATTATTCTGGAGACTCTGGCAAAGATCAAAAGACACCTGCATTTCTTCAGTATTTTGGAGTTTTCTTTCAAAGACAGACCTGGTGGTCGTGTCCAAAAGTCCAGGTCCAAGGAGGAGGCAATGACAATAAGTAGCTCATCTGCATTCCTCTCATGGGAGATGAAGAGACAAGGAACTCATTGATAGCTGGTGAGAAAATGCTAAATACATCTGTGATGTGGCTCTCCATTGTAGCTCTCCTGTTGCTCCTCAGGGAATTCCTCACAAGGTTGTGATTCACATTTAAAGAGGTTACTCCTTGACAGGTGTAATGTCTGCTTCCTGCAGTAAAAGGAATAGGAATGGTGAATTACTGCAAAATGGAAGCATTATGACAGCTCCTAGGGAATCTGACATACCCCTGCATGAATTGTTTCTTGTGGTTGCACACTAGCTGTGCATTGATGGAATAAGATACCCTGTGGTCAACTACTTCTAGTAGCTGGGTTTGCCATTCTGTAAGTCAGTTGTACCCTGCATGTGTGAGAAGCCAACCAGAGAGGCAAGTGCCTGCTCATTATGACTTAGGTTGTTTTCTCATTTCAGAGGAAGGCACTTCCTCACAAACTTCTCCATGTCCCCAGTGCTTCATTATTCATCTGGTGCCAGATTCTCACCAACATTATCCAAACCACTGGATGAAATTCTCCGAGTTGGTGCCTGAACGAAAGGAAGGAAGTGCCGCAGGCCATACTTTGAGGGAATTATGTAGACAGAGTCAAGACAGGCTGAAATGGCTGCAGTCAGTGGGTGTACAAAACCTCATCCCCTCTCCTTTCTGTATCTCATTATATTTGCTATATAATGAGATACAGAAAAAGCACCCAGTTTCTGTTTCTCTGATCATCCACCATCATCCTCCTGCATCACCCCCCACCACCCCTCCTGCTCCAATTCCGCAGCTCATTGCTTTGCTGGTGTGCCCAAAGGAAGAAAGTGAATGAACATCATTCCTTTGACATTAGTTGGGCAGAACAGAGGTGAAAACTTGTGAATGGTTGATGCTTCTCAAGGATGACTCCACAATAGGGCAAATGCTCAGTTAATAGTGCTGGCAGGAAGTCACTAGTGTCCATGCCAGGTGCTGAATGGGTTCCTACAAGCTGCATGGCTTAATGGTTTAAAGATGTGGCAATCATTGTGTGTCAATTAAATGAACAAAAGCACAATGGCCTGTTCAAGCAAGTGACATGGGAGACATGAAACTAAGGGTTTTGGAAAGGAGGTGAGGAAGGAGGTTTAGGGCTGTGTATAATTGCGGTGAGGGGGGAACTGGATAGCAAATGCAAGATGCTGAGTTAGATGCTGTCTTTAACCAGAATGCATTTTGAATGTGTGCACCTGTCACTTTACAAGGGTGAAGATTGTGTGAATGCCCGGATTGTCAAGAAATACCAGGAGAGAGTGCCCAGTGTGTTAACTTAGCAGTTCGGGCAAGGTTGTTCAGTATTTTGATACACTGTTCTGCCTTGGGGTGAAGAAATAGGCACTCAGTGCCAGTGCCAGCATCCTCAAGGCAGCTGGGTGCCTGGGTGATACTAAACCACACTGAAGAATCTGTGTCTCTCGCCTTTGATTTCCTCGAAGGCTTGGAAATTTGAATCAAGGAAGTTTTGTGTTTTTCCCTGGCTTGGTGCCATGTTCCTTTGTCCTTTGAGTCCAGATGGTGTTTGCATAGTCATAAATCTGTACACATGGAATAAAAATATTGCCAAGATGTGCAGTGAAATTGGAAAACAAAGGCAGTGTGGTGAGCACAGATCCTCATATCCGTCTGCTGGTGAAAATTGCAGGGTTGACTTCCTTAAAGGCTCTCCAGAGGTTTACAGATGGTTAGACCTGTTTTTCCATGGTTTCAAGCCAGTGACTGCATTGATGGAAATGCACATGAACAGCCTGTCCAATCTCTAAACTGTCTGTGCTTTATATGCTCTGTCTGAGGCCAGAACTCTCCATTCACCTGATGAAGGGACTAACCCCGAAAGCTTGTGAGTCTATTATCAAATAAATTGGTTGGACTAAAACCTGGTGTTGTCAGACTTTTACTGTGTTTACACCAGTCCAACGCCGGCATACCCACATCAGGCAAGGGGCAACAGAGGTGTCATTCAACTCACAATTCTGGGCATCACAGTCAAAAAGCAAAAGGAGATCTCCATGTTCAAGGATGTCTGCTTTCCTGTTGCTCCTCATTAGGGGAGCTGCAATTGAACATTGAACTGTGGGAGCCCATCCTTTTCTTTTATCAAAGAGGCATGAATTCCCAGGTGGCTTGCACGTCTTGTCTGTGAGATCAGGCATATGAAGCAGTTGCTCTGGCCCATTTTGTGCCGACTTCTTCCGTTTCACCTCATTCTCTTCAATGCTAAAAATAGAAATGTTAAAGATTGTATTCAAAAAAACTAAGGATGGAATTTTCCCATCACAGGAAGCGTAGCGGGTGGGACAGGGCCATGCAAAAGTCCGTTGACCTTGGGTGGGATTTTCTGGTCTTGGGGCTGGAAAATCTCTCCTCGTGAATGAGATTAGTGTGAGCAGTATACAAGGCGTTAGTTTGACAACTGAAAGTTAATATTGCATTAGATGATTATTATATGAACTTTTGAACATCTTATTGCAGCCAACTTGCCTTGTTTGAGGTACTAGTTATGAAGTTAGTTAATAGGATTGAAGGTTTATTGTGATTGAATTTATAACATTGCACTGAAACCCTTATCCATGCTTTTCTCAGCTATAGACTTGGCTGCTCTGAAGTACTCTTCCAGTACAACCCTCTGCAAATGTAAGGCCATAATACTATGCCCTGGGTCCTAAATCACTAAGTCCTGTTCATCCAAACCCCTTGACCTTCATTGGCTCCTTGCTAATTGTGTTGCTATTGGTGGCCGTGTCTTCAGACCTGTGTCTTAAACTACTTCTCTCTTCTACTTTCCTCCATGAAGACTCCTCTTGACCAGGCTTTTGACCAATTTGCCCTAATATCGCCTTATGTGGCCCAATGCTACAGCTTTATTTTAATATTGGCCCATAGAAGTGCTGTGGGACATTTTAATTATACTAAGCTTGCATTATAAATACGAGTTGTTTTGTATTGCAGAGCTGGCTTCACATCAAATCCATTTGCGTGACTGAGAGGAGGAAGCCAAGTTTGCTTTCCTTTGGGTTTGACACTTTTTAACATTTTCACAAAAGTAGCAAAACTTTAGAAATGATTACAACACTAATGATGCTATTTGCATTTGAAATTTATCAGTAGCTCTTTTTCATCAGTTAATTACAAATAATAATTAATCTTTTGCAATCAATCTCCAGCACAATTCCCAAGGTGCCTTTTACTTTGAAGGAGACATACACTGTGCAGTTCTGATGGTTTCATTATGATATCGACATTTCATTCTCAATGCTGCAATCACTTCTGGGGAGATAAATATCAGACAAGAAACATTCTTAATTTTGCTCCCTATTCTCCATCCGTCACATCCAGTGTGGTGGGGGGAGTGGGGGAGGAATTCTTACCAAAATTTCTCAAGTGTTGGGCTCAGACTGAAAACTGGTGTGAAGATCCCCAGCTCCATAGACCAATTTTCTCTCCAGATTTTGTGCCTCTTTTCAAATAGTGAGTGGGCATAGTTTGTGCCATCACTGGGGCTGGGGGAGGAGGGGGCTTTGGGGCCTCTGAGCCAGCAAGACCGACTCCACTGAAATTGGGTGCCCTGCCGCCCTCACACAATCACCACTGGCACACCCATTTCTATTCAGTGCATCCACAGTCTCTTATGCAAGTTAACAGGCATCCTAATTAAATGACGTTTTGTTCTATTGGATTCCCATGGGTTTATTTTAAACATTTATTAAATTGTTAATAGTGTTCTGTGTAACCTCTTTATAGGTTATCCAATGCAGAGATTCTTCAGCTAATTTAGATTTGCACCATTAGTTCAAATCAGAGGTATCATTTGTCTTAGCCACCATTAAACCTGTACTTTTCCATTATAGAACAGACTGCAGGCACTGGCAGCAACAAAAGATCAATAATGTCGCACTTTCCACTCTGTGATATCCAGTATTGATGACAAAATATAGCTTATATTTGCTGTTGGAAATGATATGCCTCATGGGAGAAACTACCCCATTTCTGTGGGGACACTAATGTGTGTTCAGTATCAAAAGTGCTGCCAGTATTGGAGCTGTTGAGTAAATGCAGCATTCCAATGCTCCCCTGCTTCTGCTGCTAGCTTAATTACATTTTAAAGTTACTTCAAAATTACTTCACAAGTGCATGCAGAATTTCTCAGGAACGTGAATAAAAATCACGCGATGTGGAAACCCATAGGTCACCGTTAGTTTTGACTGATCAATGGTTCTACTCTGCTTGCTGTCTTTGCACACTGCATGGTTCTTTATTTGCTGTTTGGTGCTCATGGTGTCTTCATTAAGATGACAATCTATTGATGTCTTCTAAATAGATTCAGGCCATTCAATCTCGCATACCTCATGTACTGCACAATTTCGGGGATGTATGGTCATCATTAATACTTTGATTAAATGAGAGCTTCTTATAATCTTTGGCAGTTTTATATTAGAGCCTCTTCTACCTTTGACAATTCTACAATGTTATAACTTTGGAATGGCATCTTATTTATATTGCAGAATGGACATATTAGAAAACAGATGGATATTAGGGCTCTAGCAGGAATGAGAGAAACCACAGAACCTGCACAATTTACAGATATCATTGTTAACAATGTCATGATTGTGTCTTTAATTTCCTGACCAGAAACATTGCATGGTATCATAAAGTCTCATAGAGGCTAGCAGTATAAAAACCATAGTACAACTCTGTTCAGTTAGCAGCACCAAACGCAATAACACAACAACTCTCCTCTAGCTTCAGTCAGAAGTTCCAGTGTGATTTAGTCCATCGGATTCCTGCCAGTTTACAAAAGAATGTGCTGTGCTTTGATTGTTGCAGGTTCATGTTAACTTGAAGTCTAATTCCATAAATTCAGAATATGTGGAACAAGGCACTGATGGTTCCTGTTACATCTTCCCTATATGTCTACCAGTATGATGCATTTTGGAACTATACAATACAATATACATTTTTTTTTGAGAGACACGGGATTAGAAGGCTAAGTAAAAGGTCATTCAAAATAATGTGATTCCTTCACAATGAGCAACAGAATGGATTTTGCTTAAATACATTGACATTTTATTATTCTACAACATGACACACAAGAGAATGACCTTAGACAAAGTTGGCATCCTAATTAATTAATGGTGGGATGTTATTCCCATATTAGATCAAATAAGGGAGTGAATTTTACTGTCCCACCCACCACAGGAATAGGAGCGGGTGAGGGGCGGACCATGGAAAGGTCCATTGACCCCGGGCGGGATTTTCTGGTTTTGGAGCGAGCACAGCTGGAAAATCCTGCCCAGGGACTTTGCCCAATATGACAAGAAATGCCTTAAAGAAACTAAAGCTTTATTTTAAAACATTCATTTTCCTTTTTTGGAGCCATCTCTAAAGCATCTTGAAAATAGAGATAAACAGATTGGAGCCAGTCACCTTAACCTCGTCACTTGATTCCTAATGTGAAGTCAGTGATATCTACTATACTTTGATGTTGGTTTAATATACCAAGTTTTATCAGCAGCATTAGTAGAAATCATATGCAAAATGCCTATCAAGAGCATGCTCTTTTTTTTATAACTTTCCATTGATTTGGTTGAAAGAGACTGTATCATACCAAAGAATCCTGCATACTATTAAATTTCATGACTTTTTTTGCCAGTTTTCTTTCATTCCCTCTCCTCATTATCCTCCAGATACTGATCCTTGTTTGATACAGTTCTATGGAACCTGCCTGTAGCTGCCAACCTGCCCAAGTGACCATTCATCACTTACAAACATTGGAAAGCTACTTATCTTTAGTTTTCATAACAGTAATATTAAACATTTTCAAAAATTCATTTATGGAATGTGGCATCCCTGGCTAGGCCAGCATTTATTGCCCATCCAGAGTTATCCTTGAGAAGGTTGTGGTGAGTTAGCTTCATGAACCTCTGCAGTTCCTGGGGTGTAGGTACATCCAAAGTGCTGTTAGGGAGAGAGTTCCAGGATTTTGTCCTAGTGACAGTGAAGGAACAGATATTTCCAAGTCAGAATGGTGAATGACTTGGAGGGAACCCCCAGGTGGTGGTATTCTGAGGTATCAGCTGCTCTTGTCCTTCTAGGTGGTAGTGGTCAAGAGTTTGGAAGGTGCTGCATAAGGAGCCTGGTGAGTTCTGCAGTGTATCTTGTAGGTGGTACTAACAGCCACCGTTGTTCATTAGTGGTGGAGAGAATGATCATGGAAGTGGTATCAATCAATGGGCTGCTTTGTCTGGATGATGTTGAGCTTCTTGAGTGTTGTTGGAGCTGTACTCATCCAGGCAAGTGGAGACTATTCCATCACACTCATGTCTTGTGCCTTTTGTAGATGATGAACGCGCTTTGGGGAGTCAGGAGGTGAGTTACTTGCCACAGGATTCCTAGTTTTTGATCTGCTCTTGTAGCTACGGTATTTAAATGGCAAGTCCTGTTCAGTTTCTGGTCATTAAACATGAAAAGAATGTAGAAGGCACACAACTGCAGGATTTCTGTACTTCCAAGTTTTTCGTTCAGGCTTTTCCTCCTGCTCTGCACAACTTCATGTATATTGGAGCCTGCATGCTTCAGTGCAAATTACTGGCTGGTTACCTTGTTCAAACAGGTACCAGATGTCCTATGGAGGTGCAATGCTGTTCTGCCTTTCTAAACCTACAGGTTCCAGTACAGAAGCCTGTGGGCAACTTAATCGTGATGAAGGATCAGCATAATTCATTCGCTGCTGCATAGAAAATCCAGGCCGTTATTCCACATTTCCTCGGGCGTGATGAAACAGTGCTTCGACTATCTTGTTAAATCAGCAAGATATTCTTCAGTATAACCCAGAAAACATTTCAAAATTATTGGAGAGTGCTACATTCTCCATAATTTTGCCTTTCGTCATACCCAGGACTTTACAGCATGAACCTAAGTTAGAACGACTTGCTGGGCTCATTTCTTACAGCATGCATCTTTCCCATTAGCAGTCCTCACTACATCCTGTTCATGAGCAGGGCTATATCACAATCCATCAGCAAGGAAATCTGGGAGGGGAATCATCAGAAAACAGGCCATTGCAATAGTGGCCGGAGCAGAGACCCAAGGTGGCTGCACAGTTCATCGAAACCTTACTTCAGGTTCTCCTCCAGGCAACTGGGGAGGTTCACTTCTCCCACAATGGAAGGAGGAGGAGGAGACTTGCCCTTCAGACCAAGCCAGCTTGCAGATCACAGGTCAGCAGCCAAACAGCTGTCCCTGGGACTAGCTCCAGTGCTATACCAAAAGCAGGTTAATAACCTCAGGCAATCGGCCAGCTTAGCTGCACCATACCTTGCTCTCTTTAAGGTTTTACACTTGGCAAAATATGAGGCTGAACGTATTAGGAAGTGAAATGCTAATCTGGTTACTGTCAATGGAACCAGTCAGTGGGAGTTTCTGTCATAGATACTTGGGCCTCCTATGTGAAGGGTCCTGTTCTGTCACAGTTTTGACTTGATTTATTATTGTCACATGTATTAACATACAGTGAAAAGTATTTTTGTGTGCTGTACAGACAAAGCGTACCATTCATAGAGAAGGAAACAAGAGTGCAGAATGTAGTGTTACAGTCATAGCTAGAGTGTAGAGAAAGATCAACTTAATGCAAGGTAAGTCCATTCAAAAGACTGACAGCAGCAGGGAAGAAGCTGTTCTTGAGTGGGTTGGTACATGATCTCAGACTTTTATGTCTTTTTCCCAATGGAAGAAGGTGGAAGAGAGAATGTCTGGGGTGCGTGGAGCCCTTAGTTATGCTGGCTGCTTTGCCAAGGCAGCGAGAAGTGTAGACAGAGTCAGTGGATGAGAGGCTGGTTTGTGTGATGGATTTGGCTACATTCATGACCTTTTTGTAGTTCCTTGAATCTTGGTCAGAGCAGGAGCAATACCAACCTGTGATATAACCAGAAATAATGTTTTCTATGGTGCATCTGTAAAAGTTGGCGAGGGACATATCTGACATGCCAAATTTCCTTAGTCTTCTGAGAAAGTAGAGGCTTTGGTGGACTTTCTTAACTATAGTGTCGGCAGGGAGGGACCGGGACAAGTTTTTTTTTGGTGATCTGGATACCTTAAAAACTTGAAGCACTGGACCCTTTCTACTTCGTCCCCATTGATGCAGACAGGAGCATTTTGTCCTTTACCCTTCCTGAAGTCGCTAACAATCTCCTTCATTTTGTTGACATTGAAGAAGAGATTATTGTTGCTGTGCCAGTTCAGCAGATTCGCTATCTTATTCCTTACTCTGTCTTGTCTTTGTTTGAGATTCGACCCACTACGCTGATGTTATCAGCGAACTTGAAAATCGAATTGGAGGAGAATTTGGCCACACAATTGACTCCGGCATACTAGACACTACCATGAATAGTGAACCTGCCACCAATTTGGTGCTACTTGTGTATTTGCTGGATGGTTAAAAATGGTCATCAATGTGCATATAACAAAAGGCAACCCACAATGCAAGGGGAAAGGCAAGACTGACAGTGACATCCTGTACTTCTTAATCCTGACCCCAATGAGGAGGAGGCACTGATACATGGAGGGCCTTCCATCACGTGGCGAGGTGGGCCACTGACAGTCAGAGGACTTTGGGAGGGCCCAGGAGACTAAACATCCAGTGGAAGGTCCAGAGGCTTGGCACACACTAACACAGATGATGGAGGAGTCTGTCCAGGTCATAGGTGCCACAGTGTCTCAGGCATGTGTGCGCCTGGAATCCTCCATCAAAAGATTGACCAGTCCCATGGAGAACCATAGCCAGCAGACCAGTTAGTGAATTCCAACTCCAGAGGTGCTTGCAAACCAGTTCCGATAGTTGCAGGTTAAGCCAGTGTGTTCACAACTTCGGTGTTACTTTTCACCCTGAGATGAGCTTTGATTTGATTTATTATTGTTACATGTACTGGGATAGAGTGAAAAATATTGTTTCTTGCACACTATACAGGCAAAACACACCATTCAAAGAGTACAGAGGGGAAAAGGATAGGGTGCAGAATCTAGTGTTGCAGATACAGGTAGAGTGAAGAGAAAGATCAACTTAATATACGATGGGACCATCCAAATGTCTGATGACAGCAAGAAAGAAGCTGTTCTTGAGTCAGTTAGTGTTTTCAGACTTTTGTACCTATTTCCTAATAGAAGAAGGTGGGAGAGAGTATGTCTGGGGTGCTTGGGGTCCTTGATTATGCTGGCTGCATTGACCTCCATTGGTGCCACCATTAAGATTCACTATTTTCACCTCTGCAACTTGGCCTATTTCATCTGCTGCTGAAATCTTCATCTGTGCCTTCGTTATCTCTAGACTGACTATTTTAAGTTCTGCGCTGTTGTCAACTTGAGGTTATCCATAATTCTGCTTCTGTGTCTCACAGCAAGCCCTATTATTCCCTTTCACCCAACAGGTCAGGTGCCCGCTGACCTGAATTTGTTCTATATCAGCCAAAGCCTTGACTTTCTCATACACACCCATGTTTTCAAATCCTTCAATGGCCTGACCCTTATCTCTGTAATCTCTTCCAACCCCATGATCGTTAGGATAATTGCACTCCACTAATTCAGGCCTCTTGTGCATCCCTGATTGTAATTGCTCCATCAGTGATGGCTGTGCCTTCAGTACCCTAGGCCCCAGCTCTGGAATTCCCTCCCTAGGCCTCTGTTTTTCCACATCTCCTTCCTCACATCATTCTTCAACCATGCTTTTGATCATCTGATCTAGTATTCCCTCAGTGCTTTGTTTATAATGCTCCTGTGAAGCACCTTGGGATGATTCATTATATTAAAAGCATTGGAGAGATGGGACATTGGATGTTGGTTGTGAGGCACCATGACTCACTGTCAGGTCCTTGCACACCTCAGCTGAGCAGTGAGTTACCTGTGTGCCTTGAAGCAGCAGAGGTTGTCTGATGCATCTGAAGGTTCCTTTCAAAAACTGTGTTGTGGACAGCAGCTGCTCAGTCTGTCTGTCAGTGCTGCCAGTGTCTCACTTAACCACAACAGAGGAGGCTCCTGTCTTGTGGGGGAGGCCCTCAACTGGGCCGGAGTCCTACAGGCTTCAAGCAAGTCAAAGGATGGTGGCTAAGATCCTAAGCCAAGGGGCAACATAGTCAGGAGCTGCCTCCACCTCAGCTGAAAGTGTGGGGTAGAGCATACCACAAGAGCCCACAGAAGGGATTTATGAAGGGCAGCTAGCTGGAATTTATTTTGGAGTCATGGAGCCTTGCAAGTGTTTGTACTGCCATTAAATATCCATAGTGGAAAGGTTTGCGATGATGCATCGCTTGTGGCCTGCTGGACTCCGTCAGTCTGTTGGACAAGTGGAAGCTCACTGCATGAGATTGAGGCATTCTCTGTGCCAGGTTTCATTCACCAACCTGGTGAATGAAAGAGGCAGAACGAGGGCTGTGTAGTGGAATCATAGAATCCCTACAGTGCAGAAGGAGGCTATTCAGCCCATTGCATCTTACCCAGGTCCCCATCCCCACCCTATCCCTGTGACCCCACACATTTACCATGGCTAATCTATCTAACCTACACATCTTGGGACGCTAGGATAATTTAGCAGAGCCAGTCAACCTAACCCGTGCACCTTTGGGCTGTGGGTAGAAACCGGAACACCCAGAGGAAACCCACGCAGGTGTGGGGAGAAAGTCATCCCAATCTGGAATTGAAGCTGGGTGTAGCAGCAGGGCTAACCACTGTCCCCGCCATACTGAGTCTTTATTGGATTTTATGGATCTGTTAGTAAGCATCATATGAACCATGCCTATATTCCCATGCCCTAAACATTTATTGGCTTTGCAGCATGGTACCTTGCCTGTGGTCCCTGGGACTAATGCATTTGGTTAACATCTTCCACCATCTCCTTATCAGAGGAGGCATCATGCTCAACAGTATCCTCATCATACAATCTGATGTTGTAGAAGACACAGCACAGCACACACTCTTGTTGGGAAATACAGAAGGGCTTCACCCTCTTTCTGACTCTTCTTCCTCTGAAGCTGATGCTGTGATTGTCCTCCTGGTTGCTGCTACCACACTGCCCATGACTCCCTGATGCTGTTCATCGCAGGAGGAACTGAATGCTGAGTAAACGTGCCCCATGGCATGTAGGTTCACTCCGTCTCCAGGCTTCTCTTCATCCCTCCTTCACCCAAACAAGTGCCAGCACTGAGATGGCATGTTGTCAGCATACCTCCAGAGTTTTGGCACATTTTTCCTTTCTGTCTGACTATGCCAGTGTTCATATTGTTCCACCCTCCTTGCCAAGCCAAAATGCAATGGCTGCCATTTGGAGCCAGGGCTAGCCTCCCAGTTGCCTAGCTTCTCCTGATACCTAGGGAGGCTCTGAAACCCCATGGTTTCCAGAAAAATCTAAAAGAAAACCACTCGCAAAACTTCATAGAATCTTTACAGCACAGAAGGAGGCCATTTGGCCCATTGAGTCTGTACTGACCACAATTCCACCCAGACCCTTTTCCTGTAACCCCATATATTTACCATGCTAAATCCCTGACACTAGGGTCAATTTAACATGACCAATCCACCTAACTCGCACATCTTTGGACTGTGGGAGGAAATTGGAGTGCCCGGAGGAAACCCATGTTGATAGAATGTGCAAACACCACACAGACAGTGACCTGAGGCCAGAATTGAACCTGGGACCCTGATGCTGTGAGGCAGCAGTGCTAACCACTGTCATCCTTAAGTGACTTAAGGCAACTTAAGTCACTTGCCCATTAAACAAGCTTCATTACCTGCTCACCACATGCAGGTATGTAGTTCTTCCATCATTATGGGCATCCTTTGCAATATCCAGTTCCAACATGAAAGACACCAGTCATTCTCCCAACACCTCCTGGAGTGATATCCTCAGTCTCCTGGTTGACCCTCACTGGTCGGCGAAAATTCATCCAATCTTACCCACGCCATTCTGTCGTCTGCCTCTAATGTGTACAGATGTGCTGGAAAGTGGGCACTGCTGTGAATCATGAATGCCTTCGAGGGTTGTGAGCCAGGTGTGCAGTGGGTGCATGTTCTCGCTGTATCTAACCTCGAACCAGTAGAGCTTATCAAATGTTGAGGTCACGGTGGAATGCAGGTTACGTGACAACTGCCAGGAAAGCAGGTTTTCAAATTAATTTTGCTGAGCAGGTAGTCACACACAGGCTGAACAATAATGTCCTATTATAGAAAGGATATTATTAAACTAGAAAGAGTGCAGAAAAGATTTACTAGGACTTGATGGATTGAGTTGTAAGGAGAGGCTGCGTAGACTGGGACTTTTTTCTCTGGAGCGTGGGAGGTTGAGGGGTGATTTTATAGAGATCTATAAGATAATGAGGGGCGTGGGTAAGGGAGATAGTCAATATCTTTTCCCAAAGGTTGGGCAGTCTAAAACTTAGAGGGCATAGGTTTCAGGTGAGAGGGGAGAAATACAAAAGTGTCCAGAGGGGCAATTTTTTTCACAGAGGGTGGTGTGTGTCTGGAACAAGAGGTAATAATAGAGGTGAGTACAATTTTGTCTTTTAAAAAGCATTTAGATAGTTACATGGGTACAATGGGGTGTAGAGGGTTATGGGTCAAATGCAGGCAATTAGGATTAGCTTACTGGCTTAAAAAAAAAGGTGTCATGGACAAGTTGGGCCGAAGGGTCTGTTTCCGCGCTGTAAACCTCTATGACTCTGCTTTTGGAGTTCATATATGGAGCTCACTCATTTACTGATGATTGTAAAGTTGCACGTGTGAAATCAATCTGCCCTAGATTTCCTGCCACTACAGAGAAAATGATATAATTGCTTGCTCTGTCAAACCGTGAACTATTCTTTATGCAGCAATGTGTTATACCCTGACTGATGTTAAAGATGTTCCTTTGGCTCCTTGGAAAGAGCCAGAGGCAGAAAAGTTCAAGACAGCTGAAGGATTTAACTTCACATCCACTCTTTTTATTGTCACATCCCTTTTGTATGTTTTCTGAACATCTGGGTTAGGTTTGGTATGCGTACTGATGGCATCCAACTCTACCCCACCTCCTGTGTTGTCAGAGACTTTTCAGAGACCCAGTCTGTGCTTTCCTTACTTGGAAAGTTGGAAAAACAAACGCTGATTCTGTACCCTCACCACCTTTGCCACGCTCCTAACCCAGTCACTGTCTCACCCTGAAACTGACTGTTCACAGCCTCAATGCCCTATTTGATGCTGAGCTGAGTTTACAATCTCATCACAAAAATCGATAAAATTCCACCTCTATGACACCACCATTTTTATTCCTGCCTCCACCCACCTTTTGCTATAATCCTTATCCATGCCCTCCTCACCTCCAGATGTGCAACACTCTCCTGGCCAACATTCCATTACTCTGATGTCTTGTGCAATGCTTCATTTTTGCTTGGTATATCTTTAGCTGCCTCGATCCTCACTCTGAATCTTCTGCTCCATCACTCTGCCTATCCATCTCCCTGTACTTTTTTTAAGACCCTTTCTAGAACCCACCCCTTTGACCAAATTGTTGTCATTTTCACTGTAACCGACATGTACACCATGTATACTCTGGCTTGGATAACCTCCTGCTATTGACTCCTTGCTGAATCAAAGCTTTCCAAACCTCTTTAAGAACCAGGTATTAATGATGCCACCTACTTAACTGCAGATAGCTACTTCCCTCTTTTGATTTATTTCCTCATGTCCCTGAAACTCAGCAGTTTTTCATCGGGAGTGTCAATTGTTCATTATCCGATTCACTTGGGGTCGCTTACATTTCAGATTTCAAGTGGTTTCAGTTTTCAGATACTGCCTATACGTTTAGGCCTACTTAAATTATGATGGTTGAAGCCTAGGTTGGCTGGAGTCTAAACTTAACAAAATGGCTAGAGAAATAAGGCATGCCACTGAATAATAAATACAGGCTACCTGTAATATGTTCCCACCCATGGCACCATCTGTGATTCTGTGTAGGAGAGGGTTTGCAAAGTAAACAGTGCAGACAAGCAACTGTTGCCACACTGAAGGTAGTGTGCAATCGGCAAGATTTATGTGGGCTTGGGTCGAGTTGGCTCAAGTCAGAGGCTTCCTGTGCTAAAGGTCAGAAATGCTCAGGTCAGCTCAGATCGCATTGGCTCAGGTCAGAGACCTTGGAGGCCATCTTGAGCCCACTCTTGCTCTCCATGTGAATGCTGATGGGAGCTCAAGATCCGGAAGTTGCGGATCGTGTTGGCGAAATCGCAATCTCGAATCTTCTCCACCGCTCACCGGTGACATCATCAAGTTCAAGACATAACAAGCATGTACCCGCTTTACAGGCATTTCAATAAATTTTAATATTTTAATTTCTAAGGAGAAATAACGATATCTGGGTAGAAATTGTCTTATTGGGAAGACGCATCATGGGTTCATGAAAGGCCAGTCATGTTTAACTAATTTAGTGGAATTCTTTGAGGACATTGCAAGTGCAGTGGACAATGGGGAACTAGTGGATGTGGTGTATCTGGATTTCCAGAAAGCATTCGACAAGGTGCCGCACAAAAGGCTGCTGCATAAGATAAAGGTGCACGGTGTTATGGGTAATGTATTAGCATGGATTGAGGATTGGTTAACTAACAGAAAGCAGAGAGTGGGGATAATTGGGTGCTTTTCTGGTTGGCAATCAGTGACTAGTGGTGTCTAAGACCGCAAGGAACTACAAAACGTTGTGAATGTGTCCCAATCCATCATGCAATCCAGCCACCTGTCCATTGACTCAGTCTGCACTTCCCACTGTCTCAGCAAAGCAGCCACCATAATTAAGGACCCCACGAACTCTGAGGTCACATACAACCAACTCAAGAACAGTTTCTTCCCTGCTGCTATCAGACATTTCAATGGACTTACTTTGCATTAAGTTGATCTTTCTCTATACATGGCTATGACTGTAACATTACATGCTGCACTCTCTCTTGTTTCCTTCTGTATGAATGATGTGCTTTGCCTGTATAGCACGCAGGAAACAATACTTTTCACTGTATGTTAATACATGTGACAATAATAAATCAAATCAAATCAACCTTGGGGATCAGTGTTGGGACTGCAAGAGTTTACATAGATGATTGAGTTTGGGAACAAGTGTAATGTGTTAAAGTTCGCAGATGACGCTAAGATGAGTGGTAGAGCAAAGTGTGCAGAGGATACTGAACATTTGCAAAGGGATAGAGGTAGTTTAAGTGACTGGGCATGGATCTGGCAGATATTGGTAAATATGAGATCATCCGTTTTGGTAGGAATAACAGCAAAATGGATTATTATTTAAATGGTAAAAAATTGCAGCATGCTGCTGTGCAGAGGAACCTGGGGGTCCTTGTGCAGGAATCTCAATGAATTGGCTTGCAGGTGCAGCAGGTAATTAAGAAGACAATGGGATTTTGTCCTTTATTGCTAGAGGGATGGAGTTTAAAAACAAAGATTATGTTGCAGCTGTATAAGGTGCTGGTGAGGCCACACCTGGAGTACTGTGTACAGTTTTGGTCTCCTTACTTCAGAGAGGATATACTGGCACTGGAGGGGGTGCAAAGGAGATTCACTAGGTTGATTCTGGAGTTGAGAGGGTTGGCTTGTGAGGAGAGACAGTAGACTGGGGCTATACTCACTGGAATTCAGAAGAATGAGGGGAGATCTTATAGAAACATATAGGATAAAGAAGGGAATAGATAGGCTAGAAGCAGGGAAGTTGTTTCCACTGACAGGTGAAACTAGAATGATGGGGTTAGCCTCAAAATAAGAAGAAGCAGATTTAGGACTGAGTTGAGGAATATTTTCACACAAAGCGTTGTGAATCTGTGGAATTCCCTGCCCAGTGAAGCAGTTGAGACTACCTCATTGAGTGTTTTTAAGACAAGGATAGATAAATTTTTGAACAATTAAAGGAATTAACTATTATGGTGAGCGGGCGAGTGAGTGCAACTGAACCCACAAAAAGATCAGCCATGGTCTAATTGAATGGCAGAGCAGGCTCGAGGGGCCTAATGGCCTACTCCTGCTCCTAGTTCTTATGTTCTTAATCCATCCTATCACTGCCAGCAGTTGACCCTAGCCGTATATTGACATTGTAGCAGCATGATGTCACGCTGGTGTGGATTACAACAGGTTCACCCAGATGTGAACCTGACATGGCAGGTCCCCCGGGGATGTAAAGGTAAGTATAGCCTCTGGGGTAGAGAGCCTGGCAATGCCCACTGGCACAGATTGATATTTCCATGTTAACACCATGCCCATGCCAATTTGGCAGTGCCAACCCATGCCAAGGAGTGGGCTCCATTAGGAGCCTCATGGGGTGATTCATTTAAATTTAGTTTGGGCCAGGAGAGGACTGAGGAGCAGGGGAGACCAGCGATGCCTCTTGGGGTGCAATGGGAAGGGGGGCAATGATTTGGGAGGGGAGGGTGAAGAGGCCAATGATTGGGAGGGGGGTGCAATGATTGGGGTGCAAAGAAGTGCCGATTCTGATTGAATTGGGAGGGGGCCCTGAGACTTACGTGGTGAGCTGGGAGGAGGTTTACTCAGGTTATGATCAGAGTGCTGATCTCTGCTGCGGGGTTTTGCCACTGTTTTGTCTCCCCCCACCGCCACCCCCCCCTTCATGACAGTGTGAAGCATGCCCTTTGATTTTTATAGGCAGAGTATCGTGAAATTTGACTCGTTTTTCTGGAGAGAAATGCACTTAGTTTTATTTCCAGTAATAACATGCTACCATATTTTGGTACACATTCATCCTTCCTGCGTTATCATAAATTTACTTCATAAATGAATAAAAAGAAGCATGGATAATGAGATAACACCTGCTGAGATAACTCAGCATTACAGACAGGGTTAAAAGGGCACAGACATTCCAACAGGATGGGTAAGTGAAATTTAGCTTAGATGTAATACCATAAACTTTTCAATGTATTTCCTGGAAATGATGCACCATACAAGAACAGTGATGCCATTTATTCCACAGTGCAGGACCTGTACTTGAATCTGTTTTCCCTCACGTGAACAGATGGCTGTTTAACTTCTTTTCTCGTCCACAGGAAAATGTCAACATTGATGAAGCGGCTCGATGTTTGGTGAAACACATCATTGCGAGTGAGAATGACCTTGCGCAGTCTGTCGAGTCTGACATTGTCACCCCGACACTCAATTCCTTCAGAAGCAACGGCAATTGCTCAGCTTGTTTTAAGTCTTAGGTTGGGATCTTGCTGTAACGACAGCCCTGTTACAGCCTCCACACTAATGTCTATCTTTACAGCTGGGACTTTATTAACTGGAGTATGGAGGGAGGTGGGCTTTTGAGAAATGTGAATGAATTGAACGTCCCTTTCACTCACAACAACTTGCATTAAGTAGCATGTGTTTAACATAGCAGAATGTCCCATGGTGCTTCATGGGAATAAGAAACAAAAGGAGGGCTTATGACATGGAGAAAAGAAGTGTCAACAAAATGACTAACTTTAACGAAGACATTGCCTTTATGTTTTGGATACAAATAAAACAAGGGTAAAGAAACAGTTTTGACAGGGGCAGCATGGAGGGATGATGGCAGATTGGCGATTCCAATGGAATGTTGATAGGGTGTATCACAAGCGACTGATTTACCCCTGCTCGTTCTCTACCCCAGCTAAAGTTGTATTTCATCTTCCGCATGTCATTTTCCTTCACCAGCAATGAGGGCAGTCACCTTTTCCCAAGCAGAATCACACATTTTGACAGCACTTCATGATTCTTGTGGGTTTGCCAAACTATTTGTGATGGCACTACCCTTTTACTTGTCATTCCGGTTTTTGAAAAACAGATTCATTCAAACCGTGAACACTGATGCCATCTGTGGGGAGAGGACAGGAAGGTGATATTGAGCAGAATGCTTTGAGGAAGCTGTGTGCATGATTGATACGGTTACTAAAATTTGAGGTTAATGATATTCTCCTAATGATGCTAACCTCAGTCCCTTATGCTGTCTGATTCATTAACTCTTTCCAGGTGATTTTCTCCTCACCTGGAAGTATTAACTCTACAGTCAGTTGTGCCTCAGTCAGTAATACTTTTGCCTCTGGGTCAGAAGGCTAGGTTTAACTTGCACTCCATGTGCATATCCAGTAGTAAAAATAGCAATCTGCTATCCAGTCTCTTGCTACAGACTATGCTAACTCCATGGACAGTTCTGGGTTCTTTTGTTTTTCGGATCCCATCAATTACAGCTCCTGATCATGAATAAGTTAAAGTCAGGTTGAAAGTCAAAGATAGTAGTGTATGTCAAACAATCAAAGTCAAACAAATTAAATCCAGTGGGAATATTGAGAGCAGAGGCGGTGGTGAGGAATTAACTAAATCATTGATATAAATTGTAAATGGCTGACAGTTGTGCACTAATCCGCCACTAATTATGCTGCGCTATTCTGAAAATGATCTCTTCGCTCCTGCCTATTAATCAATCCTCAATCCATGTTAATAAATTACCACAATTTCATAAACCCTAATCTTTGATAACAGCCTCTTTTGTGGCACCTCATCAATTGTCTTCTGAAAATCCAAATATGCTATAATCACTGGTTCTCTCGTATCTTCCCTGCTGGTTACACTTTAAGAAAACAATCGGACAGACTTCTTAAACATGATTTCCAAAATGTAAAACTTTGATTCTGCGTAAACATATTACCACAGCCTCAATAGATTCTAACATCATCCCTATTCTCAACTCAAGAGAGTCTACCAAAATTATTCAAATCTTTTCAAAGCCACAGAATCAGCCTAGATCAACCCTCTCCTCATCTCCCTACGAGGGGGGCATTTCCAGTTGCTACAGCTAGCTGGTAAATCAAGACCTATAATTTAACCTCCTAAGCACCGCACTGATCAATTTTTAGCCATTCATCAATAGGACAATGAACAAATTTTGACTAAAATACTTCAACATGGAGAAAAATAATGTTAGCTATTTCTCAGCGATCGTTTACACCAGTATAGCAATCGCTATTATTCTCCAGGGAGTATTTCTTTGGAGTTTCCCAGCTCTGTCATGGTAACTCCAGCAGAAGTGCTATGGAAACCCTGTTTACAGGCATAAATTATATTCTCTCCTGCTGCAGTAACAGGGGAGGAGGAGAAGCTTTGATGAGATTCACTCACACTGTCATGTGTGAAACATTCCTGATGTACGAAAGAGGCTAAATCATTGTCTTGAAACACAAGAGAGTTTTAGCTTTCTTGTCACCTCTTCTAACCCTGGGGAACTGATACTGCTGTGATACAAATGGGATGGTTCAAAGAGAGAAGTGTTAATATCTGTTACTAATGATTGCAATGATTCATTTCTTTGAGAAGAAGGTGAAAATGCCTGGCTCTGGTATTTGAGTCAAGTCCCTCCTCAAGTGTGTCAATTTAGATGGAGGAAGGTTTGCGACTTTTTTGATTGGCATTTTGGAGTAGAAAATTATGTTGCAGAAAATTGGAAATATTGCAAACATAAGCATTTTTGTTAACTGTTAGGTTTAGAAAAAAAGACTCTTCGGGTACATCTCAAAGTGCTGCTCCGCTACATTGCTGTTTGTTTGTGGTGTGACACTGAATTACTGTTTATCACAGTGTATAACTTATACTTTTTTGAACAGGAATTCTTTCCTTTGCTTCATTTGTCTGAGTTCGGGCCAAAAAATAATTAGACCAGGAAATGGAAAATGTCTGCTTGCACTGGAACAATTCAAATGCTGCATTACTTTACAAGAGATTAACATGGGCGGGGGCGGGGAAGCAGGGTGGGGTTGGTGTTCCAAATGAAACTTGACGCTCAGATCTCAACAGTTGAGAATTTGACTCAGGGCTCCAGTATTTATTTTGCCCATGAAGGTTTCAACACTGAATTGTTACAACAGGATATAATAGAATAGAAGCCCTACAAAGCAGAAGGAGGTCATTCAGTCCATTGAGTCTGCACCAACCATCCCACCCAGGCCCTATCCCAGTAACCCATGCATTTACCCTGCTGATCCCCTGACACAAACGGTCAATTTATTATGGCCAATCCGTCTAACCCAGACATCTTTGGACTGTGGGAGGAAACCGGAGCACCCGGAGAAACCCACGCAGACACGGGGAGTACGTGCAAGCTCCACACAGACAGTGATCAGAGGCTGGAATTGAACGCAGGTCCCTGGAGCTATGAGGCAGCAGTGCTAACCAATGTGCCACTGTACCGCCCGTATAAATATATAAATGAACAATCTGGGCCTGAAGCCGTCATTAACTAAGCTGCTTGTCCCTGTTGGAAAGTGATCTAAACAGGTAAATCTAAATAACTGTAGCTGCTTATAAACTTGCATGGTGACTCAGAAATGGTATAAGTCACAGACTCTGTTCACCTGTCTTTCTCTGCAGTTCAAAATTGTAGTAATGGTTTCTGGAGTGTATATTAGGCACAAGGATAATATTCAGTGATACACAGTTTGAGGAAGCACACAATTAATAATCACAGTTAATGTATTATATACATTTTAATATATTTTGATAAGCAGTTGTGTGAAGCTTATTTAAACATAAAAGCTTCCTGGATCTGTTGACACATGGACAAAGCTTGCACTTATAATAAAGCAAAATACTGCGGATACTGGAATCTGAAACCAAAATAGAAAATACTGAAAAATCTCAGCAGGTCTGACAGCATCTGTGGAGAAAGATTTTCAAGTCAGAATGATGAAAGGTCACCCAAACTTGAAACATTGGCTCTGTTTTCTCTCCACAGTTGCTGCCAGATCTGCTGAGATTTTCCAGCATTTTCTGTTCTTGTTGTTGGAGCTCACTCGTACATTTGTTTCTGTGGCTAGTTCTTCCTGGAATAGGTCAGCAGGGACTACAGCTTGTGTGTTGCTGCTTCACAACTAACATGGTTGACCAGGAGACTCTCCTCTTACACCCTGCCAGAAGCAGGATTTGCAGGTTAGTAATCAACCTGTTTGGCCACATTACAAACACATTTTCCATGACCATTAAGTCTTGGAGTGGGACACAAACCCGGAACTTCTGGCTCAGAGGCAGGCATGCTACCGTCTGTCACAAGATTTCCTTGTGGAACTTATTTCTAGAAGGTTAAAACATCTGTCTTTCTCTGCATTCCCCAGAAACCCCAAACCAGTGGGAGCATCCCCAACTTAGGAATGCGGGTAGGTGGGAGCAATCCAATCCCAAGATCCAAAGGTGAACTGTTGGGAAGTATAGCAGGAATGATGCTGGTTTACCATAATACTGCTGTTGTGGTTTGCCGAGAGGGAAGGGGAAGTGACCGTGTCAAGTACTGAGGCTGCAATCCCATTATCTCTCACTGATGGAAGGATGCCAGTCAACCAAGGATAATTGTGGGCGTGACCCCAAGCTGTATTACTATGGGTCTTCACAAACTGCTGGTATACTGCCGCATACCATTCAGGAGATCTTTTAGTGTAACAATATTAGCAATGGTAAAAAGACGCTTCTTCTGAGCTAAGACTGTGACAGATGATTTAACAATGGGGTTGCGTGTTGGTTTAGTGGGCTAAATTGTTCTCCAGATCTTGGATCAGTAATGGAGAAGGACTATTGCCCATTCATATCATTTCTCCACTAACCCACTGCCATTTTCTCCAGTCTGTAGAATGATTTTGGAACAGTAATAATATCATCTCTGAAAGTGTATTCGCTGGTGGGATGCAGGGATATCTGGAACAGTATCATTTTGAAAGGGGAGAAGGTCTTTGTGCAGAGTATCAAGCTGCCATGGCCTGAATGTGTGGACATGCTGGAAGAACTTGCAGATTATCCGACATTCCCTGCTCGGGGATTGGGGTGATAGGGTGAGTTTGAGAGAAGTAAGAATTAGGAGAGCAAGGCTGTAGGTCACTGAGGGGAGGAAGTCTGGATACATTGAAGAGAAGTGACTGAAACAACCTTGTGAGGGAAGAACAGTAATGGGAAGGATTGGGTAAGTCCCCCTTTATTTGAAAAAATCCTCAGGTATGGTATCCTCTCCTTTCATAGAACATAGAACACTACAGCACAAACAGGCCCTTTGGCCCACTAGTTGCGCCAATCACTTCTATATCTAGTAAGCCATAGACCTATCTATAACCCCCAATCCCATTAGATCCCATATAACTCATCCAGAAGTCTTTTAAAAGACCCCAGCGAGTTCACCTCTACCACCAGCGACAGCAGCCGATTCCATTCCCTCACCACCCTCTGAGTGAAAAACTTACCTCTTAACATCTCCTCTGTACTTGCTTCCCTGCATCTTAAATCTCGTAGCAACCATTTCAACCCGGGGAAATAGCCTCTGAGAATCCACCCTATCTATTCCTCTCAACATCTTATAAACCTCTATCAGGTCACCTCTCAACCTTCGTCTCTCCAGGGAGAAGAGCCCCAGCTCCCTCAAACTATCTTCATAACGCATGACTCCCAATCCAGGCAACATCCTTGTAAATCTCCTCTGCACCCTTTCTGTGGCTTCTCGATGTCCCGTCCTTCCTCTCACCTTGCCTCATGCTGCAAGGAGGAGTTTCTTACCACCTCTTTTTCTTCATCACCTTTAGCTTCCGGCAACAACAAGCCTTTCATCATTGCAGCGTTGTGCAGCAAGCAGTTTGATCCAGTGATTCTCGAGGTATTAGCTGGGCTGTATTGCATGGCTGCACTAAATTTAACCTGAATTTTTTGGAAATGTAAGCTATGACTGCAGGGATAGCCTTGATCTTTAATTAAACACCCTGATACATGACTGGGTGAATTTGGAGAGGTATGATGAATTGTTACTGCCTGGCAGCTTCCTAGGTATCCGACATTGATATTCAGGAAGCAGTGACTGACAACACACTCTAGTTGAACCTGAGAGAATGAAAGTCTTCCCTGTTCATCAAATAGAAAGGGTTTTCGTGCAAGACAGTGCAACCTGTGTCTACCTGTTAGGATGCTGAAGACTTGGAGAAACTGGATAGTTCTCACACTTTTTATTCTTTTCATTTCATTGGAAAGGAGATTAATTGCATCACTTTTGTGAATAAGGCAGCAGAGAGTTTTTTTTTGACATAATGCTGTGTTTCTGCCTGACTAATGTGGCAACGGTCATCTCACTCTGTCCATTGTGGGAGAGTTAAAATACCTGCAACTGGAAGGCTCCAGTTACAAAGAACTTCATAAGTTAAAATTTATGTATTAGGTAGGCTTACATTAACACTGCAATGAAGCTGATGTGAAAATCCCCGAGTCGCCACACTCTGGCGCCTTTTCGGGAACACTGAGGAAGAATCTAGCATGGCCAATTCACCTAACCACCATGTCTTTCAGACTGTGGGAGGAAACCGGAGCACCCAAAGGAAACCCACACAGACACAGGGAGAACATGCAAACTCCACACAGACATTGACCCGAGCTGGGAATCGAAGTCCCTGGCATTGTAAGGCAGCAGTGCTAATCACCACCCAAGGCAGTGGTGGTCTTGACAGACACTGCTATTTTCCTGATGTAAGTAGCATGGTTTCTGCTTAGAACCAGTGCAGAGGGAAACCATTCAGCCCATCGAGTCTGCACTATCCCTCCAAAAGAGCATCTCACCCAGGCCACACCCTTACCCTAGCCCCATAGCCCCACATGTTTATCATGGCTAATCCACCTAACCTATACATCTTTGGACTGTGAGAGATAACCAGAGCATCCAGAACAAAACCAATGCAGACACAGGGAGAATGTGCAAACTCCACACAGACAGTCACCCAAGGCTGGAATCGAACCCGAGTCAATGGCACTGTGAGGTAGCAGTGCTAACCCAGGGCCACTGTGCCGCCACTTCATTCAACTCTTAAGAACCCATTTTATTCCATTTAGGATCACAAATCTCTCCTACATGGGGCTGTAATTTAGAATCCAGCCCAGGGTGTTATAAGTTTCCACCTTGGCTGTTCATTGGTTGGAAGTGCTAAGCTCAGACCTCATACTTCCATAGAGGGAGGGAAGGAAAGAAGATTGGCAGCCAAATTTAGAATGTCCCATGCTGTCACATTGCCAGGTTGTTGACTTGAGAGTAATATTGACAAAAACCCTAAAAGGAGAAAGGACATTTGCAGGTATTTTAACTAGTGGGTAAGCAAATATCAGAGTACATGATAAATCTAACTAATTCCAGGGGCAGGAAGCCTGTTACATTTTGAGGGTCATTCCCCAATAACAGACAACTGGTAAGGGAGTTCCAGAGACCATCTCAACTGAAAGAATTAGATCTGGACAGATTGCGATTATTGGGAATAAAGTGAGGGATGAAATAGTGATTCTTGTGGAGCCCAGGGAGAGGTATTCAAGCTCATCCTGGATCCATAATGATGATTTTAACAGTTAAGTCTTAGACATTTCCTCTTTCTCACCAAATATTACTGAGAAGAACATCCACAGCACGCATCCAGCCCAGGCTATTGAATTTGCAATGGGGTTGTAACAGACAATGACAATTTGAATGGATTTAGGAAACTCCTGCCTGAAGCCAATGCATTGGCAGCTCATAAAATTCCTGGTATTAATATAGCTGAGTGGGAAATATGCAATCATAACAGGATTGGCGCACTGTAGTTTTGATACTGCTGCTAATGCACTTCCATTGGGCAGAGGAAATTAAAATCACCCCTGTTTAATTTAGCACTCTAAAGTCTTGTGTAACATCACTAACATCTCAAATCAGTGTGGTTGTTGGTTTATAATTAAACTTATAGCTCTTCGCATTTGCTGAGAAGCTTTATGAGAAAATACGAGGGTTTTGTGACAGGCATTTAAATGGAAAGAATACAGTGCCCTATTGCTGCTGGATTCTGTTTATGATTTGTAATAAAATTGAAACAAGCACATTGATAATGGCAGCAGCATGCTGCAAAACAACAAACTGGTTTCCTGATGTGATGTCTGTGTATATCCATGTATCAGAACTGAGTGTTTTGTTAATGATGATACTATAAGTGTTGTCAGTGGCTCTTTCACTGACAACTCGAAAGCTACTGAAGTAAGCATTGAAATAAAACTTAAGATGTGCTCAATGTGGCTACCAGATCTGGCAAGTGTCTTCAAGACAGTATCTCATAACTCATATCTTTCCACATATGAACTAGCTTCTTTCGTCTAACAATGAGTGGTATGTACTGATCCAGTATTTAGCCAGTATCTATTGTGTGTGTGCTGTTATTTACATGAATCAAAACAGATAACATGTCATTAACGCTCACTAATGCTGATCCTTCCATTTTGGGCTGTGTGCATGCAAGAATGCTCGAACGTTTAACACCGCATATGATGAAGGTTTAAAATTCAAGTTTAAATGTTTATTACCTGTGTCACAAAATATCAAGTTTTCAATGTAAACAAATGGAATCATTCAGATAGTAGGATTGATTATGCACACTCACAACCTTACCATTTAATGGTTGTAAAGGAAAACACAAACATTTTTGTTTGAGGAAGGTTCATCTTTATTCTGGAACTCCAATGAGGCAAATTTCAATACACTATAGCTTCCATCAACCAATAACTGGCTGTAAAGTTGCAATTTATACTGTGGAGTGTAAGTATATGTAAACTATAAACTAGGCAAATGTGTATTCACTGCTTAATGGAACCTGCTTAAGATAGTTGCTATTTAAGAAAACTTTAATCTTTTTGTAGTTTCTTGATATGTTACAAAGAATAAAGTATATACTAGCTCAGAAACCACTTTGTGTGATTAAATGTTATTTGCTTTCTTTCTCGATGGATTTCTTCTCAATTCAACCAGACAATTAATTATATTTTTAGTTACTGAGCACCCTGCACGTTTCTAACTGCAATTATTGGCAAATCCACAGGTAAGTTCAAATTTTAAAAAAAGGAATTTTTCTTTACAAAATCTTTCAAAATACTGGATAATCTGGACTTTATGTTCAGTCTTTCAGCATTTATTTGGGCGAATTAACAGGCACACACTGCTTGTGACGCCTCCAATCAAAAGGAGGCAGAGTGGAACATAGCAATCAAACCCAGATCAGATGGATTCCCCGTCAGAAGTAAATGCTTATTGTTAACAGCGCTAGGGTTGGATTTTTATGGTCCTGGCCACAGAGGCAGGACCAAAGAAATGGAGGGATTCTTGCCCTCAGCCATTTGAAGAGGATGAGAAATGGAATGGGTTTGGAAGTTATTAAAGTTTTTTTTCAAGTTTTAAAAGTTTTTGTTCTAAGTCTATTTATTAATGTCACAAGTAGGCTTACATTAACACTGCAATGAAGTTACTGTGAAAATCCTCTAGCCACCACACTCCGGTGCCTGTTTGGGTACACTGAAGGAGAATTTAGCATGGCCAATGCACCTAACCAGTGCATCTTTCGGACTGTGGAAGGAAACTGGAGCATCTGGAGGAAACCCACACAGACATGGGGAGAATGTGCAGACTCCGTGCAAACAGTGACTCAAGCTGGGAATCGAAACTGAGTGCAGGAGGCAGCAATGCTAACCACTGTACAAGAATGTCACCCCAGCATATCTTCTGCTATGAAGGAAACAAGTGACAACATTGTTGGCTCACTGAAAGCCAGCCCCATATAAGATTTTTAAATTTTCATGGATGCTACCAGGCTTCAGCAGCCATTGGGTTTTACACTCACTGCATGGAGGCATGACCCTTGAAGGCTGGAAGAGCTTAAAAGGTAAGTAAAATTATTTTGTTTTCTTTACAGTTCATCATGAAGTGCTGCAGCGTAAGTTACATTTGTGTTCAATAAGGTGAATTATGACAGTGTGCCAGATTGTTATTGTTGCCAACTGGCAAGTTGTCAAACTAAAGATTAACATTTTAAATATTTAGAAGTCTTCAGAACAGTTTTAAATAAAAATTAGTTTTGTGTGTGAAAGGATAAGGTAAATTTCACAACTGGTAGGTGGCCTACTCTGATAACCAGGTGTAAGACCTGGATTTTCGTGGAGTCATGTGGATTCTACACACCATCCAAAATGATGTTCAGAACCCAGATTCACAAGTCCTGTTCCTATTTATGCTAACTTACCTTGTACCCACCAGGTGCAAACTTCAGGATCCATGTTGTGATAATATAAAGTTCTAACTATCTTTTACAGTCTTGGTTATATTAAAAAAAATGCCATTCATGAAAGCACAATCAATATTTTAAATCCCCATGTACTTAATCCTTTATAAATACAAACAGGTTTCCATGAATAACTCCACATCAAAAATATACCTTTTAAACCTTTCTTGAGCTGTTAATCAAACTACGAATTCAGGGATCATTCTATAGAGATAATCATGTGTTGTGGAAATCAGCCAAGCATTTGGCTGATTTCCACAAATCTTTCTTAGATATTCCTTAGAGTAATGTCAACAAATAACTTGGAGAGCATGATGGCCCATTGAAGGTGTGTAGGAAACATGATTTGGCATAGAAGAGACATGGGGAGTAGATGGTTGTGTGAATGGATTTGAGGCCTGAGCTGGAAGATCTAAAACATAAGCAAACAACAGGGATGAAGTTCCAGAGAAATTTGACGGACCTTTTAAATGGCCCACCTCACCATTCAACAGTCCCTGTGCCTCCTCCAGTCTATGTCTAAGGGTGGAAAGGCTGATTGTCACACACACGCCCTTCTGGAATGAAGATCCCACCATTTGAGGAAGTTTCTCCTGAGGTGCGTGTGATGAGCTGGCAACTCCCCCAACTCATTCTACCTGCTTGGGTGAAAAATCCATGTCTAAATGTTTAATGTTTCCCATTGCTTTTATGCATTCAGTCTGGACATCTGTTGAGAAGGCAGTTCGCAAGCCTATTTGTTTCATTGTGTGCTCTGCCTCAAATCTTTAACTCCTAGCAATCATTCCACATCTCTATGCTCTGCCAGTGTTTTCATTAGCCAATAACTCTCCAAGATTCAGGCCAGCCAGTAATGATATTCTCGTCCTCCTCCATTAATTCTTTGAATTATTCCCTCCAAGGTATCTCTTACAATTTCATTTCCTCCTAAGATGTGCTCTACCCTGACTCTCTGCTCCTGATTGCATTCTGCAAATTTCTTTGTCTTTCCACTCCCCACAGCACTTCAAAGTTTGTTACTTCAATTGTCCAACTGATCCTTTCCATTCCATTTCAAGCTCACATTTCAAAACTACTTAGCAAATAGGCACCCTCTTTAGATTGCAGATTGAGACTAATTGTTCTTCTTTACTCAGAGTTGCATGGGCCCTTGATTACAATCCAACTGTTTTGTCATTTTACAAGTGCTTGACATTGTTTATGCAGCTTTGAAGAGAATGAGCTGCTGGAACACTGCAGTGTGCTGTGAGACAATATTGGGAGACAGTGTTCTGCGAGATTTCAGTTGCGAGTCTCCCAGGTGCTGCTTTATAGTGCAATCAGCTCCATGCCAGAATTTAGCACTAAGCTGACCATCGTTTGGAAATTTTAATTACCATATAATTAGTGGGCCAGGAACGCTAGCAACTCCTCCCCCCACCCCACCAGGAGTGGTTCCCACCAGCGAGGTTTACAATTGCGTTGCACTAACAGGGATCAGGCACCCTCATCCCATTAATGGGGACAGAGGCCATTGAGGATAGGGTGAGGTGCCCCTTGAGCTGTGCCAGCCTGGCACTGCCAGCTTGGCACCTTGGCACTGTCACTGGGCAACAGGCAGTGCCAAGGGGTGGGGCATACTGGGGGTTGGGACCTATTGAGGAGCGATTGGTGGTGGGGGATAACCCACTACTGCTCAACAAGTGAGATAGATGGGAGAGGGAGGAGGTGATCAACCATTGGGGTGGTCAGCCATGGCCATTTGACAATGTCAGGACTGGCCATTGGAAGGGGTGTGTCGGGGCTGGCCATCAGGAATGGAGATCGGGGCTGATCCAGCCGGGGGGGTCTGGTAGGTCAGCAATCGGAGGCCAGTGATGATGGTGTGGGGGTGGGGGGGTAGGGCAGAGCACATGCACCAATCTCCCCACAGTTGAAAGAGCTGATCCCCAAAGAAAACATTGCTTGATTGACATCTTTAGCTCTCTGATCTCTTCTGTCAGTTTCACAGCGTTCATTTGTACAAAGTTGAGGTTTCAAGTGCTCTCAGTTTTTACTAGTGATATTTTAAAGAATGAGGATGTTTGACATTTTTATTGCCCTTTAGTAAAAGGACACTTTCTTAACGTTGTGGAAAATAATGAATGAATGACTTTTAAAAATCTTTCTTAACATATCCTATTGTCACTATAGGATTCATTATTTCTATATAGTATGCAGTGGGTTAATAGAAGAGCCATAGCTTGGCAAAGGGAGAATGAAAGGCCATGGAAGGGTGGTTGGGTGGGAGACATAGCTTTTCACAGTGTGGCAGGGTGAGGTGTGAAGAGTGTGTATGGTGGGGGGGGAGGGGAGAAGGGATGTGAGGACTAGAGAAATGTTTTCCCTGTATATGGGACAAAGTCACACACAGTGCACTGAAGCAGGCCTTTTCATCAGCCCCGTCTGGTCCCAGCAGCCTCTGCAACTGCGTTCTACTTCCTTCCTGGGTCAGCTGGCCCTCACCCACCCTTAGCCCAACCATCCCCTCCCCCTGTAGTGGAAATAACTCCATCCTTGCAAGCACTTTCTCCTAAGGTAGATGCACAGAACCAGGAAATAATTCCAGCTACCTGTCCTGGTGATGAAAACCCAGTCCAAAACCTCCTTGTTTGGCTCTTCACCTGTTCTTTATGGCTTGATGAAACACTTTGGGGGTTTTATTTTGTTACCAGTATTACAAACCCCCAGCCCCACCCCCGTCACTCAACACACTCACTGTCATGCCTGAACATTAGAAGTCACCATGAGGTTTCCAGTGTCCATATCTCAGTACTGAGGTATTAGGGGTAGTTGAGCAGATGTGGCATTTGTCCTCCTGATAATGGTGTTTGAAGAGGTGTATCCACAGGCATTATGAACTGCTTGCTGACTACCTGGAATGGGGCTAATATGAGGAAATGTGGACAGGTTCCACTTGTATCCATTCGACCTTAAAAGAATGAGAGGTGATCTTGTTAAAACATGCACGACCCTGAGGGGACAGATGCTGAAAGGATATTTCCTCTTGTGGGAGAGACTAAAGCTAATGAACATGATTTAAAAATGAGGGGTTTCCCATTTCAGACAGAGATCAGAATCTTTTTTTATCTGTGTGTCATAAGTCTTTTGAACTCTTTTCCCCAGACAGCGGTGGAGGTAGGGCCGTTGAATATCTTTAAGGCAGAAATTGATAGATTCTTGACTAACAAGTGTTAGAATGTAACCAGTGACAACTTTGTATTGGATATAATGTGACTGATGATAACAAATTGTATGGCTCAGCTGACCCAGTAAACCATGGAACCAGTTACAGAATGATGTAATAGTCAGCTGACTCACAATAGATAAGAACCTGTTTGGAATTGTGGGGAGCTTGGAGTGGCCGAGGGTGATGCCCCAGGTTTGGAGCAATGAAGCTTCTTTAATAAGCCCTTTCTTTAATTTATAAGTTGGAGTAAGTGTTGTTATATTTTTATTGTCTGCATTTGAAGAGTTCCTTATGAAGCAACAATAAGGGAGTCAAAGGTTATTGGGGATAGAGAGAATATGGAGTTGGGGCCACATTCAGATCAGCCACTATCTTATTGAATAGGTGAGTATTCAAGGGGCTGAATGGCCTACCTCTGCTCTGAACTCATTAGTTTGTATGTGCATACTGAGGTCACAGAGCTGGCAAAGGTTTGAAAAATATAGTTCTGCCCTTTGAATGTCATTTTCTTCTGGAGCTCAAATTTTCAGAAGTGCAAGGGAGAAATTCAGAAAACGTAAACCCTGATGCAAATCTCCTTTTTAGATGAAATTCTCACTTTCCAATATTATTGTGTATGTTATCCAACATCATACAAGAATATTTGTACTGAAATGATTAATGGATGATAGAGAAGCTGCAATGTTGAAAGTTAGCTGTTGTATACAGTAGCATTTTAGAATAAATACAGACAATATGTAAGATTACTTTGTGTTAAACTTTGCTGTCATTAAAATCTGATTAACTTCTGTGAAAAATAAAACCTTTCATGTCTAAATGGAGCCCTGTGGATTTTATCAATCACATTTTATTAGGAAGACATAAGAATTCATTTCAATCAAATTTCCGGCCTTTTCTCACTGCTCATAAAATTACTCAGAAGCAAGCGTATATATTTATGCAGGATTCCATCTACTTCCCCCGAGCTTGAGCTTTTTTTTCAGACTTTGAAATGCAGATTCTATCTTTCATTTCTCAATAACTATTCAATCAAACATATAAAGCTGAAGTGTTAAAGAGATTGACAGCCATCTTATGTCGTATGCAACATTTCAAAGTGTTGTATCTTTTTATATTTCTCTGTGATTACATTCACAAATCATAACAAATCATTAACTTGAGATTAAAAGGATTTTGTGATAATGGCCCCGTCCACCAGGCACATCTTTTTTAATGATAACAAAATGAGGTTTGCCAGTGCAGATAAATAGCCATTCTTTCCACGTTTTGTATTTGCATATCAGATTTATTTGCAGGCAGTTTGAAATGGATTTCACTCCCCATTGCTGCAATACTTCATTTGTATTCTTAGTGCCTTGACAAAATAAAAAACATCGTGGGTGCTAGCAATCTGAAATAAAAACAGAAGCATTGGAAATAATTGGTCGGTCTGGTGGCACCAGTAGAGAAAGAATCAGGATTAATGAAATGGTACCAGTGAATATACCTCTTTAGGCAACATTATTGGTAGGGAAAATATGGTTTCTGTCTGAATGCTTTTGGGTACCTCTGTGCAATCTATGTATTCAAGAGATCATTTGATGATTATTTGAATAGAAACAATATGCAAGGATGCGGGGAAAGGCAAGAGAATGGCATTCAGCCAACATGTTCATTTGGAGAGCCAATGCAGTCACAATGAGCTGAATAGCCTCCTTCTGCACCTTAACATTTATGTGATTCTGTGATGGGTTACGGTTCTATGAAAACTGGGAACTTCTGGTTACTTCAGGCGTGGCAGTGACTGTGGCAGATGGGGAGGAGAGTTATGACATTAGCAGCTAAATGAAGTCCCCAAGGCACTCCATTAAGGGTAAAGAACAGACCTCAAATATTAACTTGGTTTCTCCTTATACAGGTGCTCCTTGGCTTGCTGTGTATTACCAGCATGTTTTATCCTTAACAGCTTTTCATATTTCTACACTCAAACTTTTTTTATCTCAGAAAGCAATTTCAAATTCACAGTGGAACTGATACATGGATTATTTTAAGAAAAGTTAGTAAATATTCCCTCAAATCTAGCTGTCTGGTTTGGGTTCATGTCCAACTCCTATTAGTCTAATTAGCATGTGCTAAAACAATTTCCTAATGTACAGTTCCACCTTCACATTGTGCCTCATGACTTTTTCAGTGGCACCACAGTGGCACAGTGGTGAGCACTGCTGCCTCACAGCGCCAGGGGCCTGGGTTCAGTCCCAGCCTTGGGTGACTGCTTGTGTAGAGTTTGCACATTGTCTGCATGGGTTTCCTTCGGATGCTCCAGTTTCCTCCAACAGTCCAAAAATTGCAGACTAGGTTGATTGGCCATGGTAAATTGCCCCTTAGTGTCAGGGGGATTAGCAAGGTAAATACATGGGGTTACGGGTGTAGGGCATGGGTGGGATTGTTTTTGGTGTAAACTCAATGGGCCGAATGGCCTCCTTCTGCATTATCAGGATTCTGATTTTATTCTAATGTTAAACTGAAAGTTTTCCTTAAAATATAGAGTAAGAAAAACAGAACAATGTGCTTTTTGATTATGCAAGATGTTTACAATTTTTCGAGTGCCTTTTCCAAAAGAAGTTCAACAAAATGATTTATTTGTCATACGTATTGTTGCACATTTTACCATTGAAAACAGCATAGATATTCTTGAAAGAAAAGGATTTAGTCACTTGAACTATGCATTTTTGCGTGCAAAAGTTAATGAGTTTTCAGAGGAAATCTTTACCCGACATCACAATATATACTCATAGAATCCTATGGTGCAGAAGGAGACCATTTGGCCCATCGAGTCTGCAGCACAACAATCCCACTTGGGCCCTATCCCTGTCACACAGTGTAGTCCCCCCGACGCTAATGGATAATTTAGCATGGCCAATCAACTTAATCCACGTATCTTTGGAGTGTGGGAGGAAACACATGCAGGCATGGGGAGAACGTGCAAACTCCACATAGACTAGTGACCTGAGGCCGGAATTGAACCTGGGTCCCTGACTCTGTGAGGTAGCAGTACATGCCAGTACATGCTGTCCTGTGCCACAGTACATTAGCTACATTAGAATAAGCATCCAGATATATCTAACAATTCATTTATGGAATCAAACTTAGAGCTGAATATTCTCCTGATGCCCTGATTGACTGGGTAGCGTAGTGGCACACTGCTCACACCTCCAGGGACCTGATTTAATTCCAGCCTTGGGTTGTCTGAGTGGCTTTCCTCCAGGTTTCGCCCACGCTGCAAAGGTGTATAGGTTAGGTTGATTGGACATGGTAAATTGCCCCTTACTGTCAAGGTAAATACATAGGATTACAGTGATAAGACCTGGGTCAGGTTGCATTCAGTGCATGTCCAATGGACAAAATGACCTCCTTCTGCACTGTAGGGATTTTATGATTATATGAAATTTATCCCACTACCAAAAGAGATGAGCTAATTATTTTTAGCTTCTTTTTAATGCTTGCTGCTAATTGCAACCTTCGTCAACAACAAAATGAATCTTTTCCTGAGAAAATGGTGTTTGGTTGAACTCAATGGGCAGGAATTTCCAGCCCCACCCACCAGCAGGATCTTCCGGTTTGCTTAAGGTGACTCCCTGCACCCAGTTCTCAGATGGCAGATTGGGTAAGCCACACAAAACACCGTGGACATCAATAGGACCAGAAGAACCCGCTGGTGGCCAGTGATGAGCTGCAGAGGGTGGGGTGGGAAATTTGTCAAGTGTCTTGCAAGATCCTTTCACAGGACACTAAAGAGCCAGGGCTCAGCTATAGGCTAGAGCTTGTACAAATAATAAGGATTCATCTCTAAAGAGCATACATAAACCAGTTGTCATTTTTACAACAACCAAAGAGCTTCACGGTCAGTTTTTTAATTCTAATTTCTGAATTCAAGAATCAATGTGCAATGTTAAATGCCTCCTGTAACAGAATGGCTGATTGTCTACATAGGGGATTTTCAATCACATTGGGTGGAATTCTCCCATGCCCCCCCCCATGCAAATTCCATGATAAGCTGGGAGGAGGGAATTCAGCAGGAAGCCCATAAATCAGCTTCAGGCCGACGGGAATTTACAGTGGGATTGTCTGATGGTGCCTGCCATGGCGGATCAGGCATCCACCATGGAGAAACAAAGGTTCATCCTGCTAATAGAATATACACAAAGTCCCGGTGTTCACCCAAAGCCCAATTCTCTGTTATGCCAGTGGGAAAGCACACCGATCCAGAACACCTCTGGATCAATGTGGCATGCAGAAATCAGGATTTACCTGAGGAGGGCTTGGGGCTGCCTCTGAAGTTAAGGATGGAAGTCACCAGTAATCATGGATTCCAGAACATCATAGCAGTCAGGTATGGATGGTGAAAGGGGTGGGTATTCAGTTACTTACAGGTGGATCTTCCAGATTTGGTATCATCAAGGAGATGCATCTTCCAGCCTCTGGGTGTTCCTGAAGGTCCATCTTTTTTAAACAGCGGGTTAATGATGTCAGGCGGCTTTTCAATATGGAACCCGAGTATGATGACAGAACACATGCTGTCAAGTATGCCCTGCCACTCAAGATGGTGCCAAACCCTTGGATGCATCATTAATTAATGGCGGCGTGGGCTCGTTGGGCCGAAGGGCTTGTTTCCTGTGCTGTGTTGTTCTTTGTGGTTTGTTAATTACATTCGGGATGGAAGATATGATGTTCCCTGTTGCCCTCTGCAGTGAGAATGACTTCCCGGATGGGAGAATTCTGCAAATTGTGTTGGATTTGTGTTTTGCCAGTCCTAAAGGTCACAGAGTAAATGTACACATATCTCTTTGAGAGGGAGGGACGCAGAGTAAATGTACAGACATCTCTTTGAGAAGGAGGGACAGAGAGACACTCCTGTCAGTGTACAAATATCTATTCTGAGATTGGAATGCACGACACTTGCCAGATATCTCCTTAAGAGAGAGGAACTGAGCAGGGGCCAGGATCTTTCCACAATAAGAGGAGGATGATTGGTTGGGATGTTTGGGAGGAAGGAGAAGCAGTGGATGGGATCTTCCAGCCTGTGCTGCCAATGGGATTCTCCAGTCCCACCAAAGGTGACCTCCCACGGCGATATGGGCAAGCCACAAAAACACCATAGATATTGCCAGAACTGAAGATCCTGCTGGCAGCCAATGGCCTCCGCTGCGGGGGAGGCTGGACAATCCCAGCCAGAGTACAATACATTCCAGTCTGCTGTTGAGTTCTCCTAGTGGTCATATATACACTAGTACTGCCAATGAATTGGGCTAGATTGCTAAATAAACATCTTAGCCTAGTATGAAGAGCAAAGAAGCAATTAAAAGGAAAAATTAAACCAATTAATAAATTGACAAATGTTTTCTCATTATTCGGCTAATTTACGGGTACACCCACTGAGTTACATGGCTGTATGTTTGCATTTTTATGAAGGAAGTGACACTGAATGTTTTAAATATTTTTCAACCTCTGGCTCCTTCTAAATATTCAGGTGTTAAATGATGATATTCATTTTGTAAACTAGCTAAAAATGCATCAATTGACTGAAATCACAGCAGGGTTTTTCAAATTGTTGACTGTGTTTATATTTCTAGTGGCTAAAAACGTGTTGGTATTTATAGCATTTTGTTCTTGACTACTGGTCACCATGGTGATAAAAAGCTGCATGCCTGAAATATGAAGATCCCTGTGATGGGGAAACAAGCAAATTAGCATCTTGAAGAATGGAGTAGCTGAACTAATTTTGAAAGCTCGACATAATTGATAAAGTTCTGATCTCTGGTCTCACTCCTATTTTTAATGTGTGGTGTTCTGTCAACATGACTGAGAGGAACAGTGACCAAAACGTTTGTAACAATAAATATACAACTTTTTTTTGAGCTTTATTGATTAATTGCATTTTATTGACCTCTACCGCCTGTCAGAATTAGGAGTGAAGAAAACTCAAGGAAAATCCATCCTATTCAGCAGATGTCTAATGCGTTGGCTCTATTCTTCTGCGTTTCCATGTAAATATTTGTTGAGTAAAGCATAATGTGCCATCAGAGATGGTGATAACTGGAATTAAGGTCTGTGAGGTGCCGGCATAGAAAAGAACAGTAGTTAGTAATTGCCTGTACCACTTACCTGTCAGCATCAACAGACCCTATCACACTGCAGTCTTTCACAGCCCTCAGCCATAAGATATGTAATGCGGCTTTGCTAATCTGACACTTGGCACAGCTTTTCACGCTATTTGTAAAAGGATGATTCTGAGCGCAGGTGATATGGGCAGCTGCAACATGATTACAAACCATCATGCAGTGGTTTCTGAAAAATCAAAAGTTAAAAATAGCCTCACATTATATCGTTTCTCCTTTCCACTGATTGGAATGAGACTGTCTCTTTCCCATCTTCAAAACATTCACTCTAGATTTAAGTTAAATTATTAGTGTCACGAGTAAGTTTACATTAACACTGCAATGAAGTTTCTGTGAAAATCCCCTGGTAGCCACATTCTGGTGCCTGTTCAGATACATTAAGGGAGAATTTAGCATTGCCAATGCACCTAACCAGCACACGTTTTGGACTGTGGGAGGACCAGCAGATCAGAGGTTAGGAATAGTGTGGCGAGTAACTCACCTCCTGACTCTCCAAAGCCTATCAACCATCTACAAGGCACAAGTCAGAAATGTGATGGAATATTCCCCACTTGCCTGGATAGGTGCAACTCCAACAACACTCAAGAAGCTTGACACCATTTGAAACAAAGCAGCTTGATTGACAGCACATCTATAAACATCCACTCCCTCCAACACTTCGCAAAGATGGTCAGGAATTGAGTGCAAGTATAGATGATCCATTATTTCTCAATTTAATTTCGCTACTGCAATTTTATTAGCCATCTTATCCCCATAATGCTGAAGTGGGACTGCATGGAACAAAAAGAAAACAAATAAAACTGCAGATTTTAGATGCTGTGTGCATCTAAAGAACTCTGGTGGCACGGTGGCATAGTAGTTCACACTACTGCCTCACAGCACCAGGGACCCGGTTCGAGTAGCAGCAGTGTGTACTACCTACAAAATACACTGCAGTAATTCACCATTGATCCTTAGACAGCAGCTTCCAAACCTACAACCATTTCCATCTAGAAGAATAAGGGCAGCAGATAAATGGAAAGACCACCACCAGCAAGTTCCCCTTCAAGTCATTCACCATCCAACTTGGAAAAATATCATCATTCCTTCACAGTTGCTGGGTCAAAATCCAGCCCTCCCTCCCTAAAGTATTCTGGGTCAATCCGCAATATATTGACTTCAGCAATTCAAGAAGGCGACTCACCACCATGCTCTCAAAGGCAACTAGGGAAGGGCAATAAATGCTGGCCAGCTGAGATGCCCATATTGCATGAATAAATTAAAAAAAGGACAAGAATTTTACCTCCCCGCCCACCACTGGAATCAGAACAGACGAGGGGCAGATAATGGGAAGGTCCACTGACCTCAGGTGACATTTTATGGTTTTGGGACAAGTGAGGCCATAACATCCCACCTGTGGAGAACATACAGACTCCACCCAGACAGTGACCCTAGCTAGAATTGAACCCTGGTCCCTGGTGCTGTGAGGCAGTAGTGCAAACTACTATGCCACCATAGTTCTTTAGATGCACACAGCATCTAAAATCTGCAGTTTTATTTCAATTATTTTCTTCTTCATTCCATGTAATCCCACTTCAGCATTATAGGAATAAGATGGCCAATAAAATTGCAGTAGCAAAATGAAGCTGTATACTTGCACCATACTTGCACTCTATACTTGAATCTATACTTGCAGTCAATTCCTGACTATCTTTGCATCACACCTCACACACTCTTAAGACGTTTAATTTATTGGTTTTTTTACATTAAATTTGAACACCCAGTCTTCTAACTTAGAAAAGCTGGTGAGTTGTTGAGCCTTTCAATGATTGCACTTATTCAGGTGTCACTTGGTGATGTTAAATGTTAAAGTGTGAATAAATGAGCTGAAATCATTACTTTTTTTGGTGACAATTATTGATCCTTGTTTTAGAATCTTGGTTCTGTGGTAAATAGGCACAAAATTGTCTTTTCTTTGGTGTGAAAACCAGTGAGAATTGAAATAGGAAGCAAGTGTTGATAGATGTTCATGCTTGTGAAGTAAAATGTCTGTGGTAGTGTGTCTTTTCAATATGCAACTCTGGCTGATAATAGGGCTCCTAACCTTCACTGGGTGGACAGACATTTTCGAGATTGGAAGGTAGATGTTTCAGGACTGCAGCTAGCAACCTGAGAAAAACTGGAATTTTACATCTGTGCTTTGCACCTTGCTTACCTAGTTCCTCACCATTCTGAGCTGTGCTGTCAGCAAGATTCTTTCACCCAATATATTGGCAGTGCAATCTCAGCTTTATTCAGCTTAGATCTCTGGGGAAAGGTGAAGCCAAACCCAGACTGCCCTGATTGTGAATCAGTTCAGGGTTTGAAATGTTTAAATGCCTAAACTGCTGCCAGTTGTGTATTTGGAAACGACTTTTACTCAGCTGTGTTTATGTCAGTGGTTTAGGTGATCTGCAGAGAGTCACCTTAGAACACAGCCAAGAGTTCATGAGATTCAGGTTCCTTTGGAATAAACCATTACAGATGACAGCTAGATCTCAGGGCATCTGCAAATCTGTCATATATTACTTTAAAAAAAAATGCATGAGAGATGGTCATTCGCCCCAATGTGCCTGTACCAGACAAGGAGCTATCCACCTAAAGCTCAATTTCAAGTTCTTGGTCTGTATTCCTTTAGGTTTAAGTGCATATTCAAGTATATTTTTAAATGTGATGAGGGTTTTTGTCTCTATCAGCCTTTCAAGTCGCGAGTTCAAGACCCCACCACTGTCTGGGTGAAAGGCTTTCTTCCCAGCTCCCCACCAATCCTCTACCAACTGCTTTAAATCTATGCCTTCTGCCTATTGTTCACTCTGCCAAGGAAATAGGTCCTTCCTATCCACCATATCTAGACCCTTCGTAATTTCATTCGGCCCAATTAAATTGCCCCTCGCCCTCCCCTTTTCCAATCTTTTCTCATGGCTAAAATTGCCATTCTTAACAACATCCTCATGAATCTCCTCTGTATTCTCTCTATTGCGATCACATCCTGCTATGCAGTGGACAGAACTGGCTGCAGTATTCTAGTTGTAGCTGTATCACTGTTTTATACAGTAATATCTCTGATTTTAGATTGTAACCTTTGGTAAGAAAGGAACATACCCTATGTGCCTTTTTAAGCAGTTTATCTATCTATCTTGCTATCTTCAGGGATCCATAGACATGCTGCAAGGTCGCTCTATACTTCATAACGTTTTGTATTCTTTGCCACGTTTGCTCTCCATGATGCTTTAACTCATGCTTCCTGGATTGAATTCCATTTGCCAGTTTTCTGTTTATCAAGCTCTTTTGCTAGCTTAAGCCTCCCCAGTGTCTTGAACAAACCCTGCTGAGGTGCAAACATGCTGTCTTTTATTAGCCCCATCTCCGCTTATGGAACATAGGGATTAGAAGCAGAAATAGGCAATTCAACCCTTTGAGCCTGCTCCGCCATTCAATCAAGTCATGGCTGATCTCTCCCTGGTATCAAATCCACCTCGGCACCTGCTCCCCCATCCCTTTAACCTCTTTCTTAAAAAATCAGAAATATATCTATCTCGTTCTTGAAACCATTTAATGATACATATTTATAATGATGAGAGGATTGGTTTAGTAGTGAATTGCAACATAGGAAACTCCATGGTACCATATGTGGTTTAGCTGTTAATGTGTGGGGACGGCAGGGAGGGGTTTGCGAAAATCCTGTAACTATGGAACAAACAGGCATTCCTGCAGCTGCAAATATGAATTTGAGATGATATCTGCTGGATTCCGGGGAAGTGCCGGAAGATTGGAAAACGGCTAATGTTACGCCGTTGTTTAAGAAGGGTGGCAGGCAAAAGGCAGGGAATTATAGGCCGGTTAGTTTAACGTCTGTGGTAGGTAAAATGTTAGACTCCGTCATCAAGGAGGAAATAACGAGGCATCTTGAGGGGAATTGCTTGATAGAGCAGACGCAGCATGGTTTCGTTAAGGGGAAGTCGTGTCTGACAAATTTACTGGAGTTCTATGAGGATGTGTCTAGGGCGGTGGATAGAGGAGAGCCGGTGGATGTGGTCTTTCTTGATTTTCAGAAGGCATTTGACAAGGTACCTCACAAGAGGTTATTGCAGAAGGTCAGGGGGCATGGAGTTGAGGGTAGGGTGTTAGCGTGGATAGAGGATTGGTTGTCAAATAGGAGGCAGAGAGTGGGGGTCAATGGGTGCTATTTGGATTGGTGGTTGGTGACTAGTGAAGTGCCCCAGGGGTCGGTGCTGGGGCCTCAGCTATTTACCATTTATATAGATGATCTGGAGGAGGGAACCGAGTGTATGGTGTCGAAATTTGCTGATGACACCACGGCAAATTGTGCGGAGGGTGTGGAGAGTCTGCAGAAGGATCTAGATAGGCTGGGCGAATGGGCCACGAACTGGCAGATGGAATTTAATGTTGGCAAGTGTGAGGTGGTCCGCTTTGGTAGGAATAATGGTAGGAAGGACTATTACTTACATGGCGAAAAACTGCAGCAGGCGACGACGGTGCAGAGGGACCTCGGGGTCCTTGTGCATGAGTCGCAAAAACCCAGCTTGCAGGTGCAGCAGGTGGTCAGGAAGGCGAATGGGATGCTGGCCTTCATAGCGAGGGAGATTGAATATAAAAGTAGGGAGGTCTTGCTGCAGCTGTATAGGGCATTGGTGAGGCCGCAGCTGGAGTACTGTGTGCAGTTTTGGTCGCCGCACTTACGCAAGGATATTTTGGCCTTGGAGGGAGTGCAGAGGAGGTTTACTAGGCTGATACCAGACTTGAGGGGGTTGAGCTATGAGGAGAGGCTGAATAAACTAGGCTTGTATTCGTTAGAGTTTAGAAGAATGAGGGGAGATCTCATTGAGACGTATAAGATGATGAATGGGATGGATAGGATAGAGGTGGAGAGATTCTTCCCGCTCAGAAAGGACAGTAGGACTAGGGGGCACAGCCTCAAGATAAAGGGGGGACGGTTTAGAACGGAGTTGAGGAAGAACTTCTTCACTCAAAGGGTGGTGAATCTCTGGAATTCTCTGCCCGTTGAAGTGGTGGAGGCTACCTCGCTAAATATTTTTAAGAAGCGGGTTGATGGGTTTTTGATAAGAGAGGGGATTAAGGGTTATGGGGAGAGGGCGGGAATGTGGAACTGAGCCACAACAGATCAGCCATGATCTTATTGAATGGTGGGGCAGGCTCGAAGGGCTAGATGGCCTACTCCTGCTCCTATTTCTTATGTTCTTATGTTCTTTCATGTGCTGTGCTGTTCTTTGTTCTTTGCACCAGGGTCAAGGGTGTTACTAAGTGGCTGCTGAGTGCTCTGAGAGCTGGAGGTTGTGATCCATATCAGTTCCCACGACATAGATAGAGAAAGGGATGAGATCTTGCAGGCATGGGAAGGAAATTGTTGCCATATGATATATGTTTACCTTACAGGTGGTATACCTTAAACTACTGTCAATCACTACTACTGAGATGGAGTGAGACTCATTGGGTGGAATTTTCCTGTCCATGGTTTCCTGCCCACCATGGGGATTGCAGCAGGCAGGGACGGACCATGCAACGATCCATTGACCTCAGGCAGGATTTCCCAATCTTGGTGCGAGCTCTATGACCCTACTCAGTATACAGCAGCAGATATATGTCAGACATGTAGTCATGGTCTCCTAGTTAACACTAGGATTTTCTGTTTACTGCCAGTGATGGGATCGTCCAATCCCCTCAGCAGCCAATGGATTTTTATGGCTGGGTCGCCCAATCTTACGCAGTGGGTCTTGTCACAATGAGGTCGGAAAACCACATCTGGTATATCTGAAATGTTCAAAAGCATGAAGAATCTCTGCAGATGTTTTGGAGAAATTGTTTCCATTACTTTCGAACTGGAGGACACAGATTCAAGGTAGTTGGGAAAAAAACAAAAGACGACATAATGATATTTTTGTAGCAAGCTGTTAGGATCTGAATGCACTGTTTAAGAGTGTGGTAAAGGCAGATTCAATTGTGGTTTTGAAAAGAGAATGGGATAAGCTCCTGAAGATAAAAAAAACAATGACATTATGGAAAAGTGTGGGGAATGGGACCCGCTGAATTGTTCTTGCAGTAAGTGGCATTGACTTGATAAGCTGGATAGCCAGCCTTTTTCTGTGATGAAACTATTTTATAATATGTGTTTGAACAACAAGCCTACACTGTGTAAGAATTGTGCTCATTCTTTGTCTGTGTGTTACTATGGGCTGTTTCTTTCTTGTGTGTTGATCTGTAAGGTAGAATGGTAAAATCTGTAGTCATGTTTTACTATCTAGTTTGTATTAGTTCAGAACTGTGAGATGGTGATATTGTAGGAATTGTGTCATTGCAAAGGAATGTGCTTGATGCCACGCACGGGTGAATGCTATCCACATGAACACGCCCATGATTAGACAACAGTCACATGATGTGTTCAGTGAACTGTACATTGGCAATTGCAATTGGTAGCCTCGGGGGAGCCAGTTGTGGGGAGCGTGGGTGGGGATGGTTTGCCAGTATAAGAAAATTTCTCCCAGGGGGTTAGGTGTGGAGCAGAAAATAACAAATGTGGAAAGCGAAGAAGTAATAAAGAAACAAGAAAACTAGAAGCTACGCAAGAAAACGGGACTATATGAGAGAAAAGGTGCACTCTCCCACCCAGTTAGGATGCGGGAAGTATGTAGCTCATAGTGTTCTGTAAATTGCTGACAGAAATCTATCTTAAATTTGTAAATTTGTCCTGCCTTTCACTTAATAAGGCTGCTTCTTAACTGAACTTCATTGCCACATCAATCCTGTTGTAAATCAGGGGTTTAGCTGCTATATATGAGAGCTAGATTGTCACATTATAGAGCACATCATCTACATCCTTAAACAATGCTTCTACTGCCTGGAAAAATATAGGGCAGCCCAGGAGGTTAACTAATGCTGCAAGGCATGGCCATTCTGAAAGAACAGCCCTTTCATCTCTTATCCACTGAGAAGCTGAAGGTCTGGAGAATGATAGAAGGGGATGTGCAAAAAAAGGTGGAAGAAGAGGAAGTGAAAGGAGACTACAATGTGGACAGTTCCTTTCTGCCTAATCTCTACATAATCAAATAACTCTTTAGCAATCAAATAAGTAAAGTTACCATTCTCCCAGGTGACCATAGGTCTTTTGGAGAAGAGAACTGACTGGTGGTATTTAACCCAAGGATCACCACACCTCGGGCAAGGAGCAGGGTTGAGAAGGCAGGGTATTATAAGTTATATATTATTAATATGGGAATTAAGCCTATGCTCAACAACACAAACCAGCTGGCCAGCCAACTGAACTAAACCAATCATTAACATTGTTACCAACACCAGTAAGTCAAACACAAATCCCCATTCACCAATCGCCTTATTCTTCTCTTTTCTCTATCCCTGGCCATTACATAATCTTCTTTCAGATGACACAAAAAATCCACATCATCTTCATATTACATTCAAAATTTATAAATTAAATCATGACACAGTGCACACAGAAATAAACTCATTACCCTTGTGCATTCCCATGTTGTCTTTTCTATGTGCCTTTGCATCACCTAATGTTCCTATGAGGTATTTTCCCAGTGGCTGCAATGTGGTTGACAGGCAATCTTAAACTGAGGAGACTGCAGAGGGTCTTAGGAAGTGGCGACTTGGAGTAGGTCTAGGCCTGGAGGGTTCAGCTTCAGTGTGCTACTTTCAGGCTTGGGCTGCAGCACTCTGGGCTGGTTAACTGCAATTGTGGGATCAAATGATCACCCTCTTCACCTTCACTTTTCTTTTAGGCATCTTCTACTGGGCATGTTTCAGGATATCTGTAATGAAGAAGGAATAAGGCTAAGGCTGTAGTGAGGCAAGAGAAGAAAATACAATGGACAGGCTTACACCAGCTGCAATTTCTCACCCAGGTGAGATTGGGCGATAATGGGAAATTGAGATTAAAAAAAGAGGATTAAGTATGCTGAGGTAAAGTTTGTGAATTGAAGGGTTGCACACTACAGGTTGTTGGTAGGTGAGTGATGACAGTGTAGTGAATTGTGCAGTGGATGAGGCTGAAGGTGCAGTTGATGAGCTATGCCTTTTGAAGAGAAACTCACTCACCTTGTAATTGTCACATTTCTTTTTGCTCTGCATTCAGAGTTGAGAACATACCTGACACTGATGCCTTCTGTTTTTTTCTTGCTCCCACCAGTGTATATATTGGATGGTTGTGGGGAGGTGGGGTGTGGAATGGGGAGGGATGGGGGGATTGGTGTGGTGACAGTGGTGTTGGATCCTCCTGCCTCGACCCTGTAAATGCAGAAAATATCTCTCTTTCACCAAGGCCTTCACCAAGGCTCCACCAAGGCTTCAGCGCATTATCGGAAAACCTCGGTGCACATCAGTTTTTCTTCACTCTTTCACAGGACAGAGTCACTTCTGAGATAACTATCACTAATTTCAGCCACAATGCTTCGAGCCTTTAAGGAGTAAAGACTGTCTTTAAACAGCTTTAGGCATTTGCAATTTTGGGCTCCTTGCTGATGTGTGCAGCCAGTGACCAGCGCGTGGTTCAATGGCAGCACACAACAATCATTTAAAACAGCAGGCAGCACAAACCTGACCTGCTGGCTGCAATGCTGTGAAATGGCGTGGTTTACTCGTGTGTCATGATCACTGTGCCCATCTCCAAGTGTTATCCAAATTAAATCCCGGTGTCTCTGCTGTATTGGATTTTGAAGCAGAATGGAAACAATTACATTGTAGGAAATGTACAGCTGCAAAATTAACTATATGAATTTGCCTATGATATGGTTATGTTCCAGTTTTATTAAGCATTGAGGATGTCGCTAAGCTTTATTCTGCTATACTTTATTCTACTGATGCCAAAGGCAAATAAATTGGTGGGACAAAAAAAACGTTGACTTGAGAGATTAACTAATAAATATGGTTCGAGAAGCTGCAATGCACCAAAGTGTCAGTGCACTCTGTAAAAGATAAAAAATGAATATAAATGATGTGAAAGAGGAGGACATTTAATTTGTTCAGTGTGAGTTTCAATTGCAAATCAGACAACTAGGTTTTCAAAACATTTATTGCCTCATGAATGCAGTTCTGGAACATTCCTTAACTGGACTGTATTTACAGACTTGATTACATCTCAAATGTGCAGCAAATAGGTGCAAATTGTATTTTTTTCTGTTTCCACTATGTTTCAGTCTTACTCCTTATCTTCATAAAAATAACTCATTCTAGGGGATTTACCTGGCAGGGGTGAAACCATGACCAGGCAGAGGACGAGGCTAACCCATTGCACAGGGGTGCACTGACACCAGTAATCATGCTTTACCTTACCCAAGGTAGAATAAAGGACCATGATAGTCAATAAGGTAAAACCAAGGTTCTATTTGATGCAATTTTTGAAAGCCATTCTCGGCCTTTTGATCAAGCCCAGGAGAGGGTGCAATGCCCCATCCTGTCAGCTTGATTCTTGTTTGATCAAGCCCAAGATGGGATGCAAAGTCTTGACTTGACAGCTTGGATCCTGTTTGCCCCTCATGTGTGGACCATGATTGGACCTAATTTGAATTGGCTTTTTTGATTAGAAAAATTGTACCGTAAGGTACCAATAAAAAAAAGACTCATTTTGGAGTAAGGTTCCATATGCGTCTTCTGCCTTCTGGCAATTATCCATACCACTCTAATCTGACAAGCACAAGCACTGGCCAACAGAATCTTCAATTTGCCTGGGCTTGCAAAATCTCAGTAACTGTCATGGCTGGAGACAATATACATCTCTTTAACCTGCGCTTAACCCTCTCTCCACTCATATTATCTGTACCTTTAAGACTTAATTACCTGTAAAGTCCCGCATTCCAGCCATTATCCTGTAAATTGAGTTTGTGTCTATATATGCACTGTTTATGAACACAACTCTCACACTCCTGATGAAGGGGCAGTGCTCCAAAAGCTTGTGCTACCAAATAAATCTGCTGGACTTTAATCTGGTGTTGTGAGACTTCTTAATATTCTCTTTAACCAGTAATGCAACTCCCCCGCCTCTTTTACATCCCCCTCTATCCCGTCTGAAACATCTGCTTCTTGGAATGTTAAGCTGGCAATCCTTTCCTTCCCTTAACCAAGTCTCTGTAATAGCAACAACATCATAGTTTCAAGTACTAATCCAAGCTCTAAATTCATCTGGCTTACCTGCTAAACTTCTTGCATTGAAACAAATGCACTTCAGTTCCCCAGATCCTCTTCAGTTAGCAACTACACTCTGCCTGCTGTATCTCTGAGTCTTACTGGCCCTACTGTTTGGTTCCCCCCACAGTTAATGGATACACTGAAGCCCAAGTCACCACTGAGGCATTGATTTTCAAGATTGCCTGAATTTGAATACAATGTTCCCAGCTGCCAAGTTTATGTTCCAAGTCACACCAGTGATCCAGACCGGCTGCCCAGTCACTTGCTTAAGCTGAGTGCTAAACAATTCTGGGCACGCCGGCTCTATTCAGGGGTGGCATGTAACTTGTAGGATCTCTGTGCAAAGGTACAGTTCTGAGCAGCCATATTTTACAAGATAATAAAACATAATTTAACCTATTTAACCTGATGTCAAATTTAATCATGTGCAAAGGCATGTTTGTAATCAGTAATATAAAAAATGCGAAGTAATAGATAACACAAGACTAACTGACACCTAACAATTAAAAAGGTGCTGCAACATTGATATTACTTAAGTGTCTGAGTAGTATGACAACTCTCAAACTCATTTTTCATTCTCCCATTGCTGTCAGCTCTTGTATAATATCTGATTAACTGTGTAATGTTTACAACTTGGAAGAATTGAACTTTGCCTTCTTCATATCCCATTTCAGGCATGATTACAGGAGGGTGAGTGGGATAGCTGTAAAGGTGAGCACTGAGGTCAGTTGGCTGTTTGGCCCCTGAATTATGCCTCATCAATCATTCACTGAAGCACACCCACCCTTTTACAATTACAATTAGTCACAAACTCACTCATGAGGTAGAATTTTATTCTTGGGCTGGGAGACGTGGAGGAAGGGGATTGGGGGGTAGTTTAATTGGAAAAGAATGTGCAGGTGGGGGTCACACCATGTGGGCAACCTGCCAGTATACGTGTAGCCTGGTTGGTGGTGGTGTCCCTTCTACATATGTAACTCCATGTCCAATGGAAATACCTGCTGAAGACACAGGCTGTCCATGGGTCAAGACCCTCATCTGCCCTAAATGCTAAACCCCTCTGCCTGTCACCAGGGCCTCCTGTCAGCTATGGCTGATGTCAGGTCATCTCTTCCTCATCCAATTAATGTAACCAATCAAGCTTAATGAAATGTTCAAGACTTTCTTGTTTCTCAAAAGTAAGCTTTTAACCTTTAAGAGCAGAAAACCAGAATTCTGTAGGTGTCAGACTGTAATTAGTAAATAAACAAAGGAGTCAAAATTGAGGAGGCCTTGTGGCACAATACATAGGCTTACTGCACTTCCACCAGAAGTTGTGGGGTTGTCCTCCCACTGTGCTGTAACCATTCTATGATTCTAATAAGCAGTGCTTTTTACTTCCTGGCTTGATGTCTTACAAATGTTTCAGTCTAATTGGCTAATCAGTCTGTCAGATGGCTTCACTGTTGTGGGGTGCCACAGATTCACCATAGGTGGCACCAACTTGGTCACATCAGAACATGGGTGATAGGGGCCTGGATTTAATAGAGCCTGTGAGAGTAGGCTAGGTGGTGTGTGGGTCTGCGTTATCATAGGTGAGGCAGGTCAGCTTATTCCTGCCAGTGAGATTTCTGACCCACATTTAATCCTGGCAGGAATGGGCTGATATGGGGAATCAGTCTCATTATCGAGCCACGTATTGGCCATTATCTTGGTGCCACCAGGATTATTAGTGCTGGTTCTAGGATTTTCCCAGCCTCAAATGGATCCCCAATGCCTCCTGAAGGCTGCCCAGCACACCCTGTCAGTCTTGCCAACTGCCTGGTTGGGAGTATGGAGGGAGTTCCTCCTTCAAAGGCACACAAGGCCTGATAGAGAGATTGGGATTAGGAAGGATGGTGCTACTTAGAACCACCCCCTACCCTTGCATCTGAACCCAGTGCTGCCCTTGCTGGTGAGCTCGCTCTCTGTGACCCTCCCCCCACCTCTTCAACCTACCCTACTTGTCTGTCTCCAGGAACCTAGTAATTATCCCTGGTGAAATCCTCAGCACATTACTGGCAGCAGACAATGCTGGTAATGTTGGCACTTGTACTGAAGAGCTGTGAGCCTCTGATTGGCTGGCAATATTTCTTGAGATATTTCAGAGGTTTTGTTGCTGATTCACAGTGCTGTTTCTTTTGGAGTTACTTGTGTACTGTTTATGGGATACATCAGATTAGTATGGAGGCTTTTGCAGCACAGTTGATGTGTGAGACTAGCGAACATTTTAGCTGGTGTTCTTGTTCGGGGTATCAATCTGATCAACTGCTGCATTTTTCACAATTCACACATGGTACAGGCCGTTGAGTATGGCACTCTTTGTGTCAAAACTTTGAGCTCTCTGAGTGTGTAGCGCCATCCGTCTTCTGTGATCACATACCCTTATAGGATTGACTTAATTACATTGAAGACCGCATTTCATTTCCCTATCCACCAGAGATGTCACTTCAAAGTAATTGCTTCTTCCTACTATGCAAAAATAAAAATTAAAAATTTCTTGAACCGTGTTTTTCAGTGAGTTCTGATTGTGCCCCCTAAGGGGTTGATTTTTTTTAAGTCGCTCGTTGCCTGGTATAAGTGAATGGGATTTGTGCATTGCCTACTCTGTCTCTTTGTGCCTGAAAATTGCAATTGAGATCCTATAAATGCCTTAGGATCTGAATTTGCATGTTTAAACAACTTCTCATGGGCTGCTCATCAAACAACAGTGAGAAACAGGCCATTAACATTTGAAAATCATCCCCACATTCAGCACATAGCCCTTTAACCACTATATACTAGAAGCAGCAATACTCCTTGAACAATGAGTAGACTGACTCCTTCTGGCAAACCAAGTAATTAAGAGAGCCGAGTACAATTTTCACAATGAATGAGATTATATTTAACCAGCATCCTTACACGGGACGCTGATAATTAGCTAACAGTTAAACAGACGCTGAAGCCCAAACAAATAAATATAGTCATTTAATTATTCCTTATTTATTGGTCTTTTAATATCGTTCTGTGCAGCCTTTAATAGACTTGTGGTGTGACAGAACGCCATCACAATCTGAGGCTTTCTGAGATCAGTGTCGAAAGGTTGAACTATAATTCAAGGCATTCTTGTTGCAGCTTTCAACTTCAACTAATATTTCTGGACTGGAGGGTATCAGATGGAATCAATGTCAAGCTAATGGGGATATTTTTAAAAAATTCAATGGAGATGGAACTTATTGTGGACTATTAGTTCTGATGTATTAAACTAACGACAGTGAGTGTGACTCATACATTTCCGGTTTTGCCTCGAAGATATTGGTTCATCAAAAGACAAGTTATGATTCTGGCACCATTGTTTGTCAGTTATAATTACAAAGTGCCAAATTGCTTTCTTCTGTAATGAGTATCTCACTAGTTGCCATTTTCGCTAAAACTGTTATTTCAGAAATTGTGCAAAATTACTCAACAGTGTTTTGAACATTACCAGAGTACAGCCGGAGTAATCTGATGAGCCTAGTGACAGCATAGAACTTTGCCAGGGATACAGCACTCTGAATCTCAGATGCAGGTTCATTGGCAGCACCATTACTGTAGGAAGAATCTTTGACCTTACTAATAATTAGCATGTCAGGATTCCTGATCATCAAATCAATGCTGTCATTTCCATTTGTCTAATTTTTAAACAGCCCTAAATCTTTATTCCATCCACTTGTTTAGAACATACCCTCTCACTGCACTTGATTACTTATCCATTTCACCTTTAGTTTGGACTCTTTTTTAATTGTACGTACATCTGTTTTGTGTTATGGTCTGAGAAAATATAAGCAACCAGAGAAATATGGAGAGGAGTTTAATTGCCTTCCCAGTGGTGATTTTGGATGCAGGAGGGCTTGCTGTTGGGTGAGAAGACTGTGGGAAGGGGACCCCACTGCTTCCCAACAATGGGCAGGGAAATCACCACACAGGTTCATAGGATCACAGAATTATTACAGTGCAGAAGGCGGCTAATTTGGCCATCATGGCTTCCCCTGTTGGGTTTGCTTGCAGGCTTCTGGAGGAAGGGTCCCACATTCAAAGACACCTACTAGATAATCAAGGGACCTGGTATCAGGAAAGGCGGTCCAATGACAGGCACCCTCCCTGCCATTTAATCAAACACCTTACCCCCATGCCCCTAATTTGAAAAATCGTGCGACCCTCATCCTATCCTCACTCACCTGTGGCCTGGACTCTCCAGCAATCCTGGGTACCTGCATTACCAGCAGCAGTCATTACTCCCAGTGGCATCAGTGGGCCAATGAGGAGCTGCTGGTCTCTGATTTGCAAATTGTCCTATTTTCAAATAGGCTACAGATCCCACACTCAGCATCTTCTACCTCCTTCAGAGGGCAAAGAAAGTACACACTCTTGGCTAAGAGGATGATGGGTAAGATTGAGTCTGTGGTGGGTAAAGCTTTAGTTGAGAAGAGAACAAGAAGGAGAACTGGGAGTCCAAAGGGCAGGAATCTAAAGAGGTGCAGGAGAGGCAGTTTCCTGGTTATTCCTTCATGGGGCGTAAGTATTGCTGCACTACTAGCATTTATTGCTTACCCCTAAGTTGATAGTGGTCTTTATTTTGGACATAACTGGGATTTTGTTTTGTCTCCCAGAGCCTGAATGCTCAACAATGTGCATTCCACCTGACTGGAAACTGCATCTATTTGCAGAGTGAGACCCTGAGCCTGGATTCAATGCAGCCTTGACCGTGGTCTTCCCTTCCTCAGGCCTTTGCTTTTGAAAAAGCGTATGGAATGCAGTCACCACTGTTAAGCCTGATAGACTCCTGAAAATGCTAAGGTCACTAGGTCAGCAAGCAGGATGCTCCCACCTGCAGTCTCCGGCCCACTGAAAGAAAATGAATCTGCCTTCGTTGGTACTCTGAAGGATTGAGGAAATGTTGAATATAGAAACTCAGGTCTATTTCTTCAGAGCACTCTTCAGCATGGCCACACATTTGTATTGGGAGAGAGACACACATTCTACTCATATTGCATTATCTTATATGCTCTTTTTTAACATCTGCTGTCAGTGCAAGTGCTCAGTACCTTCTTGGCAGACATCCCATACCCTCTGAGCAGTGTAAAAGAAGGGAATATCCCCTCATCACAACTCTCAGATCACTTTTCCTCTCCTTATTCTGGGAACTGAGAATTTCCAAGGTAAGTTTAAATTCATGACAGTGAAAATCAGGGATGTTATAGAGGGTGGGCACTCTGTCTTGCCCCATATAGTCATTTAGGAGCCCACTTGCTGACCCAGAAATTTATTTCTAATATAGATCAGTTGTATTCCCCAGGTTCACTATCAGTGATTGATGATTTTATGTTACATAGAGGTCAGCACAGGACCCATTAACAAGAAGCTACTGTGTGACAACATCTGACCAGAAAATTAATTTCATCATCCTTGCTTGCTGACATCATTGTTCCGTATCTATCGACAGGAACTGTCCGCAGTCCTTCAAGACCATAGTCATCAGCTTTTCTCAAAGAATACCTTCAATCCTTTCATTCTTTTGGATGGTAGTCTAACTTCACTTCCTTGTCAAAGTTCTAAAATGTATCAATGCCTTGCAACTACATTCCATCTCTCCCGAAACTGTTTATCTAGGTCTGTCCACTGTGGCTTCCACTTTTCCCATAACACTGAAATATAACTGGTCAATCAGCAGGAACATCCTATCTAACATTAACTTCTTCAATCTCTCTGCTGCCTTCCAGTTTCACAGCTACTCCATCCTCCTCCACTATCTCTCCTTTGCAGTTTTCTATAGTGTTACTCCTGATGCTACTCACACCTGTTGCAACACAGACTTCATGGCCAATGACTTCTCATCCTCTGCTCATATGATGTTTAGGTTAGGTGGATTGGCCAAGCTAAATTGTCCCTTAGCATTTCAAAATGTGTAAATTAGGAAAATTAGCGGTAAATAAGTGGGATTACGGGGATAGAGACTGGAGGGTTGGTGCAGACTCAATGCACTGTTCTGTGCTGTAGGGATCCTATGATTCTATATGCTGTAGCCCTGATTCTAATGTTGATCTCATCCTCTTCACCATTTCTATGCTATAGCCTAGTGATTTCATCTGGATACACAAGGTCAGTTTTCAAGTAAATTGTTTTGAGAATTCATTAAAATAGTTAAAAAATGTAAGTTTCTGCTTTAACAATTTAGAAAACATGAAAGGACAGAGAACGCCTCTATTTCTTTAAAAATGACCTGTGCCTGACAGTGAAAAAAGTAAATATTTGATTTAGTTCGAATAGAAACCTTCGTATTGAGTCTTCAGGATTTTCATTCATAAATTCTCCTTTGCCAACAATAATGTGTGTGGTGGTGTGACATTGTCCAAGGGTGTTGTATTAACTCATATTTGATGTATTACCTTCTGATACTTATGTGAACATGTGGGGCATGCACAAGCACAGACCATTAGTATTTAGAATAACATCTATGACAAAGATTTAATAACAATATATCAATGAAGTACCCACGGATAAAGAGTGTAGCATTATCCTAAAGTATTTCTAAAGCAGAGAGTTTAAATACTTTGCTAAAAATTCAGGTCCAAGTATGTGAGCTTTTTTTTAATCCATTCATGGGATATGGGCATCGCTGACAATTATTGCCCATCCTTAGTTGCCCTTGAGAAGGTGATATTGAGCTGTTTTCTCAAAATGCTGCAGTGCATGTGCTCTGGGTTGATCCGTAATGCTGCGAGGATTTTGAACCAATAACTGCAAAGTAACAATGATACATTTCCAAGTCAGGATGGTAAGTGACTTGGAGGGAACTTGCAGATGGTGGAATTCCCATGTATTTGCTGCCCCTATCCTTCTCAGTGGAAGTAGTCATGCATTTGAAGGGTGCTGTCTGAGGATCATTGGTGAATTTCTACAGTGCATCTTGTAGATAGTACATGTTGTGATGTTATCATTTAGCATTAACATGTCATGAACTGTGATGGGAGGAGTGCACAGATAATTCCAGCTCCACATCTCCACAGTCACAATAGGCTAAATGTTTACTTCACTCACCAAACTGATCACTTTAGTCATTAGGCCTTTGATATTGCTTTCCCTGGCATAAAAATACTTAACCAGGCTTCTTTCAATCAACACAAAATAGTTAAGTTATTATAAAATAAACTATTTAAAAAAAACACGTGGCAAAATTGGTTAACATACAATTTGTAATTTGGAAGTGTAATGACTTTCCTCTTTTTGAAAATAAACAGACATCTGAATGGTCTCTGCAAAAATTAGAGTCTGGGATCATTCTTAAAAAAGGATAAAGTTCAACAGGGTCTCAATGCTGTCGATCTACAGAATTTTGGTCTCAGTAGATCTGTTTGATAAAACACTGGTTTTGATAACTCTCACTTGTCACAACTTCGTAGACTTTCAAAAATTCTGAGGAGAGGTTTCTGATGGAAGGTTAATTCGCTCCAAGCACAAAACACAAAAGGAGAGAGTGAGAGAGAAAGTCTCCTTTGTGAAGCCTACTTTAAATGCACACACAATCTCTCTCACTCTGAGTTCAAAAAGAATCAAATATTCAGAGAATATTTTGCCCAGGCCAGGTGCTTTCAACCAATCAGCATGAGTCTCTAGCCTGGCCACAATTGTTCTTCTTTAACTCAAATAAACAAACTAACTCGTCCCTCGCCTGGTGCCCCTGACAGACATTTAGCTGTTGGCCTGTGGTTTTTTTTGAAAAATTGGCAGATCTACAGCCCAGAATTAAACATGTAAACTTTCAACAAAATAATTCAGGAGGGAGTGTCCAAAATTCAACGTCCTTCCAATTTTCCAAAAAGCGGATTCCTCATGCATTGCTGTAACAAGTATTACTCCATTTAAAATAAATAGAATATTGCCCTCTAAAATAGAGGAATTTAGTACAAGTGCATATTGATGTCCCATAATTACAACATTCACAGTGGTCCATGCAAAAACCAAAAATGCAAAGTAGATGATTATGGATACTAGTTGTTTGTTTTAGATAATAGCAGCACACAAGGTCTAAAAACAAAAGGAAAGCAACTGTAATGGAAAACAAATAGCATATAAATCAACATTATACAAGGTTAAAAAGAGAAAATAGATCTTTAAACAGTATTATACAGGGGAAATGTAGTAAATGGCTGATCTGTGAATATTTGATTTGCTTTGAGTGCAAGTTGACATACTTTCCACACAATAAGTATTATCATAATTACCATTGAACTTTTACAAATTTATACTTCTAGCCCTGAGCTTTGCTACCAGATGGTGCATTACTAATCTGCTTAAATTCCTTGAATGCATTCCCTTGCAAATTTTCTGTCTGGTGTCATACCAGGGATATGCCTTTTTGAAAATAAAATCTATCCTTATGTGTTGAAATCTAACATTAAATGAAATTTGTGTGTAACTATCAACAACAAGCAAATTGATGCATATGCAGGATTTCTGCAACAGCTCAGTCAGTGACCACAGGATGCAGCCACTAGTGGCAATGCAGCATTTATTATCTATCTCGAAATGTCCTTCAGAAGCTGTTTGTAAGCTGCCTTCCTGAAACATTACAGTTTCTGCGATAAAAGTATTCCCATCATTCTATTTTTGATACAGCAGTGAAGATAAATACATTTCCAAATCAGGATGGTGTGATTTGGAAGGGAACTTATAGGTGATGCCATTTACATTAATTAATCTTACTTGGCAAAAACAATGTAAAAGAAAGACATTCATTTGTACAGCATCTTTCATAATCACAGGACTTCTGACAACACTCTACAGCCAATAAAGTACTTTAGAAGCGTAGTCACTGTTGTCATGTAGGAACCACAGAGCCAATTTGTCCACAGACAGTAATGTAATAATGACCAGATAATCTGCTTTATTTTTGCATTGTTAATTGAGGCATAACTATTCACCAAGACACCAGGGATAACTCTCTCCTCTTCTTCAAAGCCTTGGAATCTTATAGTCACCTGAGAGGGTAGAATGAGAGTTGTTTTTAACATCTTATCCAATTAAAACAGCATGTCTGACAATGCATCATTCATTCAGTGCTGTACCGGAGTGCCAGCTTTGATTTTTGTGTTCAGAACTTGAAACCATCATGATCTAATGACACGGAGACAAAGGTGCTTCAAACACAGACAAGACTGAGTAATCAAGTCATTTGTGCATGAATAATTACACTGGGGGAAACAAAATGAATAGAGCAGCATCCAAGATTTTATGCTAATGCTAAAATTGAGTTTGCATTTCAAGTGACTGACAGCAAATGTTTAATTTTCCCTTAAAAATTTTTGAAACCATCTAGTATTCGTTAAATAGTAAAATAGGTAACTTTAGACAGATGGAAGCATGTTGGTGAGAAAACTGTGTACCTTTTCAACTCTAGTGTGCTAGAATATATTACCAAAAATTAGCTAAAACATTCAGTTCTAAAAATTGATCCTTGATTGTTCTTTATTCAGATATTACTCAGACTACGAACACTGCACGAGTGGCGAACTTTCTGGTGAGGAGTACACCGTATTGCCACACTGCTAAAAGACAAGTAAGAGGAGTCAAGCATGATAATCCCTTTACTAAAGCAAAAAAGAGGCTTAACACTGCCTGAGATATTTTCTCAAAGATTAGTTTGTCTTAAAATAGCTGGTGCCTTCGCCCGCAGTGTGACCTAAGTAATGTGTGCAAAAAACAAGTTAAGTAAAAAGCAAAATACCATGGATGCTGGAATCTGAAACAAAAACAGAAAATGCTGGAAAATCTCAGCAGGTTGGACAGCATCTGTGAGGAGAGAATAGAGCCAATGTTTCAAGTCTAGATGACCCTTTGTCAGAACAAAGAAGATAAATATTTTACCTGCACATGAAATCACAGTAGCAGGTTTGGATCAGAACGGTCAGAAGATCCCAAGTTTGATGCCTAGTCCATCCTGAGTTAGCTACTCTGAACCAATATCCATGAAAAAGGGAGGAGAAAATCAGCCAGGCATCCTGCTTCATACTGCTACTCTGCAGCACCTGCTGGAATGTAGATGTTACATATGTAAAAAATCATTCTAAACTTAATGGACACCAAGTTTATCCAATCATTTTCCCTTGCCTTTCACGTAATGGAAACAGGTTTGATCATAAAATAAAGGAAATCATGAATGCTACCAGGGAGCAGGCATTTAGATGTACTATCCTATACTAGCTCACATTCATAAAAGCTAATGAGCGTGAGACAATTAGGATCAGTGCTCATGCAGTTAAATGCAAAATTTTTGCAATGCACTGTTCTATGAGAGAAATCTGTCCCATTATAAAAGTGTAACGTTCATCTAATGGGTTGATTCTAGTAAAAAAACTGATTATAAATGGCAATTTGCCATGACAAATAGAACATTCATCATGTATGCAGGAAAATACAAAATAGGAGCAAAAGTGAGCCATTCAGCCCTTGAGCCTGCTCCATCGTTTAATAAGATCATAGCTTATCTGTTTGCATTGAGTCCCATGATGTGGAGATGCCGGTGTTGGATTGGGGTAAACACAGTGAGAAGTCTCACGACACCAGGTTAAAGTCCAACAGGTTTGTTTGGTAGCATAAGTCATGACCTTTCGGAGCACTGCCCCTTCATCAGGTGAGTGGGAGTTCTGTTCACAAACAGGGCATATAAAGACACAAACTCAATTTACAAAATAATGGTTGGAATGTGAGTCTTTACAGGTAATCAATTCTTAAAGGTACAAATAATGTGAGTGGAGAGAGGGTTAAGCACGAGTTAAAGAGATGTGTGTTTTCTCCAGCCAGGACAGTTAGTGAGATTTTGCAAGCCCAGGCACGTCGTGGGGGTTATAGATAGCGTGAGGCCATTCAGATGTGTGCAGAACTTGACTATCAGTTTCTACTCAGCGACTCTGCACTGTCGTGTGTCGTGAAGGCCGCCTTGGAGAATGCTTACCTGAAGATCAGAGACCGAATGCCCGTGACCACCGAAGTGTTCCCCAACAGGAAGAGAACAGTCTTGCCTGGTGATTGTCAAGTGGTGTTCATTCATCCGTTGTCGTAGCGTCTGAATGGTTTCCCCAATGTACCATGCTTCTGTACATCCTTTCCTGCAACGTATCAGGTAGACAACGTTGGCCGAGTTGCAAGAGTATTTGCCGTATACCTGGTGGATGGTGTTCTCACATGTGTGCAATTCTGGTCACCCTATTATAGAAAGGATATTATTGGACTAGAAAGAATGCAAAGAAGATTTACTACAGTGCTACAAGACTTGATAGATTGCGTTCAGGTCACACTATCTGTAACCCCCATGATGTGCCTGGGCTTGCAAAATCTCACTAACTGTCCTGTCTGGAAACAATACACACCTCTTTAACCTATGCTTAACCCTCTCTCCACTCACATTGCCTGTACCTTTAAGACTTTATTACCTGTAAAGACTCGCATTCCAACCATTATTTTGCAAAATTGAGTTTGTGTCTTTATATGCCCTATTTGTGAACAGAGCTCCCATTCACCTGATGAAGGGTTAGAACTTCAAAAGCTAGTGGCTTGTGCTACCAAATAAATCTGTTGGACTTTAACCGGGTGTTGTGAGACTTTTTACTGCATTGAGTTGCACATTGGCATCTACTCATGATAACCTTTGATACCTGGCCCATCAAGAACTTATCCACCTTTAGCCTGACATTTGTTTGCCTGTTACAGGTAAAATAAATGGGGAATTTGGCTACAACAGCAATTTTTCGTTTCAAATAACTGTTAGATGTTTTAGCTAAGGCAGATCTCCAACTTCCTCTGAATTTCCTATCAATGTGACTTCACTTTACAATGGTAGTTTAAACAAGAACAAAGAACAAAGAACAACACAGCACGGGAAACAGGCCCTTCGGCCCAACGAGCCCGCGCCGCCGTCCCACTGTCTCAGTGACCTATTCATGATTTTAGTCTATGCCTAATGTGCGAGGATCAGGGAGGTCCAATTTAGGGACAATTTAGTACCCAATCAATCAGCCTAAAAGCACATCTTTGGGGATGTGGGAGGAAACCGGAGCACCCGGAGGAAACCCACGCAACCACGGGGAGAACGTGCAAACTCCCACAGACACAGGCCCAAATCCATGTGTCCGCACAGTAACAGAGATAGTCTCTGAGCTGTCATGTTGCCCTCGAGATGGTCCAGTTTAAGCACACTAACGACATGAAGCAATAGGCAACTCCTGAAGCAACGTCCAAGAGCAGCCCACTACAACCTGCCGCATGCATGCCCCTTGCTGGACTTAAATGCCTGTGGAGACAAAAAAATTCATTATTAAACAGGCAAAGACTAACATCCCTGAGGCAAAACGTATTCCCAAGCCTGCAATGTTTAGTAAGGCCTACTATATCCCCCTATATGTAGCCCGCTCATGTGGCTGTCTAAGTGACTCTTAAACAACCCTAGCGTGCCTGCTTCCACCACCTTACTCGGCAGTGCATTCCACACCCCCACTACCCTTTGCGTGAAAAACTGCCCTCTAATATTTGTCTTATACCTAGCCCCCCTCACCCTAAGCCCGTGACCCCTCGTTCTATCCATTTCTAATAGCGGAAAAAGCTTACCACCATTTACTCTATCTATCCCCTTCATAATCTTATAAACCTCTATTAGATCCCCCCTCAGCCGACGTCTCTCAAGGGAAAACAGCCCAAGTTCATTCAATCTTTCCTCGTAAGACAGCCCTTCCATACCAGGCAGCATCCTGGTAAATCTCCTCTGCACTCTCTCCAGGATCTCTACATCCTTCCGGTAGTACGGCGACCAGAACTGGACGCAGTACTCCAAGTGAGGCCTAACCAACGTTCTATACAACTGCAACATCAGACTCCTACTCTTATATTCTATACCTCTTCCTATGAAGGCTAACATACCATACACTTTCCTCATCACATTCTGCACCTGCGCCGACACTTGAATGCTGTGTTTCTTGTCTTAAACAAGAGATGGCAGGTCATTTAAGGTCAGCTTTTCTGGAGACAAAAGTGTGTGTCTTAATGCCAATTACAAATCTGAAAGACATTATTGGAGGCAAACATTTCAGTTCCTGACTATGTATATCAGAGTTTCACACAAGTGAAACGCCAGTTGAATTTTACTATTTGACACGTGATCTTCTATTTATTTGGTAGTTGAAAAACGTAAAATCAATATGCGCTTTAAAAAGAAAAGTAAGCACTTTGCATTTGGCAACTTAAAGAGACAAACAAAATTTGTTTTTTTTATCATTAAGTCTGCAGTAGAAATTTTAAAAGCTCTAATCTTCATTTTGACCACTCTGGACAGCACAGCTCTGCCTGTGAAGGTCATAGCTTAACCAAGAAGACAGGGCTTTAAAACTCAATTTATACTTCAAAATTTGCTTGGAAGTTTATCTTAAATCTTGTTTCAGCAGTACAGTGGCATGGCAGCACAGTGGTTAGCACTGCTGCCTCACAGCACAAGGAACCTGTGTTCAAATCCTGGCTTGGGTCACTGGTGTGGAGTTTGCACATTCTCCCCATGTTTGAGCGGGTTTCTTCCGAGTGCGCTGGCTTCCTCCCACAGTGTGAAAGACGTCCTGGTTAGGTGAGTTGACCCAAACAGGCACTGAAGCGTGGCAACTAGGGGATTTTCACAGTAACTTCATTGCAGTGTTAATGTAAGCCTTACTTGTGACTAATAAATAAACTTGAAAATATTAACCTCTCTAAAGAATGAGAAAATCCACTAGAATTGTTCATAAAATACAGTCTGTATGCCGTTCAATTATAGCTCAGCAATGAAAATTCGAAAAGAAAAAGAAAATTCTACAACAGAATCGAAGACTGAGAGGAGGGAGGTTTGCACCTTGGAATTGATTATCCTCTGCTGACGGATGATACTGTCCAAACTGATCAGTGTTGCTTCACTTAAAATGAAGAACAGTCAGATCAAAGCAGCTCCAATAGAGCCAGACCTGTTGGTGTAACAAGCTTTTCACCTGTCAGATTCTTACATTTAACTTGATAGTCTTCCAGTTGCTAGTACGTGACAGGCTTTCTGATAGACAATCCAGGCCCCATTTAGGGAAATAGGACTAGAATGATTCCAAAATAACAGCAGTGAACGGAGAGATAAAGTCCCAGAATGATTGCATTCTTGAAACATTGTAAGGATTTCTTTGTTTATTCGTTCACGAGTTGTGGGCAATTGCAAGGGAAAGTATTCTCATTCACCTGCCAGCCTTGTAGGGACAGTGCATCTTGCAGAGTTAATACACACTAATATTACAATGCGTTGCTGATGGGAGTGACAGTTTAAAATGGTTGATAGGGTACCAATCAAGTGGGCTGTTTTTTTCTGGATGGCATTGAGCATTTTGAATGTTGCTGGAACTCTGTCAGCGATGTCCTGTGGCTGAGATGATTGCTTCCAACAATGAGTACCACGACCATTTGTGCTAGGTGTGACTCCAATCAGTGTAGAGTTTTGTTTTTCTTTTCCCAATGGCTGCAATTTTACTCGGGCTACTTGATGCCACACACAGTCAGAGCAGTTACTCTCACCTCTTGAACTCAGATCATTTGACATGGCACACCATAGGAGAGAGAACGTGGAAGCCAAGATTCTGGAGGCCTTGGCAGTGAAGGTAAGAAGAAGGAAAATGTCCTATTCACCCGTAGAGCTAAGACACTCAGTCAGCTAGCAATGGATACAGACAACAGCAGAGGTCAATGCAAGGAGACGCAACCCAAATGACCTGAATGCCGTTCTGCGAGAACTTTAACATCTCACATGGGTAGCCAAGGTCAGGGAATGCATTTTTAAAGGCTACATCTGACCAGCTGCACCATTACCCTCAGACACTCTTCAGTTCACCTCGCCTACAAATCAGGCCTCATATTTGATATTCATATGTTTTACCACAGTCTCACACACTTAACGTCCCTTCAAGTTGTAAAGACTCGCATTCTAATCAGTAATCCGTAAACTGTCTGTTCTGTTTTATGCTCTGTCTGAGGCCAGAACTCTTCATTCACCTGACGAAGGGCAAACCCTTGTGAGTTTACTATCAAATAAATTGGTTGGACTTAAACCTGGTGTTGTCAGACTTCTTACTGTACTTCATCGATCAGAACATTGAATACAGGAGTTGGAATGTCTTGTTGAAGTTGTACAAGACATTGGTAGGGCCACACTTAGAATACTATGTGCAACTCTGGTCATGCGATTATAGAAAGGATATTATTAAACTAGAAAGAGTGCAGAAAAAAGATTTACTAGGGTGCTACTGGGACTTGATGGATTGAGTTATAAGGAGAGGCTGGATAGACTGGGACTTTTTTCTCTGGAGTGTAGGAGGCTGAGGGTGACCTTATAGAGGTCTATAAAATAATGAGGAGCATAGATCAGCTAGATAGTCAATATTTTTTCCCAAAGGCAGGGTAGTCTAAAACTAGAGGGCATAGGTTTAAGGTGAGAGGGGAGAGATACAAAAGTATGCAGAGGGGAAATTATTCCACAGAGGGTGGTGAGTGTCTGGAACAAGCTACCAGAGGTAGGAGTAGAGGTGGGTACAATTTTGTCTTTTAAAAAGCATTTAGATAGTTACATGGGTATGATGAGTATAGAGGGATATGGGCCAAATGTGGGCAATTGGGACTGGCTTACGTGTTTCAAAAAAAAAGAGTGACATGGACAAGTTGGGCTGAAGGGCTGTTTCCATGCTGTAAACCTCTATAGCTCTATAACTTTATGACATGTTGAAGGCTCTGGAGAATGCCAGATTCATCAGCCACACTCACAAGATAGACCCAAATATCACCCAAGCACAACATAACGCCATCCGTGCTCTCAAGACCAATTGATGACATTGTCATCAAACCAGCAATAAAGGAGAAAGGAGAGGCTACTGCCATACTGAACAGAACGGCTTATTGCAAAGAAGTGTACTGACAACTGAACAATGAGGAACACTACAGACAGCTATCTGCAGATCCAACCAAAGAACATATCCGTCAACTCAACAGACTGATCTAGACCTTTGATCTGGCCCTCAGAGCACCCTCCACGCTCTCATCGCACGTACTCTCCGTGTTGGGGATCTCTACTGCCTCCTGAAGATACACAAGGCCAACACACCCAACTATCCCATCGTATCAGGCAATGATATCTTGTGTGAGAACCTCTCTGGCTATGCCGAGGGCATCCGAAAACCCATTGTATAAAGAACCCCCAGCTTCTGTCACGACGCTATGGGCTTCCTACAGAAGCTTAGCACATGTGGATCAGTTGAACCAGGAACACTCCTTGTCACAATGGATGTCTCTGGCGCTCTACACCAGCAACCCCCATGATGATGGCATTGCTGCAACTGCCTCAAAACTCAACGCCGACAACTGCCAATCTCCAGATACAATTTTACAACTCATTCGCTTCATCCTGGATCAGAACATCTTTGCCTTCAACAGTTAGTTCTTCATGCAGACACACAGAACAACCATGGGGGCCAAATTTGCACCTCAATATGCCAACATCTTCATGCACAGGCTCGAACAAGGCCTCTTCACCACACAGGACTTCAACCGATTCTATACACTAGATACATCGATAATATTTTCTTCCTTTGGACTCATGGTGAACAATCACTGAAACAACTATATGATGACATCAACAAGTTCCATCCCTCCATCAGACTCACCATAGACTACTTTCCAAATTGTTTTGCATTCTTGGACACACGCATCTCCATCAAGAACGGTCACCTCAGCATTTCACTCTACCGCAAGCCCACAGATAACCTCACGATGCTCCACTTCTCCAGCTTCCACCCTAAACACTTTAAAGAAGCCATCCCTTATGGACAAGCCCTCTGTATACACAGGATCTGCTCAGATGAGGAAGATCGCAAAAGACACCTACAGATGCTGAAAGATGCCTTCACAAGAACAGGATATGACGCTTGGCTCATTGATTGACAGTTCCGACATGCCACAGCGAAAAACCGTGCCGAGCTCCTCAGAAGACAAACATGGAACACGGCGGACAGTGTACCCTTCATCATCCAGTACTTCCCTGGAGTGGAGAAGCTACAACATCTTCTCCAGAGCCTTCAACATGTCATCAATGAAGACGAACATCTTGCCAAGGCCATCCCCACTTTTTGCCTTCAAACAACTGCACAACCTCAGAGTATTGTCCGCAGGAAACTGCTCAGCCTTCAGGAGAACAGTGACCATGACACCACACAACCCTGCCACAGCAACCTCTGCAAGACATGCCACATCATCGACACAGATGTAATCATCTCATGTGAGGACACCATCCACCAGGTTTACGATACATATTCTTGTGACTCGGCCAACGTTGTCTTCCTGATACGCTACAGGAAAAGATGGAGACCATGCAGACACTACGACAACAGCTGAATGAACGCCACTCAACAATCACCAGGCAGGGGAACACTTCAGAGGTCACAGGCATTCAGCTTCTGATCTTCGGGTAAGTGTTCTCCAAGGCAGCCTTCACGTTATGTGACAGCGCAGAATCGCTGAGCAGAAACTGATAGTTAAGTTCTGCACACATGAGGCCTCAACCGGGATCTTGTGTTCATGTCATACTATCTGTAATCCCCATGACTTGCCTGGGCTTGCAAAATCTCACTCACTGTCCTGTCTGGAGACAATACACATCTCTTTAACCTGTGCATAACTCTCTCTCCACTTACATTGTCTGTATCTTTAAGACTTGATTATCTGTAAAGACTCACATTCCAACCATTATTTTGTAAATTGAGTTTGTATCTTTAATGCTCTGTTTGTAAACAGAACTCCCACTCATCTGATGAAGGGGCAGGGCTCCAAAAGCTACCAAATAAACCTGTTGGACTTTAACCTGGTGTTGTGAGACTTCTTACTGTGTTTACCCTAGTCCAACATTGGCATATCCATATCATGGCTACCATCTTTAACCTGTGCATAACCCTCTCTCCACTCACATTGTCTGTACCTTTAATACGTGAATACCTGTAAAGACTTGCATTCCAACCATTATCTTATAAATTGAGTTTATGTCTGTATATGCCCTGTTTATGAGCACAAGTCCTCACTCACCTAATGAAGGAGCGACACTTCAAAAGCTTGTGCTGCAAAATAAACCTGTTGGACTTTAATCTGGTGTTGTGAGACTTCTTACTGCTGTGAACCCAGATCAGTTGGCCAATCAGATTGGCTGACAGCTCTCTAAGCTCTGTTGGGGGCCGAAGTTTCACCAATTTATACCACTCTCAGTGTAAAATACCCGTGAGGTAACCAGCTTTTTGGTTGGCAGATTCCGGCAGGATAATCTGGAGCAGGGAATATAGCACTTTGTTAATGCTGCCCTATGTGAATAACACTTTTTATTTACAGTGCTTGGAAAAGTCCACACCATGCTTCGGTGCTGGCTTCCAGAATTTTCTGCAGTTTGTCTACTTTATCCCTGAGTGCACACCCAAGCTTAAACAATCAAACACAGTGAACATCGATCAGTTATCAGACTCATATAATCAAAAGCAGAACAACACAATGATGAATCTTAACATCAAAATAACATGCACAGTGTTTAATAATTGTTCCTTTCTTGTTACATTGAAATCTGTGATCTTATTGAGTGGTGGAGGGGCATGTGACCTGCTGCTGTTCCTATTTCCTTTTATCCTTATTACATGCAGCCCACTTGCCAGTGGGCCCACTACTGTGAGGCCTCTGAATCAGGCATGATTATTCTATCACCAAGTAAACTCGTGCCATCATTTCTTGTGACATCAGTGAATCTCAATACTTAAACAACATAGATGTGCAGCTTAGGTGGACTGGCCATGATAATTTGTCCATCAGTGTCCAACGATGCATAGGCTGGATGGATTAGCTATGGGAAATGCATGCCGTTAAGGGAATAGGGTGGGGGGAGGATTTGGGTTAGGTGCTCTTTTGGAGTGTCAGTGCAGACTTGATGGACCAAATGGCCTCCTTGTGCACCTCAGGAATTCTATGGAGTAAAGGAATTGCTGAGAGTTTTGCTCCTATGTTCTTATTCTCGATGCCCAAGGATTTCCCTGCAGGGGCCTTTGACTGTGAGTGCTGTTGAGTGACAGTCAGCCAGGCAGTCTGTCCTTGCCATACATAGTGGCAAAACAGGTAGGAGAATTTACAACTTATTCCATGTCAGCTGTTTGAACTCCTCTAGCTCACGTTGTGATCTTCATTTCGTGGGCGGGTTTGTGAAGACAGAATCACAAGCTGAACAGCAGAAACACTCTTAACCTCTGTCCATCATCATTCACCATTTCTACCCCATTCATTGCTCACCATGACATCCATATTATCACACTCTGAAATGGGCCACATTTGCCTGGTTTGTTCTTTGAATTGTCAGTACTGTGCTGTAGAAAAGGTTATAATGTTTATAAACCAGATGGATCATGTTTTCTGTGAGAAAAAATAGACATGATTCATGCTTCAGCATCTTATAGCACCTTGTTATTACGATAACAGTGCGTTCTTTGTTCATATGGATGGCAGTTCAAATAAAATCATTGACACAATGAACTCGATTAATATATTCAATGCAAATTACACTAATGAACATATGTCATATAATTAATATACCTTCCTGGGCACAAAGGTTGTATCACCCAGAGCATGTCTGTCTCTCATTCAGTCACTTCCATTCTGTCATAAAAATATCAAGGAAATCCAAGAAATTGGAATATTTACTATAAATTAAGCTGTGGGAATATGTAAAATAATTAAGGCAGGGACAGAGTGGATGTGTGAATGGAACCAGGGCATTGATATGTTAATGAATCCAGCAACACTGCAAACAGATATGTATCAAAGGCAACAAAGTAACAATGGGGGCAGAATATGAATATATTTCAATAGGTTGTTAAAGCATCAAAAGCAGAACTGTGTATGAAGGAAAGTTATCATAGAGAAGGTGCATACTGTGAGTTTACTTTGTTTTTAAACTAAAATAAAGAGATTGAGGTAATTAAGCCTGGGAGGATGCAGTTCTAAAGAAGTTTCCTCAGATAAGGGAAAGGTAAAAATTGAAAATGTATTTAAGGAGATACTAAAATTTATGCAGTGGGGCATTTTTTCCAGCCAACAGCAGAGATAGCTGTTTAACTCCCTATATGATGTGGAGATGCCGGCGTTGGACTGGGAATGGACTTTAACCTGGTGTTGTGAGACTTTTTACTGTGGTAACTCCCTATAAGTAGTGTGTGTGTGAAGGAAGCCTGATTTGAAAAGCAAGCTCTGGTTAACTTCAGAAGCAATTCCAAAAAAGTGTAAACACACAGTGTGGCAACAGTTACTGGATTTTTATAGATTTTAACATGCATAAAGTGTCATGGAGCCATTTGGGAAGAGTTCACTCTGAAGGTAAAGCTAAGATTTTTGGAACTGTTTAAAGCAGTGACACTGTGTAAAACCATTGCCTTAGTTAAGTGCATTTCTCGTTTACATTATCATTATTTGTTCTATTACTTAATAAACAATTACTTTATTAAAATCACTACAAAGAGTTGGGGACATTATTATCTGGATTTAAACATCTCCTCATATTATACAAATTGCAAAATACAGTTGAGAATCGTTGTTTCAAATTTCCTTTCTGGGATTTGAACAACTTGGCATTTACCATTGGCCACACCCTGGTATCTTAAAAGAAAAAGAACAAAAACTAAATACTTGTATTTACATGAATAAGAGCAGACATTCAACATTTTGCCTGTCTGCAATATTTGATGTACAAAAAAGAAAAGAACACTACATATTGAATTAGCTTTCTCTGTGTATGGGAACAAGGAATACACCCTTGATTTTATTTTGGAAAGCCAGGTGATAAAGGAAAGAACTAAAACACCTTTTTTATTTACAGAGACGCACATTATTATCATGCACCTACGAACCTATCCACAGCTGTTTCTGTTGTTTCATTGGAGCAAAAATGAAGCCCCAGTAAATGCCCACAGTCTGCCCACAATTCATTTATAATTAACATTTTACTGGTTTCCCAATCTTCACCACTATTTCTGGATTTTCTGTAGCAGTAATGCAAAAATTGGGTTAATAATTAAGGGCTATTTGATCAATATGCAAGATATATATCAGCATAGACTGGTTGGGTCAAATGGCCTGTGACCTGATGTAACTTTTATAAATGTTCCACCTGTAGTATTTGCTGTCATTAATGCCTTAGCAACAAAGGGCATCAAGTTCATTGTTGCATTTCGTGTATGCAGTGTTGTTAATGGCATGAGAGTGTTTTTACATTTAAAATGTGTCAGATGTTTATTTGCACTATCAAACCCAGATAGTGGGAAAAATGTTAAATTTCAGCCAGCAGCACAAATTCTGTCCTGCATTTGAGAGAGTTGATTCTGTGAGACCAGAAATAATGGGAGAATTCCCACAAAAAAGCAGCTTTCTAACAGGTACACTTGCAAGGTATCTCCTGGAAGTGAAAGAATCCAGCCATTGAACACCAGTTTAGTGGTTGTAAACCAACAATACCAGTCACCTGATGAAAGTAAATCACTTGTGGATAAAATTAAAACTGTAATTTGTAAATGTGTAATTCATTTGTTTGAAATTATACCATCTGCAATGTCCAGGTTTTTCTCCCAATATTTGCTCACATGTTCAAAGTGAGACATTCTTATCAGCAGAACAAGACTTTTAGTTACTGAACCCATCACCCACAAAATAGAGCATCCGTTGATAACAAGTAGTCCCTAATCATGCTTAAAGGAGAATACAGTGGAACTCAGTTGTAATAATTATAACAAATTAGATGTTCTTTACTGAGAAACAGTTGTACAATGGAAAATAAACATTTGAAGTAAGATTTAATGCAGTCAAATGATCCATTTTAGTTTTAGGAATTAACATTTAACTGCAGAAAATGGGATAAATCACTTGAGTACTGTGTGCAGTTCTGATCTCCTCAATATGGAAAGACACAATGGCATTAAAGAGCGTACAGAGGAAATTTATGAGGATGTTGCCAGGACTGGAAAATTGCAGCTAAAGATTGGATAGGTCAGGGAACTTCTCCTTAGAACAGAGGAGGATGAGGGGAGATTTGATTGAGCTGTACAAAATTGTGAGAGCCCTCCCACAGTCTGAAATTCATGCTGGTTTGATGCATTAGCCATGCTTAAATTCTCCCTCAACATACCCAAACAAGCTTTGGAGTGTGGCGATAAGGGGAGTTTCACAGTAACTCCATTGCAGTGTTAATGTAAGCCTATTTATGACACTAATAAATAAACTTTAAATATCCCTACGGGTAACCCCTAAGGCCACCCTTAAGTAATTAACTTTTAGGTTGATATGATGCAGAAAAGAATAATTGGGGAAATTAGCAGTAAACTTGAATGCACAACATGTTGGCTGTGATTTTCCAGCTCTGTCCACCGATGGGATCTTCCAGTCCTGTTGAAGCCAATGGCTGGCTTGCTGCATCTGCTGTGGTGGGACCCACCACACCCAGATTGGAAAACCCTGGCCCTTGTTACAATCATATTTGTTTGGTTTAATTATTTTAAATATAATAGTCTTTAATTAAAAATTGTGAAATCTTGTGATGTAATGTTATTTGTTAAAACAAGGTATTCATGTATTTTTAAAAAATATTATAAATCCCAATTCAGACTGCAACAATACAAGTTGTTTCAAGAATCCTGTGGATCTTTTTGGTAGCTCCTAAGCTAGTGAGAGCTAAATGGATAAGTTTCCTTGGAGTACATTGGATTTTTGCACACAATAATTCCTCATCGCTATAATTTCTAGTACTATAAAGAAAAGCTCTAACCAAAAGTGCAACAGCTTCTAAAGCAACATTAACATTGTGTTCAATATAATCAGTAATTTTGTCACTGCAGGCAGTGTTTCTCTGCTGTTAAATTGGAGAGGAAAAAATCCTATTAGCCTCTCTCAAGTTGCAGCTCAGTGAAGCAAGGAACTGATGACTCTTAACAAGGCATGGGAGATTTAAAAGCACATTTTCCACTGATAAAGTGTAGGTAGTTTATGATTGTCTTTCCAAAACACACTTACCAAAGCATATGTTAATGGCAGAGGTCCAAGTATCCTCAGGATGATTACACACTGCATATGATGAGATTTCAACAGCCAATAAAGAAAGGATTCACACTTTGACACAGCGTTGTCAAGGATTGTTGACAAAGAATAGCAATGTGGAGAACATGCATGGGCAAAAATAATAAGCTTTGTTTATGTACTCAGATTTGGATCAAAACAACAAAGTTAATGGGTTAAAAGCCCATTGCAGTACAAGGGTAACATGGTGGGACAGTGGTTAGCACTGCTGCCACACAGCGCCAGGGGCCTAGGTTCAATTCCAACCTTGGGTGGTTGTGTGGAGTTTGTACATTCTCCCTGTATCTGCATGTGTTTCCTCCAAGTTCTCTAGTTTCCTCCCACAGTCCAAAGATGTGCATGTCGGTTTGATTGGCCAGGCTAAGTTGTCCCTTAGTGTCCCAAAATATGTAGGTTAGGTGGCATTGTCATGGGAATCCTATGGGGTTATGAGGATAGGGTGGCTGAGAGGGCCTGGGTAAATTACTGTGTCAGAGAGTTAGTGCAGCCCGATGGGCTGAATGGCCTCTTCTGCACTGTAGGGATTCTATGAATACTATATGGGAGATAACAACAATATTTAAATTAGCCTCTATACTATGTCTCTATGGTTCTTAATTATGTTTTGAATTTTGTGGAGGCTCTAAGGTTCTCACCGGCAAGAACCCCGTGGCACCTCTGCTCAGGAGGCCACTCCCAACCACTAGCAATCTAGCAAAGGGCAGCGGATAGGAGACAGAGGGTGGTGGTTGATGGTAAATATTCATCATGGAGTTCGGTTTCGAGTGGTGTGCCTCAGGGATCTGTTTTGGGGCCACTGCTGTTTGTAATTTTTATTAATGATCTGGATGAGGGTATAGTTGGGTGGATTAGTAAGTTTGCTGATGACACCAAAGTCGGAGGTGTGGTAGATAGTGAGGAAGGGTGTCATAGTTTGCAGGAAGACTTAGACAGGTTGCAGAGCTGGGCCGAGAGGTGGCGGATGGAGTTTAATGCGGAGAATTAATGTGAGGTAATTCACTTTGGTAGGAATAACAGATGTGTCGAGTATAGGGCTAACGGGAGGACTTTGAATAGTGTGGATGAGCAGAGGGATCTAGGTGTGTGTGTACATAGATCCCTGAAAGTTGGGAGTCAAGTAGATAAGGTTGTTAAGAAGGCATACGGTGTCTTGGCGTTTATTGGTAGGGGGATTGAATTTAGGAGTCGCAGCGTCATGTTGCAACTGTACACAACTCTGGTGCGGCCGCACTTGGAGTACTGTGTGCAGTTCTGGTCCCCACATTATAGGAAGGATGTGGAGGCTTTGGAGAGGGTTCAGAGGAGGTTTACCAGGATGTTGCCTGGTATGGAGGGGAGGTCCTATGAGGAGAGGCTGAGGGATTTGGGGTTGTTTTCACTGGAAAGAAGGCGGCGAAGAGGGGATCTTATTGAAACATATAAGATGATTAGAGGTTTAGATAGGGTGGATAGTGATAGCCTTTTTCCTCTGATGGAGAAATCTAGCACGAGGGGGCATGGCTTTAAATTAAGGGGTGGTAGTTATAGGACGGATGTCAGGGGTAGGTTCTTTACCCAGAGGGTGGTGAGGGATTGGAATGCCCTGCCTGCTGCAGTTGTAAATGCACCTAGTTTGGGGGCGTTTAAGAGATCCGTGGATAGGTTTATGGACGAGAAGGAATTGGTTTAGGTTAGTGGGTCATTGTTTTGTAACTGGTCAGCGCAACATCGTGGGCCGAAGGGCCTGTTCTGCGCTGTAATGTTCTGTGTTCTATGTTCTATGTTTAATAGGCCTTTCCCTGGAACCAAGACCCTGTAGGTGGAAATCCCATCCAGTCAGATGCTGACAGCTCAAATGCTGAGCAGTGCCAATGAGGAGGCTTGAAAGGAAAATGCTCCTGCCCCCTACTCTGGCCCCTAACCAGAGTTCCAGGATTGTGGAGGACCCAGGATATAAGGCTGTCGTAAGTAATGGGCTGGGGTTGGGGGAAGGAGTTTCGTGGCGCGGAGGCTGCAGAGAGAAGGGTGCTGGTTTCAACAGTGAAGGGAGGCGATGGCTCTGAGTCCTTTGATCAAGAGACCCCCACTCCCCATGAGGTGAAACCTGCACAGTTTCATCTGTTGTGCACTCTACATGGTGGCAGGATGTCTGGGTTAATCCCAATGGCAGTGGGACGAGGCTCTTAAGTGGTCAACACTTTGGCGCTGACAAACCTCAGCTGGTGGTCAGGTGGGAAGGTCGACAATGGGCTTTTCCACTCAGTGACTAATTCTGATGAAGGTGGCTGGGTTCAACTACACCACCATCCACCTAATTACATGCCCCTCCATCTCTAAACTTGCCACCAGTGTGAGCAGTTTATAATGAGAGCAATTTGCTCTTTATTTTGCCAGAGGCATTGACTGAAATAAATGAGAAAAAAAACTAATCAGATTGAAAAAAAAGAAATGAGGTGATGAGCATGGATGGTAAATGAAAAATAAAAAAAAATTGAAAAGGACATAGAACATCAATGGGAACTATTCAAAAAGATGTTCCATAGCGTAGATGAGAAATATTGAATGGAATCTTAACTGCCTGTAAAAATATTGTTCCATTAAGGGGAAGCGATGGTCTAGTGGTATTATCACTAGGCTATTAATTCAGAAATTTAGCCAATATTCTGGGGGCCCAGGTTTGAATCCCACCAAGGCAGTTGATGGAATTTGAATTCATTAAAAAATATCTGAAATTAAGAATCTACTGATAACCCATGAAGCTGTTGTTGATTGTTGGAAAAACCCATCTGGTTCACTAATGTCTTTTAGGGAAGGAAATCTGCCATCCTTACCTGGCCTGGCCTACATGTGACTCCAGAGCCACAGCAATGTGGTTGACTCTCAACTGCCCTTCAAGGGCAACTAGGGATGGGCAATAAATGCTGGTCAGCATTTATTGAATAAAGAAAAGGTACAAATGTGAGTCCCCATGTGATGTGTCTGTTATTCAGCTCTAAACTTAAACTGCTTTCCAGGTACTTAGAGTTGCAACCCAAAAGGACAGGAATTGATTCAAATTCTCAGAAACAAATGATTGTTCATTTAACACATTAGGTACCAAACTCAAACATACAACAGTTGCAACATTTAAATCTTTCACTTCAACATTAACTTTTAATTAGAACTCTAACTCTTTAACTGAAAATAGATGTTACCCAGATCAGAACAAAGTAACCAGGTCCGTTCACAATGTTGATTCTTCCTCGTTGTTCTTTGTGTTCTCTGAAGATGCTCTTTCGGGGCACATTTGGGATGGTTGTTCACTTAATACACTGTTAAAAATGCATTTACGCCTGGATGCACCAGGTTAAGCTCTTTCTGGTCTCTTTAATTGGGAACTAAAGAGTAAATATCCTAAACTCATGCTGTTCCATATCTTACAATATCGTGTCACATACCTTCAAACAGTTCTGCAAAATCTACACTTGATATGGCCCTTATATGCTCATTTATTTTAATACAATTATGGCAGTCAGTTAACTAACAGATCGAGATAATTTGCTAATGGATTTCATCATTTGGGTATAAATTTGTCTGAGTGTTAGATGGTTGCTGACAGATTGGCAGCCCATTTTGGACTCTGCCTAATTTCCTTTTCCAATGGAATGTCTCTTTGTGTGCAGATACACAGCCTAGCAGAATCCATCAGGCATCACCATGATTTCCAGTTGTAATATGTCAAAGGGTGATTCATTCACTCGGCCATTGACTCAAAGATCCATAGACATCTCTCTTCTGTAGACAGAGACAATGTTTGGCAAGTCTGAGGTGAGGGCACCACTCCCCAACCTCAGGGCAAGGCAAGGAGGTAGGGCCTCCATGGACTACCACAGCTGGTACAGAGATTGAGCGGCATGGTGACACAGTGGTTAGCACTGCTCCCAGGGACCCGGGTTAGATGGATTAGCCATGCTAAATTGCCTCTTAGTATCCAAAGATATCTAAATCAGGTGGATTAACCATGACAAATGCTTATGGTTACAGGGATAGGGTGGTGAGGAGTACTTGGGTGAAATGCTCTTTTGGAGATTCGGTGCAGACTCGATGGGCCGAATGGCCTCTTCTGCGCTGTAGGGATTCTCTATTTCTATGGTTGAACCCATGCCATTGGTGTCATTCTGCATCACTCTCTAGCCATCTAGCCAACTGAGTTATCCCTTAACCAAAAGGTGATAGGATCTAGCTATACTACTATTTGTCACCCATATGAGATAACCAGTTAAGCATGATCCAACAAGTTAATTTGTGCATTTGATGGCTAACATTCTCTTTCATTGGTTCAATCCAGGAATTCATTATAGACCATATGTTATTGATTCCTGACTGTAAATTGTAGAGTATGCTGTGCAATTCATTTGCATCAGAAACAGCTTGAATTATCTTATTATTTATTCTCCAAAGATAGCACAAAGAGCAGTTTCATTATTTGTTGAATGAAGTGAGGATGCATGAAGAATTAATGTAACTGAAGCTTCTTTCACATTGGAGTGGAAGTTATGGTTCCCCTGAGCCATTGATAATTAATCCAAATTAGCTTTAGAAACAGAGGCTCACACTTTCTGCACAGATTGAGAATCAGTGCCTATATGATTGAATTCCTTTGGCGGATCTTACTGGCTTGCCATGGATTATTCGATGTGGCAAACCAGTAAGATAGGGCGAGAGGCAAAAACTTGGGTTTGTGCCAGATTCCTCTTCTCTCATGATCTTTTCCCCTGGAAAGGGCAGGAGGCTGATTTAAATATTAATGTTTTATATGTCATTAACAAGCCTGCGACACAGTCATCTGGGTTCAATTAGCTTATCCCTCACCTGTTGAGGTCCTCTCTGGTGGGGATCATAATGGTCCCCACCAATCGAGACCAAGTATGATGATCTCACCGGTGGGACGGAGGCCATTAATGCTCCTCAGGTGGTCTGGGGCAGACCTGGGCAGTGCCCACCTTGTGGCAGTGCCAGCCAATGGGGTGGGACCTAATGGGGCATTGCCTAAGGGAGAGGGAACTAATGGGGACAGGGTCGAAGTGGGTAGGACTGTGATGGGAGGGAGGTGGGGGGAAACTCAATAGAGAGCTGGAAAGGGGGAATGGTTAGCTAACCTGGTAGCGATCTGGTAAGGGCAATCTGCCGGGGTGGTGATTGGGGATGCGGTCAAATGGAGCTGCGATCGGTGGGGGTGGTGATTAGATGGAGGGGGCGATCAGCCAGGGCCACGATCGTGGGCAATCTGTTGGAGCAGTGATCAGTGGGAAGTGATGTCTGGGGACTCTGGGGTGATGGATCTTCCAGTTTATTGTATACACATTCTACACAAATATACTGGGAGATCAGGGCACCTGTGCAATGGCTCCCTGAGGGCTCAGCAGTTGGCCCCATGGGTGAACTGAGACTCCACATCCCCCTAACACTGGTGGGATTCACATCACTGCCTCTGGATTACAAAGAGTACTATAAATTACCATGACCTTGTTGAAAAAAAAACCTCCCTTTCTCGTCTGTTTTGCACTTAGAATTGTTTGGAGAAAATTCCTCCTTTTGTGTTTCATTCTGTCCTAAAACGGTGTTGACCACTTTTCCTACAAATCATTTAGGCAAATCAGAAGGAGCTGGTGGGTAGCTCGGAGTTACATTTCCTTGCTGTTGGCAATATATTAGTGGCATTGGACAAGCATTTCAATTTTTCCAAATACAACAACAACTTGTATATAGTGTCTTCAATGCAATAATACATCTTAAGGTGCTTTATAGGAGTGCAGCTTGACATTAAGCTGCCTAAAGTGATCTCAGGGTAGATGGCCAAAAGCTTGAAGGGGTGAGATTTAAAAAGCATCTTAAAGGTGTTACAGTTTGAATAAGGACTTGTGATGTTTTCATGAAATCCCGACAATTTATTTATCAGTCACAAGTAAGCTTACATTCACATTGCAATGAAGTTACTGTGAAATTCCCCTAGTTGCCATACTCTGGCGCATGTTCAGGTACACTGAAGGAGAATTTAGCATGGCCAATTCACCTCACCTGCACGTCTTTGGGCTGTGGGAGGAAACCAAAGCTGGAGAAAACCCACACAGACACAGGGAGAACGTACAAACTCCACACGGACAGTGATCCAAGCTGGGAATACGAACCCAGGTCCCTGACACTGTGAGGCAGCAGTGCTAATCACTGTGCCACCATTCCACCTCTTTTGTTTCAAATAGACAAAGTTTAAAATACCAGGATCTTGCTAAGAGAATGAAGTCATGAGGTCCCACAGTTTGAAACGATTAAAATAAATTTTACCATAGAAACCTAGAACAATGAAATAAATAACCACTATTTCTGCTTTCCAATGTCATGCAGATATCCTTCACCCACCACCATGGGTTCCGTGGTCAGGATTTCACTCCAGCACCACCATCACTCAGGCACCTTAGTGACTTCTGTAATGATTCCTGTAGAACCTGGAACACAGGCCTGATTACGTGTGAGTTATCCCAGAAAACAGCATGGAGAGACAGGTAAGTTTGCATTTCTTACCAAAGATGGAAAGTGAGGTAGAGAGATTAAGAGAGGAAATTCCTGAGTTTTGGGGTTAAGCTCAATGGTGAAATAATTAAAATCAGAGATACTGAAAAGGCCAGAATCAGGTGAGTGCAGATATCTCAGAGGGTTAATAATAACACACAAAATATTGAGGCTGGAAAAGATTGCATAGATGTGGAGGGGCAAAACCATGGTGTGATTTGAATAAAAGGATAAGAATTTTAAATTAAGGCATTGCTTAACTGGAAGCCAGTGCAGTTCAGAGAGCACAGGGGTAGTGAGTGATCAGGACTCAATGCACAAAAGGACAAAGACAATCTTATGGATGATACCAAATGGAGAGAAGTAAAGGTGTGGGAACTTGGTCAGGAGCACATTAGAATAATTAAGTCTACAGATAACATGGTTGAACTTTCCACAGTAGATGAGTTGAGGCAGGATGGAGATGGGTATTTGAAATACATGGCCTTGGTGATAGCTTGTATATGCGGTCAGAAGTTCACTTCAGTGTCAAATAAGACACCAAGGGCACAAATATTCCGCTTTAACCATCAACTTTCACTAAGGGGGTGTGTGGGTTTGGCAGCTAAGGAATAGTGTTTAATTAGAGGAAATTTTTATTCTTCCAGCACCGGATGATAGATAAGTACTGTAAGAAGTCTCACAACAACAGGTTGAACTACTACATAATGGATAAGTAGTCAGCTAACTTAGTGATAGTGGAGAAGTTGAGTGAGGTGACAGTGTGGTGGAGCTGGCTGTTATCAATGTGTATGTGCCAAGGTGCAGCATGTAGATGATAAGTAAAAGGGAACAAATGGGGGGAATGGTGGGGGGTGGTGGAACCAAAGGAAACATTGTGAAAGCAGGGAGAGAGGCTATTGCACCTGATAGTCTGGCTAAGGAAAGATAAGATTGGAACCAGGCAAATGAAGTCTCACGCAATTGGACAGTGAAGAGAGGTTTGAAAAGGATTAGCCAAACAGGCAAAAGATTACATCCAGGTCAAGAAAGGTGAGGAGGAAAAAAAATATTTTGTCAGAGTTACAGAGGGTGTCATCTGTGACTTTATCAAAAGCTGTTTCACTACTATAAAAACCTGACTGGAGGAATTCAAACATGGAATTCTGGGAATGACAGTCACAGATTTGGAAGGGGACAATACATGCAAGAATTCTGAAGATGAGGAAGAAATTGGAAATGGGGCTGGTTTTTTTGCAAGAACAGAGGTGTCAAATGTTGTTTATTTTTGAAGTGAGCTGTAATGCTGGCAGTTTTGAAGGAGAGAGGAAGAGAGTAGAAACTGGTTCATTAACCATATCAGGGACAGAAGAAACTGATTCATTAACCATAGCAGTTTACAGAACAGCCAGACAGGCAAGTTGGCTGGTCAGCAGTTCAGTGTGAACAGGGCTGAAGGAGTTGGAGGTGGGTCTCAGAGATAAGATGACTTTGGAGGTGGGGAACTTTAAAGGAATCAAAGGACATCATTTGGAAAGCAGTTCTGGCATTGAGCACCACCAAATGACTTCCCTGATCTTCTGACACCATTCTTCCAAAAAACGTTTCTGAATTGCAATTAGTCTAATTTGCATGCCTGTCAGCCAGTTGTACTGTGGCTGAGAGTTTCCTGGTTTTACTCCATTTTGCACTCAAAATGGTTGTATGAGGCACAGCAGTTGCCAGGATCGGCTGACACTGGCAGGAGGAAGCCGTTGCTGACAGAGAGGTGACTGAAATTTGTTTATTAAAGATATCTGAAAATAGTATTTCTTTTGAGTTTCAGATTGCTTCCTCTAAGAGGATCAGAACAGAAATGGAATTTAGGATTCCCTTACCTCATTTCCACAATCATGTGCTCTCAAGAGCAGATGTGGCATTCCCAATGCAGTTGAGTCTTAAGTGCCTTCAGGGATGGGCAATGAAATGTTAGTCCAGCCAGTGACACCCACTTCCCATGAAAGAATAAAAATAAATTGGTCAAAGTATAAACACCACGATAGTGAATGGTAGATTCATAAATGGGCAGCATTTATCATGAGAGGCATCATGACACATTTCATCACATAAGTTTTCACTTCTGGAAAATAACATCTGTGATGATCGCAGTGCAATTGATATGGATATATACATATATATATATATACATACTTAGGATTTGAAGGGAATGATTAAAAATTCAGCTTAATGCCATTGGCAGTGAATATGTACGGAGGGAATGCAACTCATGCATGGGAGAGCAGGGTAATTACTCATTTTAGCCTTGTAAGTGGTCATGTTAACTAGAGTTAATGGACTTTTATTCACCAATGTTCCCCTGGGATTTCTGATTGAGTGATTGAGAGTGTCATGTGATGGTATGGTTAATGGGCAGAATTGGGTCTGTAGCAGAGAGAAAAAAATCTTTTGCCAAAAGCAATTAGTTACAGCTGAAGCCAGGTTGAAGTTAGATTGGATTTTTCAATCTTCTGGAACTCTATCTCTCTGACAGCTCCAAGTCTGTTAACAAATGTTAAAGCAAGTATGCCTGAGTTTGCTAACTGTATTTATTTAAAAGTGGATTAGATCTATGCATGAATGGGACTTATTTGGACCTGAAACACTCATAAGCTAGAAAGTAAAGTTGCTTCCTTTCATTTTTAAATATTGTTCAACTGTTAATAATTAAGTTGCTTCATTTGTTAGTTATATTTAAAATTTGTTATTAAATAAAGTTTGTATTGCTATAAAAGATCCTTATTTTGTCAGTGGAGTATTCCTGGAGTGAAGTATCCAATCCTCACATCTATGCCAAAATAGCAAAATATTTGGAGTTTAGTCTGGCATTATAATGTAATTTGGACTCCAGGTCTCTAACACATCAAACTTTGTCATTTCTACCTCCTATTGCTGCCTTAATGAATAAGGTATCTTCCCTCAAATCATTATCTTTTATACCACATGCAGCAGCTCCCTTTGCCATTCAGTCAACAGCGCTTCAAGGAAGGTATCAGCACCTTCCTACATAATTTTAACTTCCAGCTGGAACAAAGTATCATGTTAATGCATATTCTATTTTACTATAATACCACAATAAATAGCAACTGGAGTAGACAATTCAGCTCCTCAAGCCTGCTCTGCCATTCAATAGGATCATGGTTGATCCAGTATTCCTCACATCTACTTTCCTGCCCTTTCCCCTTGACTCCCTTACTGATCAAGAATCTATCTATTTCAGTCTTAACTATACACAAGGAATCTGTCCCCTCAGCTCTTTGTGGCAAGGAGTTCCAAAGACTCACATCTCTCTGAGAAAAGAAATTGCTCCTCATCTCAGTGTTCAATCGTTTATTTTGAGGCTATATCCTCCCATGAGGGGACCATCTGCTCTGTATTTACTCTTTCAAGTTCCTTAAGAATCGATGAGATCACCTCTCATTCTTCCAAATTCCAATGAATAGAGTACCAACCTGTTTAATCTTTGCTCAAAAGACAATTCCTCCATACCAGGGATCATCCTAGTGAACTTCCTCTGAACTGTCTTCAATTAAATAATATATTTCCTTCAATAAAGGGACCAAAGCTACTCTCAGTACTCTAGATGTGATCTCATCAGTACCTTGTACAGTTGCAGCAAGACTTCCCTACTCTTTTATACTCCAAACTCTCGAAATAAGAGCCAACGTTCCATTAGCCTTCCTGATTACCTGTTGTACAAGAGTGCTTGCTTTCTGTGTTCCATGCACAAGTACACTCCATGTCCCTTAGTGTTGCATCTTTCTGCAGTTTTTCTCCATTTAAATAATGTTCTTTTGTTCTCCCTTCCAAAATGAACAACTTCACATTTTGCCACATTATACTCTACTTGCCAACTTTCTGCCCACTATCAATATCTCTTTGTAAACTGTTTGTATCCCTCACACAACTTGCCTTTCCACCTATTATGTTGAATTCCAAAGTGAAGAATAATCAATTTTTCACCTTGTGCCTCCTCTGAATGCTAAATATTCAGCTTTACCTGTTCTGGTGTCTATTCTAGCTGTCAGTTGTGGGTCAGGGTCAGGTCAAATAACTGCTGTTCATGCTCTACAAAAGGTCCATCAGCTTGAAGTCCTTCTCATTTCATAAGTTTTATTCTTTGCAGCTTAATGTACCTGCCACATTGCACCAATACTATGCTATGAAGGATGTCTGGGCACCCTGGTGTTTGCCTCTATCCTGTGAGATCTGATTGGTGTTTCCTCAATATCCTCTTCATCATTGTCATCATTTACCTTCTCTTGTACCATCTTTGCTGTGGTGGATTGACTAAATAAACTTGGATGAACATTAGGATTAAGAAGACAGAGAAGAGGATAAAAGTGGTGGTGGCATGCTGCTTTACAGAAATTCCAGGGTGAAGATTAAGGAGTTCAGTCAGCTATCAGACACCAGCAAGAGGCTGCGGGCCTCACCATTTCCCCAAACCAAGAGCTGAATGCCTCCCCGTGAAATGTATGGCCTTTTCCTCAAAGTGAGTGATACACTAAAGATTGGTTAGGTGACCTCCAGTTGCAAGCTGTTGGCAGGAATTGTATTGGCAATTTGTCCTGTGAGACAATAGAAGGAATGAGCTTAAAACTTCTGGTTGAGTATGCACCAAATGAGATGGGAGAGGTTAAGTTAGAGCTGAGGCTGTTAAAGTGAAAGAAAGGGGTTTTGGTATTCAGTGGTTTCTTAACATTGTGTCTGAATAATCACACCAGGTTTCTTCTTCTCTGGTCAAATCCTTTTCACTGTCTCTACATGTAAATCGGCAGTAACTTCCAGGATTGAAAAGCTACTTAATTTGAAGAGGAAGCATTTCAAAACAACACTGAAAAGGGCAGAGGAACGGAACTAAAGGTCTAGTACTGATATAGGCTCTGGCAGCTATCCAATACACTAACTCGAATGGCCATTCTTCATTTGGGAATATCAGAATGTTATTGGCTAGTCTGAACCAAACCCAATCCTCTACATACACATATATACATCCTTCAGGGATCATTAGCTAGTCATTAGTAGTGAACACAATCTAGAATCTTCTTTTCAAAATTGTGAAGTGCTTAGACCAATCGTAGTTTCTTTATTGTCACACTGTGGACTGGAAATTTCATATTGAGTCTTCCTGATTTGTATGACTCAGTACCAAGTCAATCATGTCTGTAAATATTTAATGCAAGTAAGTAAATCTTACATTGAGCTTTTTAATCACTTCCTTTAAACTGAATAAAGTAATATGTAGAGAAAAAAAACGACAGTGTAGAGAATCGGCCCAATCAATTGATGGAAAACGCCTACAGTTTATAATGACTCCAACAAGACCCATGAGGTTAGGCTCTTGGAGTATGAGCTCCCTGATTGGGGTTAGAAATATGTGCCCAATCAGGAAGCCTCACAGATATATATAGGAGTATGACTATCATCTGTCCATTCCTCAGCTCCTCGTTCCTCTCAACTGTACATTTTATTGGGTCTTTTATTTGCTTACTACTCAAACTATAGAGTATATATCAGAAACTTAGCTAATATTCTGGAGACCCAGGTTTGAATTCTGCCATGGTAGATGGTAGAATTTGAATTTAATAAAAAATATTTGGAATTAAGAAGCTGCTGGTGTCCCTAAAACCATTGTTGATTGTCAGAAAAACCCATCTGAGTCACTAATTTGATTTGATTTGTTATTGTCACATGTATTAGTATACAATGAAAAGTATTGTTTCTTGCGTGCTTTACAGACAAAGCATACCATTCATAGAGAAGGAAATGAGAGAGTGTAGAATGTAGTGTTACAGTCATAGCTAGGATGTAGAGAAAGATCAACTTAATGCGAGGTATGTCCATTCAAAAGTCTGATGGCAGCAGGGAAGAAGCTGTTCTCGAGCCGGTTGGTACGTGACCTCAGACTTTTGTATCTTTTTCCTTTTTCTATTTATTTTCTGTTTCTTTTTCCTAATGTCCTTTTGGGAAGGAGATCTGCTGTCCTTACCTGGTGTGGACTACATGTGACTCCAGAGCCACACAATGTGGTTGACTCTCAACTGGCCTCAGGCAACCAAGGATAGACAATAAATGGTGGCCAGCCAGTGATGCACATGTCCCATGAATGAATTAGCAAAAAGGTCCACTGGCATTCCAGATTCTGACTGTGTATCTGAAACACTCTAGGAGTGAATTAGTATATGTAAATAAAGGGAATCTGTTGAAGGGACACCAATCTCTGAGGAATTATTTCACAGATTATCAGCCTGCTGTTAATAATTTCACTTCATTAAACCAGTTTCTTCTGGTCTCAGGGCGTGTTATCACCTGCAATGGGTGCAGAGATGTTTCCTTCTACTGACAATCAGGTTGCCTGCCCAATTCCATAAGGAAACTTTGCAAATTGTGTGAGCTTGCTCATGCATTCATTTTCATTACATGGATGAGAGGATTCACTTTGTGAATCTTTTTTTCATGCTGTACAACACAGCATAATTTTAGTAAGCAGGAAGGTTGAACAAGGTTTGAATTGAGGATTAGGGTGTTAAGTTTTCAAATTTTTCTATGATTTTGTACAATGATTAGTGCGTGAATGGGAATGATTGCAAAATGTGGCTCATTTGGGGAAATTTTCACCTTGACTGCTTGGGCAGTAAACTGGAAATTAACAGCAATGAGAATTGAATGGTTTCTATAATGACTATTTGATCCACTCTGCCATTTTATCATTCAAATGATGAAAGTGAAAATTATTTCCATCAGTGCAGGAATATAGGAACTATTTAAATAACAGTGAATTGGTCAATCACAAAGTGTAAATTGTCGATGATTTATGTCTGTCATAGGAGATCTTCATGGTAGCATGGCCGATTAACTAATGTGTTACAAAAAGCCAGCAGTGGCACTGCTGTCAAAATTTAACAAGTTCCCAGAATAACTGCAGACAGTGTAAAAGGAAGCTTTCATGATGGTGCAACAACAGGAATGTCATTGTGCAATCGTTATGTCACATTGTTAGAAACTCTTATGCAAATCTCTGAAATCTGAAAATTCATTTACCCAGTCAAGTTCAGTTTGCATTGTTGAGCCAGGAGTTGTGCCCACCAATTCTCTATGGCTCTGGATCTGCCGTAAGTTGAAAAATTGTCTAGTTTATATAGCTCTGTGTCATGAATCCTGTAAGTAGCAGGATATTAGGAGTATTCAGATTCTTTGAATTCTTCTTTGAGCTTCTTCCATTGTGAACTTGGGGTCACCACACTGATGATGGATTATCCTTCTCCACAACCTTCCATCAGGTCTTAGACTTTCCTCTTGCCCTTCTTTCTGGCAGTCCCATCTCCATTACTCACCTTGTCACTTGACCTATCTTTCAGTCAGCAACGCATGACCATATCATTTTAATCTCTTCCCTGCTGCTTTCTTAGGTGCTTCCTCAACCTTTCCTGCCCTGGTAATGCCCTTTAGAAAGGAAATCTTCCATCCTTAACTGGTGTTGCCCAAATGTGACTCCTGACCCGCAGCAATGTGGTTTGCTTTTAAGTGCCCCCACAAGAGCAATAAGGAATGGGCAAAAAGTGCTGACCCAGTCAGTAATTCCCATATCCCAAGAATGACAAAAATTAATGACGAAATGAATAACTCTCCACACCGCACTGTGCTTATGTTATGCCCTAAATAGAGATATTACAATAAGCTTTGAAATCACTCTTAATAATAATAATTTACACATAGAATCTACAAATCCAATTTCAATGGGGTAAGATCACCACCTCACTCATGATAACATTCTGATGCAATCTGAAGACATCCTTCAGTTGGTATACTTCACCTAATTCACTCAATCTTGTTGGAGGAAAAAAGGTTGTTTCCGATAGATCTCAGAAGTCAGAAACTGAATAAGACATTCTCAATCTCAGCAATCTCACCATTTACCAGGAACTGGTGGAGATGCTCACAAGCAAAATCAAAGGAGTCTTTTTCAACCTTTACTGCTGGAGTTTCCTCTGGTTCTTTCTCCCACCCAATTGGGCTGCATAATGATTCTCCTTCGCAGCTTCTGGTTAAAACAGCAGCTGAATCCCCAAGCTGCCATCGGAGCCTGATCTTCACAGTTAAAGAGACCATCCTCCTTTTGAAAAGAGTGACTTACTGTCAGTGCCTCCAGGAAACAAGTGGATTTTTAACAGGTAAGTTCCATGGGTAGTTTTAAATGCTGGACTTGCAAGATTATCATAGAATTCTACAGTGCAGAAGAAGGCCATTCAGCCCATCGAGTCTGCACCAGTCACAATCCCACTCAGATCCTATCCCCATAACTCCATGTATTTACCCTAGCTGATCCCTCTGACACTAAGGGGTAATTTAACGTGGCCAATCTATCTAACCCGCACGTCTTTGGACTGTGGGAGGAAACCCAAGCACCTGGAGGAAACACACGCAGGCATGGAGCAAACATGCAAACGGACTGTGACCCAAGCCAGGAATTGAACCCTGGTACTGTGAGACAGCAGTGCTAACCACTGTGCCACCATGCTGCCTTAAAAGTCACCTAAAATTTTCTCACTTTCAGTCAATGCAATTGACCCTGGCCACGGATCCATATCTGAAGCCCAATCTAATAGTGAATTGTAAATGTAATCTCTAAAAAGCTTATCGGTACCAGTGACCCAACATTTCATTTATTTAAATGATACTGTAGGAACTCTGGACAGATTGAGAAGAGGGGCAAGCTTGAACCTAATCCCAGAGTTTTAGTTCTGACTTTATTGGGCACGCTGTTATGTATTCTGAATCCCATAGGTTAGAAATGATAAGATTTTAGACTCAAAATTCAAGGACTGTGTTTCTTGCTCTCTCCAAATGGCTGGTGGACTCATACATTGATACTCAGCACCTGACTGCAGTGCAACAGTAAAATGTGGCTCCCTGGGATATTTATTCACATAACAATTAGTTCCTGGCTCTTTATGCGTAAGGTAACCAGATAACATGTTGCTGGGACATTCTAAAATGACAGCTGGTGCAGTCTGTGCAGCATCACATCCATCATTCTCTCTATCTGGGTTTCCATTTTCCATGTTTAATTTCCAGCAGTATTTTTGAATGCAACACCCCTTTAAGATGGTGTAGGATCCATTCATTTCTCAGAATAGGTAAAGACAGCAGTGGTACTGAGTTGAATTTCTTTAATTGAACAGGTATTATATTAACATGACAGAAAGCAAACAGAAAGATAATTATTGGAGAGAGAGGGAGAAATACTGGCTTTTGCCAGTCCTGTCCTGATTAAACGAGCAATCAAAACAGCCTTTGCATTGAAGTAACAACATAGAAATGTGACTACAATATACGTTAATTCTTATCTGTGTTATTGAAATTGTTCGGCACGTGCTGTCTCTAACGTAAAGAAGCAACTTGCAGATGTTGTTTATGAAAAACTTTGTTTGGCTTATGAGAAAGCCTGTTTTTGCTTGCACTAGCGAACCTAGCATGCCTTATTTCTTAAAATGTGGTCAAGTCAAAGCTGAATTAGTTAATTTTTAAGCTTAGTATTTAAATGTACTTGCCTAGGTAGAAATATCTTAAAGTGAAATATTTGTATAAATGAAGCAAACAGAGCTGAGCATACATAATATCCCTCAGATGGACTGACTGTCTTTAAGAAAGACGGGCTAGTTACACCATGTGCTCTTAGCATAATACCGATTGGCCCCACTGGAGGCAGTGGACAGTGCTAAGAGTTTTGCAGCAATGAGGGAAATGCACAGCCCCATGTTACAATCAGCTAAATGAGGTTGGAGCATTACTTCCAATGGAATCTGCATGAGTAGATTATGAATTGCAACTTCATTGCCCAAAAATTGGAGCAAACGAATTTTTAGCCCTCCATAATTAAAAAATGTTTCTCCTCTTGCTGTTTTTTTCTTTCTGTCCTCAACTTCATACATTTCTTTCTGGCATCTGTTGTTATAAGGATTTGAAAAGCACTGTGCTGTCACCTAGTGGATCTGGGGGATTTCCTTCTGTGTCACAGGACGATCAAGAATGTTCTTTCAAATGCTTTTAACCTTCCTCCATTGGAACAAGATCATAATTCCTTCATTGCCACAGGCCGAGATCTTGAACTTCCCTGTGTGGGTCTACTGACATTACATGAATTTTAGCTGTTGAGGGAAACGGCTCACCACTACGTCCTTAAGAGAAAATAGGACAATAAATGATGTTGTCTTCACCAGTGACAAACACGTCCCATGAACAAGTCAGAAACACAACATCACAGATCTCAAACTCCATCTTAAAACTTTGTTTACTTGGTACCTTTTCATAATTCAGAAAGAATCCAGCCATGGCTGCAAAATCTCTGGCTTTTTCTACCTGACTTGGACACCCCTAAACATGGCAGCAGTGAACACCCCATGCAGTGAAGGGCTGCAGGATTGGTAATCCAAGTAATGTCTCCACATACTGTTTGGAATGAGCCTGAGGTGAAGATACTCAATGCCACAGTTGCTTTTCAGGCCACAGTCACAAGGTCACCACTCACACAATGCGAAGCTATCATATTGGAAAGCATGTCAATATGGAATATCACCTCCTCCTTCGATAGGCACATTTTTCAGGGGCAATTTCATTCAACCTTTGCTGCTTAGACGTTCTAGGGGGAGTTTTCCTGTCCCAGCGTCCATGGAAATTGTAGCGGGCATGAGGCAGACCATGCAAAGGTCCATTGACTTTGGGCAGGATTTTCTGGTTTTGGGGCGAGCAGAGCCAGAAATTCCCCTCCTCTAACTCTGTACACTCAGTTGGCAGGGTAGGGCCTTTACCTAACTCTGCCTGCTGGATGCTGCTGTCACCCCTTCGCAGCTCCAAACTCTTCAGTCCTCATGCCTCATGGCACACTTGTCCCTGTAAAAAGTCTGACAACACCAGGTTTTAGTCCAACCTATTTGGAGAGGAACTCTCCATTCACCTGACGAAGGGGCTAAGCCGAAAGCTTGCGAGTATATTATCAAATAAATAGGTTGGACTAAAACCTGGTGTTGTCAGACTTTTTACTGTGTTTACGCCAGTCCAACGCCGGCATACCCACATCATGACACTTGTCCCTGGCCAACTGGCCACCTCCTTCTCCTCCCCTCCTTTCCTCCTCCATAGACAATTCAAATAGCAGACACTGATTGACAGTACAAAAGATGCATTGCTCAGTGTTAATGCGAGCGCTTCATTTTGGCCCTCTTCTGTGAGAAAATGCCCTGATGTAGGTGTACTTGTTATGAAAATAAAAATTTGCAACACTGGCCAAACCTCATAGCTGCAGCAGGAAACCCTTCTGTTCAAGTCAGCCATAGACCTACTTTCAGCCTTTATATCCACCCCTTCAATGGTGCATGAAGAAAGATACCATCCACTAACTGTCACCTGTGTATCCTGCACATGATAAGATGGGCAATATTTTATTCTTGTCAATTGACTCATAAACAAATTTAAATGCTAGTTAATGATATGTGTAACAGTGACTGGTGGGCTGCTGATTTTTGCCTATGGCAAACCAGTGTGATGATGGTGGGTTCCTGACAGGATGGCATGACTCAGGACTTTGCGGTGGGGGGCTGCAGCTGGCCATTTTCTGAATGTAAAATTCATGCCAAACTCTCAATTTATGCCGGAGATGAGGAGGAATTTCTTTTATTCTCAATTCTCAAAATACTCCCCAGAAAGCGTCAGGAACTGGATTATTACATATATTCAAGACTGTGTTAGACATACTGTACCAACATATATACATATAAACATACAAGTTAGAAGTAGGTTAAGGCCATTTAGTCCTTTGAGCCATCCCTGCCATTCAATACAAGCATGGCTGATCCGATTGTGGCCTCAGTTTTGATCCACAGGGGAGTTGAGGGTTGTGAAGGGCCAGCAGCAAAATGGAATCGGATCAGCCATTATCTTATTGACTGGTAGAGAAGGCTCTAGGGGCCAAATAGTCTGTTCCCATTTCTTACGATTTTTATGAATCTTACACTATCTTATTGGACACTTTATTGGAATCAGCAGGAGAGAGGAAATGATTGGTTATGTGCATCTTGTTAAAAGTCCCACATTATAGAGCTGGCAGTCACTGAGACCATTGCATGTGGCATTCTGGGAGCATTCAGGATGATCGTATGTTCCTGCCTCATGACCCCTCTCAATACCGCTGCACCCTCATCCTGATGGCAGCACAGTGGTTAGCACTGCTGCCTCACCGTGCCAGCAACCCAGGTTTGATTCTGGCCTCAGGTCACTGTTACATGTTCTCCTCATATCTGTGTGGGTTTCCTCCAGGTGCTCTGGTTTGCCCCACAATCCAAAGATGAGCGGGTTAGGTTGATAGGACATGTTAAATTTCCCCTTGGTGTCAGGGAAACTGGCTGGGTAAATGGATAGGGTTGTGGGGATAGGGCCAGGGTGGGATTGTTGTCAGTGCAGGCTTGATGGGTCGAATGGCCTCCTTCTGCAGAGTAAAGATTCTATTCTATGATATCTGACATGCAGTGCAAGCTGCTGATGGTGTGAGTGTTGATCTCATTCTTTCCCCCCTCGTCCCTTTGCTTGAACCCTCCTCTCATCATTTCCGCTTTCAGATATCCAAGATCTGACCAGCTAATGCAGCCTCACCCTGAAAGGCATAAGGAACTGCAGACATCTGATGAAAAAGCACTGTCAATTCTTCTGATAAAGTTTTTAAATGTATTTATTAGTGTCACAAGTAGGCTTATATTAACATTGCAATGAATTTTGTGTTGGATGGACTCCTCCCACTAAAACAAAATCAGGAATTAACCAATAATATGTGATAACCTACAGTTAACCCTGAATGGTTCCTACTGCAACTTATTTTCTTGGAGTGCTATCAAGAACAATGACTTGGAGGAGATATTGCAGGGTTCTAGGTCCCCAGTGAGTGTATCCCTTTGTAAATTATTACCTTCAGGACTAGAGGGAGAGAAAGAAGAATGCTAGAAAATGATAAATAAGGAGAAAAAATAGAATGAGACAAATGGAAGGAACATTCAAAGGTAGAAAATAAAGAAAGCAGCCTGTAGAATTTTATTTCTAAAAGAAAGGAGGAAACTAAATTTGCAAAGAAAGTTCTCACCATTGGTTGGCATCAACCCAAGTTGTTAAACAAAATGAACCGATGGTAATGCATTTTAATACTACAGCTGCTATCTGCTTGGCAGATTGTGTTTAATTGGTATCATGATTGTTGTGCATGATCACATAATTTCAATGTTCCCTCCTTAACAAACAAAGGAACAAGTTCACTCTAATCCAATTTAAATTTGAGTGACAGGATCAGGGACACATCACAAAAATGGGACTTGCATTTAGCAGTTTTCTCAATTAATCAAATAAGCACATCACAACAAAAATTCATATGCATAGCTATAATTTTTGTTTCACAAAAGTATCAATTCCAGTCAATGTATAACTTTCTGCTATCTTATTGTTGAAAATGGGGTGGGGTGGACCACTTGAATCAACTTGTGTTGTGGCATTTGCATTTGTACATCTCTTGTTTCAGTACAATCTTAGTAAAACCACTCAAAGAAAAAATCTTCATGAATGCACTGATGATATTGCTATTTCTGATGACTGAATTTCTTCTTCTCCCCAGAGGTTCCTAGCAAAATATTTTTAGCTTTTAGATGCAGAGAAAAAAGAGGTATTGGATTTGCACATGCTATTAGCGACAGGAAGCCTGTGCTGGTAGTCAGCTGACTTTGATGAATTTTGAGAAGCCTCCTAACTTTAATAAGAGCCACACGTGGAAAACGGTCACAATGAAATTTCTCAACAGCATGCCTGGCTTCGAGTGTGAAAGTGGCAGCTTGCTATGAGGGGGGATCAATGCAATTTGGTGAAGTTTGTCACTTTGTCATAAAAACAAGTCAGGAAAGAAGTCTAGAAACCTCTTGATTTTTTGTAATGTCACTTTGGAACTACTATGCAAATGATACTGTAATGTCATGTGACCTTGTTTTACTGGGGAAAATATTTCACTGGGCCAGGACAAGTGCCATAAGACCATAAGACATAGGAGCAGAATTAGGCCACTTGGCCCATCAAGTCTGTTCTGCTATTCAATCATGGCTGATATTTTTCTCATCCCCATTTGCCTGCTTTTTCTCCATAGCCCCGACCCCTGTATTAATCAAGAACTTATCTATCTCTGTCTTAAAGACACTCAATGACCTGGCTTCCACAGCCTTCTGCAGCAAAGAATTCCACAGATTCACCATTCTCTGGCTGAAGAAATTCCTCTTCATCTCTGTTTTAAAGAATTAATCCTTTAGCCTGAGGTTGTGCCTTCTGGTTCTAGTTTTTCCTACTAGTGGAAACATCCTGTCCACATCCACTCTATCCAGGCCTCGCAGTATCCTATAAGTTTCAATAAGGTCCCCTCACGTCCTTCTAAACTCCAATGAATACAGACCCAAAGTCCTCAACCGTTCCTCATACAACAAGCTCTTCATTCCAGGGATCATTCTTGTGAACCTCCTCTGGACCCTTTCCAAGGCCAACACATCCTTCCTTAGATTTGGGGCCCAAAACTGCTCACAATACTCCAAATTGGGATAGTGCCAAAATAACTATGCCCAACTATTGGCTGTATTATTTTACAACCGGGATATTATTTGTTTTGCTACCATATTGTGAACTTCTGCACCTCACAGAAGAAACATTCAAAGCATAGAGTTAAACTTTCACCCTGCTCTGCACATTGTCTTAGTAACATCACACATACTGTTGAAGGGTGTACTCTGACCAACAGCCCTACCAGAAATTATATGCATGATCCGTTGGTGTTTATTCACCAATGGGTCACTTGGAATGGGTGCTCTGCCAATTCATAACACCTGGTTGCCATATCTATGGTTCCAGGAGAAGACAGATGACTGTCACCGTGAGCGACCATGCTGTGGGGAACCACCAAATGACAATGAGCCACCCAGAGATGGCGCTACACATATTTGGCCCTGAGATGTTGAAGACATTGGGAAAAGAACCTTTGGAAGATTGTCATCGCTAAACGGAAGATACCTTCATTGTTATTCAGTTTCACGCTCTCACACAGAGATCTAAAGAAAAACATAATACTGGTATATTATCTACTGCTAGAATTGGTGGGAAAGCATTGGAAGCCAATATCTTCACAGAAAAGTCTCTGGTTGTGGTCGAGCCATCTTATGATCCTATACATACAAGTGTGACACCTTCAACATCAGCGATCGCGGGGGCCTGAACTGGAGAGTGGTGTGGGTCACGTGCCCAATGGTTATTTTGCACCTATCCAATGTGATGCAGGCAGAGTGCCAACTTTGTACTGCCAACTTATTACCATGGTTGTAGCATACCGCTAATACTAAAATGCTGTTGATTGGCCGCACAGCTTAGCAAGTGGTCCAAAATTGGGAGAGGCTAACACGAGTTAAAGTTAGCTTGTACTGCTCAAAAGCAGCCTGCACCTGTTGCTGAAGCAGGTGATGACATCCTTGTACAAATCACCCCGCTGTGAAAAAGACTAAATAATGATAGTACATGGTGGCAGTGTGCTCTAATATTCTGCATTGATAGATATGGTGGAGCTGGTGCACCAGAGAACAAAGATGTTGGCTGAAAACCTATCACCTCGTTCGTCCCGGAATCGGGGCGGGTGAGGTTCCCAGAACAGAAATCTCTGTTGGCCTCGGGCGGGATTTTACAGCCTTGCCCGAGCGAGGCCATAAAATCCTGTTGTATTCATGGAGGACCAGGACATTCTCCAGACAAATGCTCTGAAGGCAGTGAGACCAGATAAACCCTCGCAGTCAATGCCAGGAATCAAGCCCCAAGGGCCTGGAGGCAATGCTGCAAAAGTTCTATAACACCAATGAATTCATCTTCAAATGCCACATCCCACAAACTGCACCAATCCCCTCAGGCACTACTCAATGAACCATACCCACTTCACTCACCTCCCAACAATTTTTGTCAATCAAGATTCTAACCTAACATTTGTAGCTTCACCTTACCCTCACACACTTAGCACTGCTATAAACCTCATGCATACATAAGGGTGGCGCAATGGCACAGCGGTTAGCACTGCTGCCTCACAGCACTGGGGACCCGGGTTCAATTCCCAGCTTGAGTCACTGAGTGTGTGAAGTTTGCACATTCTCCCCATGTCTGTGTGGGTTTCCTCAGGGTGCTCTGATTTCTTTCCACAGTCCAAAGATGTGCGGGTCGGGTGGATTGGCCATGCTAACTTCTCCCTCAGTGTCAGGGAACTATCTAGAATAAATGCATGGTATTATGAGGATAGGGCCTGGCTGGTATTGTGGTTGGTGCAGACTCGATGGGCTGCAAGGCCTCCTTCTACATTGCTCACAATTTGCACACACTACCAGTGGAGTGATCATTGGTTAGGCCATGGTCAGCAGTGAAATTGAAACTATCGAAGATGATAATACCATCATCCCCAACTTTCCTTCTCACATTCCACTTCCTCTTCATTACAGAATCTCTTCTGATTTACACACAGCAGATGACCTAAAATGTCTTCCCTGCCACCCCTCCCCTCTTCCTGTCAGTACAATCTTACTCTGTACCTTTATCATTGCAAGATAAACAAAAGCTACTACTTGGCCAAGCAGTGGTCAAAAAGCAATAGTTAGAAGCAGGACACTGATGATGGAGGAATACATCACTTAATTGAACATACACAGCCTGATAATGATTATGTACATAAGGAGCACAGAGATAGAGGCCTCGATTCTCCAAAAAAAGTTCTAAGTGTCAAACTTGCAGGAAAACTGGTGTAAACCATGATGGTTTCTTCACTGCAACTTCAGACAAGAATTTCCAACACTCTTTACAATGTAGAGGTCACAATCATGAATATCATTAAAAGCTCAGGTAAACCCCCTCTAACAGACCCACCCATCCAGCAGAACTTCCTGGCTGACCACCCGCCACCCTCAGGCCGGCCCGATCACTGGTCTCCCTCCTGCCCCGACCGATCCCCATGCAGAGTGTCAGGGTGACCTTCCACCCCCATGGATCGCCCTCTAGGCCCCACCCATAAAAGGCCCCACCCCAGATATCCCCATCGCTCAGCCCTGACCCCTTGGCACTGCCCCATGCATGGTGTTCAGTGCCAAGCTAACCCCAGGCATGGCCACTTTGCCCCTTGGGTAATGCCAGGGGACACAGGCTGGCAATGCCAGGGTGCCCATGCCCAGGGCCACTACACCTTGATGCCTGAGCCCTTGGGGGGCCCTGATTGCCTCTTCTTCACTCCAGCGGGTCGTCCCGCTAGTTCCCCGAAAGTGGGGAGCTGGTCTGAACGAAGGTTTAACATTGTACTGGGCGTCGGGGAATGAGAGATGTTAGCGGGGCCGGATGAATTCAGTCTCAGCCCTGTTAAATTCATTTAAACTGAAATTAAAATAGAATTTGTATATCAGCTCTGACACCCAGCTGATTTCCAGCAGCATGCAAATGCCGCCAGAAATCCGGGCCTGGGAGGTGCAATCACGATGCAAACTCCCGCAGGAATTCCACAAATCCACTGTCACATGATTCTCCCGGACAATGGGAGAATCACCCCACAGAATTTGTGTGACGTAATCTGTCCCTAATGGGTGGTTATAAGGTTAAAATAGTTCATTTCCTATGAATGAGAACTTAAAATAATTAAAAAGGGTTCATTTTTATAAAAGATTAAATACATTTCACATTACGTGGCCACAGACCCTGCATGAAGGGACTGGCCTCATTTTATAATCACAATGATTATCCCCGATAAGAGAGATTCACTCCTCAAGTCACAAAGTAAAACGTTTCCTTTGCAAACTGTCAGAAAGACTATCATAATGTAATATTTGATAAGATGGTTTTATGCTAACAGCCCTTAACCACAACTAACTGAACTTTTGACAAAGCTAGATCAATCCAAACTTGCTGCTCGATGAGTAATGGAAATTTAACAATCGTAAGTCTAGCAGTTTTTTTAGAAATCAAAGGAGACCAGATCTTATTTGGAAATTAATTAGTGATACTACCTTATATTATACATAAAGGGGACAAATTCAATTACAATGAATATCCCACCTTTCAGGAATTGGTTAAACAACATCAAGAATCACACTGAATATTGAAAGCACACATCAGAATTTTACGTTCACTGAATTCCTCCAGCAGATTTTCACCTTCGAGGCATGTTGGAGGAGTCAGGAAAATTCCCAGCTCAGTTCATATGCCTCATGAGGAAGTGCCCACAAAAACTGGATTGTCATTGCTGGTGACTGAGTGTGGGCTGGAATCTGGGCAGCTGACCCATGAAGAAGTGCTACAGGGTCTGTCTGGTGCTATGTTGGGCTGTTTAAAAGGGCCGTTTTGGTGTCATGTTACTTTTTCCCAGTGAAGACAAAACACAAAGGTCTTCTAGCCTTATCTCCCACACTCTTTACCCTCCAAACATACCTCATATGCAATCTTCTGCCTCTCACCCACTCCTTCAGGTCTCTTATGCCCCCATGCCAAATTATGGCACTTGCATGCTCATTGAGCCACTGTGCACTTTCTAGAATTGGTGTATAATGGGATTTGTGAAAAAAAACTTTGAAGAAATGTAATCCATTTATAATTTTTTGCTATGCATGGACTGCAAATTAATAAAAGTGTCAATCGTCCAGATCCTTTGCAGTTTCAAAAACAAAGAATCACAAGCCATTGAAACCACTTAACTTGTGTCAACAAGCATTATGAAATTGACAGCAAAGCTTAGATAGCCTGAGCTTCAAATCAAATAATGTTTCCTCTGGGAAGCAGCTGTTCTAGTATTCTAATAGCTGCCTGGGCTCGCAGCCAAAAACATATAATGATACTTGGCTGAGACCACAGCCAACTATCAGAACACAGAACACTAGAGTGTTCATGCATTCATGCATACACACACTAGGGTTCATGACTCCTCTACTGGACCATGAACCATAATTCTTTTAAAAATCTGCCCCAAATCCATGAAAATTATGGAGGAATAGGGCACACCTATCACCAGAATGGAGGCAGCTAGGTTGGGACTGGTGGATGTGGCCTTTTGACAGGAACCAGCCCACACTCTTCAGGCAATCCTTAAAATCAGACAGCCCTGGAATGGGGTCAGGAATCCTGGAATCAGGACCTGCCCTCCATTTGAAATTCAACTAGGTGAAATTGCAGACCATGGCAATTGTATGGCTATTAGAGGTCAGCAATGATCATTTGCTCCTTAACTGGGACACAGTTGTCTCACTAACTCTAGTCCCCACTCAAGGAATTAAGGTAAAATTTACTTTAATAATCATTGAATATTTTATCATTACAATATTTGCATTTACAAAACTAGATTTTCTACTAGAAATAAGTCTGTAGTTTCTATCTTGTCTTCAAATCATTCATATTATGATTGGGTCACAACACTGTGAATTGTCTTTCTGATTCTTTAACAAACTTGTATATAGTTTAGAATTCATATTGTCTCACATATTGCAAACCCTTGAATCCATCTCTGTGCACTCTTTGGTGTGGAGATGAAGTGGAGGAATTCTCCTGTCCTACCAGCAATGGGAATCATAGCAGTGGGGGTGGGGGGTGGTGGTCCACACAAAGCTTCACTGACCTTGGGCAGGATTCTTTGGTTTGGAGCAAGTGCATCTGAGAATCCCACCCGAGATTTCCGGACCCTGATAGTATAATGTTATAATCTGGCTGAAACTTGTTAAGAAAGGCTTCCTGGAGAACAATAATACTTTCAGCAGACAACTTTCCAATTGAGAAGAGATAGATCAGCCCCTCATTTTGCAACTTTAGGATCTCTCTTTCCTCAATGTAAAATTGAGAATGATTATGCCTCCGTTTTCCCAACCTGAAATCATGCCTCAATTTCATGAGCTAAGATTGTGATCCACCACGTGTGCATAGGGTAAGGTGAGGTTGAGGGCAAAAGTTTGTGCCAATGTCAGCTCACCAGTCTGTGGGTTTGCATACAAATGCTGCTGCTGCAATGGCTGGGCTGGGTTGGGGGATGCATGGGGGGCAGGGTGGTGGCGGGCATGGTATGCTGCAGAAAAGGGTTGACGGATGCAACTTAAGGGTTTGGCACATACAATGTTAATTTGGGACTGAGCACAGTACCACCCACACAGTGATATATGAAGACACATGACTTCGGCCTAAGGTCAGTGTGGTGTTGAGCAGGAACATGTTAAGGCCTAGAATAGAGATTATTCCTTGCCTGTATGCTTCATTGTCTACATGTATATAGTTACACGTAGTCAATAAAGACTTACTGTCAACATACAGAAGACTACAAAGATTCTTTTAACAGGCACATTCTATAACTAACTCTATCCCAAGGGTATGCCTGTGAAATGTGGACCGTGTATCGAAGGCATGCATGACAGCTCAATCATTTCCACATGACTTGTCTTCACAGGATATTACACATCAGATGGCAAGACAAAGTACCAGACAGTGAAGTTCTCTCGAGAGCAAGTCTACCATCAGTCCAAACACTGCTGATGAGAGCGCAGACCCGGTGGGCAGGTCATGTCATCCATATGGCGGACGAGTGCAGCTCCTTTTTGGGGAACTCTCTGCTGGAAGATGTTCACATGGAGGGCAGAAGAAATGTTACAAAGACACACTCAAGACTTCCCCGAAGCTGCTTGACAGAGACACGACCACCTGGGAAACGCTGGCACAAAACCGCCCTCCCTGGCGCTGCCTCGTCCAGAAGGGCTGACAAGCTAACGAAGCAAGATGCATTGCTGAAGCACAACTTAAGCATGAACTTCACAAGTCCAGAGCCACCAGCGCAACAACTACAGTGCCTACACAAGTCTGTCCAATATGTGCCAGGACATTCCATGCCCGAATTGGCCTGATCAGTCATTTATCAGTCAGACACACCGCATCCAGCCTCAAAATGACTAATGGTGTTGAGGCCCTCATCAACGACGATGGATGAACAATAACACCTCACTTTTATGCCCCTGTGGGGATCCCCACAACAGGTGCAGGTTTGATTGAACCTGTTGTAAACTTCGCTGACGTGCAGAAATACAGCTTGGCAAAGGTGTGTACAATGATAAGGAATATATGCAAATGCATTCAAATCATGTCTATGCCCATTATGGGTGTGAATCTGATTACATTTCTGGCAAAGGATGGCAAAAGTCGGAGATCACTATCTCACCAGTGAGGTTCGCAATTTCTGGGTTTTGCCAGATCTTGATCTCCTGCAGCCGTTCCCACGCAGAGAGAAAGTGGGTTCAAGATTCCATCCTAAAGTTGTCCCATTGTTTCCCCTCTGTTGATTTTGATGTTATTTTGCTCTGGCTCCTTTCTATCTGGGTTCCAGTCACTTGGCATGCTTTCTTTCTACTCATTTCTACAACCCATGATGTTGATCAATGCAGTGGGATTTTTACCAGGTAGTTGGCACAGGTTGCTGAGTAGCTAAATTGGGGATGCTTTACATCTGACAATGGTGAAAAATTGGCAGCTCAGCTTTGCTGAGATCACGTTCTCATGTAATTTTGCAGTTCCTATGTTTGCAGATATGATGCATGAGCATTTACAGTTTTGAAAATTATTACCTCATAAAGATGTTAGTGGGATTCCACTTTTTAATGCACTTTTATGTTTAAAAATATTAATCTTAATTTCATGGAAGAGGTACTAACTCAGACACAATATTCTCGGAAAATGTATTCATTAAAGTTGGCCATTTAAGTGGATTAAATTTTGGAATGCAGGTCTATGGACAAAGGATACATAGGGGATTCATGTTTGGACTTTGCTATAATAAATAAATACAATAATCAGACTGAATTAAAATATAGAAATATGAAACTGCTTGTCTTTTATAATGTTAGCCAATTGGATTGTATCAAAGAGAAAATTGTTGAGTTACTCATTTATGTTTTGTTCAAACTAATCAGGAAAGATGAAGATTTAATAGCACAGGGAAATGATTTATGAAAGAGTAGACAACATAGAGCTGCAACTTAATGTTTTTATACATATATGTACATTTGTTTTTTAAAGAATTAAACAAAGGCATTGAATCAGACTATCTGAAATACTTTAACTAGACATTACTGCAGGAAGTTTTGTTAAGAAAATAAAGTTACACCAGTAAAAATGTGGCACAACTCTCTCTCTCTCTCTGTGACCCTTGTAAATGGAGACCTATGCGAAATACAGAATAAAGAAATTAGCCAATTGTTCCAAATATCACTAAATTAAAAATATCTGAAATATAAATTAGAGCTGGTCAATAATGCAGATAAAATTCTTCAGCCATTATACAAGGGAGGAGTAGCAGGGCTTTGTCATATCCTAAACTGTCTGAAAATGGAGACAAATTTGAAAGGTCGGTAACAGAAAACTGCACAATGCAATTATCCTGATAACACTGCAGGAAATCATTTGTGGCTCAAGCTAAGCAGAACAGCTCGAGCGGCATGATAAAGCAGCACACAATGACAAAACAAAACAAGATAATGTCACTGTGGGTGAAAAATACAAGTTGCTTTGAGCATTTAATATCACAACATTACTAACGAGGGAAGCAAGCCTTTGAATTCATGCTAAATCTGTTTCTTCCCTGTCAAATTTCTTTTCCCTGCAGTAATAGATTACCACATACATGGGAACCTCCAAGCAGTTTGACTGTGAGAATACTAATCTTCTTTCTGCCTGTATCATTATTTATAGAAAGCAAGTTATAATAAATGAGATGAACCATCTGAATCCTATTTAAACCCCACCACCCTTGCCCTGCTTTTTTTTGGTCATTAGAACCCAAACCAATAATATCCAAAATGGAGCAGAACTTCCCACAATGAGAAATAGGTATTGGTCCAAAACCTACTAATGAAAATAGCCATGAGAAGCATCATTTACATCTTGTCTCTCAGCCAGAATAGTTAGTGGTCATGAAGCACCTTGTCACAACTGATAGGTTTAAAGGAAGACGGTATGAATCAAACCATGATATTTGCTTCTGCTTTATGCTCTGCTCTTCATTCAAGAAGTCAGTACAAGGGGATGTGGTGGCTAGACAGATGAGGCACTTCCCTTTCACCCATGTGGCTTAAGTTCACAACCCAACTCAGTATGTTGAAAGAAAAAGCTCCTTGAGCCATTGGACAGAATTTTATCTGTGGTGTACCGTTCTTAATGGTGGCCAGGAAGTGGATACCACTTCCATTCTTGTGGTTTTGCTGGTTCCTATGTGATTACAATTAAGATTTAAAGTGCCAATGGTATATATGGGAATATGTGCGTATGTACAGCGGGGGATATTTTTCAGTGGTGAAACCTGTTGTCAGCTGACAATGCTGCAGCTACAGGTGGGCTACAAAAGAGTTTGGACAAATAGGGAGGCTTTTCACTGTGGCAACAATTTTCCTGCTCAACTTCACTATCATTAATGGAAGTCTTATCAAGAGAACCCCTACTATATTCCTTAAACATCTATGACTGTGTGGCGAGAGGATGCCCTACACCCTGGAAGCCTTAGATGAACCTATACCTGAGGTCACCATTGCAGATGTCAGAGCAGTTTTCTTGCGGGTCAACCACGGAAAGCGAGTGACCTGGATAGAGTACCCAGACAAGCACTTAGATCCTGCAAAGATCAACTGGCGGGAGTATTCATGGATATCTTCAACTTCACTTTACACCAATCTGAGGTCCCTATCTGCTTCAAAAAGATGACCATCATCCCAGTACCAAAGAAAAGCCAAGCACTGTGCCTTAATGACAATCGGCCGGTGGCTCTGACATCAATCATTATGAAGTCCTTCAAAAGGTTAGTCAGAGTGCAAATCAATTCCAGCCACTACACTACAGTTCACCTACCGTCACAACAGGTTCACAGCATTTGCCATTTCCCTGGCCCTGCCCTCAACCCTGGAATATTTGGATAACAAAGACACCTATGTCAGACTCCTATTTATTGACTCCAGCTCAGCCTGGACTCGGTTCCTCCCGTTGTAACTGGATCCTGAACTTCCTAACCCACAGACCACAATCAAATAGGATAAGCAATAACACTTCCTCCACAATCATCCTCAACACTGGTGCCCCATAAAGCTGAGTTCTCAGCCCCCTACTATATTCCTTAAATATCTATGACTGTGTGGCCAAATTCCCCTCCAAATCAATTTTCAAATTTGCTGACGACACCACCATAGTAGATTGGATCTCAAGCAATGACGAGACAGAGTACAGGGATGAGATAGAGAATCTTGTGAACTGGTGCAGCGACAATAATCTCTTCTTCAATGTCAACGAAATGAAGGAGATTGTCATCTACTTCAGGAAGCATAGAGGAGAACATGCCCCTGTCTACATCAAAGGGGGCAAAGTGAAAAAGAGCTTCAAGTTTTTAGGTGTCCAGATCACCAACAACCTGTCCTGGTCCCCCCATGTTGATACTATAGTTAAGAAAGCCCACCAGCACCTCTACTTTCTCAGGAGACTAAGGAAAATTTAGCATGTCAGCTACATCTCTCACCAACTTTTGTAGATGCACCATAGAAAGCATTGTTTCTGGTTGTGTCATAACTTTGTATGGTCCCTGCTCTGCTCAAGACCGCAAGAAACTACAAAAAGTCATGAATGTAGCCCAATCCATCACGCAAACCAGCCTCCCATGCATTGACTCTGTGTAAACTTCCTGCTGCCTCGGCAAAGCAGGGAACACAATTAACAACCCCACGCAGCCCGTCAGGGTCAGAACTTCTTCCATCAGGAAAAAGGTACATAAGTCTGAGGTCACATATCAACCGACACAAGAATAGTTTCTTTTCTTCCTTGCTGCCATCAGATTTTTGATGGACATACCTTGCAATAATATGATATTTCTCCAACCCCTAGCTATGATTGTAACACTACATTCTGCACTGTCTCGTTTCCTTCTCTATGAACAGTATACTCTGCCTTAATGATGTGATGTGCAGTTTTAGCAAGACTTTCCAATTTTCATACTCCATTCCCTTTGAAATAAAGGCCAACATTCCATTTGCCTTCCCGATGATCTGCTGAACCTACATGCTAGCCTCTTGTGATTTATGCACAAGGATCCCCAAATCCCCCTGTGCTGCAGCTTTCTGCAGTCTTTCCACATTTAAAATATGTGTATCACTGTTATTTGTTGACACTAGCTTTGTCAGGGAGTTAAATGTACTGGCATGGTTCATGGTTGGCACACATTGATGGTTATAGGGGAGTTAGGAACATTTCTTCATTGTGTTTATTCTTCAATGAGTGCTTTTTTCTTTTACCCTTTCATGGGACACAGATGTCATTGGCTAGGACAGCATTTTTGTTGTCCATCCCTAATTGCTCTTGAGAAGGTGATAGGTACACCCACTCTGCTGTTAGGAGAGAGATCCTGGGTTTTGACTGAATGATCTTGAAGGAAGAGTGATATAGTTCCAAGTCAATATGATGTGTAGTTTGGAGGGGAACTCGCAGGTGGCAGTGTTCACTTGTAGTTGCTGCCCTTGTCCTTCCAGGTAGTAGAGGTCATAGGTTTGGAAGGTGTTGTCAAAAGGAACCTTGGTGAGTTTTTAGAGTACATCTTGTAACTGTAAAACACACAGCTAACACTATGCATTGGTGATGGAGGGAATGTGAGTTGGAGGTGGTGGATAGGTTACCAATCAAGTGGATCATCCAGTCGGAAGTTCTGGCTAAAGATTGCTGCAAATGTTTCAGCCTTATCTTTTGCCCAGCTCTCCCAAGATTGAGAACGTGGATACTTTTGGATATTTGTAGTAGTTTAATTGTCCACCATCATTCATGACTGGATGTGGTAGGACTACAGAGCTTAGATCTTAAATTGCAGGTTCAGCTAGTTCTCCATTCTATGCATTGTAAAGGACATTGTCCATAATCACTCTCAGTGGGAATATTTGGATTGTTGTAGGAGAACACAAAGCCCTGTCAAGACTCTGCTAGTCAATACCATGAGATGGACCATGTGTAGAGAGTACACCTGAGGCCCCTCACTAACCGTCCCCACCACACGCCAGCACATTCAGAACACCAGCCTCTTCCTTCTCCCACTCATTCATGCCCAAGCCCCACCTCCTCTCCTGCCTGTGTTCCCTCTTCCACTCCTTGACCCATTCCACATCCTCCCTCACCCTTAATGGTCCTGAACCTCCAGACAAGCTGATAATCTCCTGCTCTCCTCCTTTAGTCCACAGTGTTCAACAAGGAAAACAGCTGCCCTCAAATACATCTCACAAAGTCAATCGGACCACCCTGCTTTAAACAAGCAAAGCCGATCAAGCACACCGCCCCCCCCTTAAAACAAACATGAACTGGGTGCCACTAAGCCTCTGGTGTCACTGACTTTCTCTTGAAGGTGGGATGTAATTGTAAAACATTTTACAATAGTAAATTCTTGGCATGCCAATACATTACAAATACATCCTCACCACAGGACCATGTGAGGCCTCATCTGCCACAAACACACACCACTGACTTAATCTCCACATCTCAACCCACTGCTGGGAAATCAGAATTTTGTCTTCCGTCTAATTCAGTCACCCTGCACACCACATTTCCCACTCTTGCAGGCTCCATAAAATCTCCCAGAGGTCTAACTGTAGGATTGGGGTGACAGGGAGGTTGGGGGTTGGGGAGGAAGTGGTGGGGCTGGGGGGTGGATGGGTGATTTGGGAGGGTGGGGTGGTTGGACAGTTTGGATGTTAGTGGGGGGGGTAGATGGGTGGTTTTGGAGAGTAGGGTGGGTAGGGAGGTTGGGGGGCTGAGAGTGTGGATGGGTGGTTTGGGATGAAGGGGTGGGTGGGTTTGAGGGTAGGGGAGGATGTTGGAGGGAGGGCTGAGAAAGGGGTTGATGGCAGAGGGACCACTAATATATTTCACTGAAAAACCACAGTTTTTGGGCACTCCATTGAATATTTTTGTGAACTGAAATCCCACTCACCTAATGAAGAAGCAGCGCTTCGAAAGCCAGTGGCTTTTGCTACCAAATAAACGTGTTGGACTTTAACTTGGTGTTGTGCGACTTCTTACTGTCTTTATCCCAGTCCAACGCCAGCATCTTCACATCAGAATGAACCAACCAGAGATCCATCTCAATAGACGCAACTGATGCTTTTGCACAGATGCTCCACTAATAGCTCGATGGGAATAGTATTAATGAGGACGTCAAACACCCAGAGCCAGATACAGCTGCTTGATATGTTTCCTCCAGCACACAGGCTTCCTATCATTCACTCACTTTTTTATTTATGTTTCCTACATTACAACATGACATGCACCAAAAATACACCATGCACTGTAAGGCACATTAAGTCGTCCTGAGGTTATGAAAAGCACAACTGAGAGGCAAGTTCGTTCTTTCTGGCCAGCCGTGCCAGATGAGTTTAATAGCAAGATAAAATCATTCATGCAACCTCACACCTAATAGTCTTTTATTGTCAAAAAAATGACACTGAAGCTTTTCTCTTTTTGTTCCACACAGTTTGATCCCTAGTCTGTAATCTATGTATGACAAGTGGCTCTCACGCTTCTATTAAGGAGGAGAAAGTTTGATCAAGAGTGGCATGCAATTCAGGAGAAACGTTAGCCTGTATATTTCTTTGCAGACATAAATTGGATGCTTATGTGCTTGCTTTGTGAACAGCAGGTAGCTGAAGGGAAAGAATAAAACAGTCAGAAGCTTCATGAAGCAAGCTATGTTGAGAGCCATGCTAAGCTGGGAACACAGTTCTGCAAAGATAAATTTTCTGAATTAGCACAGTATTTGGAAAAGCATCAATTCATGTTTATTAATGCTCACTACATAATTGATACTGCTATTAAAGCATTTATTTGTCCATATCTTAGCTGTATCTGCAAATCCATATTCTGAGGAAGAACACTGAAAACCCACAGAAATAGGGGATCTGATTTTAACTGCCCCTCACTTTGTGGAAAGGATAAGTAAGGGCAATTAAAGTAAAACAAGTTATTACTCCCTCTGATCCCACTTCCTTCCCACAGTGCACAACTCCTTTCTGCTGTTGATGTTACCATGTTTTATCAGCTTTTGACAACAAAACGTCCCAATTTTGGGGTTGGATTTTCATTTTGGAGCGGGTAGCATAAGTCAGGAAATGTTCCAGCTCATCCTGCTTTCCTCAGGAGAAAGTGTCAGGAAAGGTGGGTTTGCATTCCAGGGAGTGGGTGCGAGCTGCACTCAGGTCAATCAACCCAGGAAAATATTTGAAAGCAGCCATGGGAGCTGTTGTGCGTTGAGGCAAGCTGTTTAAAAGGCCTGCCTCAGTGCTGTGGCACTTAATCTGTTATAATGAAAGACACAAGGTCCTCTCGTCCTCACTCCTCACTCTCCCTCAACCCTACCATACTCCTCATGCCCCACTGAGGCCATCACATGTCCCCACCCATCCTCTCTGGTCTCTCATGCCCCCCCCCATGCTAAGATATGCTCTTCACTACCCCTATATCCACGCATGCTAAATGGTGGCTTTTGCATGCCCTTTCACCCACTAGACACTGTAGAACCAATGAACCATACAGTAACAATAGAATGTGTAAAAAAAACTTTAAAAATCATTCATTGGTAACAAACATAAATTCCTTTTTCTATAGGCCAATGAAAGTGCCAATCATCCAGACTCTTTCAGGAATCAATAGCAGAAACTTCAAGCATTTGAAACCTCTTTATCTTATGTAAGTAAGCATTGTGCAGTTGACAGAAATCAGGGAGCCAGACCTGCCAATCAAACAATGTTTTCTCTGGGACTCAGCTGTATCAACAGTCTAGTGGATTTATGGGCTCTCAGCCAAAGAGTCAAGAAATTCATTTGACTGTTAAAACAGTCAATGGGCATAGAAGTGCTGTAATTTGACATGGAGTTATGGAGACATGGGGGTGTGGGATTGGTAGGGTGGGCTGGCATATCTATATGAGGAGGCTCTTCTAATTTACCATTCAAAAGGTTCACTCTTGCAAACAATGGTTCATGACAATCCTGAGATATTGTGAACCATAATACTTTGCAAAGCTGGCCTGACCCTATGAAAATTGTGACTAGCACATTTTTTTAAAATTTTTAAAGGTTAAAGTCTGCAATTCCTGTCTCATGGCACTCCCCTGAGGTTAGGGAAAACTAAAGTTTCGCATTTATTTAGTAGTGTCACAAATAGGCTTACATTAACAGTGCAATGAAATTACTGTGAAAATCCTCTAGTCGCCACACTCCAGCACCTGTTGGGAGAGAATTCAGCATGGCCATTATACCTAACTAACACGTCTTTTGGACTGTGGGAGGAAACACATGCAGACATGGGACAAACATGCAGACTCTGCACAGACAGTGACCCAACACAGGAATAAAGCCTGGGTCCCTGGCACTGTGCGGTAACAGCGCCAACCATTGTGTCACTGTGTCCCCCCATGCCTATCCCAGCAAAGGAAGTGGCCAGCTCAGGAATGTAGGTTGCCAGCTCACAATCTGATTCCAGCTTGTATCCTTAAAAGGCTCTACTGAAAATCAGAAACCGCAGGAACATGGATGGGAATCTTGAAACCCCTGCCACTATTTTCATTCCTCCACAGAATTTCCTAACTCTATGGAAATCCAGCCCATGCAATCTTTTACATCAAGAATTCTTTCCAACTTTGAGACCTGTTTTCTGCGAGCACAACCTTTTGGTGATGAATATTAGCAAGCCTAAACCATGTTCTCAGCTTTGTGACACAACCTGGAACAACCTCGACACTCAACTTAGCCTTGGCTCCAAACAGTGCAATGGTCCAAGCCAAGAGGTGCCAGGTTTCAGTGAGCAGCAGTGGTAGGAAATGAAGTCAGTACCAATATAACTCATCTTATTTTTATTTTACTCACTTTCCCTAAATGTTGCTTGAGCCAAATGCCAGGGCATCAGATCAGGCCCATCACATAAAATGACTTTGATGCCCTGATATGAACTCTGGAATGTGGCCAATTTATATGTCCAGATGGATAGTTAAAAATGTCAAAACTAATCTTCTGGAAAAGCTCAAACATAAAAGTCACTGATATCTTTTTGGCGTAAGTTAGAAAGAGCATAAGTTAGCTGTGTAACTCATGTCTTTTTAATAAATGGAATTAATTATTTAGGAGGAAAGATTACATTTCTGATATGTAGGATTATGCATAAATGCTTAACATGTACATGCTGTGAACATTTTATCTTCTAAGAACATAAGAACATAAGAAATAGGAGCAGGAGTAGGCCATCTAGCCCTTCGAGCCTGCCCCGCCATTCAATAAGATCATGGCTGATCTGTCGTGGCTCAGTTCCACATTCCCGCCCTCTCCCCTTAACCCTTAATTCCCTCTCTTATCAAAAACCCATCAACCCGCGTCTTAAAAATATTTAGCGAGGTAGTCTCCACCACTTCAACGGGCAGAGAATTCCAGAGATTCACCACCCTTTGAGTGAAGAAGTTCCTCCTCAACTCCATTCTAAACCGCCCCCCCTTTATCTTGAGGCTGTGCCCCCTAGTCCTACTATCCTTTCTGAGCGGGAAGAGTCTCTCCACCTCTATCCTATCATCCCATTCATCATCTTATATGTCTCAATGAGATCTCCCCTCATTCTTCTAAACTCTAATGAGTACAAGCCTAGTTTATTCAGCCTCTCCTCATAGCTCAACCCACTCAACTCCGGTATCATCCTAGTAAACCTCCCCTACACTCCCTCCAAGGCCAAAATATCCTTGCATAAGTACTGCACCCAAAACTGCACACAGTACTCTAGCTGCGGCCTCACCAATGCCCTATACAGCCGTAGCAAGACCTCCTTACTTTTATATTCAATCCCCCTCGCTATGAAGGCCAGCATCCCATTCGCCTTCCTGACCACCTGCTGCACCTGCAAGCTGGGTTTTTGCGACTCATGCACAAGGACCCCAAGGTCCCTCTGCACCGTCGCTTGCTGCAGTTTTTCGCCACGTAAGTAATAATCCTTCCTACCATTATTCCTACCAAAGTGGACCACCTTGCACTTGCCAGCATTAAATTCCATTTGCCATTTCCTGGCCCATTCGCCCAGCCTATCTAGATCCTTCTGTAGACTCTCCACACCCTCCGCACAATTTGCCGTTCCACCAATCTTGGTGTCATCAGCAAATTTCGACACCGTACACTCGGTTCCCTCCTCCAGATCATCTATATAAATGGTAAATAGCTGAGGCCCCAGCACCGACCCCTGGGGCACTCCACTAGTCACCATCCGCCAATCCGAATAGCACCCGTTGACCCCCACTCTCTGCCTCCTATTTGACAACCAATCCTCTATCCACGCTAACACCCTACCCCCAACTCCATGTCCCCTGACCTTCTGTAATAACCTCTTGTGAGGTACCTTGTCAAACGCCTTCTGAAAATCAAGAAAGACCACATCCACCGGCTCTCCTCTATCCACCGCCCTAGACACATCCTCATAGAACTCCAGTAAATTTGTCAGACACGACTTCCCTTTAATGAAACCGTGCTGCGTCTGCTCTATCAAGCAATTTCTCTCAAGGTGCCTCGCTATTTCCTCCTTGATGACGGATTATTGGAAGTTATTACACAAACTAGTGAATGAAGGGGTGATATGTTAGTGCTTTTACTTGAAAATTTCAAAGGTATCAGGTAATGACCAGTGAGTTGCGTGGGCAGACTGCTTGGAGGTCATGAGAAAGGCCTTGTCAATTTTCAAAATTGGGAATTGGTTTAACGCCCCCCTGAGTCAGGCATTAGAAACAATTTGCTGGTCCCAGGTATATATATAGGTCCATATCTACTGAAGTAAGTTGAAAAGTGAGTGTGAAGGAGAATTCTTGTGAACGCAGATGGGGAGAAGCAGGATGAAAGCTTGTAGCAACCCAACTTTTATTTGTGAACATAGAAACATAGAAGATAGGACGAGGCCATTTGACTCTTCGAGCCTGCTCTGCCATTCATTACGGTCATGGCTGATCGTCCAATTCAATTGCCTAATCCTGTTTTCTCCCCATAACCTCGGATCCCATTCGCCCCAAGTGCTTTATCCAGCTGCCTCTTGAATGCATTCAATGTTTTGTCAGGGAGGACTTCAAGGGAGGATTCCTGGAGAGAAATCAGTACTAGAATTTTCTGAATCAGTTTATGCAGTTTATTTCTGAATCAGTAATATTTTAGGGTGCATGGAGATTGGAATGCAGCTACTGCCTCAGGGGAAACGCATAAATAAGAAGCAATATTTGGTTCATTTAACTGGCTATCAGCTGATTGAATTTTATAGCTGATGACTAGGCGTCATTTTTCCAGAACATGTGCCACAGGATAACTAACTTTCGATGTTTCCCTCTTCTTCAGGTGAATGGAGAGTTCTGGCCTCAGACAAAGCTTATAAAGCACAGACAGTTTACAGATTAATGATTAGAATGCGAATTTTTACACCTAACCTGCTATTCAAGCCCTAAAGTGGCCGACAATGTGAGTGGAAGGAGCACTCACATTGTCGGCCAGTTTAGGACTTGAATAGCAGGTTAGGTGTAAAAATTCGCATTCTAATCATTAATCTGTAAACTGTCTGTGCTTTATAAGCTCTGTCTGAGGCCAGAACTCTCCATTCACCTGAAGAAGTGGGAAACCTCGAAAGCTAGTGAGTTTACTATCAAATAAATCGGTTGGACTTAAGCCTGGTGTTGTCAGACTTTTTACTGTGTTTACCCCAGTCCAACGCAGGCATACCCACATCACAGGATAACTATCAGAGACATCAGACAAAGGATCAGAGCATGGCACAGAGGTAGAGAAGAAGCTGCAATAATTTCATAGAGTCTAAGTCACAGACACTGTTCAATGAAACTGAGCTCGGGAGGGAGAAGGTACTGGATGCTCATGTCCTAATATCTAAGGATGGCATCCTCCTTAAATGCCATCTGACTTTCATTTGCCCATTCTGTGCTTCTCTGCCTTCTCCATGAAAATGGCATTGTCCCATACTTCTCTTGAGAAGCCCTCACTGTGATTAAAACCTCCCCATGGTATCAATCTATCAACAGGAGATCAAGATCAATGGCAGAATGGCTGCTGCAAAATGTCATTCCCAGCAGCAGGAATCATGATGAAACCTGACAACATCTGTACCTTTCATTCTCTGTCCGATTTATTACACATTCATTTCAAAGTTATAGGCCAGAAACTCAGAGCCTTTGACCACCTCTATAATTTAAATAAATGAATTCAGTGGACACATCATAGAATCCCTACAGTACAGAAAGAGGCCATTTGGCCCATCGAGTCTGTACTGATCATAATTCAACCCAGGCCCTAGTCCCGTAACCCCACAAATTTACCCTGCCAATCCCCCTGACATTAAGGTTAATTTAGCATGGCCAATCAATCTAATCCGCACATCTTTGGACTGCGGGAAGAAACTGGAGCACCTGGAGGAAACCCACACCAACTCAGGGAGAATGTGCAAACTCCACACAGGCAGTGATCCAAGGCTGAAATTGAATCCAGGTCACTGGCGCTGAGGCAGCAATGCTAATCACTATGCCACTGTGCCACGGTGCCGCAGGAAGTGTCAGAGTTTTAAAAAGCAGTCAGGGTCCTGATGATGTAATCAGGGCCCTATTTGCCTTATTTTTAATACATAGACACGTGCTAGTTCCTGACTTTCTCAATTGCTCAGAGGAACGAATTGAAATCAATGCTTGCAGGAATAGGATGCTGGGGGAAGTTCCCGCAAAATATTAGAACCACTCATTGTCTTGTTTTGCTCCAGATAAGCATGGTTAAAGCTCCATCTTACTGGGTAAGAGGAGTTTTTCAGAGTAGGTGGAAGTAGCAAGTGTCTCTCACAGAGGGCCACTGTTGTTCACAGTGTATATTAAGGATTTGTTTCACATTATAAAATGATGGAACTGGTTAGATAGAAGCAGAATATTTCCAATACTTGTAGGAACTAGAGTGATGGGCCATAGACACAGGATAAAATTGGGTAGATTTTAAATTTACAAAACAGTTTAAATGTAGGTTAATGAAACGGCCCGTATCACATCTCCCCTGAGTTTTATTTCATTGTGTTTTACTGATTCATGGGCCAAAGGATGCTAATAAACCAGTTGGATTTTTATGACAATCCAACATCTTTTATGAGTGTCTCTCCAGCTGCTAGCTAGTAAGTTACCAGATTTATAATTCTGTTGCTTTTTAAATGTTGTTCTTCATTAATATTTTGCAGATATGATGGAAGTGCCACATTTGAAACCTTAACTGCAGTTACTACTTGACCTGTTGATTGTTCTGGCATTTTCCAGTTTTCTTTCAGTGGCCTCCAGGATGTAACCATCATTCTGCTGTACGCTTATCACCTGTATTGTAAAAATCCTTCAAGACTTGATTCTCTTCTGCTTCCCTGGTTGTTCTTGAGCAGTGATGGGCAATGTAGGCTGTGAGTGGGCCGTATGCATGGCCTTCCTTCATCCCTGGACCACAAGATTAAAATCAAGTTGTTTAGTAATCATGACCCATGATTTAGATGACATACATTTAACACATGTCAATATCTCATAACAAGATATAGAGAATGCTTAATCATTTATATATTAATAGAACAATCATCAATTTCAAATGGGAAAAACAAAAGAAATATATAAACTCTGGATACAGAGGTACTGCATGGCTCTCACAGTCACAGACTCTAGTGTGCAATCAATACATGCCTCACTTCACTTGCACTTGCTTTATCTGTGTATCATTTCATTCATACAGGTAGGAAGAGAACTACACAGATGGAAATCAGCAGAATGTGGCAACTCTGTGTCACATAACCAATGGTCAACAAAATGTCTCATGAACTACATTCAGAAACCAGATGGGCAGCTTGTACAAATGTATCATAGAAAGTATCCTTTTTGGTTGTATCACAGCTTGGTATGGCTCCTACTCTACCCAAGACAACAAGAAACTTCAAAGCCCAGTCCATCATGCAAACCAGCCTCCCATCCACTGGCTCTGTCTACAATTCCAGCTGCCTGAGAAAAGAAGTCAGCATAATTAAGGACCCCGCACACCATGGACATACTTTCATCCAACTTCTTACATTGGAAAAAAGGTACAGAAGTCTGAGATCATGTACCAATTGACTCAAGAACAGCTTCTTCCTTGCTGCCATCAGACTTTTGAATGGACCCACCTCATATTGAGTTGATCTTTTTCTTCACCATGGCTATGACTGTAACATTACATTCTGCACCCAGGGCAGCACGGTGGCACAATGGTTAGCACTACTGCCTCACAGAGTCAGGGACCTGTGTTCAATTCTGGCCTCAGGTTACTGTCTGCGTGGAGTTTGCATGTTCTCCCCATGTCTATAGGCGTTTCCTCTAGGTGCTCTGGTTCATGTGTGGGTTAGCTTGATTGGCCATGCTAAATTGCCCCTTAGTGTCAGGGCAATTAGTGGGGTAAATACATGGGTTACAGGGATAGAACCTGGGTGGGATTGTTATCAGTCAGGCTTGATAGGTTGAATGGCCTATTTCAGTACTGTGGGGATTCTATGACTCTTTCCTTCTCAGTGTATGGGTGCTTTGTCTGTATAACACGCAAGGAACAATACTTTTCAATACTTTACACATGCAAACTAATACATGTGACAATAATAAATCAAATCAAATGTGGCCCCCAGGCCGTAGGTTGCCCATCATGTTCTTGAGGAACAGCGAGGTAAACATTGCTCATTACACAGCTGCCATCCTCACTTCACTTGTAGCAAGCACCAATAGAGAAATATCCACTGATTTAGAATTTGAGTTCAGACAGAAAGGTCCAGATCATGTGCAGAGTACAAGTGATGAGAAGTAATTGCAGGATATATCAAAGAAACAAGATGGCATTCAGCCGTCTAGTCCAGTGATTAAAGTGATCCATAATCTGGCTACAAAATGTGCTTTCTGTACATTCGCAATTCCTGGTGTAACTGAGAATCTCTGAGTGCTACTGAAGATGCGCAGGCAGATACATGACATGTACAGACACAGTGTACAAGTAGGAACTTGTCACTGGTGATCCTAATTCTTGAAGATCAGCTAATTGTAACAGCATCACAGAGTTGGCACCATGTTCATTCATTCTCCACAAGACATTTCCCGTGAGTACCATTCCCCACTGAAATAACAGGAACATGAAGTCAATCCTGATATGTTAAGACATGTTTGAGAGAGTGCTGACCTCCAGATTTTGCTTCTTTCCCAAACACTATAGATGTGTCACAATTGATTTTCATTTTATATTTAATATAAAGCATTTCGCTTGGATCCAGGTGTACATGACACTCTTTCTGACCCTAGTTTAAAGAAAGATCAATGTATAAACTGAGCAGACAGATGCAATAAAAATGTACTAGAGGAATTAGAAAATAACCTAATGGGTATTCAAAGGTTTACTACTCACCGAGACACATCAGAATTGAAAAAGAGCCATCAAGTGACAATGATAAAATGAAATAACTGAAATCACTCTTTATGCTAACAAATGGTTAGTTTCTATGTTCAAGTTTGCAAAAATCAGACTATTTTCACAATGGAGTAAATTCCCTTGTGTTTTATGGTGCTGCTAAGTGTGGTGGAAATGAAATTTTGCCTGAAGTGAATAGAGACACATCTACTTCCATGTTCAAATTATTAATGAAAAATAGGTTCTGTTTTTGTTCAAAATACATATTGAAACATTGTTAACTTTAGATCATAAGCTCATAAGTTCATAAGATATAGGAGCAGCATTAGGCCATTCAGCCCATCAAGTCTGCTCCACCATTCGATCATGGCTGATATGCCCTTCATCCCCATTTTCCTGCCTTCTCCCCATAACCCATTACCAATTAAAAATCTAACTCCTTCTTAAATTTACTCATTGTCCCAGGATCCACTGCACTTTGGGGCAGCGAATTCCACAGATTCACAACCCTTTGAGAGAAGTAGTTTCTACTCAACTCTGTTTTAAATTTGCTACCCCTTATCCTAAGACTACGATATCTCATCCTAGAATGCCCCATCAGTGGAACCACTCACTCCACGCCTACTTTATCCATACTTTTTGTCATCTTGTATACTTCAATTTGATCTCTCCTCATTCTTCAAAATTCAAGGGAGTATAATCCTAAACTGTTCAACAATCTCTGACCACTCTTTATGCTAACAAATGGTTCATCTCTGGAATCAACCAAGAGAACCTCGTCTGAACTGTCTCCAACGCCACTGCATCTTTCCTCAAATACGGAGACGAAAACTGTGTACAATATTTCAAGAGCAGTCTCACCAATGCCTTGCATAGTTGTCACACTACTTCTTTACCTTTATATTCTGTTCCTTTAGCTATAAATGCTGACATTCTATTTGTTTCCTTTATTATCTGCTGTATCTGCATGCTTGTTTTCTGTGACTTCTGAAAGAGGACACCCAGATCCCTCTGTACTGGTATCTCTCCCTATTTAGATAATAAGTCACCTTCCCATTTTTTTGACCAAAATGCCTGACCCACACTTACCAGTCCCTGGTTATATAATTCTGAATTCAATAAACCTCTGAGATTTCTATTCTGCACTATAAGGCAAAACATTTCTTCAAATGAGCATAGTTATGTGAATGAAAAAAAATTAAGTTTCATATTTTCACCCTTTTTACATAATAAATAACTTGTACTAATTAAGATAAAAATATATCCATTATTGATTTTTTAAAAATCTATGATAGGGACACGCTACCAGAATGGTTTCATATTGCTGGCATATGCTCTTGTGGGCAAAGTTGGGGATTGGATTTTCTGATCCATGCACTGCACCATTGGTACTCTATATGGAGAGAATCACGATTCAGCAGCAAACCTACATTGTCATTGACCTTCAAGGTCTTGCACTCTTTCAACATTTTTGCCTCTACCTTGCTCCCAACCTGGCATAAGGATCGTCTGTTGTATCAACAAATGTGTTGATACAAAAACCAAATGAGTAACTGAGAAGAGTTCAGACCTTCTAACACCTTTTCTACTAACAAGTACGTGGTGCAGCATTCCAGCTTTCTTAAACACAGGGGATTATTGGTGATGGGCACGTGCCCATCTATTAGCTCACCTGTGTTGTAGGTAGGTTGAGTGTCAAAGATCTTGAAGATAATTTTTGACTTTGGGTTATACTGTAGAACCGTTATTATCAATTCAGTCCCCTATTCACCTTTTCTGATTTCCATTTCCATGACTCCAGTTGCCATGAGTTTGATTTCTGGTGAGTATACACACCTACCACTCTGTGATTCCTTAGGCCTAATTCCTTAATGAAGGGCGAAGGTTTAAGTCTTCTAAAATTCTGTGTGCTTTGTCAGTGTTTGAGCGTCACATCCAGCTGCTTTTTTTTCTGGCATTTTCTGCTATAGATTCACTTGATAAAAATATGAGGGAATAAAATGGTTGGTGAGACAAAAGATAAAATTATCTGAGAATCAACTGAATGAGGCAAGAGTTTATTCTTTACCTCATTTTCTTCCAGTATGTTTCTGAAGTTTGCAGTAAAGTTTTCCAGATTGATGAGATGTTTTGATAGAGTAAATAGATTTAAAATACTCATCCGCTTGGAGAGTGGGTCAATAAACAGAGGTCATAGATTGAAAATTATTGGCAAAAGATTGGGAGGGGACCGGAGGAGAATTCTTTCTCACACTGGAGATTACTGAGATTAGAAAAGGTCATGAAAGCTAATGCTATTTTTTTTAAAGTCATTGGTTAGATATTTAAAGGGTATCTGATAGAGGAACAGGATGGAGGGGCTTACAAAATATGATTGCTTTTTCTAAGAGACATGAGCATGAGAGACATCATGGCCTCACAGAAGGAAAAAAGTAGTTTGGGCCTGTGTTCTTATTTCCCTGTTATACTGTTTTTTTGGCCTCCCTCTGTGCAGTAGGTTTCTAGGCCAGAATTTTAGGGGCCACTATAGTTGTCCACCAGCCAAAAAGTCAAGAGCAATCCCACCTCCATTGGATATGCCCCCGTTGAATTTTACATCGGTCAGGTAGCTAATTGTCTATAGTTGATCATAGAATCATAGAATCCCTACAGTGCAGAAGGAGGTCATTCAGTCCATCAAGTCTGCACTAACTCTCCAAAAGTGCACCTTACCTAGGTCCAACCACCCCCCCCCCCCCAACCTTGTGCATTTACCATGGCTAAGTGCACATTATTTACACATTGTTGGATATAAGGGAGCAATTTACCATGGCAGCTCACCAAACCTGCTCATCTTTGGTCTGTGGGAGGGAAACAGGGTCATCTGGAAGAAACCCACACAGACACAGGGAGAAAGGGATAACTTTACATAGTCACCATTGAACATGATGTGAGGCAGCAGTGCTCACCACTGTGCCACTGTTGAGGCTTCTGTTTCTCTAACATGGATGTGAGGGGAGACAACAGCTCCTCAGTTCCAACAGTGTCATCAGGAGCAGTAGCCACTTCCAGGACTGCAGCTAGTCCTTGACTTGCCATCAGGGAGAAGGCTCCAGAGTGCTGTGAAATTGGGTCAGGGTCACTGTTGCAAATCAGGCGGACTCAGTGTGTGTGTGTGTGTGTGTGTGTGTGTGTGTGTGTGTGTGTGTGTGTGTGTGGCGGGGGGGTGGTAGTTGGTCATGATGTGGGTGAGGATCTTTCAGCAAGGGTGGCTTTTGCTTCCAAAATGTGGAGTGGGGGTTGGGAGGTTAGTAATGATCCTCCCTTGGTCACTTGGTGCCCAAACAAGAAGGCCCACATGAACTCATAGAGAGGCTGCGAGGATATACCAGACATAACCCAGGTAGTGAAATGCCCATCTACTGCTGGTAAAATAACAGCAGCAGCAGGAAAAGGCCTTTTAAATGCCTTTAATTGGCCACTTAATGCTTCAGTTGACTTGAGAACAGATGGATCATTCTCTACTCTTCATATCTGGTAAAATTAGAATACTTGCACTTGTTCCAACACAAGCATCCTGTGTCTCTGAGAGGAAACTATGTTGCTCATGTGCCTTTAAGAATTTTTTTTTAAATCATGCTCTCTGCAGTTAAGCAGCTTTGGTTTTTTTTCATTGTTGCTGAGCTATCTGCTAAAAGTCCTTTTATTGCTGCTTCAATGGTTTAAATGGGGTTTTGTTTATTTTCACTCTGGGCCTCAGGTACTTTCTGGGATTTTTTATGATCCTGCATTGTTCGGGGGGGAATATTCATTACAAGTCAGGTGACAGGAGTTCTTTCATTTTCAGTGTGGCTGTTGTTTTTAGTTTAGAAGGTATTTGGACATCAGACTGAAAAGCAGTGTCTTTCTCTCTCTCTCCCTGGTATTGTAAATTCAGCGTAGGCAGTGCTGGAGGTGTTGCATGGAGGATTATCATGGGAGGTGGTGGGGATGTATGGAGGATGCATTTTGCTTTTCTTTTTTGTATCTTTGATCTTTTTAATCTTTGAAAAAAAACAAGTAGCTGGTGGTGTGTGGCATGGGCCCACCCCACCAGCCTGATGTTGTGGAATCCGCTCCTTGGATTTTGTTTTCAGAATTCCTCATGATGTGGCATAGAAAGCTGCCACTGGGGCCAATAACTTCAATGCTGTTTTTCCCACCCAGTGCCACATTCCATTAAAAGCAATGGCTGGAAGTTTATTGGCACGCCCACCCTGATTCTGGGGACGGGTGAGGCTTGGAGAATGGCATTCTCTGTTGGCCTCGGGTGGGATTGTACGAATTTTGGGCAGACGTGCCAGTAAAATTCAGCCCAGTGTCACTCGGAGTTTCTGACCATCTTTCTTGCGGTGGGTGCACAAGACACACGCAGAGTGCAGCTGCTTTCTCATTTGAGTGGCATTTATATGAAAAGTCCTCACACTGACCACAGTAACTACAGTGGGGTCAGTGGTAGAGAATCCCATCAGGCAAGACCTAGCACTTCTTAAATGGACTGAAACATTAGACCTTACATTACTTGGTATAGAAACGTAGATAAATTCCCTCAGGTTTTTCCCAGTCTGTTGAAGTATCATCGGCGAAAGATTGATGGAAAGCCCTTGAAGCACTTCAGTGGAGCTATGATTGAAGTAGTAGTAACAGAATGGGAAATATCCGATAGAAACTCACATCCATCGTGAATGCAATTGCTACTTTATATTCAAGCTGCATTAATAATTCTCAGAAAGCTTTTGCTGCCACTATATGGAGGATGTCTGTATTTAAATAGAAAACTGAAAAGGCTTTCTTTGTGTACTTGAAGAATTAGATGAATTGGAAATGTAAGGTTTCTTTGTGGCACAACAGAGGTCATGAACCTAATTAGCATGTCAGTGTTTCAAGTGTTCAAACCTTTTAATGAAAGATCCACACGGAGGTATGAATTTGCAATTAGTAAATAATAAATCTTAGTTTTGCAAGGAGATAGAACAAAAACATCAAATATGATTAAAAATTTCAAAGCATGCATTCAAATGCAATTAAACCAATCAGTCCAAATTTAAAATCAGAATTAAGTATTAGCATAATTTAATGGGAATTGTGTTTACAGAGACGAGGATCTCTTGCCCACTATTTTAGATGATGCATGGGTTTAACCAAATGTTTCCCACTGCAATAAACATGTTGATAACAGGGAGAGCAAAACAGAGGAAGAGCAACAGTGCAACCTAAAATTTATCGGTGGGATTATTGCCACTTTGTTAAACCCTTTTCAGTAAGGCACGAAAGGTGGTATATCTGCCTAGTTTACTGAAGAAGAATATATGTTAAGATGGGATTAGTATTTGTTATTAGTATTAATTGTTTGGTAGTACTTTTGCCAATCCATTTGAGTATAACACCTTTTCCAAACAGAAAGACCTTCAAAGGCTTTCAACAGGCATAGATAAGGCTGACAATCAGAGGGCGGAAATTTCCTGTCCCGCCTGCCATGGGAATCAGAGCGGGTGGGGGGGTGGGAGTGGATGATACAAAGGTCCGTTGACCTCGGGCAGGATTTTCCAGTTTTGGGACAAGCATGGCTGGAAAATCCCACCCAGAATCTTTTTCCCAGAGTTGAAATATCTAATACTAGGGGTCACGCACTCAAGGTGAAAGGGGGAAAGTTCAAAGGAGATGCGAGGGGCAAGCTTTTCAAAAAGAGTGTGGTAGGTGTCTGGAATGCACTGCCAGGAGTGGTGGTGCAGGCAGATGCGATAGGGGCATTTAAGGGGCTTTTAGATAAACACATGAATATGCAAGGATTAGAGGGATATGGACCAAAAATAGGCAAGAGAAATTAGTTTATTTTGGTGTAATGCTCAGCACAACACTGTGGGCCAAAGGGCCTGTTCCTGTGCTGTACTGTTTTATGCTTTATAACAAATGCTTTGTTAAGATACAATTCTGTTGCATTTTCTATGAAGAATATTACATGTGGACTTCTGATTATTAAGCAATTTTAAAATTATTTTTCTCCCCTTCTTCCCCCGCTCTGGTACAGTAATTTACCAGGTGGCCATGAGCTAAGCCATGAATAGTTATTGAACCCTTAAAGGCATAACAGGCAAGCTTGATCCTTCCTCAGCAATCCACACACTGACCTGACTTTTTTGCCTGTGGGACATGGGAGCAGGCGTGGAATGTGCTTCTGGCTGCAGTCCGCTCTGGAACACAACTTCACACTGCCTGGCCAACGAGAAGCCAGTGTGCAACACTCTGGGAAAGGTTCAATGCTGTCGCGGAGGGCGGGAGGAGAGTAGGTGGTGGGAAGAGGCTGGGTGGGAGCTGATGTTGCAATTTGCCTTCTCAGGGGACAGCTGCTGCAGAGCTGTGTCAGGGAGCTGCAAATTTGTGAAGAATAAATAATGATGGTGAAACTATGCAAATAGCATATTGGCACCACCTTCAGACACAGTTTTTATTTTATTTCAATCCGGGCAGTTCATTCCACCATGGATGGAGGTTGCAACTCAAACATAAAGGCTTCCTGATCAATCGACCCAATGGCAACTATAAATTAATGGCCTAAATTTTCCACTTGGTTGTCAGTGAGACGCATCTGGCTTTCGTACGCACCCGCTAACCAAAATGAAATGCGAACGTGTGATGTTCCAACATCATTTTGAGTGATTTCTTGCACTTTCGGGTGAGGCACATAGCCCTCAAGCAGTGTAAAATTCTGGCCATGCACCTTTTCCAGCAGATATCACCAATAATGATAAGCAGGCAAAGGGATTGAGACCAGTAGCTACAAAACATCTGGTAACACTGCTGCAGTGAGTTAGCTCAGAACAGAACAAGAGACTGGACTTGGGTCATCTGGATTTGAAATGTCAGCTTTTTTTCTCCTTGCAGATACTGCCAGACCTGCTGAGATTTTCCAGCATTTTCTCTTTTATCTCAGATTCCAGCATCTGCAGTAATTTGCTTACATCTTGGAACCATCTTGTCTGTGTGCTCTGATTTCCTCCCATAGTTCAAAGATAGAACAAAGAAAGAACAAAGAACAACACAGCATGGGAAACAGGCCCTTCGGCCCAACAAGCCCACGCTTGTTGGGACATGAAGGAACAATTTATCATAGCCAATCAACCTCACCCGCACATCTCCCTCTGAATCTGGTTTCCAATGGGGGTACCATAAGCATAGACACGGGTCAAGGGAGGTGTAGGAAAAATGCTTTGTTAAGATGGCGGAAAGGACAGCAGGACTAGAGGGCACAGCCTCAAGATAAGGGGGGGGGGCAGTTTAGAATGGAGTTGAGGAGGAACTTCTTCACTCAAAGGGTGGTGAGTCTCTGGAATTCTCTGCCCGTTGAAGTGGCGGAGGCTACCTCCCTAAATATATTTAAGACACGGGTAGATAGGTTTTTGGTAGGCAAGGGGATTAAGGGTTATGGGGAGAAAGCGGGAAGGTGGAACTGAGCCACTTCAGATCAGCCATGATCTTACTGAATGGCGGGGCAGGCTCGAAGGGCTAGATGGCCTACTCCTGCTCCTATTTCTTATGTTCTTATTATGTTTTCCTTATCTTAGTCATACTGATCAGGGATTAACCCAGTCACAAATATTGCACCCAATCTTTACATTGTGTTGTTAGTTTTCCTGTAGAGAATCCATTGGACTCCAAAATGAAGCAAGTAATCAAACTTCTGTCATTCATGAGGTCTTCAAATATACTATCATAGTATCCCTACAATGCACAACGAGGTCATTCTGCCCATCAAGCCCACACCGACAACAATCCCACCTTGGCCCTTTCTCTGTAGCCTAATGTATTCATCCTGCTAATTCCCTGACACTAAAGGGCAATTTTGCATGGCCAATCAACCTAACTCGCACATCTTTGGACTATGAGAAGAAACTGGAGTACCGGAACGAAAGCCACATAGAAAAGAGGGAGAACATGAAAACTCCACACTGACAGTCACCTGAGGCTAGAATTGAACCCAGGTCCCTGGCGCTGTGAGGCAGCAGGGCTAACCACTGCACCATTGTACCGCTCCTCCTCTGGGTGGTACAGTGGCACAGCTTGGCACAAAATAGGCGAACTTTGAACTGAATTGTGTATTCCTTTGTATACTTCAGGCTAAATTTAACTTCATGGTCATTTTGAATTGTTGTGTGTAGGACAGTTTGTGCCAGTTTCTATGTTCAATCACATTGGTTCAAAGTTGTGATTGGTGGTACTGGAGGTCCAGACATTTCTACCTATATCTTTCCTAATCTTGCTTTATTAAAGGAGGGCAGAAGCGTCTTCTCAAACCAGGGCCCCAGTTTCACTTGTTCCCTCCCCTCCTTACACTACCAGTTACTTATTGACTAGTTTAACCTCTGACCCAGAATGCCTGGAGTAAGAAACCCAATGTTGATAGGCTTAGGGAAAGAATGGTAGCTTGAGATTCAGGCGGAGCAAATACAGGCATAGACCAAATGGGCTGAATTTGTGCGATCATTTTTCTGTAACCCCATGAAATTTTCCCATGATTCTTCATGTCCTATAGATGTGACAGCCACCTAAAGAACCAATATTTTGTGCTCTCTTATTGGATTGATATTCAGTTTCCTGATTTTTGGCCTTAACTTTCTCTACCACTATTAATATCAGATTGGAATAGACTTTTTATGATCCCTCTTGGCTTAATCTTTATCAAGATTCTCTCCGTGTTATTGTCATCTTTAGTTGTATCTTTGTTTTCTCCCTGTGTGGGTAGCTATTTTTATCTAATTCAAACATTTTTAAAAAAATGATTATAGTAAAAATTATATATAGAATTGATTTGATTCTTCCAAGGACAGAACCTGAAACATATATGCAAAATGCTAGGATCCGAAAGGTAGAGATACGGGGAGAGAAGCCAAACTTTGGCTATTCTTTCAGTATCATAAATTAATGATGCACTTCACTGGTAACTTCCTCATGCAAAATTTTAAAAAATGCGCTGTGTGCTTGATTGGTGCTAACTGCTAGCAAGTCGACCAAATGTTTCTTATCAAACAGTTGCATTTGTAAAAAAAATCAGATTTTCTTCTGTAGTTACTGAAATCTTCCTCCTAACATTCTCCCAAATTCAATTCACTTCCACAAGTCAGAGTACCTCTGTCATCCCAACTGATGACAATACACATTTAGCTGACAATCCCACTGCAATTTCCAACGGAATGGAGCAAGGTCCTGCAATAATGGCCATCATTTCACTATGAAGATAGTTTTGAATTTGGTTAATAATATAAAATGAACAATATAGGATCAGCAGCCTCATATAAATCTCTACTGATTTGAGTTCCTATTGACTCTGACAGTAATGAAATTTAGGAGGAGATATATAATGAGCAGCTGATCCATATTGTCCCTTTGACATTATTATCAAAAGCCAAAATCATCTCCCCAGTACTGTAGTGAATATCTATAAATCAGTTACAAAGGAATTCTGACTGAGATCATATAACTTTATAACATGTTAGGATTAATTTCTAGGTAATTCAATCACACCTCAACCAATGGAATAATTGAACATTGGTCGGATTTTTGTCAATTTGTACAATGTATGAGAGGGACTCCTGTGACAGCATCTTCTGACAGAATTGTGGCAACATGATATCGGTTACTGTCGCTGTTTCTCTCTGTTGAGTTGACAACGCACCCATTCCTATCGTGATGAGCATTAGCTGCTGGCTGTTACAAATATAATGTCTAACAAAGTGTGCAGATTGATGGTCACAGAAACAAGGTAGGTGGCAATATGCATGTGATCAAGTACAGGTCAAAATATTTTCCTTCATTTTAAGCGTTTTTGAAAACAATACTGTTATGGTTCCCTTTGTAAGCCAATTGTCTACATAGAAGCTATATTTGCTATTGCATGGAACTCATCTTCTACTTGCTGACTAAAATATGCCAAATATTTGTAAGCACAGTAAGTAGTCTCACAACACCAGGTTAAAGCCCAACAGATTTATTTGGTAGCACGAGCTTTTGCACTTGCATCATTCTTCTCAAAACCTTGAAAACCAATTGGCAATTCCTTTTTTTTCTGCATTCCATAACTTCTAAATGTATCAACACTTGTATGAAAGTGTGGAAGAAGCACAATTACATTTGTTTTGTCATCAGCATCCTTTTGTGAGGTCCCTTCTCTGTTATTGAAGGAACCTGTGGTCTGGACGAGGGGCAATGCTCCTGCTACCAAATAGCAGCTCGTGCTACCAAATAAACCTGTTGGACTTTAACCTGATGTTGTGAGATTACTTACTGTGCCTACTCCAGTCCAATGCCAGCAATTCCACATCATAAATATTTGTAAGATGGAGCTTAATGGGCAAAATTCTTTTTTTCAAATTAGTTATTTTTAAAGTAAACTTTTTGATTGGTGCTGATGGAGGGTATGGTATTTCTAAATAACATTTCTAGTCATTGAGTCTTTACATGGTATCTATTAAGTATCCAAAGGAATGTGATTGCAAGCAGTGTATAGAATAGGATGCTCATTTTACTGTAACTATCTCTTCCAAGTATCAGCAAAAAGTAGTATGAAGAATATAACCCAAATAGATCCATAACATAATGCCCCTAACTGCCTGTTTATACAACGGAACAAAACTAGTGCTGTGGCATCAGAAACTTCTCTCCTTTCCAAATTACTAAAGTGTTCAGGAGGTGGTGGGAAGTGCCTTTGAGAAAGAAGTGAAGAAGGTTCCACAGAAATCTGAAACTACATGTTCAAAATTCAAGTAGAAACAACAGCAACTACAATTAGCCCCAGAGATGGTTGGCATTTCTGTTACAGTCTTTTGTTCTGAAATTGGACCCTTCTGCCTTGGACTCTAAATGTCAGACTTGGTTCTTAGACAAACTGTAGACATATTCTGGTATATGCTAATGTGTGCTTATTAGTGCTACATCTAAGCAGGTTACAGAGTAGTGTTACGGACAGGAGAGAAGCAAGCTGAACTCTTATCGTCTCGCCATCTGTGCATCAGCAGAGGGTATTTTTGAATTATTTTTGGAGTAGGCTGTGGTACGTTTCCCAAACCCTCAGTTTGTGTTGTCCAATTTTGTAAGCAACAAACAATAAACTCTCTTCATGATTAACTCAGAAAGTTAATTTATTTCACACATTCAAACTTGGAGGATATTGTTTGCAATTTGCAACCATACACACACATGCGTGTGTCTGTGTGTACACGTGTGTGTGTGTGTGTGTGTATATACGCACAAATACACACACACACATATACAGCAACAGGGATAGGAAATAAGGAATTATTACAACTAAAGATAAAAACAGTATAAGGACCATGGAAAATAATATTATAACATGGCCAATTAACCTAATTCGCGCATCTTTGGAGTGTGGGAAGAAACCGGAGCACCCAGAGGAAACCCATGCGGACACAGGAAGAACGTGCAGATTCTGTACAGACAATGACCCAACCTGGGAATCAAACCCAGATCCCTGGCACTGTGAGGCAACAGTGCTAACCACTGTGCCTCTATACAATTCATGAGTCCATTAATATTGAGATCCTACATCGATTTGGTGAAGAGCTGCAGCTGTATAGATTTCTTTTCTTGTTTACTTCAGCTTTGTTCTTTCATTATTCTTTAAAGGTTGAACTCTGAGTAAGAAATATTTCCTTTGGAACAAGATAGTCAGCATAGTTTCAATGCTGGTAATATAGGTGCAGATAGTGGCAGATACTGAGGGTCTCCAACTGTGATTGCATGTATGCTTGGAGATTGCATCACATGACTTGCCCTCAGGTCCAGCCATTAATCAGCTAACACATCCATACTTGCCACCCTAAGCCAATTGGAAATTGGAAAGCAGAAAGACTCATTAACCAATTGGATGATGTTAGGGCAGTATGGTGACACAGTGGTTAACGTTGCTGCCTCACAGCACCCGGGACACGGGTTCAATTCCAATCTTGGGTACTGTCCATGTGGAGTTTGCATGTTTTCCCTTTGTGTGAGTTTCTTCTGGGTGCTCCAGTTTCCTCCCAAATCCAAAGATGTGCACGTTAGGTGGATTGGCCATGCTAAATTGTCTCTTAGTGTCCCAAGATGTGTAGATTAGAGGGATTAGTGAGGTAAGTAGTCAGGGTGCAGGTAAAGGGTTTGTGTGGGATGCTCTATCAGAGAGTTGATGGGCTGAATGGCCTCCTTCTGCGCTGTAAGGATTCTATGATTCTTTGACTGTCAGCCAAACATCCCCATTTTCAATATTTTCTTATCTGATAAAGCAAAATGTTCAAAGAAACTTTCCTAATAATACATTTTTTTTACTGTCCCTGTGATTTTTCTCCAGGGTTGCACACAGCAGTGCCCTGTACATTGATCTTAAAGTACTGGTAATTCCAGTCTAATCCTGGATGATTGGTATCCATGCAGATACATGTTTTCCACTCTGGTTAGCAATGCAGTGAACGTACTGCCTATTTCTTTCCACCATAAACCTTTTCTAACCATCTGAATTCCCTAGTTAGACCTTGTAAAGATTGGATTACCACTATCACATCCCTGGGCGAATATCTTCAACAATTGCTTAGTATAATCCTGACACCTTAGGATAGCACTAAGTTTGCCAATGCTTTTATGAGTTAAAAACAATATCGTAAATGCAATTAATGTGGAAGTTCTTTTGCAAATGCTGCAAAGTTATCACAACATCCTCTTTGTGGTTTTACTGCGGGATATCATTGCTATGGCTACAATTTTTGCTGTTCTCATTTCTTTATCAGCATTTTGCTTCTTTTGCAGCGTGTAACGTGAACAAGATCTTGTAGCAGCATATTTAAGTTAAATTCTTCAACAAAGAAAGTAGTTGAGGTTCAATTTGCCAGTATATAAGTGATTTGATGTTCAGTCAGTTTTGATTGAACAATGCAATACATTATAGACGAGATATCATGACAAACCATTTTCAGTAGGATGATGAGAGTCATTTCATTCATTAGGCTATTGAGGACTGTAAAGTACCCATTTATTGCAATGGTTCCAGAAACATAGAGAAACTTAGTGGGTTAATAAGCTTGTTTTCTACCAATGTATTTACTGACAAGGGGAAAGCCCATCATCACATTCTCAGGACAATAACTGCAGCATTATCAGTGTCACCCATATCCCAAGAACATGTCATAATGAAAATAACTACAGCGATAGCTACAACAATGCAAAGGGAAATTTGCACTGCTAAACTGTTTCTGGGCAGTACTTGTTCAGACAATTAAAAACCAATGTCTTTCCAGACTACATTGATTAAAATGTTGCCAGTTCCTCTCCAATGTAATTACAAAAGCAAAATACTGTAGATACAAAAAATTTTGAATAAAAATGAAAAATGGTAGACATAGCAGTATCTGTGGAGAGAGCAACAGAAGACGGAATTCTCCCAATGCCCCAGCTGGCGGGTCCAATGATGGGTGGGAGTGGGGAGCATTTAGTGGGAGGCCCAAAATCAGTTTTATGCCAGTGTGAATTTATAGCGGGATCAACTGCTGGTGTCCGTTGTGGCAGATTGGAAAACCCACCGGAGGCTGGGGTGAGACTTGTTTGCATCCCGCTAATGGGATACAAATGAAAGAGTGGGAAAATCTTTCAAATGCCTCTGATGATGTCACCACATTATCGTGTGACACACTGCACAGAAATGCATTGGTTTATAATACATAACATTTCTCCCTCTTTACTCCAGTAATACAAAACTAACATTAACTTTAACTGTTATTCATTATGAACAATAAGATGAATGTTTTGGTTTTGATGTCTGTTCATAGAACATAGAACATTACAATGCAGTACAGGCCCTTCGACCCTTGATGTTACACTGACCTGTGAAACCAATCTAAAAGTCCATCTAATCTGCGCTATTTCAATCTCATCCATATGTTTATCCAATGACCATTTAACTGTCCTTAATGTTGGCGAATCCACTACTGTTGCAGGCAGGGCATTCCACGCCATTACTGCTCTCTGAATAAAGAGCCTACATCTGACATCTGTCCTATATCTATCACCCCTCAATTTAAAGCTATGTCCCCTCATGCTAGTATCTCCATCCGAGGAAAAAGGCTCTCACTGTCCACCCTATCCAATCCTCTGATCATCTTATATGCTTCTATTAAATCACTTCTTAATCTTCTTCTCTCTAACAAAAACAGTCTCAACTCCCTCAGCCTTTCCTCAAAAGACCTTCCCACCATACCAGGCAACATCCTGGTAAATCTCCTCTGCACCCCTTCCACATCCTTCCTATAATGCAGCGACAGAACTGTATGCAATACTCCAAGTGCGGCCACACCAAAGTTTTGTACAGCTGCAACATGACCTCATGTTGGCTCCGAAACTCAACCCCTCTACTAATAAAAGCTAACACACCCTACGCCTTCTTAACAACCCTGGGTGCCAACTTTCAGGGACCTATGCACGTGGACACCGAGATTTCTCTACTCATCCACACTACCAAGTATCTTACTATTAGTCCAGTACTCTGTATTCCTGTTACTCCTTCCAAAATGAATCACTTCATACTTTTCCGCATTAAACTCCATTTGCCACCTCTCAGCCCAGCTCTGCAGCTTATCGATGTCCCTCTGTAAACTGTAACATCCTTCCACACTGTCCACAACTCCACTGACTTTAGTGTCATCCACAAATTTACTGACCCATCCTTCTATGCCCTCATCTAGGTTGTTTATAAAAATGACAAACAGCAGTGGCCCCAAAACAGATCCTTGTGGTACACCACTTGTAACTGAACTCCAGGATGAACATTTCCCATCAATCACCACCCTCTGTCTTCTTACACCTAGCCAATTTCTGATCCAAACTGCTAAATCACCCTCAATCCCATGCCTCTGTTTCTTTTGCAATAGCTTACCGAGGGGAACCTTATCAAACGCTTTACTGAAATCCATATACACCACATCAACTGCTTTAGTCACCTTCTCAAAAACTCAATAATGTTTGTGAGGCACCACCTACCCTTTACAAAACCATGTTGACTATCCTTAATCAAATTATTCCTTTCTAGATGATTATAAATCCTATCTTTTATAATCCTTTCCAAAACTTTGTCCACAACAGAAGTAAGGCTCACTAGTCTATAATTACCAATGTTGTCTCTACTCCCCTTCTTCAGCAAGGGGACAGCATTTGCTATCCTTCAGTCTTCTGGCACTATTCCTGTAGAAAATGACATTGCGAGTAACTTGGTTTTATTGTTGTTGCATTAGTATGGTGGAAGTGTCAGGCGGTAAGAGTAAATGAAATTTGAATCTCAACTTCCTTGAGTTTTGGTTTGTCATGTGGGCTGTGTTTCTATAGGAAATGAGAAAGTTAGTTACTGTTTTGGCTAATGGTCCTTTGATGCTTTAATGCCATTTTTCGGATACCAATCTCTCTGCCTATCCGTTAATGAAAGATAAGGCACAATTTGATATGCCGTATGCCACGATTTCTGAGGTAATCCACAAATTCCCTTGACTTGAACTGAGTTCCATTATTGCTAACTATCTGCCAAACTGTGCAAATACTTTGTCAAATCACTCGATTGTCATTTCAGTGGTTGTTGACTTCATCAATGTCATTTGGAATGTGTGTCCATTGGGATGGGAAATATAAAGTCTTCAATTGGTTCCTTGAGGTCATTGAGTTCAAGAACCTGATGCTGCAGCTTGCCATGTGTGAAAACATGCAGCTGGAAAATACTCCCCAGCTTCAATAAGTTAACCTGTATTTACACAGTCTACTCCCTTATTTTCTTATTATGCTCTTTTTCTAGGAGATTTTGAGTCTACCGCTTGTGTTAATAAAGTTATATTACCATCAACACGTGGACTGAAAATTTTTTTTTCCTTTTCCTGTCTCCAACTCTGTGCATTCCCAAGGATATATCAAGTAAAAAAAATTAAGGAACTGTTTGGAGTTTTTTTTATAACCAATTTTAAAATTAATGTACAGCCTGAGCAGAGGCTATAAAGCCGTTTCCAATGGCCAGGTTTGCTGCACTTCAATAGTGACTGCTCTCCTGAAAAGCCATCCTTGACTCGAGGCCCAAGTCTGAATTGTTCCTTCTGACTACTTTTACTAGAAAATCATCTTCATTGCCAATTTTGTCTTCTGCTATTGGATAGTAAAGTAGTCAGCTCACTTTAACAGCAAGGATAAAAGGATATAAATATTGCCACATGGTGGATTACCTAACCAGTTTGTTGAGCTTTATTCCATAGATGATGCTGGCTCACAATCCAGGACGGAAGCAAGAGAATATCTCCCAAATGCTTCTGATGGTGTCACCACATAATCATGTGACATACCACATGGCACAGTGTTTAGCACTACAGCCTCGCAGCACCAGGGACCCAGGTTCAATTCCTGGCTTGGCTGACTACCTGAGCAGAGTCTGCACGGTCTCCCCGTGTCTGCGTAGGTTTCCTCCCACAGCCCGAAAGATGTGCTGGTTAGGTGTACTGGCCATATAAAATTCTCTCTCAGTGTACACAAACAGATGCCAGAGGGTGGCAACTAGGGATTTTCACAGTAACTTCATTTCAGTGTTAATGTAAGCCTATTTGTGACATTAATAAATAAACTTAAATCAAATTGATTTAGATTCATTGGTTTACAATTTCTCACATATTTATGAGCACCATGTCAGAACTGATCAATGTATTCCCGATATAGTAGAGATGTAAACAGTCATTAACATTTCTGAAATTCATCTTTTTCAACAATGAAATTCTCAAGGTGTTGCTTTCATATCTATCAACATGATTGCTTCTTGAGCTGTCATTGTAACTAGAAGGCTGACAAATGCAGGTTTTTGAGGCCTTAAACATTTAAAGGCGTCATGAAGTGAGATATCGCCAGTTGTAGTTGCACTTATTTTGTGTAAAAAACTCTGGGTGGAAGGTTGTAGCCTGTTGCAGTGGGAGAGGAGTTGTATAATGCAGCGAGCCATTCAAAAGTCCATTGACTTTGGCAGGACTGGAAAATCCTGCCAGCAGATTCAGCCGTAAAATTCCCCCCACAGTTTCCTTTGACCATGATATTATTGCTGTGATCTGATTATTTATGTCTGAATTTGAAATAATTACAGTTCTGGATGTTAGTTATCTGAATCCTGTGCTCTATTACGATAGTCTACACTCAATTTTTATTTTCATAACAATGCATATCTCATTTTAGTCTGGCAACAAATTACTTCCTTGCAGAATTTGAAGCTTTAATAGTCTCGCCTTCCGCCTGTCATTTTGCATTGTTACGTATCAGGTAAAATGTCCTTTTTAATATTAATCCAGGCTTAAAATTCCGGTTGCAGATACGAAAGCAGCAGAAAGGTTTAAGGCAAATTAATCTTTCCAGCAAGGATGTCAATGTAATTGCCTGTATTTGAAACTCACGAACAAAATTCAACTCATATGCTATGAGACTGGAACAAATATTACCACGGTTAATAGAGTGCCCCAAATGTCAGGAGCGGCTTTCTCACTGGAAGACAACTCCTTGGCCTGAAGTGGGCGAGATGGCGGGCAAGAGTGGGCAATCACACGGGAGGCTCTGTGTCAGAATCCTGGTGGCAGGAACGGTGCTCCATGTCAAATGGACCATTGCATAAAGGGGGTGCCAAATGCATTGCTCAGGCTGAACAGTGCATCAGATACAGGAAGAACAAGGACAGCCACGCAGAGAGGTCAATGGGATTCATACCATGGTGGGGTTTCCTCATGGTGCACGAGACTATACCAATAATGCCATCAAGGCAACATCTGATGGTTTACATCAATGAAAAGGACTTCTATTCGTTCAATGGACAGTTAGCATGTGACTACAGGAAGTGAATCTGCAGGTGTGTATGTTCAATATCTAGGCAACAGCCATGATGCCCCTGTGCTACATCAATCATATCAAGGCCGTGGATCAATTTTAGAATGAGAGGCCATAATTTTGGGCGAAGGGGTGACAGATTTAAAACAGAAATGAGGAGGAATTACTTCATTCAAAGGATCATGGATCTGTGGAATTTTCTATCCCAGATTGCACTGGAACACTAAACAAATTTCTGAAGTAGATATGTTTTTTCATTCGTAGAGGGGTGAAGGGGTATGGAGAGTGGGCAGAGATGAGGCTGAGTTGATAGGCAGCATGGTGGCATAGTGATCAGCATTACTGCCTCACAGAACCAGATTCGGGTTCAATTCCAGCCTTGGGTGATGGCCTGTATGGAGTTTGCACATTTGCATGTCGGCGTGGGTTTCCTCCAGATGCTGTGGTTCCCTCCCACACTCCAAAAGATGTGCAGGTTAGGTTGGTTGGCCATGGTAAATTGCCCCTTTAGTGTCAGGGTGACTAGTAGGGTAAATATGTGAGCTTACTGGGATAGGGCCTGGGTGGGATTGTTGTTGGTATAGGCTTGATAGGCCAAATGGCCTCCTTCTTCACTGTAGGGATTCTATTCTATCCTATGATTTTATGAGATCAGCCATGGTCATATTGAACGGCAGAACAGGTTTAAGGGGCTGAATCGCATATTCCTGCTCCTGGTCCTTATGTTCGTATAAATGGACGGACCCTCGGCATGACCCATTAAAAACCCTCGCAGTGAAGCAGAAGAGAGGTTCAATGTTAATCACAGTGTAACAAGGGGCACCACTGATCAGACCACCAGCCTTCTGAAGATTTCTCTGTTTTCCAAACCCCATTATATATTTAAATCACACAATTTACACCAGGCAATGGCTGACCTAATGGGATGCAAGTTTCCGTTCTGCCCACCAAGGGAATCGGAGGAGGCAAGGGCGGACCATAAGAACATAAGAACATAAGAAATAGGAGCAGGAGTAGGCCATCTAGCCCTTCGAGCCTGCCCCGCCATTCAATAAGATCATGGCTGATCTGTCGTGGCTCAGTTCCACATTCCCACCCTCTCCCCATAACCCTTAATCCCCTCGCTTATCAAAAACCCATCAACCCGCGTCTTAAAAATATTTAGCGAGGTAGCCTCCACCACTTCAACGGGCAGAGAATTCCAGAGATTCACCACCCTTTGAGTGAAGAAGTTCTTCCTCAACTCCGTTCTAAACCGTCCCCCCTTTATCTTGAGGCTGTGCCCCCTAGTCCTACTGTCCTTTCTGAGCAGGAAGAGTCTCTCCACCTCTATCCTATCCATCCCATTCATCATCTTATACGTCTCAATGAGATCTCCCCTCATTCTTCTAAACTCTAATGAGTACAAGCCTAGTTTATTCAGCCTCTCCTCATAGTTCAACCCCCTCAACTCCGGCATCAGCCTAGTAAACCTCCTCTGCACTCCCTCCAAGGCCAAAATATCCTTGCGTAAGTACGGCGCCCAAAACTGCACACAGTACTCCAGCTGCGGCCTCACCAATGCCCTATACAGCTGCAGCAAGACCTCCCTACTTTTATATTCAATCCCCCTCGCTATGAAGGCCAGCATCCCATTCGCCTTCCTGACCACCTGCTGCACCTACAAGCTGGGTTTTTGCGACTCATGCACAAGGACCCCGAGGTCCCTCTGCACCGTCGCCTGCTGCAGTTTTTCGCCATGTAAGTAATAATCCTTCCTACCATTATTCCTACCAAAGTGGACCACCTTGCACTTGCCAACATTAAATTCCATTTGCCAGTTCCTGGCCCATTCGCCCAGCCTATCTAGATCCTTCTGTAGACTCTCCACACCCTCCGCACAATTTGCCGTTCCACCAATCTTGGTGTTATCAGCAAATTTCGACACCCTACACTCGGTTCCCTCCTCCAGATCATCTATATAAATGGTAAATAGCTGAGGCCCCAGCATCGACCCCTGGGGCACTCCACTAGTCACCAACCGCCAATCCGAATAGCACCCGTTGACCCCCACTCTCTGCCTCCTATTTGACAACCAATCCTCTATCCACGCTAACACCCTACCCCCAACTCCATGTCCCCTGACCTTCTGCAATAACCTCTTGTGAGGTACCTTGTCAAACGCCTCCTGAAAATCTAGAAAGACCACATCCACCGGCTCTCCTCTATCCACCACCCTAGACACATCCTCATAGAACTCCAGTAAATTTGTCAGACACGACTTCCCTTTAATGAAACCGTGCTGCGTCTGCTCTATCAAGCAATTCCCCTCAAGATTTGCTTGATAGAGCAGACGCAGCACGGTTTCGTTAAAGGGAAGTCGTGTCTGACAAATTTACTGGAGTTCTATGAGGATGGAAAGGTCTGTTGATCACGGAGGGGATTTTCCAGTTTTGGGGTGAGTGCAGCCGGAAACTCCCACCCTATTTGTCCGAATGACAATCTAGAGGGTCCGGAAATAGGAAACTCAGGAGCAGTGTATCCTGTAAGCTGTGTGACTATGCCACCATACTGCAAACTGTCATGCAGACCCAGCACAAGTCAGCCTCTTTCTTACTGTGTGTGTGCAGCCACACAAAAAAGGGCCCCAAGACATAAATGACAGTGCATTGTGAAATCAGGGATGCCTTTTCAAAACGGTGCCTGATTGCTCTGCAGCCGGCCTCACCGGTGTGTTTAGGCCCCACTCCCAGCAAAGAATAAAGAGCAAAGAACAATACAGCACAGCCCTTCGGCCCTCCAAGCCTGCACCAATCATATGTTCCTAACTAGACCATCCGTTTGTATCCCTCTATTCCTAGAACCACAAAGCACACAACTCACCACTCTCCCAAAATATGACTGAGTATGGGAGAATTGTGGTCCGGTCTGCGCAGGAGAGACTGGATCGTTCCAGTTTACTTGTTATTTTGATTTGATTTGATTTATTACTGTCACATGTATTAGTATGCAGTGAAAAGTATTGTTTTTTGCACGCTATCCAGACAAAGCATACCATACATAGAGAAGGAAAAGAGAGAATGCAGAATGTAGTGTTACAGTGAGGATGTAGAGAAAGATCAAAGTAATACGGGATGGATCCATTCAAAAATCTGATGGCAGCAGGGGAGAAGTTGTTCTTGAGTTGGTTGTACGTGACCTCAGACTTTTGTATCTTTTTTCCTGACGGAAGAAGGTAGAAGAGGGAATGTCCAGGGGTGTGTGAGGTCCTTAATTATGCTGGCTGCTTTTTCGAGGTGGGAAGTGTAGAGTCAATGGATGGGAGGCTAGTTTGCATGATGGATTGGGTTACGACCTTTTGTACTTTCTTGTGGTTGTTATCGGGCAAGAAATTTTATGAAATTGGGCACACAAAATGGAAGCAGACTAAAGTTACACTCAGAGCCCCTCCACTAAAAATCACAAAGTAACAGACACCGATCAGTAGGCAACAGCATGCTTTTAGAATGCAAATGAGAGCTAGCACATAAGGGAAGCTGGACAGGATGGCACCTACAGGAACTAAATCTCCACACCATCAAAATCAGCACTTTTAAAACAGTTAAACAACCCATGGAGACACCTAAAATTAGCATAGTTAAGGAAACATTCCTGGCCCCTCAAAACCTCTTTTGTGATCAATGACACACCCATGGTTCAAACCCAACCAGACAAAACAATTAACACACACCTAAAACAATTTCCTCAACACTTAGAAACATCAAGACGGGATGGCTAAGATCAAATACTGTAAATAAAATATTAGCATTTGAATCGCATACTGCACAAAAGTTCAATTATAACTATAGCCTGCTGCAAGGGACGGACAGAGCACTTTCGGGACAGTCCGATTGTATATCCTGACTGCGCTTCTCTGTTGACGTAAAAGAAAATAAAGCTGTGCCGTTATTGAACTTCACCCTGAGACCGTAGTGGTCGTTTCACCCACTCGCGCTAACATGGTCTTGGGTGGAGCAGGAGCCAGACCAGTTGTAATACAACCAGAAAGAATGCTTTCTAAAGTGCATCTGTAAACGTTAGTGAGAGCTGTGGCTGACATGCCAAACTCCTTAGTCTTCTGAGAAAGTAGAGGCGTTGGTGTGCTTTCTTACAACTATAGTGTCGGCATGTGGGTACTAGGATAGGTTGTTGGTGATCTGGATACCTAAAAACATGAAGCTCTCAACCATTTCTACTTTGTCCCCATTGATATAAATAGGGGCATGTTCTCTTCTATGCTCCTGAAGTCAATGACAATCTCTTTCACTTTGTTGACATTGAGGGAGAGATTATTGTCATTGCACCAGTTCACCAGATTCTCTATCTCATTCCTGTACTCTGTCTCATCATTGCTTGAGATCGACCCACTACAACAGTGTCATCAACAAACACGAAAATTGAGTTTGAGGGTATCTGGTCACACAGTCATAGGTGTATAAGGAGTACAGTAGGGGCTGAAGACACAGCTTTGTGGGGCATCGGTGTTGAGGATGATCGTGGAGGAGATGTTGTCGCCTATCCTTACTGATTGTGGTCTGTGAGTTAGGGAGTTCAGAATCCAGTCGCAGAGAGAGGAGCTGAGGCCCAGGCCATGGAGTTTGGAGATGGGTTTCGTGGGAATAATGGTATTGACGGCTGAGCTGTAGTCAATAAATAGGAGTCTGGCATAGGTGTCCTTGTTACCTAAGTGTTCCAGGGTTCAATGAAGACTCAGAGAGATGATGTCTGCTGTGGACCTGTTGCAGCTGTAGGCAAACTGTAATATTTCCAGGCAATTTGGGAGGCCAGAATTGATTCATGCTATGACAAGTCTTTCGAAGCACTTCATAATGATGGATGTCAGAGCATCGGCCAATAGTCATTAAGGCATGCTGCTTGGTTTTTCTTAGGTACTGGGATGATGGTCAGCTTCTTGAAGCAGATAGGGACCTTTACCAATTCTCTGAATGTGGAATATGATATCTAACCTATGGGTAGGAATTGCAGATATACATAAAGTTGTTTGCATACCTGTGGCAGAAAGGAGAATAAGATCAATCAATTAGTTGGGCCATACAAACACATTTCCCAATAACGACCAGAACTTTAATATGTGCAACTTCTGTACTGATCTGGAGTAAACCCCCCAGAGTTTGACCATTGGTCAAAGCATCAGAACACAGATTCAGTTTTTAAATGACCACCGCTAGTTCTCTCAGCCAAAGTGCACTTCCCCTTTAAGAAAACTCAATTAAGTTTAGTAAACTTCAAGAAACAGGCATTTTAAAATTAGTATTACATGTTTGTGCCAATTTTCTGATCAGCTGCAAATCTGACTGCACGTAGTGTTCAATTATCACACACAAAAACAACAAAACCGCATTTATGCAGCTCCTTTAACATAGAATAATATCGCAAAGCATTTCACATAGGTATGGGCAAAAATTGGATGCACAGCAGCTGAGGAATATGAAAAAAAGAAGGGGTGATCAAATGTTGGGTACAGGGTTGAAATTGGGGATTAAAGGAGGACAATATGGAGAGGAAGAGGGTTTGTGGACAATCTTCTGTCAAGGGCCAGAGAAAGTCTTAGAGAAAGGAATTCTAAATGTAAAGTGATGTAAATATGAGGATAAGATTTGAGGTTTTGGGAGACCGGAAGCTAATGTAAGTCAGGAAGCATGAAATGATGATAGTCAGAACCTTAGTGTTGGAAAAGTTACAGACAGCAGAATACATTTAAAGAATTGGCATCAGGTGAGGATAGGATTGGAACAGTTATGTTCAGAAGTGATGGGAGTTTCATAGCAGATGAACTGAGGCCCCCAAGGAGGAAGAGTAAATGTGAGGCCCAGGTTAAGGGTGATATGTTGAGTTGCCCCTCACTGAATTGGATGAATCGGTGTGATTCACAGAGAATCAAAATTAGTGAGCTGCAAATTTTCTCAGTTTTTGGAGGCCTTACAAAGAAATGCTGGACACTCATTTTACATCAATATTGAAAATTAGGGGAGGCACAGTGGAACAGTGGTTAGCACTGCTGCCTCGCAGCGGCAGGGACCCAGATTCATTTCAGGCCTCAGGTGACTCTGTGGAGTTTGCACATTCTCCCCGTGTCTGTGTGGATTTCCTCTGGGTGCTCCTGTTCCCTCTCACACTCCAAAGATATGCGGGTTGGGTGATTGGCCATGATAAATTGCCCCTTAGGGCGGAATTTCACTGATACATCTGCTCAAGGCCAACGGAGAATGCTATTCTCTGATCTTCATCTGCCCCCAGAATCGGGGTGGATGTGCCGGTAAAATTCCAGCCACAGTGTCAGGGGGATTATCAAGGTAAATACATCGATTATCAGGGTAAATAAATGGATTTATGGAGGTAGGGCCTGGGTGCGATTGTTGTTGGTGCAGGCTCGATGGATTGAAGGGCCTCCTCCTGCACTATAATGATTGTAGTGATGAAACACGTGGTAATTATTTAACCACATTACAATGTTATTCATATACTGTTCATCTTTGGATACCCCTATTTGAGTGGACACTTCTTCCTGACACATCACTTCCTAGAGAAATTTCTGATATTGATTTCCATGAACCTGAATGAGACCATACCTTCCCATTTTCAATTTTACACCATTTTTCATTCCAACTCCAACTGAAAGCAAGAAAACAGAAAAGGAAATCTAGACCACATGTAGGCACCTAACTCTGACCCAATCACCGAGATGTAAAGGAGGAAGAAAACACTTCCTGAAAGCAAAAACCAGAAACTATTTAAGTTGCTACAATGTTAGACACAGATACAAATCAAAAAGTATAATAATCTGCCTCTTGTGCCATGACCCATGAATTGCCTTAAGGTGGAAGAAGTGTAAAAGCTTCCATGGAAGTGATCATCTTGGATTATTCTCAGCTGTAGACAAGATACCAGTTAAACATTGATTGGAAAAAATCTCTTACAGTTCATGTGGAATACAGCATTGATTCTGATGGTGAAGATAATGATGGGTGGACTCTGAGAAAGCCAGCAAGCGTGTTGCAGTGATAAGCAGCTGATAATGAATGGTGGCAGTGGTAAAGTTGTTGGCTATGCTAATCTCCCCGTTACATCTACAAACAGCAGACCAAATGTTGCCTAAAAGGAGGCAGCTTCGACAAGTAAGAGGCTGTGGTGTTTTGATGGCCACTGGCAGTGCAGTATGATGAATTAATAGTGCGGAAGCTGTTTCCCTGAACAAAATCACACAGCTGTGTCATTGCCCTCCTTTCTTTACTCCTGAGTAATTGTTTCAGATAAGGTGGGCCTGCTGAGTTGTATATCAATGGACCCTGACAGTACATGGTGTGAGTTGCTGACTATGACAGGCGTTCTGTTCTTCTCTACAAGTCCTCATCCATCAATTACAATGCAAGTCGGCCACTGAATCCAAAATCTATTCTGGACAAAAGAAGCAGATTTCAACTGAAGTATTTAAATACTCACCTATTAGTGAGCACTCTGCAAACACATTGCCAGCCCTGGGTGGAATCTGCTGCTCTGAAATCAAAGTTAGGTGAGGAAGTGGGACCTAGACATGGGTGTACAGAGCAGCCTATCAAAACTTGTAGGTGACATGAAAATTGGAAGCATTGTGAACTGGGAGAAGGATAGTCTTAAACTTTAGAAGGACATAAACGGGTTGGTGGATTGGGCAGACATATGGCAGATGAAATATAATGCAGAGAAGTATGAAGTGATTCATTTCAGTAGGAAGAACATAGAGAGACAATATAAAGGGTGAAATTTTAAAGGGATTGCAGAGGGAGACGGATCTGGAGATATATGTACACAAATTATTGAGGGTGGCAAAACAGATTGAGAGAGTGGTTTATAAAACGTACAGAATCATGGGCTTTATAAATAGGTGCAGAGAGTGTGAAAACAAGGAAGTTACAATAAACTTGTATAAAACATTGGTTTGGCTTCAACTGAAGTACTGCAATCAGTTCTGGATGTCACACTTCAGGAAAAATGTAAAGGCATTAGATAGGTGCAGAAAAGATTTACTGGAATAGTTACTTCGGTTGGAGAAGTTGGGATCATTCTCCTGGGACAAGAGATGAAGAGGAGATTTGATGGAGGCATTCAAAATTATGAGAGGACTGGACAGAGTAAATAGAGAGAAACCGTTCCCATTGGAAGGACAGAGAACCAACAGTTACAGATTTAATGTATTTGGCAAACGAAGCAATGGAGCTGAGGAACATGTTTTTTACACAGTAAATGGTTAGGATCTGGAATGCAGTGCCTGACAGTGTGATGGAGGCAAGTTCAATCATGGCATTCTGAAGGAAATTGGATCAATATCTGAAAAGGAAATACATTGCAAGATTGCAGGGAAAAGTTGAGGTAGTGGGACTAGCTAAGCAGCTCTTGCAGAGAGCCAGCACCAACTCAATAAACAGCTTCCTTGTTGCTATAATCATTCTATGATTCAAGGACATAAGCTTTTGAAGTGGGATCTTTAAAATTCTTAAAGAAAACTATATAAATAGCTGCAGAATTTTGCAGACTTTATTGGGGATTGTGAGCTGGCACCAATTGGAATGATCAAAACACTTTATTTAGCTTTCCAAAGGAATATTCAATAACTGACAATGTGATTTTATATTGTAGTTATGTTCATCAGTAATCTGGAAACTTTGTATCAGTGTCATCACTAAGCTGGAGTAGTTCTGTGCTGGTTTCTTTGAAGATTGATAGAAACTGTAGCTTCAATCAAATATCAATAAACCTTTGTAATTATTCTATTATATACTAAATTCAGAATATGGAGTGCTTTTAAACCTCATTTCAAGTACCTGAAGTAATTGATATTCCTGTAGGTGCTATGTGATAGGTATTTTCAATACTAAAGACTTCACACTGTATGATATAACCATATAACAGAAGAACAGTTACTGTGCATCACCTTGGCAATACTGGCACCTCTGGCACTTGGCTTCTTATTCAGATTTACTCAAAACATTTTATAAAAGTATAAACCTTAGTAACTGAAATATCTCATGTCTTGGATAAGAGTTTGAACAAGATTTTAAGAAGACATATAACGCAAAAAATGAGTAATTTATTCAAGAAACTGACTTTTGAATTTTAGATGCCTTCACAAAAAATATTTAACTCTTCAAATAACTTTGAAAAACCTAAGGTAAAGCCCCAAAAGCTTTGAGGCAAAATTTATATTGTGTATTTTTTAATAAGCCCAGGTACTGCGCGTGGGTGTGTGTGAGAAAGAAAGAGAAATAGACAAACACTTGACAGGCAGAGGGCCAAATTCTCCAACCTTAGTTGCAGCTGGGTTTCGCTGGTCTCACTGCAGTGAATGGAGATATGGCTCAGCAGCACTTCTCTGTTCCTGCTGGCAGCAGCGATGGGGCGGGAATGGCTGGTGAATTCCAGCCAGAAGCAGAACCTACACACATCACTGTCCCCCTTATCCACCACCCCCACCACCCACACACATCACTGTCCCCCTTATCCACCCCCCCCCACTACCCACACACATCACTGTCCCCCTTATCCACCCCCCCCACTACCCACACACATCACTGTCCCCCTTATCCACCACTCCCACTACCCACACACATCACTGTCCCCCTTATCCACCACCCCCACTACCCACACACATCACTGTCCCCCTTATCCACCACCCCCACTACCCACACACATCACTGTCCCCCTTATCCACCCACCCACTACCCACACACATCACTGTCCCCCTTATCCACCACCCCCACTACCCACACACATCACTGTCCCCCTTATCCACCACCCCCACCACCCACACACATCACTGTCCCCCTTATCCACCCCCCCCCACTACCCACACACATCACTGTCCCCCTTATCCACCCCCCCCCACTACCCACACACATCACTGTCCCCCTTATCCACCACCCACACACATCACTGTCCCCCTTATCCACCACTCCCACTACCCACACACATCACTGTCCCCTTTATCCACCCACCCACTACCCACACACATCACTGTCCCCCTTATCCACCACCCCCACTACCCACACACATCACTGTCCCCCTTATCCACCACCCCCACTACCCACACACATCACTGTCCCCCTTATCCACCACTCCCACTACCCACACACATCACTGTCCCCTTTATCCACCCACCCACTACCCACACACATCACTGTCCCCCTTATCCACTACCCACACACATCACTGTCCCCCTTATCCACCCCCCCACTACCCACACACATCACTGTCCCCCTTATCCACCCTCCCACTACCCACGCACATCACTGTCCCCCTTATCCACCACCCCCACTACCCACACACATCACTGTCCCCCTTATCCACCACCCCCACTACCCACACACATCACTGTCCCCCTTATCCACCCTCCCACTACCCACACACATCACTGTCCCCCTTATCCACCCACTACCCACACACATCACTGTCCCCCTTATCCACCCACCCACTACCCACACACATCACTGTCCCCCTTATCCACCCACTACCCACACACATCACTGTCCCCCTTATCCACCCACCCACTACCCACACACATCACTGTCCCCCTTATCCACCACCCCCACTACCCACACACATCACTATCCCCCTTATCCACCCCCCCCCCACTACCCACACACATCACTGTCCCCCTTATCCACCACCCCCACTACCCACACACATCACTGTCCCCCTTATCCACCCACCCACTACCCACACACATCACTGTCCCCCTTATCCACCCACTACCCACACACATCACTGTCCCCCTTATCCACCCACCCACTACCCACACACATCACTGTCCCCCTTATCCACCACCCCCACTACCCACACACATCACTGTCCCCCTTATCCACCCACCCACTACCCACACACATCACTGTCCCCCTTATCCACCCCCCCCACTACCCACACACATCACTGTCCCCCTTATCCACCCCCCCACTACCCACACACATCACTGTCCCCCTTATCCCACCCCCACTACCCACACACATCACTGTCCCCCTTATCCACCACCCCCACCACCCACACACATCACTGTCCCCCTTATCCCACCCCCACTACCCACACACATCACTGTCCCCCTTATCCACCCACTACCCACACACATCACTGTCCCCCTTATCCACCACCCCCACTACCCACACACATCACTGTCCCCCTTATCCACCCACCCACTACCCACACACATCACTGTCCCCCTTATCCACCACCCCCACTACCCACACACATCACTGTCCCCCTTATCCACCACCCCCACCACCCACACACATCACTGTCCCCCTTATCCACCCCCCCCCACTACCCACACACATCACTGTCCCCCTTATCCACCCCCCCCACTACCCACACACATCACTGTCCCCCTTATCCACCACCCACACACATCACTGTCCCCCTTATCCACCACTCCCACTACCCACACACATCACTGTCCCCTTTATCCACCCACCCACTACCCACACACATCACTGTCCCCCTTATCCACCACCCCCACTACCCACACACATCACTGTCCCCCTTATCCACCACCCCCACTACCCACACACATCACTGTCCCCCTTATCCACCACTCCCACTACCCACACACATCACTGTCCCCTTTATCCACCCACCCACTACCCACACACATCACTGTCCCCCTTATCCACTACCCACACACATCACTGTCCCCCTTATCCACCCCCCCACTACCCACACACATCACTGTCCCCCTTATCCACCCTCCCACTACCCACGCACATCACTGTCCCCCTTATCCACCACCCCCACTACCCACACACATCACTGTCCCCCTTATCCACCACCCCCACTACCCACACACATCACTGTCCCCCTTATCCATCCTCCCACTACCCACACACATCACTGTCCCCCTTATCCACCCACTACCCACACACATCACTGTCCCCTTATCCACCCACCCACTACCCACACATCACTGTCCCCCTTATCCACCCACTACCCACACACATCACTGTCCCCCTTATCCACCCACCCACTACCCACACACATCACTGTCCCCCTTATCCACCACCCCCACTACCCACACACATCACTATCCCCCTTATCCACCCCCCCCCCACTACCCACACACATCACTGTCCCCCTTATCCACCACCCCCACTACCCACACACATCACTGTCCCCCTTATCCACCCACCCACTACCCACACACATCACTGTCCCCCTTATCCACCCACTACCCACACACATCACTGTCCCCCTTATCCACCCACCCACTACCCACACACATCACTGTCCCCCTTATCCACCACCCCCACTACCCACACACATCACTGTCCCCCTTATCCACCCCCCCCACTACCCACACACATCACTGTCCCCCTTATCCACCCCCCCCACTACCCACACACATCACTGTCCCCCTTATCCACTCCCCCCCCACCCACACACATCACTGTCCCCCTTATCCACTACCCACACACATCACTGTCCCCCTTATCCACCCCCCCACTACCCACACACATCACTGTCCCCCTTATCCACCCCCCACTACCCACACACATCACTGTCCCCCTTATCCACCCACCCACTACCCACACACATCACTGTCCCCCTTATCCACCCCCCCCACTACCCACACACATCACTGTCCCCCTTATCCACTCCCCCCCACCCACACACATCACTGTCCCCCTTATCCACTACCCACACACATCACTGTCCCCCTTATCCACCCCCCCACTACCCACACACATCACTGTCCCCCTTATCCCACCCCCACTACCCACACACATCACTGTCCCCCTTATCCACCCTCCCGCTATCCAGACCGATCGCCATCCCTGCCCCCCTCTGCCCCACCAATTGCCTGCAGAGTGGCAGCGGACCCCCCTGCCCTCCTCCGTACCCCCACCAGAGATCCCATCTGGCCCCCCCCCCTCACTAGACAGCCACCTGCCCCCCCCACCATAATCCATCTGCCTCTCCCGCCAGAGTTCCATCTGCCTCCTCCTCCCCCCGCCAGGGATCCATCTGCTCCCGCACCTGAGATACATAATTCCTGTCTCCCTCCTCCCATTCCCCACCTCCCCCCCGACAATGATCCAGCCTCACTCATGCCCCCCAGTGAATGATCTGGCCTCACTCATTCCCCCTCCCCAGAAAATGATGTGGCCTCACTCACCCACCTCCCAGAGGATCATCTGACCCCGCCTCCTCGTCCCTCCCTACCAGACAACGATCAGCTGAAGCGCCCCATTCAGAGTTTTATTTAGCAGGTCCATTACGGCCTGATTCTGGATTGGCGAACGCGGTGGTAAAGGGGGAAATGCTGATAAGCTTGGGCGGGCAGTTCATTAATTCAATTTAAATGTGTACAAATGCATTTAAATCACAGTTGCGCCGGTTTTGGGCACGAATTGGATCACAGCTATTCCCTGGTTTCGGTAAGGTGGCAATCTGCGCGGACGTAAGTGCGGATCGCGATAATGGCCTCACACCCAACTTTACCACATTTAATGCTAAAATAGGGCCCAAAGTAACAGCAACTTGAAGACAACCATGATAGGTAAAGAACAACCATATTGTCTGATTCACTATATAATTATCAAAGGAGATTGACAAGTTAAATACTAAAATCAATATGTACTGATTGTACTTTGAACTTTATTCAAAAATATTCTGAGAATCTGCAATACTTGTTACTCCTTTGGTGGTGCTGTGATAGGTATTTTTAATATCAAAGTCATCATGTAATTTAAACAATAGCTGACATTTATCTGCCCTGGATTGCACAATTTAGGCAAACTCTTTTTTATCCACCGCAGTATTTGAAATGTAATTGTCTAAAATAAATGTTCAAAAAAAATGAAAGAACTATATATAGATAGATATATTAATAATGTGATTAAACTAGCAGAGGGCTGCAAAGCCTTGGTGGTCAATTTAATATCTTCAAATATAGAATATGCAGTTATTCTTTAACAGTTTAACAATAAAAAATTCTCACTGTTGACAAAAGGTGCATAAAATTGTCATTGTGTAAAAACAAGCCTAGGAACATTAATACAATTTTTTGTCAACAGTCTGGCCATGTGACTTGTTTACAGACCATGAAAGTTAGTAAGGACCTTTCCTTGAAATATTCCAGTATAATTCCAATTAGATATTGGGAATTCTTCAGTCTCTACTCCAAACTCCAATTACATAAGAACATAAGAAATAGGAGCAGGAGTAGGCCATCTAGCCCTTCGAGCCTGCCCCGCCATTCAATAAGATCATGGCTGATCTGTCGTGGCTCAGTTCCACATTCCCGCCCTCTCCCCATAACCCTTAATCCCCTCGCTTATCAAAAACCCATCAACCCGCGTCTTAAAAATCTTTCTCACTGGCAACAAGCTGTCTGTTCACAACTCTGCGGTCACACAACCCTGAGATGAGAGACTGACCTCATATTCAAGCCATCGCTAAGACCACCTATTTCCAACTGCATAACATTGTTTAACATTGTATCTGTCTCAGGTCATCTGGTGCTGAAACCCTCATTGCTGCCTTCATTACCTCTAGACTCAATTATTCCGATCTTTTTCACTGACCTCCTTCATTCTTTCCCCGATAAACTTGAAGACATCCAGAATTCTGTTGCCTATGTCTTAATTTGCAGCAAGTCCCATTTCCCCTTTCACCCCTGTGCTTGTTGACCTACACTGTCTCCCAACCAAACAAGATCTTGACCACAATTCTCCCATCCTACTGTACTAAAAGATTAGTGCGGCGGGCCAGAACATTGTCGCATCGGCCGATTCGTAGAGCTCGTTCAGACATTCGGGGTGGCACACTGGCACAGTGGTTAGCACTGCTGCCTTACAGCGCCAGAGGCCCAGGTTCAATTCTGGCCTCGGTCGCTGTCTGTGTGGAGTTTGCACATTCTCCCCATTTCTGTGTGGGTTTCCTCCGGGTTCTCCGGTTTCTTCCCACACTCCAAAGATGTGCGGGACGTGCTAAATTGACACAAGTGTCAGGCGGATTAGCAAGGTAGTGTGTGAGATGACGGGAATAGGGCCTTGTAGTCAGTGCAGACTCGATGGGCCAAATGGCCTACTTCTGTACTGTAGGGATTCTATGAATTCTATGAATTAAGGTTTGTGACCTGCTAGCATCTCCCAGTGCCAGATGAAGAATATCCTTGTATTGGAAGCAGTTCAGAGCAGGTTTACGAGGCTGATTCCTGGTGTGAAGCGGTTATCTTAAAAGGAAAGATTAAGCAGGTTATGCCTATACTTATTGGCCTTTGGAAGAATGAGACATCTTATCGAGACAAAAGGTTTTGAAGATGTTTGACAGGGAAGAAGCTGAGAGGATGTTTCTATGAGTGAGTGAATATAGAACTGAGAGGTACAGTTTAAATACAAGGATCTCCCATTACAGATGGGGATGTTGAGGAACTTCTACCCTCCGAGAATCAGCAGTGTTTGGAATTCTCCTTCCCAGAGGGCAGTGGAGGCCGGATCATTGAATATGTTCAAGGCTGAGTTGGATTTTTGACTGATGCTATTAGGGCTGGAGAATGGGTCAAGCTGGATAGCTCTTTCAGGAGCTGGTACAGACACGATGAGCTGAGTTGCCTCTTTCTGCACTGTAAACCTTTATGATTCTAAGTCAATGAAGACTTATGGTGAATGGGCAGAAAAGTTGTGTTAAGACCACAATCAGATCAGCCTTGATCTTATTCAATAAAGGTGGGTACCCAAGACTGATGGGATTCATAATGAAAACCATCACTGTTTGAATTGTAATATTCACAGCATGACTCTATCAGTCACCTGTCAACTTACTCCACTAATATTGTAACAAATGCATTAGCATGAGGGAGAATGTGATTGACTTACCCAATCTTGATGCTACTCTTCTTGTTTTCTTGGCATCATTCAGAGAATTTATCTAAAAAGACTGTCTTATGTTTGTATCAAAGTGAAGTTGGAAAATCAATGTATTGCCTGAGCCACATAAGCAGCTCAACAAATTAGTGAAAAGTGAAGGAACGTAAACAGGAGGAAGAGTACTATAATCCTAAAACAACAAGCATTCAAACATAACTCTCAAGACATCAATAAAAGAAATAAAGGAATGGGTGAATGGGTGATAAGATTGTATTCAAGATATTTAGACATTGCTTTTCATGAAATCAGGATGCACAAAATCACTGTATGGCCAATGAAGGACTTTGGAAATCTTGGTGTGGGATCTTCTAGTCTCATCGATGGGGGCTTCAGCTGCAGGTTCCCCAACAGCAGAAGGTGCGAATAATGGGAAGCCACCATAACAGTGGCGAAAGTGGAAGATCCCACCACTGCCATTGGCAAGCCTCCTCCACTACGTAATGTAGGTATGGTTTGAAGACTAAATGTTGGCCAGGATGTTGGGACAACTCCTCTGATTTTCTTTGAATAGGGCCATGGAATATTTGCTGTCCGGCTGAAAGATCAGCTGGGGACTCAGTTTAACATCTCATCTGAAGGACGGTGTCTGTTACAATGCGGCATTTCCTCAGCACTGTACTGAGAAGGTCAACCTGCACTGTGTGTCCGAGTCTCTGCAATTAAATCCAGATCCAAAATCCAGAGCCAACTGAGCCAAGATTGGCACTACATTAATCTCATGTAAAAGCTCCATTAATTAAAACTTTTACATTGTAAAATCTGATCATTAAGCAGCATAACGTAAATTCCACAACATGTCAGTTATCTAAAAACCCACAGCAGAATTTTATATACACTTCATCAGTTTTCAAAATGTAGAACAGTCACATCTCATTTATTTAATTTGGAAGAATCTAAGGAAGTCATTAATCACTGCACTGCACTGCATTGGAAAAATCTCTGAATGGACACCTGAGCTTTCAGTAACACACAAAATTGTTAATACAAAAATAATAATAAAAATAGTCTAGTTTTATACAACAGAATCTGAGTTTGAAGATTTTCAAAGCAATTACCTGAGGAGCACAATGTATCCCAAAATTGAGCACAGCATGTTGCTTCTCTGACACTTTTGTCTGCCAGTTTAGCAGTATGTTATTCGCTGGCAACACCTGCGGGAAAACTCTTTGATGTTCACAGACTGCTTGTTGTGTAATGCATTTGAAATTCTTGGTGACATACTGAAATTGTTTTAAGGCATGTTAACCCTTAGACTGTCAGCACAGCTTCCCTGGCAAGTTCCAACAAGAACCGATTGTAGTGGCTGAAATCTATATTGAAAGAATTGTTTTCATCATCGAAGGGTTTAGAAAATCTTGAATAAAAATAAAAATCCCAATTTTTGGCCAGTGGGGAAGTCAGAGGCGGCAGAGAATCCAATGGAGTCCCAAAATGGTCTTGCCAATGATGTAATGAAAGGCCAGGAACCCTATTTCCATACTTTGGTGCTTAGCCCAAAGTAAGGTTGGACATTTGAAATTAAAGAATTGGGCAGTCTAAATTAAACAAGAGTCAGTTCCAGCTAATAGCCTGAAGGACAGACCTGGCCAAAGTTCGAATATACAGAACCCAGACAGCCTTGATAACCCATCAAGTGACCATCATTCCTATTTGACATGCACCGGTCTGTTGTCCACAACCTAGATGGGGCCAGGTTCCATGGCACCCCACGCAACTCAGGTGCTGAGATCCCCCCTTCTGAGATCCCATTGGCAGAAGGCCAAGGGCAGGTGGAGAAATGTGAGGCCACAGGGGGATAAAATAAGCATTCTGGACATCTCTGGACTCAAGATGGAGATAACTGGGATCAGACCAGATCAGAGAAGGAAGGAAGCCAGCAAGGAAGAAATGGCCAGTGAGAATCACCTTCGCGAACCAGAGGGACTCAGGGATCAGATCTACAACTTAGCAAGCCATCTTTACAGATAGTATAGCCAAATCCTGGGTGTTTTCTTGTATACATAGTGGGTAATTTACCGGTTTACTATATTTAATAATGTTTGTTGCATTATATCTATGTCCATATTTTGTTCTCATAAATAAAGGCACTCGGGTAAAATTTTGATTAAGAAGCTGGTTTAAGTATCTGAATTGGACAGATACAACAATACATTTCAATATCCTTAGTAAACCTCTTCGGTGCATCTTCCCCCATGTAAGAAATTCTTCCCCACTCCCCCCCCCCCAACCCCCCCCCCACCCCCCCCCCACCCCCCCCCCCCCCCCCCCCCCACCACCCCGCACCCCCCCATCCAATATCCCGGCCTCCACAGAGATGTGACATCAGTCAGATTTACAACAGGTCGATTGGAATGCTTGACTTGGAGAGAACCCAGCAAGGACAGCTCCTAAAGGGGACAGGGTTATATCCAGGCAGTATCCTGGGAGTGCCCTGACACTGCTGGTGGGGGGGCTTCCAATGGGGAGGTTCAGGGTGCGGGAAGTTTTCATGTCCATGGGGGATTGGGTGTTTTGTCTGTGAGGAGGTCCCATGTCCATAGGGGCTTTGTTGTCCCATGTCCATTGGAGAGTTTGGGGGGGTGGGGGGGGTGGTGGTGGAGGGAGGGGGGGCTGTTGGGGGGAGGTCCTGTAGCTGTGGTGGGAGGGGTCCTGTGGCCATGAGGAGGGGTGGGGAATTTTTTTATTTTTAATTTTTTCTGATTGCGTCACCCTTTTGATCTGTCAGGGCAGAAAGAGCCCCCACCCCCCCACGTGTGTGACATTGTAGTAGTACCTGACTCCAGGATTTGCCATGACTATCTGTCAAAAGATACGATGAGAAAAGCCAGCAGTGAGGCAGTGGGCCACATGCTGCTTTTCCTGTCTGAGTTGACACATAGACAAAATAAAGAAAAAATTTCACCCAGAAAATAGTGGAAAACTGAGCACATCAAAGAGCATATATAAAAGGGAAACGGTTAATGTCCTAACAAATATTCAGAGACTTTAAACATTTGCTCTGTTCTCCACAGATGCTGCCTGACCAGCTGAGCATTTCCAACATTGCTGTTTCTATTTCAGACTCCCTGCACTTTAAACTACTTTACAGCAATTGCAGTGAGACTACAACTATCCTGAAGCTGAAGGAATATGAGATTACCTTCTGATCAGGTGCTGTCTCAACATAAATTGCAGTTATATGAGATTTCTGCAGTAAGCACATAGGACCATGGGAACAGGAGTAGGCCATTCAGCTCATCAAGCCTGCTCTGCCATTCAATACAATTATGGCTGATCAGACACTTCAATGCCTTTTACATCCATTATCACCATAGCCCTTTATGTCATTTTTAATCAGAAATCTATTAATCTCTGCCTTAAGCATATACAATGGCTGAACTTCCACAGCCCTCTGGGGTAGAAAATTCCAAAGATTCACAACCTTTGTAAGACAATCCTTTCTTTACAGAACAAGTCTGGTGAACCTTCGTTGAACTCGACCTCAGAGTGGATATTACTGCCAGAGAAAAAGGGACCAAAACTGTACATTGTACACCAGTTGCAGTCTAACTAAACTCCTATATGATTGAAAGAGTACAGGAGTACTCAAATCCTCTTGCAAAAAAGGCTAACATTCCATTAGCCTTCCTAATAGCTTCCTGCACCTGCGTGTTAGTCTTTAGTGAATTATGAACAAGTACCTCTTTGAACATCTACGCTTCTTAATTTCTTACTATTTGGGAAATATTTTGTACATCTGTTCCTTTCACCAAAGTGGATTACCTCACATTTTTCCACATTATATTCCATCTGCCATGTTCTTGTCTGGTCAGTAAGTCTGTCCAAATCCTCCTGTAGCCACTTCACATCTTCCTCACAATACATGTTTCCACCTAGCTTAGTATCATCTGCAAACTTGGAAATATTACATTTGGTCCAAACATTCAAATCATTGACATATTTTGTGAACAGCTGGGGCCCAAATAATAAATCTTGCAGCACCCCATTGGCCACAGTCTGCCAATATGAGAATGACACCAGCCAGGTATCCTGGCACTGCCCATCGGTCACTGGGCAGTGCCAAGGAGTCAGGGCCTGAGGGGGCCCAAATGGATGGGCAGGGCCATGATGAGGCAGGGCCTAAGGGAAGGCTGGCACACTCTGCAATTGGGGATTGGCTGGGGGGAGGCGGGAACAGGACACTCGGCAACTGATGATCCACTGGGGCGATGATTGATCGGGCTGGGAGAGGTGCAATATCCAGGGGATGGGGGAGGGGTGATGGGCCAGGGACCAGCGATTGGAGAGGGCAGGTGATATGTGGAGGGGCGGGTGGTGAGGTGACCGACAGATCTGCACATGCTGGTGTGAGCAGCTGGATTTCCAGTGCGCTTAAGCCCTGCCCCTTCCCTCTATTGGCAGGAATCAGATAATACAGCATTTTTTGCATTAAGTGACATAAGATTTCATTTGTGGCCTCACTGAAAAATCAAATCTGAAATTTTCGTTTTCACACTTGTTGGCACTTTTTTTGGTAGAATCGCACCCCCACCCCGTAATTCTATGAACCAGTAATCTGGGCAAAATGTAGAAAGTTTATATAAATAATGTTCATTTGAAGATTCCACAGAACTCGAAGAACTCTACAGGTACGTATATGTGCCCCAGGGGTATAGATTAATTTTGGCCTTGTTGCTGAATTTCCTCTCTTATGCTAACCCACCACACCACCTAAGGCTCAGTTAAATAGATCCAACAACAGGAATGGAATTAATACCATTTATTAATTTATTTATTAATTTCAATTTATTTATTGAGAAATTCAAAGATTTGAAATTCTTCTCAAGATTTGTAAAAAAAAGTGCATTAGTGAAGAAAAGAACACAATTATTTAGCACTTCATCACATTTGAAGAATATCCCAAGATACCTCACAATGAATAAATTATTTTTCAGAGCACAGTCACTGTTATTGTCTGAGTAAGTGCAGCAGCCCATATGCTCACAACTAGGATCCACAAAGAGTAAATAATATGAATGAAGAAATAACCTTTTTATGTTTAGATCGGATGAGGGATAAGGTATAAGCCAGGACAAAATGGGGAATTCCTTGGATAAAAGCAAATTACTGTGGTTGCTGGAATCTGAAACCAAAAGAGAAAATGTTGAAAAATTTCAGCAGGTCTGGCAGCATTTGTAAGGAGAGAAAAGAGCTGATGTTTCAAGTCCAGATGATCCTTTGTCAAAGCTCAAAATGCAGCTCTGTTTTCTCCTTACAGATACTGCCAGACCTGCTGAGATTTTCCAGCATTTTCTCTTGTGGGAAGTTCCTTGCACTCTTTCAAATATGAATATTTTACTTTCATCTAAAATGCCAGAAGAGGTTGGTTTAACTTTCCATCAGAAAGTTACCATGTTCAAAAATACAACACTCCCTCATTATTGCAATGAAGTCAATGCAAAGAAGTGAATGTTGCCAACTGAGACACTGTTCAGAATGGATTAAAACAGTGTAGAGGTATTTTATCAGATGTGCAAAGCCATTAGATCCCTGACTTTATGAGGCTTCAGAGGCACTACAGGTAATTGCCGTAGAATCAGTTCCAATATTTGGTGTGCTTTAAGTTTATTTATTAGTGTCACAAGTAGGCTTATATTAACACTGCAATGAAGTTACTGTGAAAATCCCCCGGTTGTCATAATCCGGCGCCTGTTCGGTACACTGATGGAGAATTTAGTATGGTCAATGCACCTAACCAGCGTGTCTTTTGGATTGAGGTAGGAAACTGGAGCACCCGGAGGAAACCTATGCAGACATGGGGAGAATGTGCAGATTCTGCACTGGCAGTGGCCCAAGCCAGGAATTGATCTCGAGTCCCATGCACTGTGAAGTAGCAGTGCTAATCACTGTGCCAAAGTGCCGCCCTGAAGGTTAATGCATGGTGTTTCAACAGAAAAGACTGGGCAGAGCTTTGCTGCTTGCCTTTTTAATTAATTTCATTTAATCTACCAAAATTATTGGAATTACTCTCCAACAGGATTTAATAACTCTTTCCCCACCTCCTCTCCTACCGTGCTGTTCACCTACATGAAATGGAAGTGTGCAAGTGATCTGGCCTCTAGAGGTTGGTTTCTTAAATTTGAACTAACCTTTTTAGTTATTTGAACTGGAAGATTACAAGTTTTGAGTATTTCAGTACATAATCTTTACATTTTTTCCAGCCAACATCTAAGTAGATTGTTTTTGTGCAATATTAGCAGCAATTTTGCGACACTGGATATGATTTTGCTGCCCCAGCAGGAGCTCTTTAACATTAAGTAAGATCCTCTGACAGGTCATCAGCCTGAAATGTTAGTTCTGTTTATTTCTCCTTAGTTGTTGCCAGACCTGCTGAGTATTTCCAACATTTTCTCACATGGTTTCCAGCATTGGCAGCATTCATATCGCTGTTGCACAGACGTTTGGTGTAAAAGAGAATACGAAAATTAGTCAATTATACCCTTGTGGAAAGGGCTAGGTTTTCATTAATTCCTGAAAATGCATCATTGCTTTTCACCCCCTTTCCGACTTCATGCTAGACAGTGACAAGCTTTTAATCAGTAGGTTTTATGCCTTTCCAATGTTTGGGCTTAGAGTAAGAACATCTTCTATTAAAGTATCATCATACCTGACACTGTATAAATGTGGTGGGCCTAAGCTATTGATCATTTTCTTTGGAGTTGTGAACAGCTAGCATGTTTAATAGAGCCACACATTAGCAAGAAAACAGAAAGGTTTTAGTATTCTGTTTCAGCTCTTCAGCACAGTTTTATTACACCAGGATGGCTGATGTATTTTCACTTAGACATTTTTATGGACAATTGTATCCTTGGAAGGCTGATTGTGCTTATATCATTGTTTCTAACAGAGATATCCAGGCATCTAGCCAGAACAAGAGGGCATTATTTTACACTCAAGAAGCAGGAATTTCTTTGAAGCTGCTCTGTTGCAATGTCAGTGAGACAGCAACACACAGAAATGGGTCCTCTTCTGCATTTGGGCAGTTATGGTAAGGAAGAGGGAATAACTGTAAGGATGATCCTGACCAAAGTTTCTTGAAGAACTGATTTTTAAGCTCCATTCTAATGACATCCTGAAGCCAGAGATCCCTTGTTTAGGTAGAACTCTGCTATTGCTTGATCCTGAGCATCTTGCCAAAGGGGTTGGTATTCATGTTTGAACATTGTATTCACTAGTTATTTGACTGCATTGGAACAACATCAATGGAATCTAATCTCTCATAAAATTATCCCCTTTTTTTAATCCCCAAGCCAGGTACTAATTCCAGTCTCCCAGTCAACATAATCCAACTGGCACCTTCTTGATTTTAATGTCTCAGCAGACTTAACTTGCCAGGTGACATTTAAAGTTTGAGCAGTAAAATCCCACATATCCAACAGAACTTCTCCCCAAATCCCAGTGTAAATCTGGTGGGACAAAGTGAATTTCCCAGAGAAATGGTATGGCTGGTTATTTACTGCAGGGGCAGATAGTTCCTTTTTAGGTGGTTCTATGTTTTTCTTTAGTGGGTACTTGCCTCTCAGATCTTTGAACATTGTAAGCATCAGTGGCAAATTCAAACTTTTCCAACTGCATGACAAAAATACATTCAGATGTGAGGACTGAGGTTAGCACTAAAATCCCTGCTACCACCAATAGGTGAGACAATTCCATCCTATCAAATCTTTCTCAATATTTTTGTATTCCGGAATTCCATTAACCATCTTATCCCCAGGTATAATCAGGGCAATTGTTTGAAAGTATAGATCCATTAGAAGCAGTGGAGCAATTCTGAGATACCTATCCATTGGTGATTTGACTAGAGCTGCTTCGAGACAAGGAATGCTGACTGAGCTGGTCTCTGCTTGGGAATATATTGATATTTTAAAAATTTCATCCATCTCAAAATTTTCAAACGTCTTCTTCAATAATCTTTTTTCTCACTTTTGTGTGCCATTCTGTTAAATCAATATTGTTATACTAAAACTGTTCTTTTACAATATACAGTCAGTTAGACCAGATTCAGATATCGGAGACCGAACGTACAATTGAGATGTGTGACAGGATCTTTTGGAAGTCCTAGTACACTAATCTACATGGGAATTTCCTGGGATATTATAATTTCCAATGGGCAATTCCCTTACTTTACAGCATGCTCTGAGAATGTCTCTGGCTCTGATTTAGAGTTAGAGGGTGGGATTTTCCTGGAAAGTGACAAGGTCGGCGGTAAGCGGGAAAAGTGGCATTGAGCCCACTGATGGTGATGACGGTTTTTTTTCTATGTAGTGCGTTACTTAGTGCCAGATATTTTCTGTCATATATCCAAGTCGTGTTGCTGGTGGGGCAACTGGCTGCCATCATCAGGGCACCACATTTAAGGGCCTCCCCAGTACACAGCAGTCACATTTGATAGGTCATCGAGAAGTGATAGCCGCAAAGAAATCCACCCCAGGTTTTTGGACTGCTCCATGAAGAGACTTCCTGCATTTAGCAGAGGCCTGCTATACCCGCACTCAGGAAGAACATCAACCAGCAAGGCCACCAACCCAGTATGGGAGATGGTGGCACTAGTTATGAGTCCCACTGCCCTACAGGAGACAGCAGTCATCCAGTGCCACAAGAGGATAAATAATCTCCTTCGTTCTGCCAGGATAAGTCACTCCTTCCATAACTCTCAGCTCACACGCTTCCATATCCGTTACACATCCACAGAGACCTCACTCAATGCCAACTCACCACTCACTCTCTCACACATACCTTCATCTCACTGCAGATTAATCCTCATCACTTCACTGGTCCCCCTCACCATTCAGGCATGCCAAGTATCACCTGCCTGATGCGTATCCTGCTTACACTGTCTCCATCTGTCTCCATGCAGGAGAAGCTGACTCACAACATGGGGGAGAGAGAGCTCATACTTCAAGGACAGGGCTAACCAGCTGGCTGGGGAGGATGTTGAACTTTCCTATGCTGATTGGTGGTGATAAACCAAGTGAGAAGCCAGCACTGCATCATCCGTCAGGTTACAATGCTGCGAGTTGTGTCTCCTGTTTCTCAGGATGCTTGCCCACCAATAATCTGTCCTTTCAGTCACAGGCACATCTAGGAAGCAGCCAAGGGAATCCCCCTGCCAGGTGCTTGGCTCCAGCCCAGACAGCAGCACAGCGGAGGGATTTACTGACACAGATTTGAACCGCACCCTCCGCTCAGAGGCACGCTCCTCAGTGGGTTCTAGTTCCAGAGTACCCTCAGAATCCAAATCACACTTTCAAATCCACACGAGGCAGAGGCAGGGATTTGTCAGGATGCTGGAACTCAGAGGATTACTGGAGTCAGATGATGAGCCTCTGGACTCAGTGATGCCTCAATTGCTGGAGCTTCAAAAACAAACTTGGGAAAATCAGGAAGGGACGTCTGGTACACTCCTTGGTGTGAAAAGCTGCATGGAGGAGTCTGTCCACCTTATGTCTGAGGTGATTGTGCTGACACTGCAAATGCAAAGAGACCAACACAGTGAGGCTGGGGGCTGCTGAGGAGACCTTGGTGCAAAATCTTTACCCTGCACTGGTGCAGGGCATGCACTCCGTGGTACAGAATACGCACTCTGCTGTGCAGGGCACACAGTCTGCAGTGCAGGATATGCAGTCCACAGTGCAGGACACACATTCCATGATGCAGTTGCTTGTTGGAGTCCATGAATGTCAATGCCAGAGGATGGCGGCTCTTCCCGAGCTTCCAGTTGCCCCTCTATCCACTCCTCTATTATACTCTCACCATCTATCTCCATGCAGGAGAAGATGGGATCCATGGGAGAAAGGAGAAAGTACACAGGCACCTGCAGCGAGGAGAATTGGGTGGCATACACCCCAGAGTTATCTACCTACGTGGTCTCAGGGGTGTCCCGCCCATCCAGATACCGTCTTCCTGTGACCACTTCAATTCCAGCTCCACAGGTTGAGGAAGGTGGCACTGGCCAGGGCTCTCCTGGTCTCCCGACTCCAGAGAACACCCACCAAGTTCATGATTCTCATTGCTTAATTCCCTCTTGCAACCACAAGTTGAAACCAACTTGAGTGATGCCCATATTTCCTTACCGAAATATTTTCAAATTACTCAGGGCAGCAATGAAGCAGCAATGAAGGGAAAAGAAGTATAATGATTGAAATACTCACACACTCTGCCCTTTAGAACCTGGTCAGGCAGTCAGGATCCAGACCACACAGGGCCATAAACTGGTGATGTTACACAGCCATGCTCCACAGCCAAACAACTGTGCGGTTGCCTTTGACAGTGCTCATTATGTACAAAATGTGATTCACCCACTGCAGATATCTGAACCAGCACAATCAATCACCACAGTATCCCACGCATCCAGCCTGCAATCCAGGCACCCCCCGCAAAACAATGGAAATGGGGGTGTCCCCAGAAGCCAATGCAGCAAGCCCTGTAGCTTCGAGGTACACTGTAAAGACACTGTTGATGCCATTCACACTGAAGGCACCAACCCGAGAGCACCTCACGCACTGCCAACTGGCACAATCACACACTCCGGGTCACTGAGTCAACCAAGCATAAGGCTCATGGATTATGTGATGAACCAGTCCACAAATGAACTTTGTGTTTAAAAGGGTCGGGGAGAAAGAAGGTGTGCTGAGCTATGTACCAGCTGCAGAAGCCCAATCAGTGTCTTCCACAATGTAAATAGTTAGGTGTTGTCAGCCTTGTTTAACTGTGTATATTGTAAATAGTTTACACAATGCAAATGTTCTTCCACATCACAGCACAGCGGGTTGTCCCAACTTAAACAGGGGAGATGTGGACCGGGTGGTCACGTGGATGCTGGGACAACGCAGGTATAAAAAAGGTCACATGTCAGGAGCATGGAGTTCTCCTCTGGGCACACAGCATGTGAGATCTGCTCAGTATTATCAATAAATCTCTACTGTTATTCATCCCTGACCACCAGTTAATGTAACACTGTACTTCAACAATGCCAATCCATACACAGTAATAACAGTGAATTGTTGTTAGATATTTACACAGAATTGTCAGTCATGTGACTAATTTCTTTCAATTGGATCAAAATTGCATTGTACAGTTCAATGAGTTATTTTCTCCTCACACATTTTTCAACACTGTCGGTGAATGTGTTTATGTAAGATACAAGAAGTCACAAACACGCAGTATTGGGTATCTTACCTCCTAATTTTGACTCTGTTTTAGGAAATTAAGTGCTTCTTTGGAATTTGACACCTTCTTCCAACAGTCTGCCTGAGACCAGAGATACCATCTGGAGAATCACGGGGGCTTCATTCTAAGGCATTACATACTGCATACCATAAATAATCTTTAGCCTGCAGAGCAGCTGGTCTATTGTATCCAATAGTTCCTTATAACTAGAAGTTTGGCCTATAAAGTTTTTCAAATAATGCGATTCAGTTAAAAATGTTTCAAATAAGACTTGACATTTTAATGAAAAGATGAGATCCTGTCAAAGAAATAAATTAAATAGCTAATAGTTAAAAATGTATACTTTTAAAAATTAGTTCAAAGTAATGCTGTGTACTAGGAACATCCTGGAACATGAAGATTATTTACCTAAAAATAAAATACTGCAGATGCTTGAAATCTGAAATAAAAACAGAAAATGCTGGATCAACTCAGCAGGTCTGGCAGCATCTGTGGAGACAGAAACTGGTTTAAACATTTTGGATTTAAATGATCCTTCTATTATTATGTTTATTTTCTTATCTCTGAGACATGCTATATAGGGAGTTGACAAATATAAGGAGCTTATCTCCTTACTGAAAGGTTTTCAGATTACTAAGGGCAGCATAGGGGATGATCTGGCAACAAGGTGTCCATTTGTCATTCAGTGACAGAGAGATGTGTCCAAGATATTCCAATAAATAAATAGTAAAGGGGATAATTGACCAGAAATGAAAATAATTTTAGATCTGTTTTTCACATTGATTCTATAATACGCGCCAAGTACTTAATGTGCTAATATTGGTTTTTCCTCACTTACAGCAGTTAGATGCACTGGCCTCAGGAGCTGTGAAAATTATTTCTATCTGAAAACAGCAGCGAGTTCCAATACTTTTGTTGTTTCTTATTGGCAATCAATTATCACACAAAACCATAGAGCTGTATCTTGTGGGTTCATTTCATCATTCTCCTAATGGGAGAAAAGTCTCCCTGAAACAAACTCATCAATGTAAATGTAAACCCAAGTTCACTCAGAAGAAATGCAGCACCTTTGTTTGTTTGGATATCTATGCTGACTGGTAGACATTGCTGAGCCCATTAGTATTTAAATAGCTCTGGGAAGATGTTCCTAGAATAAAAGGAATTGTTTATCTTCTGAGAACCATTCAGAGGATGTATACTGTCTTCATTTTACATTCCATTTTCTTAATGGTTTCCATGTGTAACTATAGTTGCTGTTTTCCTCTCACACCTGACAGGAAAATTAGTCATTATACCATCACATCTTGTAAGAGTGGCTTATACACTTCTGTGATCATTAACAATCAAAGCATTAAGAGCAGCATGCATGTTATTCATTCAGTGTCCCATACTTTTTCTTTGGAATTAATGAGTTTTTCTTGGTAACTAATGAACAAAGGCACAATAATAGATTTATTTCCCTGAAAGAAACAAATGCAGCAGTTTAACAAGGTGTTTCAGTAAAAGCTTTCTTGTTCTCAATGCTTCAGGGCTGCACTACAAACCTTGTTATGTCAAGATACCTTTCCATAGGAATTGAGATTTATGTACTTGCCATACATTTCAAATACTTCGTTAAATAACGTACTCAAAGCTACCACCTTCAAAGCTTACACAGCTTTAGTCATAAATTTGGAATATCTGCATATGATCATTACATTCTTTAAGTTTATTTATTATTGTCACAAGTTGGCTTACATTAACATTGCAATGAAGTTACTATGAAAATCTCCTAGTTGCCACACTCTGGCGCCTGTTCAGGTACACTGAGGGAGAATTTAGCATGGCCAATGCACCTAACCAGCACATCTTTATACTGTGGGAGGAAACCGTAGCACCTGGAGGAAACACATGCAGACATGGGGAGAACATGCAGACTCCGCTAGACTGTGACCCGAGCCGAGAATCAAACCCATCCCTGGCGCTGTGATGCAGCAGTGCAAACCACTGTGCCACTCTGCTGCTCTCACCAATTTTCACTGACTACACAGTGTGACAGCCTTTAAAGTGAACAGATTTCCCAAAGTCAAATCTGGGACACATTGAAAAGTCTTGGAAAGGTGGAGCTCTGTAATGATTGGCATGTTGCAGAACCAGTGACAGGAATGTGCAGGAGGGGCAGTTAAAGGTGCAAGGTCATGTTATGAGATTACCAAGTATATATTGAGTCAGAGTTGGTGACCCTATTAAGACATTGGCTGAAAGTGCTGCTTGATTTTTGGATCTCATTGGTTGCCTAGCTGTCTGTTGTGGTGTTGTCCTGCAGTTGGACTTTTATGGTTGACCCTCACCTTTGTCAATCACCTTCATATCTACCTGCCTCTTTGGAGAAACAATGTGCCTTTTAACTATTAAAGCATTGGAAAGGGTGCTTATCTTAAGAATAAGCCAGATCTATCGTAACTGCCTATGGATTTGATGGCTAGGAGGACTTGAATTGTCCAGAAACCAAACTTGACCTGTTTTAATTAATAAGTTCAACTGCACTCATTGCTTTTAGTGCTGAGGTCATAGGGCCACACAGGACATGCCAGTAGACTCCAACTAACCAATCAGACCAGTCAGAACTACTTGGTATTCAGTCTTTGACCAGCAAGCAGCAATATTAAGGAAAATTTATCATCACTTTAAAATGTTTAAGGAATCTGTAATTCCTTCTAAAATAGTTTGGAAAAGTCATTTAAGAATTTGTAAAGGAATTAATTATAATTTTGGGCTAATAAGAAATTCTGGTTCTGGAGATCAAGACTCAACAGCAGCAGACCTGGAAAGGATGGGGAGGGGATTAATTGTGGTGCAAGCTTTGTGCCATTTTGAAAGGTGAGCAGCAGAATGGGATCCCTCTGGGGAAGGATCGAGTTCTAGGCGTGGGACTCATCATTTACCTGGAGACACTCAACAAGAAACATCAAATTCATTGGCAGCACAGGGGAAGAGAGAAATTGAGGGCTGGACTTAGGGCCCATCACTTACCTGGAGATACTCAGTAGCAGCACCAGACCTGGACTTGATTGTGTCAGAAAATATGAGAGAAGTACAAACAGTACACAAGAAGGCTATAAACTGGTTGGCTAGAAAGTATTGTTGCTTTGTTTCAAAGCTAGGAAATTAACTCAAAAAAGAGTTCAACAAATTATTCTGTTAACTTCACTATATTTGAGCGATGTCAATAGAAGGGGAGTAAGAGTCTTTACTTTAACAAGTAAATTTTATCATATAGTATATAATATATGACAGCAAGGCATCACCAACCTCTCCAGTGCATATCCTGTCCTACATAGTTAACTCTGGGACGCTCTATGTCCTGGTAAACCACAGCAAATGGCACCATTGCGGAAGCTCAATCTATGGGTTTTTAGGGAAGATGTACCAGGTTCCACCAAAACAGAGACATGACCAGTTAGTTTTGGGACAACTTGCTAGAGCTGCTGAAGAAGGTGTAACCTAACTTTGCACGGGTGTGGGAATCAAGAGATAAAATAAAGAGGAATACTGAGGTGTACAGGATATTGGGAGAGGAAGATAGTAAGGACGAAAATAATAAATCTAAATTAGGTTTACAGCTCATGTATGTGAATGCATGGAGTGTGGTAAATAAGATTAGTGATTTGCAGCCATGTGGAAGTATGATGTTGTGGCTATAACAGTGACTAAGCTCAAAGAACAGCTGGACAATATTAAATATTGGGCGGCATGGTGGCAAAGTGGTTAGCACTGCTGCTCACAGCGCCAGCATCCTGGGTTCAATTCCAGCTTCGGGTCACTATCTGTGTGGAGTTTGCAAATTCTCCCCGTGTCTGCATGGGTTTTCTCCGGGCACCCTATGGGGGTTAGATTAATTGGCCATGCTAAATTGACCCCAGTGTCAGGGGGATTAGCAGGGTAAATGTGTGGGGTAATAGGAATAGGCAACTAAATGGAATTGTTATTAGTGCAGACTTGATGGGTCGAATGGCCTCCTTCTGCACTGTAGGGATTCTATGATTCCTAGATATAACGATTCCAGGAAAGATAGGTACGAGGTGGGGCAAAGGTGGTTTAATATCAGTTTAAGTAAAATATTGCAGTGCTGGAGAGAGAAGATGTCCCAAAGGCACCAAGGACAGAATCTACTTGACTAGAGCTAGGGAACAAAAAGGAATGATTATGTTACTCAGTGAAGTCTCTAAACCACCAACGCACGACAAAGGTGTAGAGAAACAAATTTGCAAGGAAATTACAGAAAGGTGGAAGAATTCTAATGTAATTATAATGGGGTATTTTAATTAACCAAATATAGACTGGGACAGTAATAATGTAAAGGGCAGAGAGGGACAAACGTTCCTGGATTGTGTTCAGGAGCATGTTTCCAGTCCAATAGAAAAAAACGCCTTGCCAGACCTGGTTCTTGGTAATGAGGTGGGCCAAGTGGACCTAATGTCAGCACAACGGTCACGTTTCAGGGACAGCGTTCTTTGTATCATAAGATTTGAGTTGGGCTGTGGAAAAGGACAAGAAAGAAATCAGAGTGAGAATAATTATCTGGGAGAAAGCCAACTTCAATGGGGTATTAATGGATCCAACCATTGGAATCAAAAGTTGGCAGCAAAACCATGACAGTAGAATGAGCTGCCTTTAAAAAACAGCTCGGGCATGGTGAAGGTATATTCCCTCGAAGGGGAAAAGACAAACAAATCCAGTGTTCCCTGGATGAGAAGAAAGACAGACATTAAGATGAAGAAGAAAACATAAGCATTTAAGGGGTAGCCAAATAAGCACCTGACGGAGAAGGAAATAGAAGGTTATTTTGATAGAATTAGATGAGGAAAGATGGGAGGAAGCTCAAGTGGAGCATAAATATCAGCTGGTCGGGCTGAATGGCCTGTTTCTGTGCTGAATATCCTATGTAATTCTTTCTCTTGCTAAGTGAGCACTGTAACCATAGCCCAGAAAGCTCTAATAGGAATTCTGTAGCCCTGACCATAAACATATAATAGAGTGACAGTAATACAAAGCCCATCAAATTTACGAGGATTTCTGTTATGCACAGCGCATCAAGATATGGTAAGGTTATTGTAGCTCATAAATTTATAGCAGGGTTAATGTAATCTACAACTCACAGATATGTAGGAATGCCAATGTAGTCCACAGCCTCTATTTAAAGAAAAACAGGGTTAACAATCAACTGCCTTTATTTGGCTAGCAGTGTTAATGTAATCCAGGCCATTGTTACATAATAGCACTAGTGTCGCTCATAACCCATAGAGTTTCCTGCAGATTTGTATATTTTAAGATGAGAGTACATGGACTTCTGCACTATACTTACGTCAAAGAGTTTTATTATCTAGTTCTGGCTGCACCCCATTGATTCCTGCAACATAATTTGTGAAGAGAGAAAAGTTACATTTACAAGTGCATTACTGCACTTTACTTATTCAAGTCATAATGTGAAAAATAGACGTTCTCTGTGTGAAGGCATTGCCGTTAATGTTAACTGCTCCTAAAATCAGGAGAAAGGAGCGTGAAATTGAAACATACCCGCTGTTACACATTCTTTCCTCAAAAGAAGTCTCTGCTGTTTGAAAATAGAGGTTTCATTGAGTTGTTGTCTTCACACAACATAGCAGATTCAATTGTAATGGTTTGATGTATACATCTAACCAAATGTTATCAGTCGGATCTACCCAGCAAGACTCATACAATGTTTACATGGTATTTAATCCCAAGGACAATATCAATATTCTGAGATGTCTTTTGAAAAAACACCTTTGTAACTTCTCCACAACAATACAGGGATGGGTATGCTTGTTTCTGATGGAGTTTACAATTATTAAAATTAAATATTTGAATCCATGAATAATAAAAATTAGGATTAGTGCTCTACTTCCATGTTTTCTTGGCAGCTTTTCCCAATCCTTAGCGCTACTTTGTGTCATTTCAATGCCTTTTGGATTTCAGAAACAGAATCAGTGTCCATACCTTGCCTGAACTTAATTCTAAAAGAATCATTACGTGTCTGCGCCTACAATCATCAAAAGGAACAAGAGTCTCAAAGGGTAGGATTTTCCTGTAGGTTTGAGATTCTGCATTGGGATCAAGTATGGTGCCAAGACAATTTATTTATTCATTCAAAAAGGGAGCTTTGCTGGCTAGGCCATGGATGCTGAATGTTTGTGGATGGGATGCCAGTTAAACAGGTTGCTTTGTCCTGGGTGGTGTCAAGCTTCTTGAGCTGCACGCGTCCAAGCAGAAGTAGAGTATTCTACCATGCTCCTGACTGTATCTTATAATTGCAGACAGGCTTTGGGGAGTCAAGAGGTGAGTTGCTCACTGCAAGTTACTGAGCCTCTGACCTGCTCTTGTGGCCACAGTATTTATATGGATAGTCTAGCTCAATTTCTGGTCAGTGGTAGCCCCCAGGATGTTAATAGTGGCGGATTCTGTGATGTAAAGCCATTTAAAGTCAAGAGGCGATGGCTAGAATCTCTTTTGTTGAAGATGGTCATTGCCTGACACTTGTGTGGCATAAATGTTACTTGCCATTTGTCAGCCCAAGCCTGAATATTGTCCAGGTCTTGTTGCATTTGGATATGAACTACTTTAGTATCCAATGAGTCGCGAATGGTTCTGACTATTGTGCAAACATCAGCAAACATTCCTACTTCTGACCTTTTGATGGAACAGAGATGATTGATGAAACAGTTGCAGATGGTTGGGCCTAGCACACTACTGTAAAGTGAATATTGGTCGCTTGGAGACTGAGGAGTTAAAAGTGGAAGAAATGGTGGAGATTTTGCCTTTGTATTCATGGCAGGTAATACAGAGGTAATAGGAAGGGGAGAACTTACAACAATCATCATCAATAGGAAAACAATACTCAATAAGCTATTGGGATTGAAAGCAGATAAGTCCCTAGGGTCTGATGGCCTATACCCTAGGGTATTAAAGGAAGTGGCAGTGGAGATAGTGGATCCATTAATTATAATACTTCAAAATTCCCTAGATGCAGGGAAGGTTCCAGTGGATCAGAAAAATGTTGTGAAATCTCCTTATTCAAAAGGAAGGAGAGAGAAAGTGGAAAACTATAGACCAATTAGTTTAACATCTGTCCTTGGGAAATTGTTAAAATCCATTAATAAAGAAGTAATAACAGGACATTGGAAAGTCAAAACACAATCCATCAGAGCATAGTTTTCATAGAATCATAGATTCCCTATAGTGCAGAAGGAGGTCATTTGGCCCATCAAGTCTGCATCAACCATAATTACACCCAAACCCTATCCCTTAACCCCATGTATTTAGTCTGCTAATCCCCCGACACTAAGGAGCAATTTACCACGCCTTTCAACCTAACCCCCACATCTTTGGAGAGTGGAAGGAAACCCACACAGAGACAGGGAGAAAATGCAAACTCCACGCAGACAGTGACCCGAGACTGGAGTTGAACACAGGTCCCTGGCGCTGTGAGGCAGCAGTGCTAAACAATGTGCCATGAAGGACTAATCATGTTTGACTAATTTGCTGGAGTTCGTTGGTGACAAGCCAAGTGGACAATGGGGATCCTGTAGATGTAGTATATTTGGACTTCAGGAAGGCATTTGATAAGGTGCCACACTGAAGATTAATATGCAAGGCAACATCACATGGGCTTGGAGGTAATTTATTAGGTTGGATAGAAGACTGGCCTACTGATAAAGGCAGAGAGTTGAGAGAAATTCGTCTTTTTCCGGTTGGCAGGATGTAACAGATTTAAAACAGACTTGAGGAGAAGCTACTTCCTTCAAAGAGTCATGAATCTGTAGAACTCACTACCCCAAAGTGTGGTCGATGTCAGGACATTGAGTAATTTAAGGATGAGTGAGACAGATTTATAATTAGTAATGGGTTGAAGGATTATGGAGAATTGGCAGGAAAATGGAGTTGAGTCCGAGGTTGTTTTTATTCATTCATGGGACATGGATGTCGCTGGCTGACCAGCATTTATTGCCCATCCCTAATTGCCCGATGGCAGTTGAGAGTCAACCACATTGCTGTAGCTCTGGAGTCGCAAATAGGCCAGGCCAGGTCAGGGCAGCAGATTTCCTTCCCTGAAGGACATTAGATGAGATCAGCTATGATTGTGTTTAATGGCACAACAGGCTCAGCAGCTGAATTGCCTACTTCTGCTCCTAGTTCTTATGTTCTAATTCCAAGAGAACTATACAAGGGCCATCTGCATTTCATTATCCAGGGTGGCCAACTGGTGTCTACTCACTGATAGGACAAAGGGCCCTACCTTTTCAATTCTTAATGAGACATTTAACCATCTCAGGGATGAGGGATGTCATCCCTTGTCAAAGACAATCTGGAGATGTGGGAGGCATGTGTCATGAACTAAAACTTGTGTAATCAGTAATATTGCCTTGCTGTGTTATAAAATCTCGGTCTGCCATTTGACCATCTAAATAGCAATATCATAGAAAAATAGCTCTGCCAGATTTAATATTTGACTTTTATCTACACTTGTTTCTGCTAGAACTTCTATACAATCGCCTACAAGACTGATTCATCTCTGTACACCTAAATCATTGTGCGAAATCAACACATCAGAAAAATGAATTAACCAGCATTGGCTTTCAGCTCACAGATTTCCATGAAGGAAAACCTCATTGCACTTTGCTCCTGGACTCTTGAACCCGAGTGAAACAATAAATCTTTTGTCCATGGTCTCAGCCCTGTAAATATTTATTTTGCAGATGCCTTTTTTATTGTATGAGTGCACAGTAAGCACATTGCTACCCACTTCCCATGGTTTGAGTCTGTTCAAATAAAATAACCCATTAAGTTAATACTATGTCTGAGTTTGCTGTCAGGTTATTAGTGGATAATTGGATCACTGCAAAACCGAGGGTAATACACCACCATTGTAAAGGCAGAAGCAAATTAAAAAACACCTTTCTGTTTACAGATAGGTGGTGAGAGGAGAAACTAGTACTATTGAAATTAACCCTCTCCTGTGCATAACACTCATCAGATCAGGCAGCATCTGTGGAGAGAAACAGAGCCAATGTTTCAGGTTGATGACCTTTCATCTAAGGAGGAAAATTAGAAATGTAATAGGTTTTTAGCAAGTAAAAGATGGGAAGTAGAAGGAAAATCGAAAAAGGATAAGATATCGGAGCAGAATTAGGCCATTCAGCCCATCAAGTCTGCTCCGCCATTCAATTATGCTGGGAAATTTATCAATCCCATTCTCCGGCCTTTTTCCCATAATCCTTGGCCTTGGTCCCCTTACCAATCAAGAGCCTTTCTATATCTGTCTTAAATATACCCAATGATCTGGATGATCTCTGATTGGGTAGAGGACAGAGAGATTAAATAACAAAAGGTTTCCTGGTGGCGAAAAGGCAAAGACAGTGGTGATGTAAAAAATAAAGAAATGAAAAACAAAAATGAAGCTACAGAAGGAAAGGGAGACCACTTTATCAGTGCAGCACTCAATGTCAGAATGAATCATTGCACTCAATGCTCTGGAGTGGGATTTGAACCCACACCCTTCTGACACAGAGGAAAGAGTGCTACCAGCTGAGCTTTAGCTGGCTTCTCAAGAATTCCTGATCTCTTACAATCTAAATTTGTTGAACACAGTAGCGAATGCAGAAGGCTCTGGAGTGCTGAATCAAAAGATGGGGTGGTATTCCTCGAGCTTACATTGAATTTCAATGGAACATTGCAGCAGGTCAAGGACAGGAAGGTTAGTAGGAACATGGTGGAGAGTTCAAATGGCAAGCAACAGGAAGCTCATGATTGTTCTTGTGAATTGAACTAAGGTGTTCCACAAAATGGTCAACCAATCTGCATTTGGTATCTCAAATGGAAACCACATTGTGAGCAATAAACACTAAATTGAAAAATGTACAAGTAACCTATTGTTTCACTGGGAAGAGATCTTTGATGGTGAAAAGGGAAGCACTAAAATGGCCAGGCAATGCATCTCCTGCACTTGCATGGAAAGATAAAGCAAGATAATCTGCTTTTCATTTTAGTGATGCTGATTTTGAATAAATATGGGTAACTCCTCCAGAAAATGGAATCTTCCCTGTACAGCTAAGAAACTGGCAGGGCCTCAGTTTAATAACTCAAATGTGAGACACCACCTTCAACAGTGCAGCACTCACTCAATATTACTCTTCAGAATGGATCTTTACACTCAATGCTCAGGAGGGGGACTTGAACCTACAACTTTCTGACTCCAAGAGTGCTACTAACTGAACAATCGATGGCTTCTCTGGAGTGCCTGATCCCTTGTGATGTTTCAGTTTTAATACCCAACCATTGGCTCTGCAGTGAAGATGCATTCTAAAGTATCTCCTGAACAGGTCCATCCAGTAAGAGTAAATATAGTTCAATTGGTCCCATCCTCTTCTAAACTGGGAAGCTTTGACATATTCATGAATTTTACAGGGTAATTCTGTTAGTATTAAGATCACTGGACTTCTGGCTTAGACCCTATAAAGTAACAACCAGCATATATAGATAATGCGAACAGCCCATCTATAAATCAATGTTCTGAGATTATTTTCTTTTAAAATTTTTTACGTGTATTTTTGAGAGACTGGTCTGTCCTGATTGGTGTATTACCTGCCATACTTCGTCTTGGACAGACTCAAGTATAAAGGTTACTTTTACACCCAGGTCTTTGAATGCTAAGGTGGAATTTTCCCAGGCAAAGAGACTGGGTTTGGAAATTATATCCCCTAAAAGTGACCTCAAGTCAAGATCCTGTCACCTTACTGCCCTCTTCCAAGGGAAGTGTGAACCCATTTGGATCTTTTGGGAAACCAATGAAAATATTTAAGAATCATAGAATCCTACAGTGCAAAAGGAGATCATTCAGCTCATCAAGTCTACACTGACCACAATCCCACCCAGGCTCTATCTCCATAACTCCATGCAATTACCCTAGCTAGTCCCCCGACTAAGGGGCAATTTAGCATGGCTAATCTGCCTAACCCTCACATCTGGACTGGGTGGAAACTGGAGCACCTGGAATAAACCCACGCAGACATGGGGAGAATGTGCAAACTCCACATAGGGACCCAACCTGGGAATTGAGCCCAGGTCTCTGGAGCTCTGAGGCAGCAGTGCTAACAACTGTGCCACAATGCCACCCTATGAAGCCAGTTTAAAACTGTTTTCGCTCTCTGTTCTGTATTTAACAACCAAGACAATTTTTCCTTGATCTGTCAGCAACACACTACAATCACCTAAGTCAGTGCACAGTGGAAAGATCTTCTTCAGTTTAATAGACAATCTGTAAGGACTTTGATCAGTTTCACTGAAGAGTTCTAGTTGTGGTTATGGGCAGAATGATGTTCAAAGCACTATATCAGAGAGCATTTTCACTGTTTGAAAGGTGACTGACAAGTTGTTGCGAGATGCTTCACCAGTCTAGCACTTCTCTCATCTCCCAGCTGCTAGCCTTCACCAGGACATGGGAGCTGTGCAGGTTCTGCTGCTCTACCTTACACCTCTGATGGAGAACAAAAGAAGAAGCAATAATATCGGCAGCAGCAAAACTAGAAACGGCAATTCCAGCTGCCTTTTCCTCAGCCACAGGCCCCACCACAGGGAAAGTATGATGAATTGTGAGATCCAGCAGGAAGGAAATGAAGAATTTTCTGGCTGTTCACATCAGCGGGATTCTCTGGCCCCCTGCTGTAGTGAACGGAGATTTGGCTGAGCACCAAATTCTTCGTCCTTGTTTACAGTGGCAGTGGAGCATGAATGGCTGGAAAATTCCAGCCACTAGTCTACAGTTGAGGGTCAGCTCTCTCAACACATAGGAGCAACAAAGGCTCAGCAAGGCCCTTTGCAGCTGTCAACGGATTCCCGATCCAAAATAGTCCCATCGATTGGCCAGGGACAAAGTCGGGAAAATTCTACCCAAAGCCACACTAGGTAAAACAGTGGGATTTTCACTGATCTGAGGAAATGCTGTGAGGGGTACGCAGGTATTTTCAAAATGTAGAACTTTATTCTCAAAAGCTGTTTAATATACTGTTCATTAGTACTGCCACAGATTTTAGATAAAATTAAGCTCCTCTCCCTCAAAAATTCACCTTTGCCTGTCAAATCAAAAATAACAAAGTCAAACATCTAAGATAAATTAGTCCTTTTATTCTCAAAAGAGAAAATGCTGGAAAATCTCAGCAGGGCTGGCAGCATCTGTAAGGAGAGAAAAGAGCTAACGTTTCAAGTCCAAAATGACCCCTTGTCAAAAGTCTTTTTATTTCTTTTTGTATTTGTTTACTCTGCTCGCTTCCTCCCCTGAAGGTGTTAACTTTTGATGGGTTATAATTCCAACAGCAATGGCTCCCAGTGATACTCAGTCTAAGTGGCCATCATGTATATATATGGTCATTAACTATGTGGCAGCACATTATCAAACAGTGAATAACACTGCACCACTAGGTATGTTCTGGATAATGGTCAGCAGAAAGCTAGAAGGTGAAATTCTTTCTCCCCATGTTTCAGTGATGTTGAATTTGGGTGGGAAAGGGTTAATAATTTAAAAATCACATTAGCTGCAATGAAAATAAAATGTCTTCTCATAAAAGCCTTCACAGATAAGCACCAAGGCCATTAGTCTGAGATAGTTCATTAAATCAGACATCTGGAACTAGAAAAAGGGAGTGATTGAAGGGTAAAGTTATGATCAATTAATATGTTGGCATCAAAGCCCACAACAGGATGGCTCAGTGTAACATGGCTTTCCTAATTTGGATTGCTCAGTGTAAAATTACACACTGAATGTAATGACTTAATGATTGGGGAGATTGCACAAGTGGTATTGTTAATTGCAATTCACATAATGTCTTGCATTTGAATGTAGAGCCATGAGCTGTTTACACTGAACTGCTGGCAAGATACTCAAAGAATAAGAATTGAGAATCAAAGCGCCTCAGTGAAAAATTGACAATACCTGGCAGACAACAATTTGCAATGAAGTTTAATCTGGCCTTTACTTTACCATGTTAATCTTTAAATAATTCCCAAATATTAAACACAATTGTAGAATTTAGATCAGAGTAATTAAAGAAGACTCAAGAAAGACAGCAAAGTGATTCCCCATAGAAACAGTTCCTGAACCGACTGAAAAAGAATGACCTTTTAAATATTTAGACGTTTTTCTTGCACTAACTTAATGGATCAGATTTTACTGTCAAAATATTGGTGAATTGTTCTGGAGCTCACTGTTATTTATGCATATGTGGTACAGGAACTCTAAGCGATAAGGAGAAACATGGGAAATGTAACATCAATAGTTCTTATTTGAGTTGCATTGCTCAGCCGTAAGCTTCCCAAATTGACATTTCATTGCCTATGTCTCCTTTGACATACATTATATGTCATGAAGTTGCTTTGTTCGCCTGATGGACCTTATTATCTGCACCACAGATAATAAGGTCTATAACAATGTGATAATTGTTCTTACTGCCAATCAACCTCCTTGGTAGCAAAAATTGACTGTTACCATTTGGAGTCATGTTTAATGTTCTCACCATTTTGCTGGCATAGCTGATGTAATATATATCATTCAATTTTCTTTGGCCTGGAGTACTTTTGGAGAGCTCTTATCACTGTATCAAACATAGACATGTCTCCTGTGAGCTAATCAACTATTTGCTGACCCTCTGCTGCAAGACAACGTGCAAGTATCTCCTTCTTGCTACATCCAGACTGTCCATCTCTTTAAGGAGCATGTTGGTCTTGGAGCCTGAAACCCATTGATCCTATAGTATGGATGGCTCTATAGACACAGACTCAATTGCAAGATAGTGAGTCTTAACAGGTAATCAAGTCTTTACAGGTACAGACAATGAGAGTGGGGAAAGGGTTAAGTGCAGGTTAAAGGAGTGTGGTGTTTCATGCCAGGACAGTTGGTAAGATTTTGCAAGCCCAGGCCAAATACTAACTCCCCTGGCTTGAGACAATTCACACTCTTTAACCTGTGCACATCTCTCCACTCACATTGTCTGTACCTGTAAAGACTTGATTACCTGTTAAGACTTGCATTCTAACCATTGTCTTGCAGTTGAGCCTGTGTCTATATATGCCCTGTTTGTGGACCCAACTCTCCACTCACTTGATGAAGGGGCAGCGCTCCGAAAGCTCATGATACCAAATAAACCTGTTGGACTTTAAACTGGTGTTTTGAGGCTTTTTTTATATAGTGAAGGCTGTAAAAGATATTTAAAACTTGATATTATTTCATCTCAGCATGGATCCTGAGGTCTGCCCGTTTTGGATACTGGATGAATTGGCATACAGATTAAAAGGACAAAACATGGTGGGTTAGTTGGTTGAGTTCCTATGAGGTGGCATGACATTGATCTTGACAATCCAAAAGGGACATTGAGGTGGGTGGAAGATATGGGTTGGTATGGAGGGTATGAGGTCTCATGGAGGGTGGTGGCCAGCATGTCCACAGGACAAAGGCAAGCCTTTTGGCAACTCCAACTTGGCACTCAACAACCTGTGTGTCCACCTTCTTTCAGTGCCCAGGAATGGCTAGCCCAACTCCATCTGACACCCAACCACCACCACACCCATAACAAAGAACCTACTATATTTATCTTGAGATAGACACAACAAGCTATGAAACTTCCTGATTTGGGCTACCTACCTCAGGAGCAAAAATCCAGACCTACATCATTAACAGATAGATTATTGAACTATAGAAGGGTCAAGAATTATTGGGAACATACATACACGACAGCTCAATGACTATCACTGTTTGCTGTGCAGATACATGGATTTGGGCCAGTGTCAGTGGGAGTTTGCACATTCTCCCCATGCTTGCGTGGGTTTTCTCCAGGTGCTCCGGTTTCCTCTCACACCCCAAAGATGTGCTGTTAGGCTGATTGGTGTAACAAATTGTCCCTAAATTAGTCTTCCCTCAATGTGGAATGCCGTAAGCAGAGACAAGGGTCATGAGTGGAGGGGAGGCTCAATGTTAAAATGGCGGCGCCGGCTCGTTGGGCAGAAGGGCCTGTTTCCCATGCTGTGTTGTTCTTTGTTCTTTGTTCTTTGAACAGGTAGAGAAGTGGAATTGAGACCCAGTTCAGACCACTCATGACTTTTATGATTGATTCAAGTGGAGGTATGGACTACTCATGTTCCTATTTCTAATGCTTCTTTATCATTATATCTGGTGAATTCCTTCCAAGGACAATAATTTCTTCTCGTGGTATGATGCCCAGAATTGAAGCTATACTTCAGACAAGGTCTAATCATATCCTTGTACAGCTGTAACATATTTTTCATTCTTTTGCATCTCAACCTGCTTGAGATAAAGGCTGACACATTCCATTTATCTTTTGAATTAGCTTTTGTACAAGTCTTTACACACTCTTATCCAGCCTCTATGCTTGAGCTATAAAACACTGAAAATGCAGAACAGTGAAATCAACCTGACTGCATCAGCTATGAAGTTTCTTAACCTTTGCAATTAATATTGAAGTGTTTATAGATGGCCCTCAGGAAATATGATATTGTTAGCAAGATATCGAAAGGCAAGTGTTACCTGTGAATTAGAATTGACAGCATGAGTTAAAAAAGGCATGTCCTTTATCAGCCTGAAGGCCATTGAACAATTAAGCAATGAAGCCAATTGCCATACCCCTGAGTCAGTGAGATTTTTTCCTAATCATTGGATGTTAAAAGATATAGTGAAGATGGTGCCAGATTTCGAGGAAAAATGCCTAAGAAGTATCATTATCAATTATCTCAATATTGGCGTGTATCACAGTCACCTTACTGAAAAATACATTTGTTTGGAGGAAAATTGTCTTATCTTGCAATCTTTCAGACTGATTTGCAATCATATGGACATAGTTATGGATGAGTATTACATGAATTATGGACATAGGAATGGATATTGCAAGAATGAATAAGATTGTGAATTGATGTCAATGACAAACCAAAGTGTTGGTGATCAGAAAAGGGCAATAGACAAGTTTCATTCGTCAATATTCTTAACCCAAACCTAACCAACTAAGTAATGCAAATGCTACAAAATCTCAGTAAGAAGTCACATTGCAGCTGAGGCACCTGTTAATTGTTGATTTGTTTTTTGACTCGAGATATTTCAGTTTGCAATATATTGTATATATAAAATATGTTGCAGCCTTTAACACCCTCTCAGATTGAACTTCCTGCAATGTCCTATGTGCTATCCATTATTTTATAGAAACCACAGGCAGGAAAACATATTGGCAGATAGAGAGGGACAAATTATGAAGCAGTCCACCCTTCATGAGGATGCCATCATCAAGGACACCACAGATGCAGAGATTTATGTGAATCATATTTTTCAGGGAGTTGAGGTGAGAACATAGTAACAAAATCTGTCATTGACGTTCGCCCGGACCATTCACTGGACAAAATGTCAGTAATAATATAGAGAGATGTGATGCCAGGTGTTAAATCATAGAATCACAGAATACTATAGTGCAGACGAGGCCCATTGAGTCTGCACCGACTCATGAAATGCCCTGACCTGCCCATCTACCACCGCTTGCCAGTGCTTGGCCCTTAGCCTTGAATGTTATGGCATGCCAAGTAGTCACCCAGGTACTTTTTAAAGGGTGCGAGGCATCCCACCTCCACTACCCTCCCAGGCAGTGCATTGCAGACTGTCACTACCCTCTGAGTAAAAAATCTTTATCTCAGAACCCCCCCTAAACCTCCCACCCTCATTTTTAACTTGTGTCCCCTCGTAACTGACCCTTCAACTAAGGGGAACAGCTGCTCAGCATCCACCCGGTCCGTGCCCCTCACAATGTTGAACACCTCAATCAGATCTCCCGTCAGTCTGCTCTGCTCCAACAAAAACAACCCAAGCCTATCCAACTTCCCTTCATAACTTAAATGTTCCATCCCAGACACATCCTGGTGAATCTCCTCTCCACCCCCTCCAGTGTATTCACGTTCTTGCTATAATGTGGTGACCAGAACTGCACACGGTACTCCAACTGCGACCTCACCAAAATTCTATACAACTTCATCATTATCTCTCTGCTTCTATAATCTATACCCCAATTGATAAAGGCTGTGTGCCTTATACCTTTCTCACCACACTTTTAACCTGCCTTTCCACCTTCTATGGACAAACTCCCAAGGTCCCTTTGTTCTTTGGAACTTCCCAATGTCAGACCTTTCATAGTAAACTTCCTTGTCAAGTTACTCCTTCCAAAGTGCATCACCTCACACTTTTCAGGGTTAAATTCCATCTGCCATTTATCAGCCCATTTGACAATCTCATCTATATTTTCCTGTAACCCAAGACACTCAACCTCACTGTTAGCACCCGGCCAATCTCTGAGTCATCGGCAAATTTATTGATACTACCCCCCACATAGTCATCCATGTTGTTTATATAAATGATGAACAATAGGGGGCCCAGCACAAATCTCTGTGGTATGCCACTGGTCACTGGACTCCAGTCACTGAAGAATGTCATCACCCTCTGTCTCCTAAGCCAATTATGTATCCACCTTGTCAGATCACTCTGTATCCCATGTGCATTTGCCTTCTTAATAAGTGTCCCATGTGGGACTTTGTCAAAGGCTTTGCTGAAGTCCATGTATACTATATCAACCACATTACCCTCATCCACACACTTGGTTACATGCTCAAAAAGTTCAATCAAATATGTTTGGCATGAACTCCCTCTGACAAAACCTGACTATCCCTAATCAAACATTGCCTCTCCAAATGGAGATAGATTGTCTCCTTCAGAATCTTTTCCAATGGTTCCCCAACCACAGACATGAGACTCATTTGTTTGTAGTTCCCTGGCTTGTCTCTACAATCTTTCTTAAATAGTGGGACCACATTAGCTGTTCTCCAGTCCTCTGGCACCTTCCTGATAACAATGACGTGGCGATGCTGGCAATTAAAAATTTGGGTCAGAGCCCCTGCAATTTCCTCCCTTGTCTCCCACAACAACCTGGGACACAATTCATCCGGAGTTGGAGATTTGTCCACTTTTAAGCCCTCCAATACCATGGCACTCCCTATGATGATTTTCTCGAGAGCCTCACAGTCTCTCTCCCCGAGTTCCATAACTACCTCCTCATCCTCATGAGTGGAGATAGATGTGAAATATTCATTTAATACCCTATCAATGTCCTCTGCCACCATCCACAGATTTCCCCCTTGGCCCCTAATGGGCCCTACTCTTTCCTTAGTTATCCCCTACTTTTACCAGCTAGCACTTTCTCATATCCCCTCTTTGTTCTCCTAATTGATTTCTTAAGCTCCATCCTGCACTTTCCATACTCCACTAATGCCTCCACAGACTTACTCCCCTTATACTTATAAAAAGCCTCTCTTTTCCTTCTCACTGTATCCTGAATGTCTCTGGCCATCCATGGTTCTCTGGGTTTGTTATACCCTCCCATTACCCTAGAGGGAACATGTTGGGCCTGTACCCTCCCCATTTCATCTTTGAACAACCCCCCTGATCTTCTGTAGATTTCCCCACAAGTAACTCTCTCTAGTCTACCTCAGCCAGATGCTGCTTAATTTTGTTACAATCTACTCTCCCCCAATCCAAGGTGTCTTTCTGCAATCTGTCAATTTCTTTGTCCATAACAAATTTGAATTGAACCATGTTGTGGTCGCTATCACCAAAATATTCCCCCACCAACACATCAATCGCCTGTCCGGTTTCATCCCCCAGTATTAGGTCCAGCACAGCTCCCGCCCTTGTTGGATCCTTTACATATTGACTTAAGAAGTTTTCCTATATACATTTTAAGAACTCTACTTCACCTAAGCCTTTAACATGATGGCTATCCCAATTAATGTTGGGAAAGATGAAATCACCAAATATAATTACCCTGTTATTATTTTTATATCCTTCTGCAAATTGTGTACATATTTGCTCTTCAATTTCCTGCAGACTATCTGAGGCTCTTTAATAAACACCTAGCAATGTAGCTGTCCCTTTTTTATTCCTAGGCTCTACCTGCAAAACATCATTTGATGCCCCCTCCAAGATATCACTTCTCCTTACTGCAGTAATTGCCTCCTTAACTAATAATGCAATGCCTCCTCCTCTTTTACCCCCTCCTCTGTTGCGCCTGAATATTCTATATCCCAGACTGTTGAGCTGCCAATCCCTCCCCTCACTGAATCTTATAAATGTTGTAGGAGGGGCTGGCTGAAACAATTCTTTATTGCTTGTTGCTCCCACTTGGTGCCTGGAAATTGTGTGGAGATTTAATATGGTGCTTATTTTAACTTCCATTGGAGTGCTATCTAGATGTTACTTTTCGGCTTTGGTTCTGAGTGGAGTGACTGACACAGGATTGAGAAAGCACTGGGGGCAATTTGGACCCCATGTTAGTGAGGTGAGCAACTTGAGGCCAAAATGTTGCAGGAGATGGAAAATGAGGTTTTTGCCAGTGAGATCGCGTTTTCCAATTTCCCCCCTCGCTGGTGACATAACAAGGTTCCCATCATTTAAATATATTTGAAAACATTTTCATATAATTAGTGGACTTTCCCATCACATTTCCTCCATAGTCAGACCTCAGGTCAGTGAGGTTTACAATAGGTATTTAAAAACTGTAAAGATGTTGAGGGGATCAGAGTGCAGCACTGCCAGGATGTCAGTGCTACAGCTGGGATCTGTGGGTGGGGGGAGGGGGTTTCCATTCGGGGTTTCTGTGTTGGGAGGGTTGCCCCGGAGATCGTTTGAGGAAGGTGAGATTTTCCCCATATCCATGGTGGGGAGGGGGAATTTTTCTTTCAGTGTGAGATCAGGACGCCATTTAAAAACGTGCCCTGATCTCTATGTTGCTGATACTATCAGACCTCACGCTGCCTGTGTGATGGTGAAAACCATGCCCCCAGAGTTTTCAGGGAATAATGGAGAGGAAAGGCAGCAATGCAGCTGGAAAGCCACACACTAGTTTTCACACCCCAGCCAACACTCTGCACCCAGATGGTAAAATTCCCCCCATTGCATCACATCTCCTCGTGCATCTTTACTGAGATACCACAATGATGGCACCTTCCCTTGCACTGAGTCTGTATCCCTGTCTCCTGTGCATGCTTATCGTCACCCACACTATTTTCACTGCTGGTTTTCGTTTAAGTATTTCAATAAACTTGGTGCTGTATCAAGCTACTTAACACTTAGTTTGATCTATGCACCGCTCTACTGATCCTGCAGTGCTCTTCCCACACATGACTGGAAATCTAGATAATGAGGAACAACTTTGCTTGCCTGGGGAATCATCATCAGGCTTCAGTTTAATGGTTATAAAATAAAATGATTATAGATTGGAAATGTTGACTTTTGTGTCTGATTGTCTGATTTCATTTCCATCAAGTCAAGTTTTCATCTGAAATTATCCTCATATTCCATTAGACATTGTTATACTTGCGATTTGACACACTGCATAATTTCAGCTGATGGGGAAGTGATGGCCTAGTGGGCTTATCGCTAGACTATTAAATCATTGTCAATTGTCAGAAAAGCCCATCTGGTTCACTAATGTCCTTTAGGGAAGGAAATCTGCCATCCTTACCTGGTCTGTGACTCCAGAGCCCAGCAATGTGGTTGACTCTGAACTGCCCTCACGCAGCTAGGGATAGGCAATAAATAGTGGCCAGTGACACCCAAGTCCCACGAATGAATAAAAAGAACTGCTGCCTGTACTATTCAAGTCAAATATCCTGCTCACTCATCAATCCTGTTCTTGTTGACTACAGAAGCACCCGGTCCTCCAAGTTATATTCTAAATCCTCCCTTCTCCCTATCTCTGTAGCCTTCTACAGTTTAACAATGCTTCATTCTTATAGTTCTGGCTTTTTGTGCATCTCTCCCCCATTAACTATATTGTTAGTAGACATCACAGCAGAAGATGAGGATCAAATATCAGCGATGCAGGGAAAACTAAATCAACAGAACTCAAGAATTCAAGTTTTAAAAATGGTGATGGAAAAACAAATGAGATGGAATTTCCGGTGAGTGGCTGTAACGGCATGGAGCAGACCCTAAACCCGAACAACTAACATCCCAAACCCCTGATATCCCAAACCCCAAACATCTCAAATCCCTGATATCCCAAACCCCAAACACCTGATATCCCAAACCCCTGATATCCCAAACCCCAAACACCCCAAATCCCTGATATCCCAAACCCCAAACACCCCAAATCCCTGATATCCCAAACCCCTGATATCCCAAACCCCAAACGTCTCAAATCCCTGATATCCCAAACCCCAAACATCTCAAATCCCTGATATCCCAAACCCCAAACACCCCAAACCCCTGATATCCCAAACCCCAAACACCCCAAATCCCTGATATCCCAAACCCCAAACACCCCAAATCCCTGATATCCCAAACCCCAAACACCCCAAATCCCTGATATCCCAAACCCCAAACACCCCAAATCCCTGATATCCCAAACCCCAAACACCCCAAATCCCTGATATCCCAAACCCCAAACACCCCAAATCCCTGATATCCCAAACCCCAAACATCTCAAATCCCTGATATCCCAAACCCCAAACATCCCAAATTCCTGATATCCCAAACCCCAAACATCCCAAATTCCTGATATCCCAAACCCCAAACATCCCAAATTCCTGATATCCCAAACCCCAAACATCCCAAATTCCTGATATCCCAAACCCCAAACATCCCAAATTCCTGATATCCCAAACCCCAAACATCCCAAATCTCGAATGTCCCAAATATCCCAAATCTTAACGTCCCAAATGCCAAATATCCCAAATCCCTCACATCCCAAACCCCAAATTCCGAAACCCTAAGCATCCCAAATATCCCAAACCTCCTAAACATCTAAACCCAAATCTCAAATATACTAATATCCTTATCATAGCAGTTAGCACTGCTGCTTCACAATGCCAGGGATCCGTGTTCAATTCCCGGCCTGGGTCGCTGCCTGTGCCGAGTCAAGTTCTCCCTGTGTCTGTGTGGGTTTCCTCCGGGTGCTCTGGTTTTCTCCCACGGTCTGAAAGAGGCGCTGGTTAGGTGCATTGGCCATGCTAAATTGGTCTTGGAGGGAGTACAGGGAAGGTTCACCAGGTTGAGACCAGAGATGAGGGGGTAAGCTTATGAGGAGACATTGAGTAGACTGGGCCTGTACTCAGAGTTTAGAAGGCTGAGGGGAGATCTTATGGAGACATAAAAGATAATGAAGGGGCTAGACAGGGTAGAGGCAGAGAGATTATTTCCACTTAGAAAGGAAACAAGAATTAGAGGGCACAGTCTCAAAATAAGGGGGAGTCAATTTAGAACAGAGTTGAGGAGGAACTTCTCCCAGAGGGTAGTGAATCTTTGGAATTCTCTGCCCATTGAAGCAGTGGAGGCTACCTCGTTAAATATGTTTAAATCACAGGTGGATCGATTTCTGATCAATAAGGGAATTAAGGGTTATGGGGAGCAGGGGAGTAAGTGGAACTGAACCAGTATCAGATCTGCCATGATCTTATTGAATGACGGGGCAGGCTTGAGGGGCCAGATGGCCTACTCCTGGTCCTGTTTCTTATGTTCTTATGTGTACCCAAACAGGTGCTGGAGTGTGGCGACGGGGATTTTCACAGTAACTTAATTGCAGTGAAAATGTAATCCTACTTGTGACACCAACAAATAAACTTAAAACATTTCCCAAATATCCCAAGCCCTTAATGTGCTAAACCCCAAATATCTCAAATCCTAATATCCATTTGATTTGATTTATTATTGTCACATATAGAAGAAGGTGGAAGAGAGTATATCCAGAGTGTGTGGGGTCCTTAATTATGCTGCCTGCTTTTCCAAGGCAATGGAAAGTGTAGACAGAGTCGATAGATTTATTATTGTCTCATGATTTGATTTATTATTGTCACGTATTAACATACAGTGAAAAGTATTGTTTATTTTGCGCTATATGGACAAAACATACCGTTCATAGAGAAGGAAAGGAGAGAGTACAGAATGTCGTGTTATAGTTAGGGTGTAGAGAAAGATCAACTTAATGTAAGGTAAGTCCATTCAAAAGCCTGACAGCAGCAGGGAAGAAGCTGTTCTTGAGTCGGTTGGTACGTGACCTCAGACTTTTGTATCTTTTCCTTGAAGGAAGAAGGTGGAAGAGAGAATGTCTGGTGTGTGTGGGGTCCTTAATTATGTTGGCTGCTCTGCTGAGGTAGCGGGAAGTGTAGACAGAATAGATGGGACAGGTATTAGTATGCAGTGAAAAGTATTGTTCCTTGTGTGCTATACAGAGAAAACATACTGTTTATAGAGAAGGGAAGGAGAGAGTGCAGACTGGTGTGTTACAGTTATAGCTAGGGTGTAGAGAAAGATCAACTTAATGCAAGGTAGGTCCATTCAGATGTTGGATGACAGCAGGGAAGAAGCTTTCTTGAGTCAGTTGGTACGTGACCTCAGACTTTTGTATCTTCCTCTTAATGGAAGAAGATGGAAGAAAGTGGAAGAAGCTGTTTTTCTTATGCAGCGGGAAATGTAGACAGAATCAGTGGATGGGAAGCTGGTTTGAGTGATAAATTGGGCTTCGTTCATGACCCTTTGTAGTTTCTTATGGTCTTAACGCAGGAGCCATACCAAGCTGTGATACAACCCGAAAGCGTGCTTTCTATGGTGCCTCTGTAAAAGTTGGTGAGAGTCAGAGCTGACATGCCTAATTTCCTTTGTCTTCTGAGAAAATAGAGGCGTTGGTGGGCTTTCTTAACTGTAGTGTTGGCATGGGGGAACCATGACAGGTTGTTGGTGATCTGGACACCAAAAACTTGAAGCTCTCAACCATTTTTATTTCGTCCCCATTGATGTAGACAGAGGCGTGTCCTCCACTACGCTTTCAGAAGTTGATGATAATCTCCTTCATTTTGTTGACGTTGAGGGAGAGATTATTATTGTTGGACAAGTTCACCAGATCCATCTCATCATTGTTTGAGATTCGACCCACTATGGTGCTATCGTCAGCAATTACTGTTACTAGAGAGGAGGTGCTCGACAGACTGGAGGGGCTGATTGTGGACAAGTCCCCAGGACCGGATGGAATGCATCCGAGGGTCCTGAAAGAAATGGCGGAGGTGATAGTGGATGCTTTGGTGGTTATTTTCCAGACATCGCTGGATTCCGGGGAAGTGTCGGAAGATTGGAAAACGGCTAATGTTACGCCGTTGTTTAAGAAGGGTGCCAGGCAAAAGGCGGGGAATTATAGGCCTGTTAGTTTAACGTCTGTTGTCAATAAAATGTTAGAATCCGTCATCAAGGAGGAAATAGCGAGGCATCTTGAGGGGAACTGCTTGATAGAGCAGACGCAGCACAGTTTCGTTAAAGGGAAGTCGTGTCTGACAAATTTACTGGAGTTCTATAAGGATGTGTCTAGGGCGGTGGATAGAGGAGAGCCGGTGGATGTGGTCTTTCTGGATTTTCAGAAGGCGTTTGACAAGGTACCTCACAAGAGGTTGTTGCAGAAGGTCAGGGGGCATGGAGTTGGGGGTAGGGTGTTAGCGTGGATAGAGGACTGGTTGTCAAATAGGAGGCAGAGAGTGGGGGTCAATGGGTGCTATTCGGATTGGCGGATGGTGACTAGTGGAGTGCCCCAGGGGTCGGTGCTGGGGCCTCAGCTATTTACCATTTATATAGATGATCTGGAGGAGGGAACCGAGTGTAGGGTGTTGAAATTTGCTGATGACACCAAAATTGGTGGAAAGGCAAATTGTGCGGAGGGTGGGGAGAGTCTACAGAAGGATCTAGATAGGCTGGGCGAATGGGCCAAGAAATGGCAAATGGAATTTAATGATGGCAAGTGCGAGGTGGTCCACTTTGGTAGGAATAATGGGAGGAAGGATTATTGCTTACGTGGAGAAAAACTGCAGCAGGCGACGGTGCAGAGGGTCCTTGTGCATGAGTCACAAAAACCCAGCTTGCAGGTGCAGCAGGTGGTCAGGAAGGCGAATGGGATGCTGGCCTTCATCGCGAGGGGGATTGAATATAAAAGTAGGGAGGTCTTGCTGCAGCTGTATAGGGCATTGGTGAGGCCGCAGCTGGAGTACTGTGTGCAGTTTTGGGCGCCGTACTTACGCAAGGATATTTTGGCCTTGGAGGGAGTGCAGAGGAGGTTTACTAGGCTGATGCCGGAGTTGAGGGGGTTGAGCTATGAGGAGAGGCTGAATAAATTAGGCTTGTACTCGTTAGAGTTTAGAAGAATGAGGGGAGATCTCATTGAGACGTATAAGATGATGAATGGGATGGATAGGATAGAGGTGGAGAGACTCGTCCCGCTCAGAAAGGATAGTAGGACTAGGGGGCACAGCCTCAAGATAAAGGGGGGGCGGTTTAGAACGGAGTTGAGGAGGAACTTCTTCACTCAAAGGGTGGTGAATCTCTGGAATTCTCTGCCAGTTGAAGTGGTGGAGGCTACCTCGCTAAATATTTTTAAGAAGCGGGTTGATGGGTTTTTGATAAGCGAGGGGATTAAGGGTTATGGGGAGAGGGCGGGAATGTGGAACTGAGCCACGACAGATCAGCCATGATCTTATTGAATGGCAGGGCAGGCTCGAAGGGCTAGTTGGCCTACTCCTGCTCCTATTTCTTATGTTCTTATTAAAGTTAAGTAAAGCTCCAGTACCCAATGAGAATTTTAAAATTCCAACTGGAATTTTACCACCCTGTCTGCCATAGGAATCAGAATAGGTGAGGGGTGGAACATAGAAAGGTCTGTTGACCTTGAGTGAGATTTTACATTTCAGGACGAGCAAGGCCATAAAATCCCATCCAATAACTTCCACCTCAGCCTATTAAAATTAAATTTAAAAATTGCCTGATGCCTTCCACAAACTTTTTATTGATTCATTGTACCATTAGCTTGGAAAACTGACAAATGACACTAAATCATAAGAGATGTAGGAGAGATAACTAGAAAACTATGGGCCTATTAGTCTGATACAGACTGTGGGGATTCTATTAATATTAGGGATGGTGTGACTGAGTATTTAGAATTCTGTCTCAGAAGATTGTTGATGTTCTGTTTTGAACATGCAAGTCTGAAATCGATCGTTTTTTTGATCTCTCAGGGAATAAGTAGAGCAGATGGGGAAGTGTATTTAAGGCAAAAGGTCAACTAGGGTCTGTTGAATAGTGGGTCAGACTCGCAGAATCATATGGTTTGCTCATGTTTGCTTATGTTCATATCTAACAAAGTTAGATGGACCAGTAAATACCGCGTACAGGAGCAGAATGCTGCAAAGGAATGTTGGATTATAAGGTGATCGGGTAAAGCTGTGGTATGTGGAGTTCAATGCCGGGAAGTGGGAAATCATCCACTTTGGGCCTGGGAAAGATAGATGAGAGTCTTTCTAAATGGTGGGAAACTAGGAAAACCAGTCAGCTAGCTTAGTTGCTGGTTAACTGGTTCCTGATGTAAAGCAATGCCAACAGAATAGGTTCAATTCTTATTTAGGTTGAGGTTATTCATGAAGGCCTACTTTGCCTCTTGCCTGAGGTGTAGTGATCCTCAGGTGAAAATCACCACCTCTGGTAATCTGGGACTATGGCGACTTTACCTTATCATAAACTAACTCCACAATCTACATCATACATCATGTCTGACTGATGGAATACTTAAATGATAAGTTTGATTTTCAGCATAAGGCATCGTAGTAGGGAAAATATTAGAAGACACTTGGAAAATATCAATGAGATTAGACAAAGTCATCTTGGATTTTTGAAAGGGAAATCATGTGTGCAAACCTACTAAAGTTTTTTTGAAGATATAATTAGTAGAATAGATAAGGGAGAACCAATGGATGGGATGTATTTGGGATTTCAGAAAACTTTGAAGTCCCACATGAGATTAGCATACAAGGTTATAGCAAGTGGGATTGAGGTAACATATTGCCATGGGTTCAGACAGGAAACAGAATGTCTGAATAAATTTTTTGAAATGGCAGGCAGTAACTAGTGTAGTCCTGCAAAGATCTGTGCTTGGGTCCCAAGTCTTCACAATATACATCAATGATTTGGATAAGGGAATGATATGTAACATTGCCAAGTTTGCTGACAACACAAATCTAAGTGGGAATCTGAGTGGTGAGGAGGATGTAAAGAGGCTTCAAGGCGATTTAGACAAGTTGAGTGAGTGGGCAAATGCAGTATAACATGGATGAGTGTGGAATTATCTGCTTCAGCAGGAAAAACAGAATGGTAGAGATTTACTTAAATGATGATAGATTGGGAAATGTTAATGTACAAGCGGACATGTGTATTCTTTAACACCAGTCACTAAAAGCAAGCAAGCAAACGGCAGCAAGCAGTTTAGAAAGCAAATGCATTTTGAGCTTCATTGCAAAAGGACTTGAGCACAAGAGTAAGGATATCTTATTGCAGCTGTAGAGGGCATTGGTAGGGCCACATCTGGAGGATTAAGTGCAGTTTTGGTCTCCTTGCCTAAGAAAGAATATACTTGCCATGAAGGGAGTGCAGCAAGGATTCACCAGACTGACTCCTGAGATGCAGGATTGGAGAGATTGGGTTGACAAGGCCTATATTCACTAGAATTTAGAAGAATGTGAGGATCTCATTGAAACATATAAAATTCTGATAGGATACAGGGATAATGTTTCCCTGGTTGGAGGTCCTAGAACAAGGGGTCAGAGTCTCAGGATATGAGTTATGCCACGAGTGAGATTAGGAGAAATTTCTTCACTCAGAGGGTGGTGTTCTGTGGAATTCTCTACCACAAAAAGCAGTGAAGGCCAAGTTGCTGAATGTATTTAGGGAGGAAATGGAAAGTTTCCAGACACTAAAGGCATCAAAGGGAATGGAAAGAGAGCCAGAATATGGAATGAGTAGAAAATAAGTCAATATTATACTAAGTGGTGAAGCAAGCTTGAGAGGCTGAATGGCTTACTCCTGCTTTTATTTTCTGTGCTTCTCTGTTTCTGAATGCATGTTTCTTGTATGGAGATTGTTCAAAGCTCTGTGCTGGCAGTATATGGTTTAAAAAAAAGTCAGCCTCAATCTTCTCGTGACTCTATAAAAACTGCAATGATACTTAAAAGACAAAGTGCTGGAAAAACTCAACCGGTCTGGCAGCGTTTGTAGAGAGCAAAACAGTATTAATGTTTTGGGTTTCACGTGACCCTTCTTCTGAACTGGAACCATAATGCCCAAAAAGACATTCTACCTGCTACACAATTGAGCAACATTGAGTATAAATTTCACTGCCAGTGTGATGCCAGGTATGCAGGCCATATGTCCCAATCATTGGTTGATCAAATCAGACAATATATTCCTTTGTTCACTCCATAATCAAATAATGCACTTGAAAATTTCAGCAATATTCCAAGTCTGTACTACAAAGCAACTGTTTTTCTTTATTCTTTCATGAGATGTGGCAAGACCAACACTTGTTGTTCATCCCTAATTGCCCTTGAAATGAGTGGTTGCAGACCATTTCAGAGGGCAGTTATAAGTCAATCACACTGTTGTGGGTCTGGTGACACTTGTAGGCCAAACCAGGCGTGGATGGCAGATTTCCTTCTCTAAAGGAAAGAAAGCAGATGGGTTTTTACAATAATTGATGAAAGTTCCATGGTCACCATTACTGAACCTTAGTTTTACAATTCCAGAAACATTAATTAATTCAATTTAAATTCAACCGACTACTATGGCGGAATTTGAATCCATATCCCCAGAACATTAGCCTGGACTTCTGGATTACTAGTCCAGTGACGTTATCACTATTCCATTTCCTTTCCTTCCTCAATGTTGAATTCCCTTGAACATTCACATCCCAGCCTTGGTCACCTTGCAGCCATGCCTCCATTATGGCAATTAGATTACTTGTTTACTTCCATTTGTGCCATCCGTTCATCTGCCCAATTGTTAATGTTTTGTATATTCAGAGAGGGAGCCCTTTATTCAGTCCGTATATTTTTTGCAACTTTTACTCATTGCTGCACTGTTATGTTTGTGCCCTCTGTCCCTTCCTGACACACTCAGATTATTAATTCTCTTATTGCTACTTTGCTCTCTTGCCTTGTCATTTTTCAATTTATCACATCTTCCCAAATCCCTCACGCCCCGCTATATAACATTAAATCATAACATTTGTCCTCAGGTGTAATAAAAATGTTAGCTGAGAGCAACTAAGATGAAGGATAAGAGAGAAATGAATGACAAATTTTCAATAGCAAAAGCATGGATCAAAAATGTTTTCCTTTTCAGTTAAGTAGGCAGATTCTTAAAAAAAATCTTTGAAGGGATAAGATATATTGAATTAAATTAAAAATGACAAGTTGGAAATATGTCAAAAATCCTTCATCAGCTTTTAGTGCTAAAACTATCAACTATCAACAAATTCAATTTCAACCAGAACTCTATAATATATAGGTTGGTATACTTACGATGAAGAAGCTCATGGCATTAAATGCCATAATAGATCAAATGAGCATACACTCAAGTTTGCATAAACACAAAAAACTACTGTTGCAGTCTGAACGATATCTCGTCCAATCTCAGTAATGATTTGAAAGATTATTAACTGTGAAGCAACCAGATGATCCCAGAACTATATTGTAAAATAAAGTCTAATTATTCTCCTGTAAAACAATTGCCAGAGCAACAAATTCAATCTAAAAATGCTATAATGAATGATTAATGAGTATACAGTATAAAATGATGTAGCTGGCTAACTATTGGCAAATTCAAAATGGCCAAGCAAAGAAAGGACACTACTATGCCTGATGGGAAATGTGGCTAACTTCAGACAGAAGTTTTAATTCCAGGTTGAATATGTGGCCTGCATTGTTTACTTGCGACAAATGTCTTAGGTTTTACAGTATGTGATACAGCCAGCAGGATAGAAACAACACATCCTTAATGATAAGCTCATTCTAATCAATCAGGTTGACAGGAACCAGATACAAATGGAGCCAGAGAACTGATTTTGAGTCCTAAGAAAACTAAGGACACCATTCTAATGTCAGACATCCTTCAATAAATAGATTTGGATGATAAGCCTATGGTCAGTGTCAACATGTAGAAATGCATGTCTTTCAGCCAGTCTCAAAAGAATAAATATTGAAGTTTTGGAGAACAGAATTAGAAGAGAAGAACAGAAAAACAGAGAAGAAGGACCTCAAGCTTTAAGTTTCATTCAGTTTGATCGCTCTCTATGTCTCACCAGCACAAGTGAAAAGAGACACCCACACAGGTCCATTAGATAAGAGTAAGTAGTTAAAATCTATATCTTATTATAGTAGATTTATAGGGGAATTGACTTCTGATACAGTGTAAAAGAATCAGTCTTGTCGTAGTCATAAGAACTACCTTGCAGTGTAAGAAAATGATGAATGATCTGATGCGCTGTGCCAGGGTAAGTGAGACTCTACTCATGGTCTCACAGGTAGTGTAAGGGTTGGACTCCACAGGGATTTCTCACATGACCAGCAGATAGACATCAACACTGAATGTCTGACAGCCACTTTAAGTTCACCATCTGATGTATGTTCTTACACAAATGACATCTAAATCCCTTCCTGCAGAAGGCTCAGCACACACAACAGGCATGCATGATTCTGAATTGATCTTTCATCCATAGCGTTCACACTCAATCCATCTGTCTTTTGCAGGACAAGACCTCCCACAAGGGAGAGACCAAAGACTGGAGCAGAGACTCCAGAGCAGACGTCACTCTCCACCCATGAGGAACAGGCAGCAGAGTTCACTGGATTGGATTGGAATTGTTTCTATACGGAAGGTGAGATCAGCCACCTGAGGATTGGAAGATTTTTAGAATTCGGCAAAGGAGGACCAAGAAAAGGAGAAAGATAAAATTGAACATGAATGTAAACTAGCAAAAATCATTTTAAAATGAACTATAAAAGCTTCTATAGGCATATAAAAAGGCAAGGATTAGCAATGACAAATGTGGGCCCACTACAGGTAGAGACAGGAGAATTAATAATGGAGAATGAGGAAATAGCAGAAAAACTAAACAAATACTTTGTTTTAATGGCAGAGGATACCAAACACCTCCCAGGAACACAAGCAAACCAGGGGATTAGTGTGAATAAGGAACTGAAATAATTAGTATTCATGAAAAAGAAGTACTGGAGAAATTAATGGGACTGAAAGTTAGTACATGATCTACATCCCAGAGTGTTGGACAAGGTGGCTATAGAAATAATGAATTAATCCATGGTCATCTCCAAAATTTTATTGATTTTGGAACTGCTCCTGCAGATTGAAAGGTACTACAGGTAACCCCAGTATTTAAGAAAGGAGGGAGAGAAAAAACAGTGAACAGCAGACCTGTTAGCTTGACATCAGTGGTAGGGAAATTGTAGTATCTATTATAAAGCATTGATAACTGGGCACTTAGAAAATAATGGTAAGATTCAGCATATTCAACATGGATTTATGAAAGAGAAATTGACAAACTTCATCATAGAATCCCTACAGTGAAGAAGGAGGCCATTCAGCCCATCAAGTCTGCACTGTCTCTCTGAAAGAGCATCTTACCCAGGCCCATCCTGCACCCTACCCCCATAACCCCACACGTATTCCACTAGCCCCCTAACTTACACAACTTTGGGGCAATTTACCATGACCAATCTACCTAACCTACACATCTTTGGATTGTGGGAGGAAACCAGAGCACCCAGAAGAAACCCACGCAGACACGAGGAGAATGTGCAAAATCCACATAGATGGACAGCCAAGGCAGGAACTGAACCAATGTCCCTGGCACTGTGAGGCAGCGGTGCTAACAACTGTGCCACAATGCTGCCCTGTCAAAGTTTGTTGAAGATGGAACCAACAGAATAGATAAGTGGGAACCAGGAAGCAAAATTAGACCAAGTGAGACTGGGGATAATATAATGACATGGATTGAGAATTAATGAACAGGCAGAAAACCGAGTAAGAATAAACATGTCATTCTCAGGTTGGCAGACTGTGATCAATAGGGCACTGCAAGGATCAGCGCTTGGGCTGTAGCTGTTCATAATCTCTGGGCGGAATTCTCCAGTTGTTCATGTCCCACCACCGCAACCAGCGAGAATGGGGAATTTGGTGTTCAACCAAATCTCCATTCACTGCAGTGGACCAGAGAATCCCAATTGTGGGCGAGGTCAGGGAATCTGGCCCCATATCAATGATTTGGGGGGATGTGGGAACAAAATGTAATGTTACCAAGTTTGCTGATGACACAAAGCTAGGTGGAATGTGAGTTGTGAGGAGGAAATAAAGTGCCTTCAAGGGGATTTTCACAGGCTGAGTGAATGTGCAAAAGGAGAACCAATGAAAAGTTTAAAAGACAATTTGGCCCTGGGCAGCAGAGGGGCATGTGTTGCCAGAGCTGTGAGAGGGTGGTGCTGGATATTGCCAGGGTACTGTAAGAGATGGGGCAGGGTGTTGCTAGGGCACTGTCACTGGGGGGTGGGGTGTTGCCAGGGTGCTATGAGAGAGGGGTTAGGGTGTTGCCAGGCTGCTGTGAATGGGGTTGCAGTGTTGCCAGGGTGCTGTGAGGGGGAGCGGGGTGTTGCTAGGGTGCTGTAAGAGAGGGGGTGGGGTGTTGTAAGGGTGCTGTGTGAGAGGGGATAGATTGTTGCCAGGGCACTGAGAGAGGGGGTGGGGCATTGCCAGAATATTGTGACAGGGGGCAGGATGTTGCCAGGGTGCTGTGTGAGAGGGGGTGGGGTGTTGCCAGGGCTCTGTGAAGAGGAGGGGTGGGGGGGTGTTGCCAGGGCACTGTGAGGAGGGGGGCGGGGCGTTGCTAGGGCACTGAGAGGGGCAGGGTGTTGCCAGGGCACTGTGAGGAGGGGGGCGGGGCGTTGCTAGGGCACTGAGAGGGGCAGGGTGTTGCCAGGGCACTGTGAGGAGGGGGGCGGGGCGTTGCTAGGGCACTGAGAGGGGCAGGGTGTTGCCAGGGCACTGTGAGACGGGGCGGGGTGTTGCTGTGAGAGAAGACACTGGAAGTTAACATGTAGATGCAGCAAAAAGTTAGGAAGGCAAACAACGTGTTGGCCTTTATTACAGCAAAATTTGAGTACAGGAGTAAGGAAATCTTGTTGCAGTTGTATAAAGCCTTGGTGAGACTGCATCTAGAGTATTGTGTCCGGTGTTGATCTCTTTACCTAAGGTAGTATACACTTGAAAAAGAGGGATTGCAGCAAAGATTTACCAAACTAATGCTTGGAATGACAGGATTTCCCATGACGAAAGATTGAGGAGACCGAGTCTGTATTCTCCAGAGTTTAGAAGGATGTGAGGTGATCTCATTGAAATACAAAAAGTTCTCACACAACTCAACAGAGTAGATGCAGGAGATTTGTTTCCCCTGAATGAGGACTCTATAATCAGGGACAAAGCCTCAAAATAGCAGGTAGGCCAGTCAGGGCTGAGATGAGGAGGAATTCCGTCACTCAGAAGCTGGTGAATCCTTGAAATACTCTCATAAGAACATAAGAACATAAGAAATAGGAGCAGGAGTAGGCCATCTGGCCCTTCGAGCCTGCCCCGCCATTCAATAAGATCATGGCTGATCTGTCGTGGCTCAGTTCCACTTTCCCGCCCTCTCCCCATAACCCTTAATCCCCTCTCTTATCAAAAACCCATCAACCCGCTTCTTAAAAATATTTAGCGAGGCAGCCTCCACCACTTCAACGGGCAGAGAATTCCAGAGATTCACCACCCTTTGAGTGAAGAAGTTCCTCCTCAACTCCGTTCTGAACCGCCCCCCCTTTATCTTGAGGCTGTGCCCCCTAGTCCTACTGTCTTTTTTGAGCGGGAAGAGTCTTTCCACCTCTATCCTATCCATCCCATTCATCATCTTATACTCTCACCAGAGGGTTGTGGAGATTCAGCCATTGAGTATATTCAAGACAGAGATGGCTAGATATCTAGATATTAAAAATATTAAGGGATATGAGGATAAAATAGAAAAACAGCCATGATCTAGTTGAATGGTCGGACAGGCTCAAGGAGCTGAATGGCTTAATCTTACTCCTACTTCCAATGTTCCTCATGCCTTTGGTGCAGAGCATTGCTTGACAGGGAGTAGATTGGGCAATTAATTTCATTGATTCTAATGGTAGTCAGTAATCTATTTGATGTACTTAATAACATAAAAATTAAGGGTTAATTATGATTGACCATCATGGGTTTGTAAAACATCAGTCTTCTAACATAAATTAAGCAGAGTTCTTTGAACAAGCAGAGGTCGATTGATAAAGGGAACACTATGGATATTCTGTGACTGATTTCCAAAAGTGTTTAATCAGGTGCTGCATAGTAGATTCTTTGATATAATTAGAGTAGTGTACACGATATTAAAGGAAATATGAAGTATGTATGAGAACTTGGTAAAAGGACTAAAACCATCAGACAATGGCTAATACATGTGTTTTTTTTTTATGGACAGTACAAATGTAACCAGTTCATTTTAAATACGTTAATACGTGAGTTCAGAGAATGGGTAGGTGAATGTCTTATGAGCACATTATGCGATGATATCATCAATGTCGATTTTGATGTTTAATTATTGATTAAGATGTGCATGCACAGAAAATTCATCCTTATATATCATTAGACTTTGCACTGATTATTTCAAATTGCTCCAATGTAGAGGCAGTCGGGACGATTTTCCAACCCCATCAGCCCATGCACAAAACCTACTGAGCTGGTGAATTTGGCAGGAAGTCTGAAATGGGATCTGTGCCAGGCAATAAACAATCTCTGATAATTCCAGCTGGTTCTATCTGGTGTGGTATGGATTATACCTCCAAAAGGGCAAAACCCTGATCCACACTCAATTGCATTCATTTCCACCTCATTACAAGATTAAAGTTGAAAGCCACAGCCTCGTGGTACGCTCATGCCTTCCTCCCTGCTCCCCCTCCACCATCCTCCCTGTCTCAGCAGGAAGTCACCCTGGCCCCAATCATGACAGGTCCCTAAGGGTGGGGACCAGGCACCATGGACTCTGAGGGGGAGAAACAAGGTGAGTATTGCTTTCCATTTGGCTCCAGGGAGCCCAAGGCCAGAGTATCTGCTGCCAGGGTACAGAGTGGGGGTCCTTCAAGGAAGTTGGGTGTTAAGGGGGAGGGATTCGGGCTTGGTTGGCGCAGTTTAGTTTTGTGTCTCCCCTGTGTTGCTTTAAACAGCTTGAAGTTCTTTGTTCACGTTGTTTTTCATGACCATTATCTTTTACAACCCACTTGAGTGGCACCTGCTATCTCTTTCAAAGGAGGGATTGTTTATTTATACAGCACTTCACGGCCCAGTAACTCTGAAGTGCTTTTTCAAAAGTGCAGCTGTTCAGTCTGAACTCATTTTTTAAAGGGGATTTTTTTCAGCTCTGAAGTACTTCCTGGGCAGTCTGTGTTCATTGTTTGAAAGGGAACATTTTTCTACCTCCTATGCCTGAGCAACATGCGTTTACTGGAGGCTGGTTATAACCAATACAGATCAAAATCGAAGGCTTCCTCAATGAGGACCTACTCGCAGCCATTGTCAGATTTTCTGGATGAATGCTGAGCACAATCTCCCTGATGCTGGTGAGAATGGCCTGGAGGATCAGGGCTCCTGAACTGGGTGAGCAGGAGTCTAAAGACTCCTTACAAACAAGATATGTTCATAATATATATGAATCATTTGGAGGAAAATGTAACTGGATTGATTAGTAAGTGTGCGGATGACACAAAGGTTGGTGGATTTGCGGATAGCGATGAGGACCATCAGAGGATTCAGCAGGATATAGATCAGTTAGAGACTTGGGTGGAAAGATGGCAGATGGAGTTTAATCCAGACAAATGTGAGGTAGTGCATTTTGGAAGGTCAAATACAGATAGGAAATATACAGTAAATGGCAAAACCCTTAAGAGTATTGATAGGCAAAGGGATCTGGGTGTACAGGTACACTAGTCACTGAAAGTGGCAATGCAGATGGAGAAGGTAGTCGAAGGCATACAGCATGCTTGCCTTCATTGGCCCGAGCATTGAGTATAAAAATTGGCAAGTCATGTTGCAGCTTTATAGAACTTTAGTTAGGCCGCTCTTGGAATATAATGTTCAATTCTAGTCGCCACACTACCAGAAGGATGTGAAGGCTTTAGAGGGAGTACAGAAAAGATTTACCAGGATGTTGTCTGGTATGGAGGTCATTAGCTATGAGGAGAGGTTGGAGAAACTTGGTTTGTTCTAAATGGAATGACGGAGGTTGAGGGGTGACCTGATAGAAGTCTACAAGATTATGAGAGGCATGGACAGAGTGGATAGTGAGAAGCTTTTTCCCAGGGTGGAAGAGTCAATTACTAGGGGGCATAAGTTTAAGGTGTGAGGGGCAAGGTTTAAAGGAGATGTACAAGGCAGATTTTTTACATTGAGTGGTGGGTGCTGAAACTCGCCAATTGTCAAGGGTTAAGCATTTAGCTCTGGGAGCTCACGGACTCCCCCTCCCCAAAACTTTAAACCCCACTCCTCAAACCCTTCCCCACCTCCCATAATCCTTTGACCCATTTCCCCCAAAAACTGTTTTACACCCGCCCCCTCTGCCCACTCCCCTGCTGTGAGGGTCTCTTTAACATCACACCAGGGTGATGGGTTTGGGGTAGCAGTGTCAGTGAGACACTTGTCAAGGCAGGAGGGTGATTCTGACACTCAGTGAGGGGGATTGTTGTGCCCCCAACAATGCACAAACATCCAAGTCCCTGTTGACTGTGGGTCAGGGACACATTACTTTGACACACTGTTCTTGGCTGGTGGGGGGGAGGGTGATGGGGTAAGGCCTTGGGTTCAGTGATTGATAAGGATGTCAATCCTCAGTGTCTGTCACTGTAAGTCTCATGAGTTCTCATTGGTGGCATAGCTTGGAGGGCCTGTAGGAGGATCAGAATCCAGAAGGGAAAATAAACCCTCCCTGTGGGAAAAGGGGTAAAGACAGAAAGCAGCATTGTAGCTTTCAGATATGACAATTTTTTAATGGTGAATATTTCCAGTGACAATAAACTCCTTGACTACGGTGTTTGACTTCACCCGTGCACACTCTGTATTCCTATAACTTCTTTATCTTTTGTGGCCTAGCACTACATCTCGATGTCTCTCTGAGATGCACAGCTGAAGTAGGGGTGGTCTGTTGCCTTCTGCTGCCTCTTGCCTGTGATGCTCTTGGCTTGTTCCTCTGGAGGGCCAGAACCTGGAAAGCATCAGCTGCCTTTCAGTTGTCACTGTGCCACCTTGCTCTGCCTGCTGCCCCGGATATGTACCAATATCAGGATTCAGAAGGGCTGGAGGCTGCCAGAATCTCCTTGGTGGAAGTCCTCTGAGTTGGGCTCCAGTACTTTTTTTTCCACCCTCAGAACGCTTGTGGGTCCCTGAGATATTCCACAGAAAGGAGGCACTGCACTGCCAGTCCTAGAGTTCTGCCATTGTCTGCACCACAACATGAAGCTTTCAGAATGGCCCCCTTGGTCATGGTCTTCAGTCACTGCTCTATGCCTTGACTCCTCCACTCACAGCTTGGACGTCCTGCTCCAGGCTTTCCAATTTGGTTGCCACCATTGCAGTGTTGGCCTGAGTGCCATGCATTGCTGGCATCACCTTCTGCAATTGAACGCTTTAGACTCCTTCAATCAGCATTGTAGTTTCCGGAATGCCACTGACATTGCCTCCCAACTCTGCCTTTGCATCTCCAGTAGCTGACAGACAACCTTTTCCAGAGGCTCAGCATCTGGCTGTGTCCTGGGAACAGATCTCTAACTGTTCGATCCCTTGGACGTTCCTGAGTCCACTGTTGTTGATCAGCAGCTGTATGGTGCTCACCAGATAGTGACCCAAAAGCCTGTCCACTAATCCCCACCGCCCCCCCACACTAAGGTGTGTGTCTCTGTGCTGGTGAATGGTGCGGGTGAGAGATGTGATGTTTCTTCGGTGATCTCCTTGGAACTCTGCTCTCCTCCGAGGCGCTCTCCAGGGCTGCAAGGGGAGTCCGGATGGCCCAGACTAACTTGATGATGATCCTGCAAGACAAGGGTACAGAAACTGGAAGGGATAAGGGTTTGGGAAATAGACAACTCACTTGGGACAGCTTATCTAGATGAAGGTGCGGTGGCTCCTCACTTCAGTAGTGCAGGCCAACCTTGCTGTCAATGGGGGCTCGTTCCATGCCTTCCCTGCAAGCTGCAGTAGCCTCCCCTCATCAGGGGTGAAGATTCTTAGTCTGGGCATCCTCCCACCCATCTTCTCCCTCTCTCATATCCTATAGGATATCTTCTCTTGCACAGACACAGAGAATATTGTGAGTCAGATGCTTGGTGGATCAGAGAGGCCTAAAATAGGTGGCATATGTGGGCACCAGGCCTAGGCAGAAAGGTTGTGATGAAGTGTGCCAGGGTGGGGATTCTGAACAAGATACTGGGAGGTTAGGTATTGGGGGGCTGCAAGGTGGTAGGGACTATATTAACGGCGAGATTCAAGGGGCAACAGACAGGAATGATTCCAGGAGGAGACAGGTGAGTACTCACCCAAGCAACTCATAGGAGATCATTCATTTCTTTTTGGTATTTTACGTCAGTCCTCCCAGTCAGTCTGGCAGCGCTGACTGCTACAACATCCCAGGCACGATTCATGATGGCGCTTTGGGGTCTCCTGTCAGTCCAGGAGTAAACTTTCCTGAGTTTACTAAAGCCTACCTCTTCTCCGCTGCATCCAACAGTCTTTTGAGACCTACTTCCAGGAAGCATGGAGCAGTTCTTCTTGAACTGGCTTGACTGGGAGTGTGTGCTGAGGGACAGTTTAAATGCAGTTCCCCCTTTGTTAGTAGTTCACAGCTGAGCCCCAGATTGGGTGAATCAGACATCTGGGAACTCTGGCACAGTCTGTTTCGCATGGAAGATCAATCTGGATCATGTCAACTGTCCCAATGGGATTCACAGTGTTTCCCACAGGAGATCCCAATTTGAATTTTTGAGAGGATTGAGTCCAGTATTTTTTTTGAAGTAATTCACATTGAAAAGCTTCACTTTACCTTTCAAGAAGTCTTACGATGGATGAGGAACACTTCACAAAGTTTGGTTCTGTTAGTTGAACCTTTGCCTACATCACTTCACCAATCAACGCAGCTTGTGTTGTTTTCTGCAATAGTGAATTATATTAACAGCGGGGCTTCTTTGCACATTTTAACCATTCCCTTCTGCATAAACAGAATGTGCTAATGAGCTTGTGGTGACTTTTTAATTAAAAGAAGCAACTGTTAGCAATCGAATCTGGTCTGTTTCTTTCACTGCTGATTGTATACCCACTGATCACCTGTATGAGCCTTCAATCAACACCCATTTCAGGAGCATGTTCAGACACCGGGATGGTTGAAACATTAAAAATTTGCATCTTGTTAAATATCCACCTCTGTTGCCCCGTTCATATGACAGGAAGAAAATCAGTAAGATTACAACTTAGTAAAATATTGAAAAATAAGTAATTTGCCTTTATGTGACCTCAAAAATATCTTACAGCCAATTAATTATTTTTGAATTGTAATCACTGTTGTAACACAGGAAATGTGGCTGTCAATTCACAAGGTCCCACAAGCAGCTGTGAGATAAATGACCAATTATCTTTCTCACGTGACAGTTGAGAATTAATGGATGGTCAGGAGAACAGAATTTCCTTCTGTCCTTTGGCTAGAACCATGGCATTTTTGATCAAACAGAGGAGTCCATCTGAAAGCCTAAATCATATAGTCAATCTCTGGCAAGGGGTTTGAACCCACAGTTCTGGCTTAACAGTATAAATATTGTCACTGGCACTGGGGCCAATAATACTCTGAGATGCACCTCAAGAACACTTGGGTGGCACAGGGTTAACACTGCTGCCTCGCATTGCCAGGGACTCAAGTTTGATTTCCGGCTTGGGTCACTGTCTGTGTGGAGTCTGCATGTTCTTCCCATGTCTGCATGGGTTTCCTCAGGTGCCCCAATTTCCTTCCACAGTTCGAAAGACATGCTGGATAGGTGCATTGGCCATGCAAAATTCTCCCTCAGTGTACCTGAATAGACACCAGAGTGTGGTGGCTTGGGGATTTTCACAGTAACTTCATTGCAGTGTTAATGTAAGCCTATTTGAGACACTAATATATAAACTGAACTTTGCTTGTTTTCGTCTTGCTTTATTCATTGTCAAGACGACATACAGAATATTGCATGCAGTTTATGGGTACCTAACCTTTTAAAGAGGATTTTCTCTGATAAGATACCATCTTAATAGCATTTATGCGTGTAACTAATAATTATTTTTCTGGTTGGGAAGTACAAAGCAATGCTCTAACCCTGTGAGGATGGTGACTGCAGTACAAAGAAAAATGTGAAGAAACTATTAATGATATACATTGCAGCAATGTGGGTTCAAGGGCAAGCTAGAAGATAAAACCAAGTCTGTACTGCAGTGATTTTATAATAGAACTGGCAGCACTGAACCGTGGAAAACTTACATGCTTACATTTTCCAGCTGCTCTCTAACTCCACAAGACTAGATATCTAGAATTTAATAAAACTTATCCCTTAACTTCCAGCTGGTCCCGAGGAACTTGCATCTTGTTCAGCTTTTGCATCACGATATTGAAAATCACTGAATAGTACAAAATAAAGCATCGAGAATTATTGTTGCAATGTTAATTCTAAAGTACGGTACATTTTAGCAACAGAAGTAACACTTAAACATGATTCTCCATTTCCCTATTTTGTTATTCATTTTAACATTCCCTCATGCCCCAGCTTTTTAATGTTGTAACCTAAACATTACTTCTTTTCAGTTGAATGGAGTATATCATTCTTAGCCTTTTACACATCACTGGAAAATAGAATGTAATTTCGGTGTGGCAACTAAATAAGAAACAATTTTTCTTATTTTTGATGGGAGAGATGAGAGGAATAAAACAATTAATTATTGCAGTGACTGGATATGGAAATGCTTAATGGGTATACCTTATTTTAAGTTTATTTATTAGTGTCACAAGTAGGCCTACGTTAACACTGCAATGACATAGCTGTGAAAATCCCCTAGTCGCCACACTCCAGCATCTGTTCGGATATACTGAGGGAGAATTTAGCAAGGCCAATCCGCCTAACCAGCACATCTTTCAGACGGTGGGAGGAAACCTGTGCCAGGAAACCCATGCAGACAACAGACAGATTCCACACACAGTGACCCAAGCTAGGAATCGAACCCAGGTCCCTGGCGCTGTGAGGCAGCAGTGCTAACAATTGCGCCACCATGCCACTTAGATTGGACTTACAATTCCTCCTGATGCATTTTAACAGAAGTTGAGATTGTGATGCACTGTAATGGATTTATAATGGTAAAGACACAAGATTCCCAAGGCACAACTATGAAAAAGAATGCAAAACAATGTTCATCGCTACTGAGTCATTTCTGGTGTCATTAGGAGAGATTTCCCGGTCATGCCCGTCAAGACCAGAAGTTTCTGCCCAAGGTCAAAAGACCTTAAACAGTCCGTCAGATATTCTGTCCTGACGATTCCTGTGGTGGACGGATCTGGAAAATATATTGACTTTATATATTTAGTCTGCCTGTCCCTGTAAATTCACGGACCTGTGTCCTTCTGTCCTCTACATTGGAATATATCTATATAGTTGCCTATATCTTTTGTAATGGCCCCGTACATCTCTCATGCCAAGTGTTTTATTCATTTCTGTATGTTGGGCAGGAATACCTGACCTACCCACAGCTGGGATTCTCCAGTCCTGCTGTGATGAATGGAGATTTGGCTGAGTGCCAAATTCTCCATGCTCATTGGCAGTGCCAGTAGGGCGTGAATGGCCAGGGAATCCAGTCCATTATATCTCTGCCTCTTTTACACATTCTTCATTTACGTATACACACCTACACCTTTTATTTTCTGTGTTCACTATGTGTCTTTTCCAAGTACAAAACCAACAAAAGAGCAGCAATCCACTTTTCATAACACCTGATAGGCTGAAGACCTGCAATAATCACAAACTCAGCTGACAGGATTATGTTATTGAACAGTAGGCAGCCTCTGCAGTTTGATTGGACTAGTGTCTAAAGTCAAGAAACAAATGTCTTCTTTCCCTGGCTTCTGGTCATGTTACATCTTGACAATTTGAATTCACTTGACAACAGGAAACAAAACCACCTATAAGTCAGAAAAAAATTGAAATTTGTCTGATGATCAGAGCTGGTGTGGAACATGGAAATAGGGATTTTTGAGGCTTACGATATTTAGCCAAAGTAAAAGTAGTTGGCAGAATTTTTTCAGAAAAATTCTAAGTGTTGAATGTGGAAAAATGGGATGTTTTTCCAGCGAGGTAAGTGATGGTAATTTACGGCAATATAAAGGCTATAATGTGATTCTTGCCAGTAGGAGGAGTGGGCAGGGCCTATTCATGACAGGAAGTACACAGTATACTGGGAGATGCGTCAACCCACACCCTCTTTCATGGAGACCCCCCCCCCCCCCCCCCCCACTGACCACCACCTCGCCCAATTACCAAACCCCTTCACCCCCCCTCCCTGGTCGCCGGTCCCAACAACTGATCACAGACCCCATCATCCGATCATCTGCTTCCTGATCACTGACTTCCGATCGCCAGTCTCCTGCCCCTGACCACTTGGGTGCTTTAATAGCCTCTGGTCACACCGGCATGCCACAATATCTGGTCCCATTTGCGGAGGTCATCTGTGATCCTCTCTGATAAGGACTTCCACCGGCGAGGTCAGAAAGGTGAGTCCAGACTATTGTTTCCTGGGCTCACTAATTTGATTAAAATGTGCTAATGAATATTTAAATCAGCCTCACACCCGGGTTTCGCTGGCAGAACAGGGCTGGCCATATCAAAAGAGATGAAAAATTGAGTGCAAACCCTATTCTTTGCTTCTCGCTCATATTTTCCACTCTGCTCCTTGACCAGCGCAGTAGGGCGGAAAACTCCCACCCATTGTTTTTCCTTTAAACACCCACAATCTCCTGGGACCAATGAATCTTTATTTCAGAGCAGATATTGACTTTGTTGCCATTATTAGTGATCCACTTCAAAAACAATTCATCGACTTTGAGATGATTTGAGATATCTTGAGAATGTAATGAGACATTCAATATTGGCAAGTTCTTGCTTCAGACAGAGTATTTTGATTGGCAGGTAAACCAAGAGAGCACAATCTAAATATATAAACATGACATATATACAAAGGTGCATATGAATTAGGAATAGGAAAAGGCAATTCTACCCCTTGAGCCTATTCTGCCATTCAATAAAATTTAATTGGGGCCTTAACACCACTATCCTGCCGATCCCTGATATCCTTCAATTCCCTTGTTAGTCAAGATTTTCTACCCATACCTTAAAAATATTCAATGATTCGTTTTCTACCACTCTCTGGGGGGGTTAGACCCACTTTGCGAAAAAAAATCTCAACTCTGTCTGGAAAGGGAGATCTCACATGGGGAGTTTTCCCATGCTGCCCACCAATGATTGTAGCAGACGGGACAGGTCCATGCAAAGGTCCATTGACCTCGGGTGGGAATTTCCAGGCTGAAAAATCCCACCCCTTATTTTTAAATTGTGTCCCCTAGCTCTGATTTCTCCCAGAAGGGGAAACATCTTTTCAGCATCCAAGCGCCCTCAGGATCGTACATCTTTCAATAGGATCGCTTCTCATGCTTTTAAAGTTCAATGGCTACAGGCCCACACTCTTCAACTTTTCTACATAAGATAAGCCCTTCATCCAGGAATCAGTCAAGTGAACCTTCTCTGAACTACTACTAATGCAATTATGTCTTTTCTTGAATAGAGAGACCAACACTGTACACAGTACTCTAGTTATGTCTCACCAATACCCTCTACAACTGTAGCAAAATAGCCCTGCTTTTATATTCCATTCACCTTGCAATAAATAACATTTCATTTGCCTTCCTAATCACTTGCTGTATCTGCATACTTGCCTTCTGTGGTTCATGTGCCAGGACACCAAGATCCTTCTGTACCTCAGAGTTCTTCAATCTCTCTTCATGTAGATAATATGCTATTTTTCCATTCTTCCTCCTAAGTTGGACAAGTTCCCCATTTTGGCCCATCATTCTCAATCTGCCAAATATATGTGAATATATCAGGTAGGAATAGAGATAACAACAAAGGGAGTATTTTGCCACAAATGATTGATGTAATTTATATCACAATTCAAAAATAGATCGGCTAATGAAACAAGTTGAACATAAAAGGAAATGGGAAGAAAGATGGAAAATATCAGTGTACAAATCAGTTTCCAGCTAGGGCCTTAATTCAGCACGAGGCTGAAAGATCTGTAATGTTAACATTTCCGGTCCTGTACTACTCTGTGGAACATTATTGCCCTGGGAATTAGACAGATTCTTTTGATCTAGTGCTGTGGCTTTGTGGAACCTTTGCTATAACTCATTAAAATCTGCCATTCCTCCAGGGGTTCCACTGAAGTTACAGCAGAAGATCAGGACCACCCAATGGAAATTCTCCCTCTATGCTTTCAATCCTCCTGAGAGCAAGGGAATACCATTTAAGTAAAGCAGCTCAGCATGACAAAATAGAATTAAGGAATGGTTATAGCACAGGAAAAGTCATTCTGTCCATCAAAGTGGTACAGAATTTCTGAAAGAGGAATTTAACCAGTTTCATTCCCTGGCCCTTTCCCATAGCTATGGGTCCTTCAGGTGCTTATCAAATTCCCTTTTGAAAGCCCCACTGAATCTGCCTCCACTGTCTTTTGAGAAATTGCTTTCCAGATCGTAATCACTTGCTGCTTGGAATATTTTCTCATGCCACTGTTGCTTTTTACCAATTATTGTAAAACCAACCCTTCTGGCAATAGGAACAGTTCCTTTCAATATGCCTTGTGATTTTGAATAACTCTTATCAAATTTCTTCTCAACTTTCTCTTCCCTAAGGAGAAGAATCCCAGCTTTCACAATCTATCCACATCATTAAAATCATCCCCAGAACCACAAGAACACTAGAGAAAGGAGCAGAGGGAGGCAATTTGTTTCCTCAAACCTTCTCTATTATTCACCATGAATATAGCTGACCTTGGGCTTCAACTTCACTTTCCCACCCATTCCCAATATTTCTTTATCTTCTAAGAGACCATAAACCTGTCTATCCAACCTTAAATGTATTCAGTGATGGAGCATCTACAACTCTCTGAGGTAGAAAATTCCAAAGATTCAGCACCTTTAAATGATTGTTACCTTCTCCTGAGACAATGCCCTGATAGTTTAGATTTCCCCAGCCGAAAGTAATAACCTGTATACCCTGTCAAGCCCCTGTATAAGCTAATACCACCCAGTTCGACTTCCCCACATCTTTCTCGAACTCTTTATCATTAATAGATTGTCAGACTGCCTGTCCAACATCTAGTACCGGTCGAGCAGAAATCTCTTCCAACTATATATGGGGAAAAGGGAAGCCATTGTCTTCAATTCCTGCCACAAATCCCATCCCAAAAGGCATCAAATCCATCACTTTCCCTCAGCTGAAGTGAGCTGGTCACCACCTTGATATGTTATATTTGACCATGTGGTTAGCATCTGAATGCATAATTATACCATTTGCAACCGATTTACGCATACATAATATTGCCCAACTCCACCTCTGCCTCAGCCCATCTACGTCATGATGTGGATATGCCGGAGTTGGACTGGGGTAAACACAGTAAAAAGTCTGACAACTCCAGGCTTGGTAACCCCCGTGACTTGCCTGGGTTTGCAAAACCTCACTCACTGTACTGTCTGGAGACAATAGACCTCTCTTTAACCTGTGATCAGTGCTCCTTCCACTCACATTGTTGGCCACTTTAAGACTTGAACAGCAGGTTAGGTGTAAAGATTCACATTCTAATCAGTAATCTCTAAACTGTCTGTGCTTTATATGCTCTGTCTGAGGCCAGAACTCTCCATTCACCTGACGAAGGGGCTAACCCGAAAGCTTGTGAGTTTACTATCAAATAAATCGGTTGGACTTAAACCTGGTGTTGTCAGACTTTTTACTGTGTCAGCCCACCTACTGCAGAACCTATATGTCTTTGTTATCTCTCAACCTGATTATTTCAACACACTGTTCGCCAGCCTCCCAAATTCAACCCTCTGTAAACTTGGGGTCATCCAAAACTGCTGCTGCTCCTGTCTTAACTTGCACCAAGTTCCCTTTTGAGCTTCACTCCCGTACTTGTTGACCTATTTAAGCCTATAAGTTAAATAAAAACCACATGTTTACAGTCTGGAAGTCAATGGGGGGAAAAAATTAATAAAACAATGGAACAAATAGAGTGAAAATGTCTCACAGTGCCACCTGGTGGGTAAATTGTACAGCTGCAGTAACACGTTTACATTATGAGGATGAGCATAGGAATTCAAAATGGCAAAATTAGACCCCAAACTATAACAACAACGTAACTATATACAGTTGGGTTTTGCATGCAGGAAATGCATGCCAATAATACTAACCTTTCTTCTGTGGCTTCATTCTTCAGCCATGTAGAGAATCTTTTTACTTGTTTCTGGGGTATGGGCATTGCTGTGCTGTGTTCATTTGTTCCTGCATTACAATCAACTCCACTTCTTTGCTTCTCAAAAAATGTACTACGTTTTCATTAGGACAATATGTATGACTTTAATACGTGGACTGAATAAGTTGAAAAATATGACATCTTCATGCCCTGATCAAATTATACCCTAACGTCAAATTTGGCTTCACCCGAGGATCGATTGACTCTGGAATTTTACTGCCCCCGTCTGCATGGGAATCGGAGTGGGCGAGGGGCAGGCAATGGGAAGGTCCGATGATATTGGGCAGGATTTTGTGGTTTTGGGATGAGCAAGGTTGTAAAATCCTGCCCCTCCATATGCAATGCTACAAAAAACCGGTTTATTTATATTGCATTGATAGTAGCTTCACCTCCTATGAATTAAATATTAAAATTATTTGTTGCTGTGGCCAAAGAATCTATACTTCTCTGCAGCCTGGTATATTACAATGTAGAAAATGGTTGTCTTATATTGGAGCAGTAACATTAATCAAGTCAGTTAAGGAAAATAGATTTGATTGGAAAAGAACTATAGATTTTGTTCTTGATTAAAAAATGTATGTTTTCAGCTCCTATGCAGAGAATTAAAACAGTTATTTGAAGGAAATTTGCCGGAAGATGGACAAGATTTGCTGAAATGTGGTCCCATCACATCTGAAGTTCGATTCTGAGTACACCATTGTGACAATATTCAACATAGCATTCCAGCCATTCATGTGTCCTCTATTAAGAGATTTAGAACTTAGAGCCAGATAAAGACAACCTTGTGTTGTGGGATGATAAGAACTGGGTTTTCAATTTATGTGGAACTCTTCACAGCCACTGATTCTCATCCCCAAAGCAATGCTCTTGATTCTTAACTGCCCTCTGAAATGGCCTGGCAAGTCATTCAGTGTTACCAACTCACTACAATAAAGTATAGAAAACTAGACAGATCACCCTCTGTTGACCTTCCTGAGTCCATTGACTCAGGAAAGGCACAACCAACTGATCCTCACAAACATTGGGAATTTGTGCCAAATTTGGGAAAGCAGTCCCATTATTTACTCACACACCAGCCTAACATAGAACTATAGAATCATAAAATCCTTAAAGTGCAGAAGGAGGCCATTTGGCCCATGGAGTCTGCACCAACCGTCCAACAGAGCATCTTACCCAGGCCTTATCCCCATAACTCCATGTATTTACGCCACTAATCTACACACTTTTCGATACTAAGGGATAATTTAACATGGCTAATCCACCTAATCTGTACATCACTGGGCTATGGGAGGAAACTTGAGCAGCCAAAGGAAACCCATGCTGACATGGGGGGAACGTGCAGACTCCACACAGACAGTCACCCAAGGCCGGACTGGAACCCAGGTACCCGAAGCCATGAGGTTCGCTGTTCTGGGAGCAGCAACACAGATGCGTCGGTACCTGGAGGATATTTTAGCATTGGTCATCGTAGCTGCAAATGTCAGCAATTCAGTGCTGTCTATCCCTTGAGATGATGCACCAACTCTGCCAGACCCTGCAGGAGCTGGCACCATGTTAAATGTGAGGACACCCACTGCCTGTGGCCCTTAAACTCGCAGCCATTCAAATTTCTGTGCGAATGGTTCATTCCTGGACAGCAGAGGTGACCTGTGTGGCATCTCCCAGTCAGACACACTTAGCAGTCATGCCCCAGATGCAAGGTTTGATTGACTGCACCCATATGGCCCTGCAGGGTGCCACATGGCACCATTCATGAACCACAACGTCCCTCATACGAGGGATACTCGTCCCTCAATATGCAGCTTGTCTGTGACCACATTTCATGCACATTTTCCAGGGAGTGTTCATGACAGTTACATCTTGGGGTGCTCTCAATTCCTAGCTCTCAATTCTCTGACAGAGAAGGCATCTGGAAGGCTGGCTCCTTAGGGACAAAGAGTACTCACTCAGGAGGTGGCTGCAGAAGCCAGTGCAGAGACCACAAACACCCGCGGAGACATGTTACAATGAGGCTTACACTACAATGCATGAGCTGGTCGAGCAGCTGCTAAGTGTGTCTGACTAGGGCTAGATGGCCTACTCCTGCTCCTATTTCTTATGTTCTTATGTTCTTATGTTCTTATGCCACACAGGTCACCTGTGCTGTCCAGGAATGAACCATTCGCACAGAAATTCGAATGGCTGCGAGTTTAAGGGCCACAGGCAGTGGGTGTCCTCACATTTCACATGGTGCCAGCTCCTGCAGGGTCTGGCATCCCCTGGAGGGTGGAACCTTGAGGGTCCAGGACTGCCTTTGGGAATCATAAATGCTTGATTGCTTCCCTCCAGGGGCTGGAGATGTGTTATTGATAGGGAGGGGGTATCAGATGGACTGGAGATACTTAGAGTCCCCTGCCTGGAGGGCCCTAGGCTGTATTCCTGCCGATCCTCTTCCCATTGCGTTCCCACGGACTCCTGTGCTCCTCCGTGGGATAGAAGGGCAGCTGGAGTGAGGTCCAGAAGCCCCGCCGTCTCATGGATTCCCACCAGTGCCTGCACCATGCAGTCGAAGCTCTGTTTCATAGTGCAGACGTGGAGCGCTCAGTGTGTCCCTCGTAATGTTGGCCTCAGTGCACTGCAGTGACAGCACCATCGCCACTGACAGAAGGCAATGGGACACTTCCATTCGGCCTTGCACTCCAAGGAAGGCTGCTGTCATCCCTTCCATTCTGCCTTTGCAGCTCCATCAGCTCTGGGACAAACCGACCCAGATGTATGTCATTGGCCAGGGGCCCTGCAGATTCCTGGGCTCAGCATTCCTCTCAGTGCGGGTTCCCTTAGACATCCCTGCCTCTGCCTGCTGTGGATCGTCAGTGAGTGACCCAGAAACCTCTCTAATGAATGAATCCACCAAGGTGAGAGTATCTGTGCTGGTGCTGAGTAAAGGTGACAGCTGTGACTACCCTCCCACCACCCACCCAGCCCATACCCCAGGTACTCCAACGGCCACTACACCCTGCCACTCTCTTGATGGGACAACCCCTCCACCAGACTCTGCCTCCCCACCAGACTCCCCCACCTCATCTCCACAGGACCCATTCCACCATCAGGGCTCCTTCACATCCCACCCAATGAACCCTCCCCACCCCAACCCACCACAGGACTTCCACCAACTCCCAACCTCCAACTATCCCCTAAGGCCCAGCCTGAGCCAACCCAAACCCTCCAACACCAAGGCCTGTCCAGCCCGCCCCCCCCCCTTTAAAGGCCCGATCCAAGCCAAGCATCTTTCCTCCTCATAATACCTGACATGACCTGACCCACACATGCGAGAACTGAACTGATCCGAACACACCCATTCCAAGGCCTGACCCAACTCTACCTGACCCGCAGCCACTCTCCCCCACCCCGCACCCCGCCCCACACCCAAAGCCTGACCAACTTCCCTACGAGACTTGCACTGACATCCGCCTCCAAGGCCTGATTCAATTGCCATTCTATCAGTGGTTATGGCCACAATACCTTCAATTTCAGAGGAAAAAATATTAGTCCTGAACAATAAAAAGTAATCCTGCAAGGATCAAGATTCACCTCATTCCTTCATTAGACTAAACGCAAATGTTTACTTCTGATGCCAATTTATCGATCTACTTTAAAGCCCTTCATGTCACTTTGATCCATTCATCAGCTCAGTGCTGCACACACAGAGTTGAGTATTTGTATTCTTATTCCTTGATTGGCAGGCTAATTACTATTCCCCTAGCATCTGCAGTAAGTGACAAAAAAAATCAGAGCAGCAACAGTAATGTGTCCATCCTGAAATCTGTCCAAGCAACCCCATTCACAAGTGAGTACACTTTCTTTCAAAAAATGGCAATTAATCCACAGCAAAAAAAGTTACCTATGCCACATGATCTCCCAGTACATTTGCGTAAAACAGCCAACAAATAACAATCCTTATTTTCTCCTTGTCTGTTTGAAAGGGTCTTGCTTTAATGTTGCGTTATTATCTTATCTGGTCCTGAAATGTTTCGTAATTCTGAATAACATATGTGATCTTATGCCCCCAGTAGGGACATGTGCAATGTTAGATTCAGATATGGACCCAGGTATAGTCTGAATCAAGGTGTTATGAGTGGAATTGTATAGAACCCCTTGGATTGTATGTCACACATTGAATGTATAGAGGGGATATTAAATGTATCATAATTATATGGAAGCACCTTGCAACTTGATCTATGTAGACAACTCAAATACCTTTGCATTGCTTGTAATGATCAATTTGAAGTATCTGTAATTTCTTTTGACTGTATTGAAGCACCTCAAGAGTACAAGATGATCTGTGTGGAGAACCTGAATATTATTACACTGTGCAATGGCCATTTTGAAATGTTTGTCATGTTCTTTCAGATATTTTACGAAAGAAGTATATTTTTGCAAACAATGTTATGATTCTTTAAATCCAAGAAAGCAAAGAAAAATGAAATTCTAAACCTAAAGCATTACTTATTACACTTTGATCTTCTCTGGCAAATCACAGAGGCTGCCAAGACCAAGGCCAATAGTGTAAAGGGTGATTTTTATCAACAACGCATTTCCATCTTTCCTTAAATAACATAGAAATATAGAAAAAAAAAGATGATAGGAGCAGGAGGAGGCCATTCAGTCCTTCAAGCCTGTTCCGCCATTCGTCACAATCATGGCTGATTGTCCAACTCAAATAAAGTGATCAATACTGTACACAATACTCCTGGTGTGGTCTCACTTGTGCCCCTTATAAATGAAGCATAATCTTTTGTATTCAATTCCCCTCGCAATAAATGATAATGCTCAATTTCCCAATTATGTGCTGCAACTGGATACTAACCTTTTGTGATGCATGCACTCAGATCCCTCTACATCCCAGAGCTCTGCAACCTCTCACCTTTTATTCTTCCTGCCAAAATGGACAATTTCACATTTTCCCACATTGTACATCATTTGGCAAGTCTTTGCCCATTCATTTAACCTAGCCAGGTCTTTTTGTAACTTTATTATGTCCTCTTCACAGCCAATTTTGCTGAATAATACCCTTGGAAACACCTTTTCGTTGTTATATTGGAGATGCCATATAAATACAGGTTGTGGTAATCATCTGTCAATTTATTTATATTTCACCAGAATCTCTTTCATGTAATTTTCATATGAATGCGTTTTCCTATGTTCTGTTTTGTTTTTGTGTTTAGACTATTGCTATCTCTCATCACCAAGTTAAGATAAGATAAGATAAGAAATAGGAGCAGGAGTAGGCCATTTAGCTATCGAGCCTGCCCCGCCATTCAATAAGATCATGGCTGATCTGAAGTGGATCAGTTCCGCTTTCCCGCTTTCTCCCCATAACCCTTAATTCCCCTGTCTACCAGAAACCTATCTACCCGTGACTTAAATATATTTAGCGAGGTAGCCTCCACCACTTCAACGGGAAGAGAATTCCAGAGATTCACCACCCTTTGATTGAAGAAGTTCCTCCTCAACTCTGATCTAAATTGTCCCCCCCCTTACCTTGAGGCTGTGTCCTCTAGTCCTGCTATCCTTTCTAAGCAGGAAGAATCTCTCTACCTCTACCCTATCCATCCCCTTCATTATCTTATACGTCTCTATAAGATCCCCCCTCATCCTTCTAAACTCTAACGATTACAGACCCAGTCTATTTAGCCTCTCTTCATAGGCCAACCCCCTCATCTCCAGTATCAGCCTAGTGAACCTCCTCTGCACTCCCTCCAAGGCCAATATATCCTTCCGCAAGTGCGGCGACCAAAACTGCACACAGTACTCCAGCTGCGGCCTCACCAGTACCCTGTACAGTTGCAGCAAGACCTCCCTGCTTTTATATTCTAACCCCCTCGCTATAAAGGCCAACAGTCCATTCACCTTCTTGATCACCTGCTGCACCTGCAGACTGGGTTTTTGCGATTCGTGCACAAGGACCCCCAGGTCCCTCTGCACCGTAGCATGCTGTAGCTTTTCGCCTTTTAAATAATAATCCCTCCTACTATTATTTCTGCCAAAGCGGATAACCTCACGCTTGCTAACATTATACTCCATCTGCCAGGTCCTCGCCCACTCACTCAGCCTATCCAGATCCCTCCACGCAATTTGCTTTTCCACTCATCTTCGTGTCATCAGCAAATTTTGTCACCCTACACTCAGCCCCCTCCTCCAGATCATCTATATAAATGGTAAACAGTTGAGGCCCCAGCACCGATTCCTGCGGCACTCCACTAGTCACCAACTGCCAACCAGAATAGCACCCATTGAAACCAACTCTCTGCTTCCTATCAGACAGCCAATCCTCTAGCCGTGCTAACACCTTACATAGACAGACCAAGTCTATGTCCCTGTTCCAAAGGTTACTGTCACCAAGTGTTGTAGCTTTCCGCTCTGCAATTCCTTTATGCTCTGAATCTCTGTCTGTCTCCAATCTATTTTTCTCCATTAACAAATTGTTTTCTCTTTCTATTCCCCAATCACTCTCGTTATCTCTATTATCAACCCAGTCTACATTCCTTTGTCCCCCATACACTCCAAATGTTCATTCCCCCAGGATCTGTCAATCCCTTTATTATCTTCTTCTCTGTTCCCCCAGTCTCATTCTCTCTACCTCTAATATCTATCTCTCCCCCTCAATCTCTGCTTCTTTGTTCCTTTCAATCTTTCTGCCTGTGCCTCCAATATATATTTGTCTTTCCATTCTAATTCTCTTCCTGCATTATTTCTCACACTAAGGCAGACTTTTGTCTATTTCCACAGCTAATAATTCCTGGAACAGTTCGCTAGTCTGTGTTCAGAGGCTTATAGCTTGAGGGGTTCCACTCCACATCAAGGATGGCTGACCAGGAGCCTTTCCTGCTCTTACTGTCAGCCATTGGCATTTTGGAAGGATTTGCAGTTGACACTCAACCTGTTTGACTGTGTTATGAATGCACCTTCCTTGGCCATCAGGCCCCAGGGTGGGTCTTGAGCCCAGTGCTTCTGGCTCAGAGGCAGGGCTGCTGCTCACTTGCACCAAAATACCTCCATTGATTTGTCTTTGCCCCTCTGATTTTGATTTATTTCCCCGAACTCTCTTTTAACCCTAATATATTTATTGTTCTCTGTCCCTATTCTGTCTTTTTCAGAATCATTTGCTTAAAAATACAACTGTGAATTTCAAGCATCCTAATTAAAAAGTTAATAAAGAAATATACATAAATACAGTGCAATAACAAACAAAATTAAATCTCAATTCCAAAGGCTAATTAAACATTTACCAAAAAGTTTCTACACTTGGGAATTAGACTTTGATTTTGTTGCACTAAAGTTAAGACTATTTTTGCAGTATGATTGTCATGCAATAATCAACAAAATGTTTACAAGGAAGGTCTGCTTGAGAAGTAAGTTTCAGTCCTGTCTCAGTGGGAGAATAGTTACCTGTGAATCAGAGTGCCATCGTTCAAGTGACACTCCAGAGACTTGAATAAGGGCTGGTGCTCCAGTACAATACTGAGAGACTGCTGCACTGAAATGGGTGTTCTCTTTCAGATGTGGTATCACAGCAAGGTCTGAACAGCTCTCTAGATGCTTGTAAAAGCTGCTAAATTTCTTACATTACAATAGTGAGCATGATTCAAAAGTATTTCACTGGTTGTCAAAAATGTTGAGATATCTTTCAAAGAATCACAGGATTGTGGCAGCACAGGAAGAGGCCAGTTGGCCCATTGTGTCTGCACTGACCTTTTAAGAACATAAGAACATAAGAAATAGGAGCAGGAGTAGGCCATCTAGCCCTTCGAGCCTGCCCCGCCATTCAATAAGATCATGGCTGATCTGTTGTGGCTCAGTTCCACTTTCCCACCCTCTCCCCATAACCCTTAATCCCCTCTCTTATCAAAAACCCATCAACCCGCGTCTTAAAAATATTTAGCGAGGCAGCCTCCACCACTTCAACGGGCAGAGAATTCCAGAGATTCACCACCCTTTGAGTGAAGAAGTTCCTCCTCAACTCCGTTCTAAACCGCCCCCCCTTTATCTTGAGGCTGTGCCCCCTAGTCCTACTGTCCTTTTTGAGCGGGAAGAGTCTCTCCACCTCTATTCTATCCATCCCATTCATCATCTTATACGTCTCAATGAGATCTCCCCTCATTCTTCTAAACTCTAACGAGTACAATTCACCCTGTGCCATTTCCCACTTTCTCCCCATAACCTTGCACATTTTTCTTCTTCAGATAACAACCTAAGTCCCTTATGAGAGCCTCAATTGAACCTGCCTTCACAACATTCTCAGGGAGAGCATTCCAGATACTAACCGCCCTCTGAGTAAAAAAGGGTTTCCTCAGGTCACCACTGCTTTCTTTGCCAAATTTATGCCCTACCATTCTTAATCCTTCCACCAATAGAAACCATTTCTTCCTATCTACTCTACCCAGTCCCCTCATGATCTTGAATACCTCTGTCAAGTATTCCGACGGCCTTCATTTTACCATGGAAAATAGTCGCAACTTCTCCAATCTATTTTTGTAACTGAAGCTCCTTATCCCTAGAACTATTCCCATGAAAAGTTAATGTACGCTGTCTAAGGACTTCTCATCTTTCCTAAAGCGCAGCGTCCAATGTCCAAGATCAGCATTTTAAACTAAATTAAAACCATTGACATTTCACTTAAAATATAAATGAAGTGATAAGTGAAAAATGTGATTAAAATCTTCCACCTCAGGTTCAGCTGATGCTCACTTGTAAGCCAAGTGCAGAGATGGCAGTCAATCACCATTGTGTCCTTTACTTCCCCTGCCAACTCCATGGCACGCTGCTTAAAATCAGTGAGCAGGCGAAGTTCGGGCACACCAGCACCAGTCTTCTGTCGCTCCCATCTATTATGTTCAGTCTTTTCCTGTAGGGACATAAGGGAGGATTAAATGCATGAAGTACGAAAGGGCATGGGGTGTAGGGTGTACTCAGGATTGGACACAATACTCCAGAAGAGGTCAAAATGGTGTCTTATAGCAGTTCAACATAAACTCTTTACTCCTATACTCTATGCCCCTATTAATAAAGCCTCGGATATTGTACGTTTTTTGAACCTCTTTCACCACCTGCTCTGCCACCTTTAATGATTTATGCTCAATTATACCCAGGTCCCTCTGCTCCACCCCATTTAGAGTTGTACCCTTTGTCTGTAATTGTCTTTCTATGTTCTTGCTACCAAACTGAATCACTTCACACTTCTCCGCATTTACCTTCATCTGTCTGTTGTCGGCCCATTCCTCCAATTTTTCTTTGTCCTTTTGAATTTCTACACAAGCTTCCTCACAGTTCCTTCCAAGTTTCATATCATCTATAAATTTTGAAATTGGGCCTTGTACACTAGGGTAATGGTCATTAATATATACCAGGAAATGAATAGCCCCAACAGCAACCCCTGGGAAACTACACAAAAAAACCTTCCTCCAATCCAAAAAACATCCACTAACCAATAGCCTCTGTTTCCTATCACTCAATTTCATATCCATATTTTTCCCATCCTTTTTATTCCTTTGCTTACAGGTCAATAGTGTGGCACTGCATCAAATGCCTTTGAGAACCTATGTACCTCAGAGGGACAATATTATCCTCATCAGTTCCTTCTGTTACCTCCTCAAATAACTCCAACAAGTTAGTTCAACACCATTTCTTATCTAATTGAAAATGAGATACTTAAATTCAACACAGAAGAATAAACCAATCTCTGCTTCTAAGAATACCTAATGGTATGTTTATCTTTATCTGGAAATTATATTCAAAGTATGGGAATAAGTGGAGGGGACTTATCAGCTGGCTGTCAGAGTAAATAGTTTTTGTTCCTCAGCAGCTGTCCCTTGGTTTGGTGTAAGAGCTGGAAACTGGAATAGATAATCAACTGGACTTAGAAAAATGTTGGCTGCAGATAGTCATATTGTGTTGGGCAAATGCACAAGTGGTAATTTAATAAAATTCGCTGGACTCTGGGGTGGTTCCTGCAGATTGGAAAACAGCAAATGTGACGCCATTGTTTAAAAAAGGAGGTAGACAAGAGGCGGGTAACTATAGCTTAACTTCTGTAGTAGGGAAAATGCTTGAATCTATCATCAAGGAAGAAATAGTGAGATATCTAGATATAAATTGTCCCATTGGTAAGATGCAGCATGGGTTCATGAGGGGAAAGTCATGTTTGACTAATTTGATGGAATTCTTTGAGAACATTACATGTGCAGTGGACGATGGGGAGCCTGTGAATGTGGTGTATTTGGATTTCCAGAAGGCATTTGACAAATGCTGCACCAAAGACTGCTACATAAGATAAGGTGCACAGTGTTACGGGTAATGTATTCACATGGATAGAGGATTGGTTAACTAACAGTAAGCAAAGAGTGGGGGAAAATGGGTGTTTTCCTGGTTGGCGATCAGTGGCTAATGGTAAGGGACTAAGTGTTGGGACCACAATTGTTTACAATTTACATAGATGATTTGGAGTTGCGGGCCAAGTATAGTGTATCAGAATTCACAGATGACACTAAGATGGGTGGCAAGAGCAAAGTGTGCAGGGGATAAGTCTGCAAAGGGATATAGATAGTCAAAATAAGTGGGCAAGGGTCTGTCAGATGGAGTACAATGTTGCTAAATATGAGATCATCCATTTTGGTAGGAATAATAGCAAAATGGACTATTATTTAAATGGGAAAAATTGCAGCATGCTGCTATGCAAAGGGACCTGGCTAACCTTGTGCAGGAATCTCAAAGAGTTGGTTTGCAGGTGCAGCAGGTAATTAAGAAGGCAAATGCAATTTTGTCCGTCATTGCTAGAGGGATGGAGTTTAAAAACAGTGAGATTATGTTGCAGCTGAATAAGGTGCTGGTGAGGCCACACCTGGAGTACTGTGTACAGTTTTGGTCTCCTTACTTGAGAAAGGATATACTGGCACTGGAGGGGGTGCAGAGGAGATTCACTAGGTTGATTCTAGAGTTGAGAGGGTTGGCTTAGGAGGAGAGATTGAGTAGACTGGGGCTATACTCATTGGAATTCAGAAGGATGAGGGGAGATCTTATAGAAACATGTAAAATTATGAAGGGAATAGACAAGATAGAAGCAGGGAAGTTGTTTCCACTGGTGGGTGAAACTAGAACTAGGGGGCATAGCCTCAAAATAAGGGGAAGCAGATTTAGGACTGAATTCAGGAGGAACTTCTTCACACAAAGGGTTGTGAATCTGTGGAATTCCCTGCCCAATTGAAGCTACCTCATTGAATATTTTTAAGGCAAGGATAGATAAATGTTTGAATAGTAAAGGAATTAAGGGTTATGGTGAGCAGGCAGGTAAGTGGGGCTGAGTCCATGAAAACATCAGCCATGATCTTATTGAATGGTGGAGTAGGCTCGAGAGGCCAGATAACCTACTCTTACTCTTAGTCCTTATGTTCCTATTATTGCAGGATAGCAATGATGATAGTTGATAACTATAATTTGACATTGCATGTATGTTTTTGTGTGAAAATGATAGCTAAGTGTTCAGTTCTGAGAGACAATGAAATAGAATGATAGCCGGATGATTGCTTGTGTAAACAATTGATATCAAATGATGACAAATTATAACATTTGAGAACAATTGATGTGAAATTGTGACAAAATGATTACAATTGAGAGCAGCTGATATCAAATGAAATCTGTTGAAAGCAAATGATGTCGAATGATTTGAAAAATTTTGGATAGAGCAAACTGGTGTACAATAGATGCGTCGTGACCATTACTGGATAGCAGTATTTATCATTTATGCGTGCTATGTGTGGTCACACACAAACTGTACACTCAGTTAGTGGTAACCTTTATGCTGCAGGACATATCAGCATTGAGAAGTGGTAAAAAGTACACATGTGGGCAGATAACATGTTGGACAATGGGAGAGCCCACTATTTTGTTCATCTGCACCATTCCTGTTTCTTCTTGTTCTGAGAGAAGGAATAAAGTCCCCTCTCCTGGCATCCAGTGTATTTTATGGAGCAATGGATAATGAAGAGGATGACATTAGCTATGTCACTTGTTCCAGCCTGGAAGGATCCTAATGTGTATAAATTCAAAGCCCCAGTAACAGTCATCACCACTGGAAGCACCACACAAATGCTGCTCAGGTTTGGTTCCAATAAGTTGCAATGCTCATTCAGCATCTATTTTGTGAATCATAGGCTCCAAATAAAGTGTTCTGGCTTGGGTGAATATAAGGAAAGGTCTCTGGAAGACCAAGGTTGAATGAGGCCTCCAGCAGGGGGCCCTTCTCTCCTGCTCCTCCTACATCTGCAAGCAGCTCTTCATCTTACTCATGCTTCAATACAATCACCTCAACCCAAGGTGGATTGTTACTGTGGTACCCATGACCAGGAGCAGGCCATGTGCCCAGAGCTCTTGTGGTAGTACCAAGAGCCTCCTGTACTTGCAGCACTATTGCCTGCAATTTTCACCAACTGTAAGCAACTCCTCAAATTGCCCAATATTTCCAAAAACCCAAAGCAAACCAGTAGACAGTAATAAGCAACTAACCAAATTAGTGAAGATCCTTTTAAATAGTGCTGTTGAACATATGTTCAAACGTATGTGTTTAAGGGATAGCATAAACCGGAGTGGCAAGGTTCATAAGGGTGCACAGTGGCACAGTGGTTAGCACTACTGTCTCTTAGAACCAGGAACCCGGGTCTAATTCCTGCATTGGGTAATTGTCTGTGCTGAGTTTTCATATTCTTCTCGTGGCTGTGTGGGTTTCCTCCAGGTATTCCGGTTTCCTGCCACTGTGATGTGTGGGTTATGTGGATTGGCTATGCTAAATTGCCCCTTAGCATGCCAGGATCTGTGGGTTAGGGGGATTAGAAGGGTAAATATGTAGGGTTACAGGGATGGGAACTGGATAGGATGCTCTATCGAAGAGTTGGTGCAAACCCGATGGGTCAAATATCCCCCTTCTGCACTGTAGGGATTCAATGAACAATGGCCGTGTTAGCATCAAATCAGCAGCAGACTATGAAGGGCATCACAATCTACCTACTCTGCATTACTCCAATTCAGGCTCATCAATGCGAACACCCTCCCCAAAGTGATAATCAGCATGGACTGCACTGGAGGTGAATGGAGGCACAAACACCAAAATGGCCTCCATTATATTAAAATACCAGTCTGCAGAGTTGATTTTTGCAGCTGTAATGTCACATTGTAGAGTAATCTTTTCTTGTTTACAGAGTAATAAGCTCACCGCTGTTTGATTCTAATCCTATCCTTCAAACAATAACCCCTGTCTTTTGAGAATTACCGAGCATGACAGAGAGTAAGAAAGCTGTTAGCTGATCCCTTTCCACATACTTTAAGATTAATTAATGTATAATGAGATAAGTCAGATGCAGTGCAAAAGATTAATGTTCTTTGGTCAGCAATCTGTCACTCATTCAGGAGAAAAGAATGCTTTTTTTCTGCTGAGGGAAGTAAGATATATAGTTCAGACTTTAAAAATACAAAATAACAACATTTTTTACTATAGATGTATGTATTAGTGTCTTTGACCTGTTAGCCAAGGACAACACAATAATGTTCATAGCAAATAGAGATCAGGGGCATTGCAACATTATTACCTTTATCTTTCTGCCCAGAGGGCCGTGATGTGAATACAAAGCACTTTATAATGACCTTGCTCTGAAAGCAAGTGTACTAAAGGGCTATTTGCAATGGATGTTGAGCAAATTCTATATCTGATAATGTTTAAATTACATTCTTAAAAAGCAATTAAATAATAACTCTGAAAAATAATTTTAAAATCTGACAAAAATGCAGGAGTAGATTTTCACCTCTACTCCCTGCCATTTAACATTGTCTGAGTCAGGGGTTTGCAACCTGTTGCTCCAAAATTTCACGTGGCTCACTAAGGACTCGTGTGCAGCCTTAAATAATTAACCTCATTTTGATGGCAATTTAAAGGCTTGCTTCATTTTTTTAAAATCTTTTGTTAACATTACATTTGTGAGGAAGTATCATTCAATTGACATTTTTTTGTAAAACCTAGAGTAAGTGTGTCTGGCTTGTATTTTGTTACTATTGCCATTTGAGTAACATCATTGTTACAGGGTCCTGTGATACTTGCATTTTCACTAAATTTTAAAAGTGGTTCCTCTTGTTAGTAATGTCGCCCACCCCAGGTTTAGGTGGAGCACCACAGAGAATATTGGCTGGAGAGGATGACATTTATGTTACTGAATTTCATTCAAATTCCCTCCCAGAACAAATGGAAGAAATGTACAGAGGTGGTGTTCTCGACGTCAATCCATCTGCTGAATTCTTCTCTCTACAAGTCCCCCTCAGTGATACTTAATGTCAGGTCGGAAAAAAAATGAAAGTCTATTCTTTTTTTCATGCTTTTATAGTGTAATATCAACACCAAGAGCAAAAGGCGTTGGCAAGTAACCAAGCCAAATTGCAGCTAAGACTTGGTGACTGGTCCTTATAGATGTCCTTGAATCAATCTCAATAATGTAACTTACAAGGGTTGCACCTAGTCCAAATTGAACACTGTTTTAAAAAGATTAAGAGCGTTCTAATTTTTCATTGGCCTTCCCTTGCACGTGAGGACTCAATTTCCCTACAACATCTATTCTTATAAGTTGTTGCAGTGAGAACACTTAAATGATATTGAATTGTGCCTACTTTTGTGCTGTAAATTTTCTGTACTCAAATTTAATCAGATAAAATAGTTGCCTTTTTACCATTTCTATCAAGTGCAGGTAATTCATTTTGAACTACCCCTGCCCATTACCTGTTTCCTCAGTCTCAGGATTGGTATTCAAGAAAAATGACAAGATATGCAGAGAGCAGAAATGTTCATCAACTGTACTTTTTGTCCTCTGCCAATAGAGAAAAAAAACAGAGTTGACATTACTGTAAAACTAGTTCCACTGAAAAGAATAACATTTAAGAATGTGTAAATTCTGGAGCTATTCACAAATCAGTCCTTTGGATATCCAACTCTTTGAAACATTTCTTTTCATGATAGCATATGATCCAATAATCAAATCTATTTTAAAATAGGAAATTGAAGCAGAAGTCGGCCATTTGACCCCTCAAGCCTACTCCGCCATACTAGATCATGGCTAATTTTCTACCTCATTGCCATTTTTCCACATTACTCATATCTCTTGACATCTTTAATATTTAGAAATCTTTGTCTGGAACATACACAATGACAGAGCCTCAATAGTCCTCTGGGATAGAGAATTTCAAACATGAGTGAAGAGATGCCTTCTCATCTCAGTGCTATAAGTTCTACCTCTTAGTCTGAGACTGTGTCGCCTGGTTATAGAAGTCCCAAGCCAGGGGAAACATCATTCCTGACATTTCCTGATAATGTTATTATACCTTTTTTCACATTTCCCTGTATTAAGATTAGCAAAATGAACAACATTTGACCATAATTAGATTTTGTTATTGCTGTAACATCATTTTTTTCCCCTAAAAGCTTATTTATCAGCTAACAAGCAGCCATGTATTACAGGATACATTTTATGAAGTGTCATGTTGTCACCTGGGCTTCATATGCATCCAGAGTATATTAGAAAATAATGTTCAAAATTTATTCCTACATTAATGTCTGGTATTGTTTTAAAAAATCATTCCTAGGATCACTGGCAAATTTCACCATATAAAGACAAAAAATATTGGAAATACTGAATGGTCCATGCAGCATCTCCGGAAAAAAAACAAAGTTAACAGACAGGATTTTCCAGCCATTCCCACTGGAAGGATGTTCCAGTCTGGCTGATGGTGATCCCCTGCTGTGGGTTCCCCTGGCAGCGGAGGATGTGAACAATGGAAAACCCCATTGACAGCAGCGGGATTGTCCAATGTTCAGGGCCAATGACCTTTCACTGGACTTACCAACATACACCATGTTTTGCTTTGGCATTAGCTGTTCATCCCTAACGTCCCCGAGAAGCTGATGGGTGAGACTTCTAGAAATGATTTGCATAGAACCCAAGACTTCTGTTAAGCTCCTTCAGAGTGGAATGAAGAGTTAGCCACATCAGAGTGGATAAGGAGTTGCACATAAACTAGATGGGAGTAAAAAAGTAAGTTTCCTTCAGTAAACTGCTGCTCCTACTCTCCATTAATTAGTAAACCAGTCTAGTATTTCATAGGCATATGTATTAACCTTTTTATTTATGAATTAATTTTGAAACTGACCATATGCTTTCAAACTGCCGTGGTGGGATTTGAACCCACACTCACTGAATTATTCACCCAGTTTCTTCTCACCAGCATATTTTGCTCTCTGTTGGCTATGATATATTTCATCTCTGGTTTTTAATGTTAACATCTTGGGTTAACACAGATGATAAATTAAAGAGGAACATGACTCCAGAAGATTAACCATTCATATGGAAACGCCACCAATCATAATTTCCTTCCTCGTGTTAGATGATTCAAACTGAATCTATAATTGGGGAGACATTGAGCATTTGGAGAAGCTTTAGCTGATCAATGAGTTTGTAAAGGGTAAGCCATCTCTGAATAATCTTGATGAAGTCCATAAGATCACTAGAATGATTGACTGGGCAATTCCTATGGATGTTGTCTAAATGAACTTCCTGAAGCTAATTAATACATTTTGGCACATGAAGTGAACAGAATTGAAGATAACCTGGTGGGGTAGGCTGCTAATATGTTTGGTAGTAAAAGAGAGAGAGTAGGGATAAAAAGAATCCTTTCAGATAAACAGAATATGAAAATTAATGTTCCCAAAGATACGTAATGGATCCACAGTATTTCACCACATCTATTAATATTTTGAATGACGGCTTTGAGATTGCTAAATTGGTTAGTCCCCAGAAGTGGGCATAGGGATCGCAATTAACCCATGCCCACTGATTGAATTGCATGCCAACTTTGTGTGCTGCCTGCTTGTTTGAATTATCTTTGTGTCTAAACTGTGCTAACCATACTTTTCAATGGCTGCGCACGTTAACAGGCAGCTAGTATAGCGAGTATTTAGCAATGCCCAAAGTCAGCCTGCACTGCTTAAAACTAGCTGACAACTCTTAAAAGGAAGGTACATTGTGGCTGGAGCAGGTAATGGGAGTCATGGTTGGCTGAAAGTAGGCACTACATTGAAGGTTGTGGTTTGATTCTGTCAACTGTAAAGACTTATGGACTATCATCCTAATATTTAGCTGCCCTCAGAAATCTGACAGCGTCTCACACCTACTTTATGATGACAGGCGAACTATGATCCTTAAAAAAGAACCATCACAAACCCGATCTTAGTGAAAGCAGGGGTGGGGGGGGTGCAAACAGGGCTGCTATTGCCCCAAGTTGCTTCTCCATTTTCCTCATTGCTTTGGTGTACCTCACCTCCAACAAGTTACTCACAGACATGGAGGTAATCAGATCTATTACTATTCTTAGCAATATTATAATCCTCTTCTTTTAATCTAATACTATCCTTAACGTCCTGAATAAGCCATGTGTAAATGATGCACTTTCACGGACTTCATTAGAAACACAAAATTATTATTATTTATTATTAAGAGGAATTGCAGAGGCCAGCAGCTCACAGGGCTGCCTTAGTCCCCTACATGCCTTCTGCCTAAGACTCCATCTCCTGGGGTCATTACCCATTCTCACTCCCAATTGGTCCCCCAAGCCAGGTGACCCTTACTCTGCTGTGTTGCCCTTAAAGGGACAAATACTACAAATCACCACACTATGTATGAATTTTTCTCACTCAGTTTTTGGTTTACATTGGCATGTAGTTTTTTGAACATTTTGAGTTTCTTCTTTTAAGTATTTCTCACTTTATTTACAGCCATAACTTTAAGTCTATTTACCTAATCAATCTTAGCCAGCTCTCCCCTCCCCTTGTACCTGTATAATTGGCTTTGTTTAAGCTTGAGATTTTTGTTTGTGAATGGAGAATGTCATTTTCAAATTTAGTGTGGAATTTACTGGAATTATGACCACAATTTCCCCAGTGGAGCTTTCATGACTTTCCTAATGAACTGCCTCATTGCACAATACTAGATCTAAAATAGCCTTATTCCAATTGGTTCCATAATATATTGCTCCAGGAAGCTCTCACAAAAACATTCCACCCACTCAACTTCCAGACCACCTATGCAATTTTTTCAGTCCATAGGAACATTAAAGTCTCCCACAATTAGTGCATTGTCTTATTTATAAGCTCCAATAATATGTTGTTTAATGCTCTGTCCAATGGTATAACTACTCTTAGGCAGCAATAAGCTGCTCTCATCAGCATTTTTGCCCCTCTCTATTTCTAACCTCCACCCATACTGATTCTACTTCCTGATATCTGAGCCAAGATCTTTTCCTGTCTTTATCTCATCCTTTATTATCAGAGTGACTCCATTCCCTTTTCCATTCGGCCTGTCTTTTTGAAATACTCTGCAATATTTATTTCCCAACCAAGTTCACCTTGTAACCAAGTCTCTGTAATGGTAATTAAATCAAAATCATATACATATGAACATACAAATTAGGAGCAGTAGTTGGCCATTTGGCCCCTCAAGCTCACTCCGCCAGTCCATAAGATCTCTCCTAATCTGCTTGTAACTTCAATCCCACATTCCTGACTAGTCCCAATAACCTTTCACCTCCTTGTTAATCAAGAATCCATCTAGCTCTGCCTTAAAAATATTCAAAGACCCGGCTTTCAGTGCCTTTTGAGGAAGAAAGATACAGAGACTCACAACTGTCTGAGAGAAAAGACATTTCTTCATCTTGGTCTTAAATGAGTGGCCAATTATTTTTAAACAGTGACCCTCAGTTCTAGATTCTCCTACAAGAGGAAGAGGAAACATCCTCTCCACATCCACCATGTTAATGCCCCTCAAGATCTGAAAGCTTTTGATCAAGTCACCTTTTACTCTTCTAAACTTTAGTGCACACAAACCTAACACCTCCAACCTTTCCTCATAAGACAACACACCCATTTCTGATATTAGTCTGATTAGTCTAGATTGGCTTATCGTGCATTTACATCTTTCCTTAAGTAAGAAGACCAATACTCCAGATACAATACTCCAACACAATATTCCAGATATGGTCTCACCAATGCCCTGTACCAGTGCACCAATAACTAAGACATAACCACCCTACTTTTGTAATCAATTCCCCTCACAATAAATGATAACATTCTATTAGCTTGCCTAATTACTTACTATATCTGTATACCAGCATCTGTTATCTCTATTTGTGCAATTAGTTTATTGATTATATTGTGGATGCTTCACACATTCAGACAAACTGATTTAAGTTTTATTTTTTAAGTACTATTCCCTGCACAATCTTACTCTCTGATGGGCTATTAACATTAATTGCTCTGGCTTTTCCTTTCCGATTCAGTGTGTCTTTACTCACATCAATATACTTTCGCCTTCTTTCTTTGGATTTCTAAGTCTCTCTCCACCTTAGCTCTTCTCCCCTTCTGTCTTTTTAGAGCCATTTTTTCCTGACTCTGATCATACATGCACTCTGTCCATTCCTGCCACTCTGGTCACCATTACCCATATCACTAACCTACATGAGTCTAGCAGTTTTAAACACTGAAGCTCAGGAGAGATACACTGGCCATAGAGGAGCTAAAGAATAGGGTAAACCAAGATGACACTATGATTTAAATTATGGCAACAAAATACACAAACTTGGATTGTATTCCTCTGAATTTAGAAGTTGCAGGTCTAATGTAACGAATGATATTTTTAAAAATAAAGAATAATTAAGAAGGCAGATACTAAGTCCCAATTTTAACACCACGGGTGGGATTTTACGGCCTTGCTCGAGCGAAACTGAAAATTCCCGTCCGAGGTCAACTTTCTCGCCCGTTCCAATTCCATGGCGGTTGGGGTGGTAGAATTCCGGTGCACATGCCTGTCAGAAACCAATGGGGAAGATTTAATATTAAAAAAAAACTGACCTTTCTGCCTAGATTATATACCAAAGTTCTAGAATGAAACATGAATCTATAACCTTCAGACTCAATGTGGAAAATGCTAATACTTTGTCAAGTTGACACTTATTTAAGTGGTCAACAGGCATTAGTATCAGATAGCACATTAGTACCCAAGGAATAATGTATCATAATATATGTGGGGTGAAAAAAGTTACTTAGGAGTAAAATAGGCTTTCTGAAATGGAGAAATGGGATGAATGATATTTCATCAAGGTTTGTGTTGGAATTGTTCTTATTAATCATACGTATAGAACGTTGGGAAAATTTTAGAATCCAGCAAAGGGTGACTGGAAAAATAATAACAAAGAAGAAATTAGAATATGAGAGTAAACGAACAGGAAATATAAATACAGGAAACTGGACCTCCTGCAAGCCTATGAAAAGGAAAAGAGTAGCAAAAATAAACATTGCTCCCTTAGAGGATGAGACTGGGACAATAATAATGGGAAACAAGGAAATGGCAGACTTTGAAGAAATACTTTGGGCGCGATCTTACCATCCGTCCGCGCCATGCTCTGCTGCAGAAAAGTCAGAGAATTTGCTGGCCAGCCAAATTTTTGTTCACTGTGGCGGGATGGGAAAATCCCACCAGTGTGAATGGTGGTAAGATCTGACTTCACAGTAGAAGTCACTAACGACATCTCAAAAATAGTAGAAAATCAAGGGGAAATGGAAAAGGAGAAGCTTAAAACAATAGAGAAAAAACAATGTGGTCTAAGGGCTGACAACTCCCTGGCCATGATGACATGTATCTCAGAGGAAGCGTCTGCAGAGATACTGGATACACTGCTTGCAAGCTTTCAAAATTCCCTAGATCCTGCTGGTGGGTTGCAAAATTGCAAACGCAATTCAAGGAAGGAAAGAGACAGAAAACAGGAGGCCATGGGTCAGTTGGCATAACAACTGTCATTGGGCAAATGCTGCGATCCCTTATTGAGGAAGTAGTAGCCGGAAATGTAGAGGGTGAGATTTTCCTGCATGTGTTTTTTGCAGTGGGAGGTAGGCGCACCATTCACCAGTGGCGGGATCATCTGGTCCCACTGCTACCAATGGGATTTCCCATTGAATTTACCTCACGCCATGGCAGAGATAGGCCATCGCCAGGACGGAAAGATCCCACCAGCACGAATGACTGTAAAATTCCCGCCATATAATCATAATGCCATCAGGTAAGAATCACCATGATTTTATGACAAGGAAATCCTGTTTGATAAATTTATTTGAGTTCTTTGAAGGTGTAATGAGCAGGGTGGATAAAGGGGAATCAGGGGATATGCTATGTTTAGACTGTCGAAAAACATTTCATAAGGTGCCACATAAAAAGGTTATTGCACAAGAAAGAATTCATGGTGTCTAGAGCATTGTATTACCATCAATATGGGATTGGGAGCAAATAGAAAAAACAGTCAATGGATAAATGGGGAAATTTCAGGTTGACAAACTGTAAGTAGTGGGTTGCCATAGGATTTGGTGCTGGGTTTATAGTCTATAATAATGACCTGGATGAAGGGATTGAGGAAGTTCCAGCCAATTTTTTTAGTGATGCAAAAATAGGTGGGAAACAAGTCTTGAGGTGGGCACAAAGGGCCAATGTTCCTAACGGCACCGGCAATTGGGACTTGGAGGATAGACACAGTTCTCTATAGCTGAGTGCATGATCTTGCATTGCCTTCCTGGGGCCAGAGTGTGGGACATCTGCTTTAGGCTGAAGAGGAACCTGCAGTGAGAAGGGGATGATCCGGTCATCATGACCTATGTACATTTCAATGACATAGTTAGGACTAGGAAAAGTTTCAGCTTAGGATGAATAAGCATTTAGGAGCTAAATTGAAAGCAGAAACTCAATGGCAATAACCTGTGGATTACCTGATCCATGAAAATATTTGCAGAGGGTAAAAGAGACTAGAGAGTTGAAGGTGTAGATCAAAGGTTGGAATGGGAGCAATTTGTTTTGATTCATGGGCACAGGCACTAGTACTGGAGATACTGGGAACTGTACGATTTAAGGAAAGCATCAGTAGATAAGGCTAGAGTTTGCAAAGGAAAATCAAAAAGCGGGAACTAAAGATTTCTTTAGCATTCGTAACAGATGAATTTTCAGCTAAAATAGAAATAAATGATCTGATAGCCACGACCAAGACATGGCTGCAAGATGGCAAAGGGTGGGACCTGAATATTCAAGATTATATGATAGTTCCAAAGGACGGAAGATACAAAAAGGTGGAAGGGTAGCTCTGTTAATTAGAGATGATATTTATACAAAAAGAGAGATGGCTTCATTCTAAAGTTTAAGATGCAAAATCGGTTTGGATGGAAATAAGAAATAGCAAAGGAAAGAAGTTACTTTTGGGAGTGCTTGACAGGATCCCTAACAGTCACCACACTGTAGAACAAAGTATACAGCAGGCAATAATGAGGATTTGTAAGAAAGATACAGTGATCATTATGAGTGATTTTAATCTACAGTTGGATTGGATGAATCAGATTGTGAAAGGTAGCTATTAAGATGAGTTCAGAGTGTTTTTGGAACTGTTTCTTTGAGCAGCTAAAACCAACCAAGTAGCAGGCTGTTCAAGATCTGGTAATGTGCAATATGACAGGATTAATTAATGACATCATTGCAAAGATGCTCTAGGTAGTAACAATCATAATTGAATTTTGAGCTCAATTCGAGAAAGAAAACAGTGGGTCAAAGACTAATGTCTTGAACTTAAATAAGAACAATTATGAGGTGTGAAGATTGAGGTAGCTAAAGTGAATTGGGAAATTAGATTAAGGGATAGGTCAGTAGAGATGCAGACATTTAAGGAGATATTCCATAGCAAAGATCTATTCCAATAAGGAAGAAATGCTTAAGGGAAAAGGATGCACCATCCGGGGTTAACCAAGGACATTGAAGATAATGGCTGGAATTTCCAGTCGTTCATGCCTCACTAAGAACTGAAAATCTGGTGTTCAGCCATATCTCTATTCACTACAGCAGGACAGCAGAATCATCGCTGCTGGCAAAGTTGCAGAATCCAGTCCAGTATCAAATTGAAAGAAAGGCATACAATTCCAGGAAGATTAGTGGCAGGTCAAAAGATCGGAAAGGATGTAAGAAGAAGCAAAGAATAACTTAATAAAAGTGTAGAAAATTTGAAGTCTGATAATTGTTGTCAAGTAGTTTGTAGTTTAGTTATGGACATTAGTCAAATAATTAAAGTAAGTCAACCAATATGATTTTATGCTGGATTCTGGGAAATTAGCTCATCACATGACTTGGTCTTTGTTACCACTGCACTCACTCTTGACAAGCGAGAAAAACCATGTGGTCCACACCAATGATACAAGACAGCAAAGTTGAACAGTTCTGATCTGGGAACATCAACCTCCCTAGAAATTAAAACCTAAAGAGTGTAATTTTGGGCCCATACTCAGCATTTGCAGGAATGAGGCACGTGCCAAAATCCAGAGAATATGATTCATGCCGGCGAGTGTCCCAATTCTGATCTTCCTGGCCCCTCACCAGTGGAGTGACATGGAACATGCCACAGGACTCCAGGAAGCTCATTTTAATACAATAATATATCATCAGTGAATACGCTCTCTGGGATTTCCCCCCTCACGGGATATTCAGCAAATCCTGGCGTAAGATCATGCTGGCGGCCTTTACAACAACTCTACATAAGCGTGAACCTGGTGCTGTCACTTCCGAGGGGAATTTCAGAGGTGAGCACGCAAGCACCTGTGGGGTGTGTACCACTCAAAGGGCACCAAGACGACTCGGGGGCACTGATAAGTTCAACTCAGGCCAGGGGTCCCAGAATTGTCATTTTGGAGAGAGGAGCCAGGAGGAGTCGATTGCAGACCTTACCTTGCCTTTATTTCAGGTTTCCTCTTGCTTTAGACGGTTGTGTAGTTTTAATTTTTTAAGTTTAAGTTTATTTATTAGTGTAACAAGTAGGCTTACATTAACACTGCAATGAAGTTACTGTGAAAATCCCCGAGCCACACTCTGGTGCCTACTCGGGCGCAGTGAGGCTAGAATGCACTCAGCACTTCCCATGCTCTCCTTCCTGGAGAAATCTAGAATGAAGTTCTGTAATTAGCTTTTGTAATTCTGTAGTTCTTTTCACTTTCATTATTTAGGAATATTTATTAGTTGAATCTGTCATGTTATATTTAGCACACTAATCACTTTCGAGCACTGATTTTATCTATATTTAAATAGATTTTGTGTAATTTCTGTAACTTTGTAATTTTTGTACGGCTATGCACCTTTTTAATTGACTTATCCCAAGCACTGACAGCTACAACAAAACATAAAACAGCAGAGCAGTGCTCCCAATGAAAACACATTAACAAACACCTGTTTTAATGAAGTTCCACAGCAGGTGCAGTGCTGATACCTACAGATCAATTAGGCATCATGCTCTTATCTCAAATAAAGCAGACATCAAAATCATCCAAAGGACCCATTATCTTTGAAAAGAGTAATAAAATTGAATGAAGTGACAGAAACATTATAATGAGAAGTGGCATGGTGACACAGTGGGTAGCACTGCTGCCTCACAGCACCAGGGACTTGAGTTCAATTCTGGTCTTGAATGACTGCGAAGTTTGGACATTCTTCCATGTTTGTGTGCGTTTTCTCCGGTTTCCTCCCAGAGTCCAAAGGTATGCGGGTTGGCTGGATTGGCCATGCTAAATTGCTCCTTATTGTCCCAAGACATGTAGTTAGATGAATTAGCCATGGGAAATGTATGTGGTCACAAGGATAGAGTGGAGGAGAGGGCCTGGGTAAGGCACCCTGTCAGAGAGTCAGTGCAGACTCAATGGTTCGAATGGCCTCTTCTGCTCTCTAGGGATTCTATGAGAGGGCTGGTCCCACAATTAATTGACACCTCAAAGGCCCAATCGGGGAACAATATAAAAAGACATCAATGGATGATCATCACCTTTGAGAAACCAATCAGAAACTGATCATAATTCTGCTAGACATATCAGGGCCTGATCATGTTCCAAATGAGCCAATCAGTAATCAGTAACATCAGTGATCATGCACATGGGTTGTGCTTTGGAATGAGTTAAAATGCACTACCTTTGAGCTACTACTTACCCTAAACTTAAAAATGAAGACTGCTTGTCAGCTGAAAGCAGAAGACTGAGGACTCCATAGAAAGTGTCATCTCACACCTTAGCTAACTTGGGAAGCAAGAACCATGTTAAGCCAGTAACATCGCTGTCTTAACTTGTTAAGTATAAATTTTGTTGTTTTGTAATTATACTCTGAGTACATCACCAAATTATCTCTTATTGTCTAATTAAAACCTCAAAAAAAAAATTAATATTGAGTAAGTGGTTTTGGAGGTTAAACACCCTACAAAATATGAACAGAAGAGAGAAGCTAGAGTATGAAATAAAGCTAACTAGAAATATAAACACATAATAAGACTTTCTACAAGTATTCAAAAAGAAAAACAATTAATTAAAGGGAGTGTTGGTCCTCTCGAGAGTGGGAATGGGGAATTAATAATGGGAAATGAGGAAATGGCATTTGAATTGAACAGATAATTTGCACCTGAATTCATGTAGAAAACAAACAACATCCTAGACTATAAATCAAAAGGTGAATATAAGGAAAGAACATAAAAATAACAATCACCATAGAATAGGTACACTGAGAAAATTATTAGAACTGCATGCTGACATGCAGCCAAATCCTAATATACTTCATTCTAAGGTCTTAAAGGCTGCAAAGGTAATAAATGCACTAGCATTAATTCTCCAAAATTCCCCAGAATTTGTGAACACTGCATCAGATGGCAAAATAGAGAGTGTAATATGGACATTTAGTAAAGGAAGGAAACAGAAAGCCAGAAACTATTGGCTAGTCAGCTTAATATGTGCCAGAGGCAAAATGCTGGAATTTCTCAAAATCAGGCAATAGCAAATCATTTATTCAATGCAATCAGGCAGAGTTAGGGGATTTTTCTGAAAGGGAAATCATGTTTGATTAATTTATTAGGATTATTTGAGGAAGTAACAAGCAAAATGGATAAACGGGAACCCACTGATGTGATGTTTTGGATCTCTAGAAGGCAGTTGATGAGGTGCCACAACAAAGCAAAACGGGAACTCATGCTGTAAAGGTTAAAAGAAGTTTAAGCTATTAAAGTTTATTTATTAGTATTACAAGTAGCCTTACACTAACACTGCAATGAAGTTACTATGAGAATCCCCTAGTGTGGACAGCATGGATAGAGGATTGGTTACTAACAAGAAGCAGAGGGCTCAATTTTACCATAGCTTCGCGCCCATTTTTGGGTGTGAAAACCTGATAAAAGCGGGTCTGAAGCCATTAATGCGATCCACGCCCATGTCCGTGCAGATGCCTACTTTACCAAGGCCCAAAAATGGCCGTGATCCAAATCACGCCCAAATTTACATGCATTTATATTGAATAAATGGGCTGCCTGCCCAACTTTATCAGCATTTCCTCCTTTACCATTCGCCTGTCCAGATTCAGCACAAAGCAGACATGCTTGGCAAACGTCTGTTTCGGGCACTCCAGCTTGTGAAGAGTTAAGTTCAGAGTTTCCAGCGGCTCTCTAACTCAGATCAGTGGTGAAGCGGGGAGGGAGGTGGGCCAGATCATTCTCTGGTGAGGTGGGGGAGGGAAGAAGAGGCAGGTCAGATGTATCTTTGGTTGGGAGGAGGAAGGAAAGAGGGAGGCTCGATCATTCTCTGGTGGGGGTGGGGGGAGAGAGGCCAGATTGTTGTCTGGTGGCAGAGGATGAGGGAGGCCAGGTCGCTCTCTGATTTGGGGAGGGAGGGAGGGAGGAGGGAAGGCCGATCGTTCTTTGGGGGGAGGGAGGCGGGTAAGGTGTATCTCTGGTTGGAGGCAGGCGGGGATGCAGGGGGGACCGCTGCCACTCTGCAGGCAATCGGTGGGGGGGAAGGGGGGCAGAGGGTCGCGATCGTTTTTTTTAAGGTGGGGGTGGGTGGATAAGTGGGACAGTTATGTTGTAGGGGTGGGGCGATATCTGTGGGGGCCATCATTCCCGCTTTTTGCCCCTGGGCCGTTTTATCCACTTTTTGCAGCCTGGGAGCGATGTGATAGGGGCACGTTTTTCAATTTTTTTTTTCCTCGCTGTGCATGCACAGTTCAGAGCTCCAATCGGAGCTGCAGCATTTTAGGCGCAATAAGCCCCACCCACAGTGCGATTCAGACTTGTGATTTTTTTTTTCAGGCTAAGCGCATATAGGCGCGCCTGAAAGCACATTTCCAAGTCAATCTGAATCACGTCCAGATTCAGCACTGAGAATCAAAACAGTAAAATTGGGCCCAGAGAGTTTGCATAAATTGGTCATTTTTGGATTGGAAAGATGTAACAAGTGGAGTACCACAGGAATCAATACTGGGGCCTCAACTATTTACAATTTATATCGATGACTTAACTGAAGAGACTGACTGTTTGGTTGCTATGCTTCCTGATGACACAAAGGTAGATAGGAGAGTAAGGTGTGAAGAGGAAATAAGGAGTGGAATTTGATGAGTTTTTTTTAAGTGTCCAGCTAGCATAAAAACGAAAGAGGTCCTGGTCTGTTTTTCTGCAGGTTTTCATGCCGAATCTTATGTACTCAGTCATTGCAGATATGGGCTAAGCACTAGAGGCAATGGGCGGGGCTTAACTCACCACACAACCTACAGCTCAGATCGAAGCCACAAGCTGCACACGCACAGAAAAAACTAAACTAAAGGCAACTCTCCTGACAGAATACCCTCAGGCCAGATACAGCTTTCCCTCCATGGATATTGGAGACCCCCCCAAACATTACTGACCCCCTTACCCACCCCCCCCACCAACCCCTGAACCCCTTGCACATGGCCCCCTCATCACCCCCTATGGCTGACTGCCATGACCCTCTCACTCCCCTGCCCTGATCATCACAGCAGCACATTCTCTTTTCTCTCTCTCTTCTCTCTCTCTCTCTCTCTCTCTCTCCCTCCCTCTCTCTCTCTCTCTCCCTCCCTCCCTCCCTCCCTCCCCCCCCCCCACCCCGCCCCTCCTGTACACCTGCAAGTGCTGACTTGGCTTCCCCTCCGTGGTAACAAGACAAACTGCATCAAACTTGCTGGAATGCTCTAACGGGTGGGTGACTTGCGTAAATTGCCAGTAGCTGATCTGCACTAACAAGGGGCAGCTCCATTAAAAACCCCAAGGATGGACAGTAGGCAGGCAGTACAGGAAGAAATGGCCTCCAGGAAGACAGCTCTCCGATTTTCTGATGCTGATCTGGCCAGCTTGCTGGAGGCAGTGGAGACCCAGCAGCACGATATCCCAGAGGAAGGGATGGAAATACAGCCCGGGAGGCAGTGACAGAATGCATTAGTGCCGGGGCACTGGCCAGGAGAACCAGGAAGCAGTGCTGCAAAAAAACTAAATGACCTAATCTGGGCAGCTTTCAGCTGCTGACTCCCAAGCATCTCCCTCACAAGAGTATCACAATCCTTGTTGTCTGAGGGCCACACCCTGATACCCTCCAGGATTTATGCCATCAGACTTTATATGCCTCCTTCTATCCCCACTGGGGAAGAATGCCCATAATTGCTAGGAGAGGGAGAAGATTGGGAGTGGTGTCCCTGAGATCCAGGTCCTCACCCCCTTTGAGGAGCGGGCACTGGAGCTTGCGCGAGAGGAGGGGTTGTGAATGATAAGTGACAACATGATTGAGCTGGAGCATAGGAGTGAGCACCTGCCAATCCTCCACTCATTGGAGAAATCTCAAATCACTTGCAGACAGCCCAGATTCCTCTCCCTCCCTTGCACGTAACCTTGTGTCCTGTGTTGCAGAAAGGGACCACAACGCGCCTGGGCCATCTGGTATGGCGTCCCCAATGCCACTCCCACCATTCTGCCCCTGACAGCTCAGAGGACGCTTTAGAGGAAGCGGATGAAGAGGCCTTCGAGGCCAAGAAGTTTTGCATCAGCCTCCACCTCGCAATTCACCATCCAAGTGCCTAAATATTCTAACTAATATTTCCTTTCACTTGTGTCATCTTATTGCCACTACAACTTCTTAACTTTACATGGCCTACTACTACGTTTTGGTGTCTCCAGGATATACATTGGAGGAGGAGGTGACCAGCTGTCTACTGTGCCCCATGGTGGTGATGCGCGTGCCGGGAATCCTCTGGGGGGCCTGGACCTTGACAGCCCTGGCTAGCTTCCAGCTGTCAGGGATGTATCCATAACACCCTCTTCATCCTGTTGCAGCTAAGATTCCCCAGTGTCAGGAAGGGAGGAATCAGAAGGTGTAGTCACAGCCACAGTCTCCTGGATAGAACACCTCAACATAGGCTTGAGCCCTTCCTCCTGCCTTGGCATTATGAAACTTGTGTAGGGCACACCACGTGACCACATGTGGGACGATATCAGGGGGCCTATATTGGAGGGCCCTGCCAGGGCAGTCCAGGCACCTGAACCACATTTTAAGGAGTCCTTTCCACTGCTTCACTATTGAACAAGTGGCAACGTGGCTCACATTATAATGTGTCTCTGCCTCAGGATCAGCCCTCCGCACATCAGCGGGTAACCCTTATCACCCACGCACCACCTTGCACCCTGGGCTCCTCCTCAAAGACCTCCAGGACATTATCAATATAAAACCAGCATGCACACTGCCCGGGTGTCTGATGCAGACATGCATGATGCTCAGCTGATGGTCACACACCAACTGCCAACATTTATTGAATGGAAGCCCTTTCTGTTCATGAATCTTCCTGGATTCTTCACCAGGGCCCGAGGGCGACATGGGTGCAGTCTATAGCCCCCCTTGCACATTTGGCATCCCCGCAATGGCCGGGAATCCTGCAGACTGGGCTTCCTGCTGGGTCTGGTCCGGGTCCAACTTAATATACTGGCCACGCTGGTATACAGGATATCCTTCATGCACTTGTGGACAGATGGTTGGGAAATGCCATGAAGGTCTCCATACCCTCCCATCCCACAGCAACACACGCTCCCCGTGTCCCTCACACGCCCCCAGCAACACACGCTCCCCGTGTCCCTCACACGCCCCCAGCAACCCTCCAGACAAACATAAACTCCTCATACCCCCCACAGCCAATACCGACCACCACCCCCCCACAGTCCCCCAGCAACACACACTCCTCATACCCCCTCCCCACAGGCCCCCAGCAACACATACCCCCGTACTCCTCACACACACCCAATAATGCACACTCCCCGGCAACACATACTCCCCACAGACCCCCAGCAACATACGCTCCCCATATCCTCCCCGCAGCCCCCCTACAACACATATTCTCCTACCTACCCCACAGACCCCCAGCAACACTCCCCATCACCCCACCAACACACTCCCTGCAACACAAATTCCCAATATCCCCCACACAGTCCCTAGCAACACACACTCCCTATACCCCCCACAGTAACACACGTTTCCCATATCCCCTCACAGGCCCCCAGCAATGCCCACTCCCCCTACCACCCCCTCCCCTCGCAGCCTGCCAGCAACACGTACTCTCCATACTCCCACCACAGCCCTGATCAACACACAGTCCCCATATCCCCCCACAGCCTGCCAGCAACACGTACTCCCCATACTCCCACCACAGCCCTGATCAACACACAGTCCCCATATCCCCCCACAGCCTGCCAGCAACACGTACTCCCCATACTCCCACCACAGCCCTGATCAACACACCCTCTCCATATCCTCCACAGCCCCCAACAATATACATTCCCCATACCATCACAGACCCTCAGCAACACACACTCCTCATATCCTCCCCACAGCCCCACAAAATGGCAGCACAGCCCCCTCCCCCATACCTTCTCACTCACAAATACACACCCAGATCCTATGCAATCATGTCCACAGACAGTGCTGCTTGATAAGTCCTGCGGCTGCAGCACTGCCACTTCAGACAGTTATGATGTGGAGTTATTATATGCTCTGTCTGAGACCAGAACTCTCCACTCACCTGACGAAGGGGCAAACCCTGAAAGCTTGTGGGTTTACTATCAAATAAACTGGTTGGACTTTAACCTGGTGTTGAGACTTCTTAATTCAGAGAGTTTCCAGCCCTTCCCCCACCAGCAACAATGCTTGCTGCTGCCAGCACTGGGACCAGAATCAACGCTAAGACTTGAGGTCAGTGCTCTGACCCAGGTCCGTGCTGAGAGTCCGAAGTCAGACCCCATGAGCAACAGTAGCCTCTCACCACCCCACACACACACAAATTCCACCCCCTCCCCACCGATCCAAAACGCAGCATGGCTACCACAAAACAACCCCTCTGAGCAGCACGGAGCAGTTTGAAAGCAGACACTCACCTCCTCATTCACCCTCTCTGCTCAAGCACCTGAAAGCGATTTTTATACTTGAGGTGTTTTCCTGATTGACTGATCCGGCTGCAGTGAATGAGTTGGTTAAGGCAGGTGAGCAAAAGAATGCAAATTGACATTTCACCCATTTTGGGCAGGGTCCTAACTGCACTGACTTTTTTGTGGTAAAATGGGAATGGGTGTGAAAACGGGCTCCATTCCCATTAGTCGCATCACGCCCAATTTTATAACCTTTTCCTGCCGCAAAATGGGTGAGATGATGTCGTAAAATTCTGTCCAAGGAGTCCACAAAGGGAAATGGATAAATTAGACAAGTGGACAAAAAATTGGCAGATAGAGTTTAATGTGGAAAAATGTGAACTTGTCCACCTTGACAGAAAGAATGACATAACTTGGGGGGAGGGGGAATATTACCAATAAATAAATGGAAATTTCACCCTTGCTAACTATTACTATTTAATGAGAAAAATTCAGATTCACAAAAAAACTTTTCAATTTAACCCCATTTGGAGGGACTTATGACCCACTGGGTCTGCTTTTAAATGGTGTCTGGCAGACAGGAGTACTAAATGGAAGTGTGATAGGGGCAGGATGACAATAGGAAGTAAGTATAACTCTGGTCTCTCAGAATTGGAGCTGAAATTAAAACTACTTCTCGAAATGTGAATACATTCAATCGTTAAATCAGTAATGTGCCAAGGAAACAATAGCCTGCTTGCTCTATCTACAAAGCGAAGAGTTAATTGTACACTTCAGGATAAATCATAAAAGGCTGGCCAGGACTTTGCAACCTCTCAGCACATAAACTCATTACCTGTAATGAGCATGTCATAGCTAGTTGCATATCATGTCTTTATGATGCTTCCTGCACCATGGACTGTCCATTAACTATCCTCCGTGCTTAAAACATATTCCTCTCATACTTCTATTTTATCCTCAGTCTGTGCATTCCCATTTGTGTTTTTTGTATTATTCGGGTGGAAATTTTTGATGGAATAACTCGAGGCTCCTTCCTGTGCATTGCTGCTACTTCTTCATGCCCTGTGACAGCAGAGCCTTGTTCATGTAAATGGGAATTCAGAAATTTTGTGCATCATAGCTGTCGTTGTGAAGGAAATACTTTGATAAAAGCACTTAGGCAGTAAAATTTATCTTCATACATGGACAGAAAGTAAAATGATGAATTGGCTTTGATTATAATGACGTTATGTAAAATCATGGACATCAATCCCAAATTCTCCAAAATTTACATGGTGAGTGCAACAGATTCCCTTTCCAATCATGTTGAGTTCACCCTTTAAATGGGATTAACCATGTTCTGCAGTATTTCAGGAATGTACAATCTTGCTCTGTGTTTCCTAAATAGTGGACCTTCAGGATGTGCTTAAACTAATGCTGAACTGAATGGTCAATTCAAAAGACCTGAAGGGATAATATTCAGTGTGGTAATTTCTGGTTACAATGGTTAGCAGCAAGTGACTTTCAGAGGAAGATCTGCTACCTATCCCTAGAGTGAGGGATGGGGGAATAAATGGGGTTGTGTAACATTTGTTTCTGAAACTACAGAACGATCCAACCCTTGGCTCTGTCCAATCACTGGTGAAGAACTTTCTTCGGTGTAGAGACAAATCACCCGTAGGGTGATACGGAATTTGGCTTTTCGTTTTCCTATATACCCAAAAATAACTTTGGAAATGGATTTGAAAAGGACTGCTATAGTTCTCCAGCAACTTGGTCCACTTTATAGATACATTTCAGTTTTAAGCATGCCTGTCTGCTGAATAGAAAGCACTCTAGATGTTGAATGATATGGAGATGCCGGTGTTGGTCTGAGCTGGGTACAATAAGAAGTCTCACAACAGCAGGTTAAAGTCCAACAGGTTTATTTGGAATCACGAGCTTTCAGAGTCACTCACCTGATAAAGGAGCAGCATTTGATTTTGAATGACAAAGGGAATTTTGAAGATTGTTTGGTCTTTGTATTTCAGCTTTATCATGAATTGGCCTTTCACATTTAAAGTTGTCCCACCAGGACCTTGTAACTTAATTTATGAGGGTTAAAATGTAATCAGCCTGATCCATTTGACTTCATCTGATAAAACAGAAATCCCTGCTCCGGTGTCTAATTTTTAAACACTGTGGAGTGTCTGTCCACTTTGAGCTTTAATGCTCCATTATTTGTTTCCAGTATTATTCACTTCCTCAGGGAGTTTAGTTTATTTGTTTGTGGTTCTTCAACTTCTGGCAGGTGGCTCTGCTTTTGAATTTTCTCTCTTTTTTTAGTTTGCCAGCATCTTTAGTGACAAATACTTTTGAAATTGTTTGTTTTCTACAGTTGTGGCACTCTGCCCCACCTGCTGAATCATCTTCTCATTTGTGCAGTTCGTTCCCGCTACACTGAAAACATTTCAAAATGATGGCTGGTACACTACTCCCCATTCGGGCAAACTGGGCTTTGGCCTGCTTTCTCTTTTATGGTCAACTTCATCTTCTTCACAGGATCTCTCCATCCCCAATTCTGCCCAACTCAGTCTCACATGATGCTGGAACTTAGTCCTTTGGTTGGAAAACTGAAACTATGACTTCTGGCATTAACCCTTTACTCTACATGGAGAGATCAGACAATTATTCTGGGACAGCACGATGGCCAAGTTGGGGTGGCATGGTGATGCAGTGGTTAGCACTGCTGCATCTCAGCACCAGGGACTTGGGTTCAATTCCAGGCTTGGGTCACAGTCCATGTGGAGTCTGCACCTTCTCTGTGTGTTTTAAAGTTTATTTATTAGTGTCACAAATGGGTTTACATTCACACTGTAATGAAGTGACTGTGAAAATCCCCTAGTCGCTACACTCCAGCATCTGTTTGTGTATACTGAGGGAGAATTTAGCATGGACAATACACCTAACCAGCATATCTTTCAGACTGTGGGAGGAAACCGGAGCATTCGGAGGAAACCCATGCAGATATGGGGAGAACGTGCAAACTCCACACAAACAGTGACCCAAGCTGGAATCGAACCAGGATCTTTGGCGCTGTGAGGCAGTAATGCTAACCACCGTGCTGCCCTGTCTGCATGGGTGTCTGCGTGGGTTTCCTCCAGGTGTCCAGTTTCCTCCCACTGTCTGAAAGATGTGCTGGTTAGGTGTATTAGCCATGCTAAATTCTCCCTCATTGTACATGAACAGGTGCCGATGAGTTGCAACTAGGTAACTTCATTGTTCAGCATTCACAGTAACTTAATTGCAGTGTTAATGTAAGCCTACTTGTGGCTAATAATCGAACGTAAATACACTCTCAGCTGAACGTGTGCTTAGTTGCCTGAGTGAACTCCACCCCCCCTCCGTCCTTACTCTCTACCAGTGCTATTTAAAGCACCAGGCATCCAGCTTGTGGGGGAACTGCTTCTGATTCGCCTTGCTGAGGTAAAATTAATGGACATGCCAGCGCTTATTACTGGAGATTTTTGGTGAACTGCTCCATATACTCAGGGAGATCAGAGGATCTGGTGACCAGACTCTGTAGAGGTAGAGGCTATGGTTGACCAAGGATCTGTTAACAGCTGCTTGTTATGGTAGACCTCACTGTTGCCTAGGCAACACTGCCAGCACCTGTTGGCTGGATGTTGAGAAGTTGGCAGTGAGGCTCTGATTGAAAAGGCTTCCTTAGTGAGATCCTCGAGGCCTTAAATATTACTTTTTTTTGCAGCATTTCTTCAGTTGCCTCTGCTGTTTTGGGGGCCAGATTGATAAAGATTATAGATCAAGATAAGGCACGGTTGATGTGGATATATCTGCTGTCTGTTGCTCAGACAATGATGTAATCGAGCAAATATGGATTATGGGTGTTGCCATAAGGTCTTACGCTTCCCTTATTGGCAGGACATGTTGTTGTTTATGAGAAGGCCATGTTCTGGATATTTTGTGAGGAGGAGGGCTCCACTGGAATTTTTTTGCCCTAATCCTTCCCTGCCAACCACAACACCACAATTTCTGGTCTTGTCAACTCTGCATTGAGGAGGATCAGTTTGTCACCTTTGGTACTCAGGCAAGGAATTGCTCAAAAAGGTAGGTGTAAAACCCTTCCTTGGCCCTGGCTGCTGCTTCAAGTATAGGAACATATACACTAATCGATGGCAGTGGCAAACCGATTCCTCCTGAGGGTGAACCCTGCAGTCATGAAGCAATTGCTCAACCCACGCTGGCAGTTGCTTCAGTAGCAGACAGGATTATATTTGCTCTTTGCTGGAAGACCTTTCAGAAAAAAGTTAACCCACCACTTTGTTCCTTCTGTTAGTCTTTTCCTATAAGTCATGATTCACTTGGGGCTGCATTGTCATTGTCAAGGTGCTTGAGTTCCTGAAACATGACGGCAGTGCAGGGTTCAGGTCTGTCATTTTCCATAAAGATCCTGATGTTCCAGCTCCCAAACTTCCTTTTGATGAGTGGAAGATGCCTGTGTGATTTTTACTTTTACCTTCTTGCAGCATTGCTGACAGGTTCTCCTGGCACTGCACTCCTCAGTCATCGCCTCCCACTCACTTTGAAGGGTGTTCTTAGAAGGTCTTCTGGGTCCTGCAGAAACATGACATTTCTCCTCCTGTCAATATCCATTACCAAGGCTTCCATGAACCATGAGGCCTTTTCTCCACCCAAATGTTCCATTTGATTAGCCTCCTCTTGTTGCATTGGCAGTCAGCAGTAGCCTCCTTTGATTCAGAGCAGCTTTCCTTTGAGAGGGACAGATAGGCTTTAAGAGAAGGAGGCCAGCTGAAACATGTACCATCTTTGCCCACTGTTAGGCCCCTGTTGCCCATGCAGCCAGTCAGTAGCGGAGGCACATTGGACTTCACTCAGAGATTCTGGAAATGAGGGGGTAACATGATGTTTGTCTGCTGCCTGCCCCAAAGGGAATGGACACAGGCAGATTGTGAAACTTGATCTCATGCACAAAAACGGGTCCAGCTGAAATGCTAACGCGAATTTGTTATAATTCAGGTCAGAAACTCTAAAGTACTTTATGAAGTCTGCCTGGATCATAAGTTTTACAATTTGAATTTGGCGAGGGTAAGCATGAGAGGTTTCACTTCAGGTATAATTTAATTGATCCACTAGGGAGCTTTTATCAAATGAAGCTTATTTAAGATTACCAATTATAAACAAGGAAAGAAAACACCATGATATTGTATAACCCTTGACAAATATATGAAATGTTCCAACCAAACAAACCTCCTTAAAAATATCCTTGCCACAGGTTTAGCACAGAAAACACAAATGCTCACATGATGCTGGAACTTAGTCCTTTGGTTGGAGAACTGAAACTATGACTTCCCAGCCTTGTACTGTCCAGCAGAGGTAGAGATAATGCTCTACAGGCCTTTAGGTTTCATGATGTGGAGATGCCAGTGTTGGACTGGGGTAAACACAGTAAGAAGTCTCACAACACCAGGTTAAAGTCCAACAGGTTTATTTGGTAGCAAAAGCCACTATCTTTCGGGCCTCTGTCCCTTCTTCAGGTGAGTGGAGAGTTCTGATCACAAACAGCCTCCCACCCAATGACACTGTCTATGCTTCCCACTGCCTCAGCAAAGCAGCCAGCATAATTAAGGACCCACGCACACCGGACATACTCTCTTCCACCTTCTTCTGTTGGGAAAAAGACATAAAAGTCTGAGGTCATGTACCAACTGATTCAAGAACAGCTTCTTCTCAGCTGCCATCAGACTTTTGAATGGACCTACTTTGAACTGAGTTGATCTTTCTCTGCTCAATACCTATAATTGTAACATTCTGCAGTCTCTCCCTTCATTCTCTATGAATGATATGCTTTGACTTATAGCATGCAAGAAACAATACTTATTACTGTAAACTAATACATACTGTTACTGTAGCAGTAATACAATAATATATCAAATCAAATAAAAGGACTTCTAAGCAGATAGGTGAGCAACAATGAAAAAAAACCAAAGCTGCTTATAACTGCAGAGAACGTGATTAAAAGTATGTTTCTAACAGGCACACTAACAACAAAAACCCTTCTTCTATCTCCACAGATGCTGAAGATTTTGAGCATTTTATGTTTATGTAAGGAATTCCAGCATGGACTGTACTTCCACTTTTACAAATGGACAATGCAAAAGCTAGAGAAGGTGAACACAATTCTAAGAGATAATTTTACCTTTCGGCAGAAATTGAGAATAAAATTCTCTTCAGGCAGTTGAATTTGTTGCTTGGACAGGTAATGAACGGTTTAACACTAGCACGATCTTTGCAGATGCCGTTTAGTATATAATAGAATCTGATGTCCAAATACTTCCAACCAAATCATTACCATGGTGTACTTCCTAAAGCTGAGTGAAAGGTCGACTGTGCACTGAGGCAGAATAATAATTATGAGGAGAATAAGTTCTTTCTTTGTATGACCTTTTCACCCCCTCAGAACAGTTAACAAAACACTAGCCATTGAAAAGGATTGCCATTAAATAAAACTCATGGTGTTAAATTCCTGCTGTTTATTATCATCGGTGGATTTTTCAGGGTCAGACCTGCACTCCTCCCATTTAAAGCTGTGTAGAAGCTTAATGGGATTTTATCAGAAAATCAGACAGAAGCTCAAAGTTATGCTACAGCCCAACTGGGAGACAAATCTCTCCAAATTCTCAGATACTGTGGAAGAAATGGGTACAAGTATAATGTGGGTAGGGTTATTATCGAGGCATGGGAACATCTAACAAATGCTTAGGGCATAGTGGAGGGAGATAGCTGGAGCTGTAATGCATGTGATGGAGAAAAAGACTGGTCCATTCAAAGAGTTGTGATGTCCTGTGATCTACAATATTAACACTCCCTATGTTACCCCACTTACACACCCCTAGGTCAGCCACTGAACCATAGAATCAGAGAATAATTAAAGACCAGAAGGAAACCATGTAGGCTGACGTTTCTGTGCCAGCTCCCTGCAAGAGGCCATAGGACCATAAGATGTAGGAATAGATGTCGGCCATTCAGCCCATCAAGTCTATTCAATGTGATCATGATTGACTTCATATAGTAATTCTCAGCTCAGTTTCCTGCCCTACTGTCATAATCCTTGATTTCTTTACTGATTAAAAATGTCTGTCTCAGCCTTGATCATACTTAATGACACAGCCTTTCCGATTCTCTGGAGTAAAAAAATTCCACAGATTCACTACCCTCTGGGAGAAGAAATTTCTTCTCTGTCTTAAATGAGCGTCCCGGTATTCTGAGATTATGCCCTCTTGTCCCAGATTCTCCCATAAGTGCAATAGGGCAACTTACCTAATCTAAATCACTAGTTTTGAGTGACAATGTGATGTAAGCAAGGTGATCAAGGTATTTCTACCATCCGCACAACTGACTGTCTCATTTCTATCAAGTTGTATGCTGTCCTTCCATTGCAATGTGTTGTTTACAGACATTGCAAAAAGTTTCTACCCACTCACAATGTTTGTACACGAGTTATCAGCCCATCAACATCCATTTAAGAGATTACAAAATCAGCATTGACATGAATAACCCACAGAAACCTCCTGTGTCAATGCTCTCTGTGCCTCCTGGTGAACATGTCATCATTCAATCCCATTCTGAATTCTCACTTAAGCTGAAACGGATGGTAAAAGTTATCTTGTCTGTGTTCCTGGAAATTATGAAGGATGATGCCAGGGAGAAGCAGTTCCCGCCCCACGCCAGTGACGATACAAGGTTCACACCCACAAAGAGCGAGAACCTCATTTCAAAGGATTTAAACAAATTTGAATATGATTACCCAGTCCCCCCTCCACATGAACCCCTCTCATTAAATATTCATAACTTGCAAGGTGATAACAACTTTTTAAAAATGGGATTCAGTTGAGGGAAGCCCTCCCGTGGATGTAGAGGTAAGTATAGCCTTGTGGTGGGGGTGGGGGGGGTGGTGAAGGTTATGCCCAGATAGCACCCTGGAACTTCCTTGGCACATATTGGCACTGCCATATTGGTGCTGCCAGATTGCTACAGTGCCATCATGGTAGTGCTAACCTATGCTGGGGGCAGTGCTGGGGTGGACACTGGTAGGAACTCCGAGATCAGGGGTTCCATTTATATGGGGTGTGGGGGAGAGTAAAATTTCAGCACTGATTGGAACAGCCTTTAGAAAAAGCACCCCAGTTGTGGAGCTGGGTGCCAACTTTATCAGGCCCCGCCTCACCAGAATGATAGCGTAAACCACACCTTTTTTTTCTCAGAGGAACTCAAGATCTGAAGAGAAAGCGGATTTGTGCAACTGGGTAGCTACACACAGGATTTCTGTCTGAACCTGACACTATGAAAAAATGTAAGATTCCACCCATTATATCAGAAATTACAGGCATTACCAAACATCAGACACTGCTGTGCCAACATTATTTTGAGGAAACAATATTATTCATCTGTATATAGATATGAGCAATACAAATCTGAGAACATTTTATTCTCACTGGTGTAGAATTATCATGCAGCAATATTACCCAAAATCCCCAATTTTCGAATGACACAATGCTCGGTGTATGTCCTTATGTACTCAGCTCTTTTCTGCAGTTGACTTTCACAGTTTTCAAGATTGCTCATTGATAAATATGTGGTATGTCTTTGACATTAGAGCTTCAGTCGCTTTTTTCCTACATGCCAGTTATGGCAATAGCAACAGGATACTTTTAATCCAATTGCTTGACTAAAAATAGAGGTATCTCTAGGTAATACTGCACAGTCTCCATTCAAATCAATTATCTCAATGATCTTACTGCTGGCAAATACCTACTTACGCTCCTCTACTATCTGCCTAGTTTGGAATTCAGCAATGTCACGTTAAGATAGTGTTTATCTTTTGATAGGCTTCATTGAGAAGACTATGTGAACAAGGGAGGGAAATCAGGCATGCAGGCCTCATGGCTTTTCTTTGCCCATTTTATGCTCTCATAATTTTCTGGCATTAGAAGTTTTTTTTCACTGGAACATCAATATGAAGATCACATGTTACAGTCATTTACCAGTTTCTCACTGGAATGTGCATAATATCGCCAATATTTCTCCAATATTCACTGTTAAAGGTCTGATTTTTGTTAATTTGAATTTTAACATTTGAAGTCGGTTTAAATTTTGCCTTTGTTTGTACATTTTGTTCAGTCCCCTGTACTTTCATTTCTGCCACATTCTGAAGATGGAAATTTCTCTGGGGATTCTACTCCATGTTTTGTTTTGAAGAAGAAAGAGAAGGATCTGAGAGGAGATTTAAAAAGATGTGTACCATTTACACATGAGGCCCAATTCACCCTTATTCAATTAGCCATGTCAATAGCCCAAAGCACAGCTACCCATGTATGACAAGGTCTTTGTTGGACTACACTTCATCAGTATACTTTTCCTTCAGTCAACAATTCAGACAAGATCAACAATAAGGGCATTGTTGAAAGTAGCTGAAGGTTTAACAATTTGAAGGTATAGCAAAGGCATGGAAGTTGAATAACTATTGCCCTTCCATCATGTTGAAAGGCCTCATCATAGCATGGAGACCACATACCCAGATGTGTACACTTTGACCTGCTGTTCCCAATTGATCTGTTGAGGGTGGAGCTAATCAAGGCTACACTTTTATGGTTGGATGTAGGCCTCTGGGAAGGGGTGAGTGCACGTCTCCAAACAACAGGTGTTCTGACATCCTGTTCCCTCAGACTAGGCATTATGGTCTCTTCAATGAATTTGAAGTTAATGACCCGTAGCTTCCAGCCCAATTCCCAATTTACAGGGATTGTGTGCTGTGCATACACGTCGGGACAATATGGAAGTCTCGACACATGGACAATGCACTAAAAGCATACCAAGTTTAAAACTCCCATTTGCTTTTTAAAAGATGTTGTGATTAAAGTCTCTCCCTAACTTGGCTTACTTACCCCGATGATAAGTGAGTATTTATACTTATTTACTTGCACACTTTTTTTCTGCTCAAGCTGCAGTGAGTAGAGCCAGCAGACATTTTATGACTGGGTTAATCCTTTTGTAAACGCTTTTAAAACATGTTTGAAGTATATGTAATACACAGAAAGTGAAAGAAGGAATTTTTAAAAATGTTTTACAATTTTGTCAAGGCATATTGTTAATTCAATTAAAAAATGCATTCATGTATAACAAAGTGGATTTGCAGTATCTGTAATAAGTTTCAACTGAAGTCTGTCTGGAGTTTGCTATGTATATTAAGCAATGTTGCTCATCCCAATTTTAAGGGCCTACCTGGTGCAATATCGATCCTTAGAAGCCTCTTAAGATTTAGGAGGAAAGAGTTTGACATTTACAGTGGGAAGTATGCAGCTTGACCATTTCAAATTCTTTAGAAAAGTGTTTTCCTTAAGATGGCATATGCAAGTTTCCTTAAAGCTGATGTGAATGGTCTATTGCAGAATCAGTGCAGATTGAAAATCTGGAGTCACGTTCCACCACGGCTGGTACATCACACCTATCTTAGCTTCTTAAAGTCACTAAAATCCTTTTGAAGCTTCGCGTAAGCACAAACATCATGAGAGGAGAGTTAGGCTGCACATAAAACATACAATTAAAATGCCCAAATCCTCCCCCCTCCCCTCCCCTCCTCTTCTCTCCTCACTTCCAGCCCTCCCTTCCTCCTTCCCTTACCTCCTCATTTACAGAGACAACAGAACTGTTGTGTTAAAGTTTAAAAAAAAGCATTGATCGTTGTGTTGAAAAGAAAAAATATATTTTATTGTGAGTAATTTGAAAAGATGAGGCAATTAACTGAAATGTCACAGTGCAGCTGCTGAAGTAAAATGTTTAGTTAAATGTTAGCATGGTATCAATGTTTTATATTTATAACATTATTTTTGTTAATAAATGTTTTCCATTAAATTTCACAAAATTCTACTAATGCTTGATTGAAACATTAAAACAAAACATTTAAATATAAAATTATATAAATGCTTTACTGAAACATCAAAACAGAACAACTAAATATGAGATAATTATAAATGAAGCAAGCAGGGCAGAAGAATGCTAATGATAAACACATTTAGATTCTCCACGGCCCAAAACGTGAACTCTCCTTTGCGCATCTTCACACAATAAGGTACCCAAATCATGGTTCAAGAAATTCTGACCTCTTCTTCCCAATTACATTTTCAGTTTCCATATTCTAAATTAAAACATATGAACATTTGTAAGCACGCCACACATAAAGTTATATAATGGAGATTTAAGTAGTTTCACAGGTTTAAAACAGATAACAAAACCTATGTTCATTTATGTATATTAACTAATACTCATCTTCAATCATAAAAAAACTAAAAATTACACTTTAAATGAGCCAATAGCAATAGGATTGGCTGCTTAAAAGAAACTGTAATTTTTCAATTCAAGAGCACAAAAATTTCAATTGTTTTTGGTGGTCCACCGCTTTCCGCTGCCAGCTATTTTTCTCCAGCCACCCTGCCTGAATGGTGACGTTCTAGATGCTCTGACTGAAGTCAACAGTGAAATTCAGGATGGAATTCTCCAGTCGTGCTAGGCTGAAAGCTGGAAGTTCCCGCCTGACTGTCAATGGGCTTTCACATTATCCGCCACCTGCTCACTAAATTTCCAGTGGCGGGCGGAATGGGAGAATTCCAGCTCAATTACCAATCATCATTAAAATATTGGGCTGAATTTTGCTACTCAATGAAAGTGGGGAATGAGGTGGCAAGTTCAGTAAAATAGCTTGGGCCCAAATCAGGCAGGCTTCCCAAACTCTTCCCCTGTCAGCTGACTTTTCCAAAGGAAGCTCATTTGGCAGCTCAATGGCAGGCTGAAGAGAGGCACTGAACATAATCAGTGAGCCAATCGAGCAGAAGAGTCCTATGGACTTGAAATGTCAACTCTGTTTCCCTCTCCACAGAGGCTGTTGGGCTTGCTGAGTCTTTCCAACATTTTCTGTTTTCATTCTCAGTATTTTACCACATGCTTGCAACCTTGCCCGGGGCAAACAGGAAGAGAGGCTCTGAGGTTTGCCAAGCGCACTGAGGCAAGAAATCTGCCATTGGGAGAATGAAAGGAACTCAGAACCTGTCATGTGTTCTCAACCCAGCCAGGTTGTCAGATTTGGTGGGTCAGGGCCACAGGGAATTGCTGCTGCTGTTTGTGTCCCCTGTTTGTAAGAAGCCACTAGAGGCAGGTCAAAGGTCAGTAGGAACCTCTAGGCAGTGGAAGATTCATCTGGCAATGGATAAAATGTTTTCAGACTCTGACTCCTCCTCCATTCAGGAGATGAGAGATGGTTATGCAGCCACATGAAGAAGCTGTACAGAGGCCATGCAAGCTCAGCCATTGGAGATGAATGAGGAGGATGCCTTGGGTCAGCTAGGGACATTTTGCTTGCAGAAGACATTATTTGGCTCAATGAGCATATTGGCTGTGGGTCAGCTACATCAAGATGTCAGGGCATCAATGCCTATGCAGACTATGGGGAGTGATCTTACCAAAAAAAATCCAAGTGCCGAACGAGCGTGAAAATGGAAAAGAATCAGGTCCATTTTTTTAGTGTGGCCACAAATGAAATCTTATGCCACTTAGTGCAAAAAAGGATGCACAATCTAATTCCCACTAGTAGTCACAGTGAATAGAGTCTATTCTTGCCAGAAAGCTGGCTGCTCACACTAAAGGGCACTGTCGCGCATGCACAAAACAAAGAGCGATATGTCAGTGGTGTCAGTATATCCCCCCACTCCTGCTGGATATCACACATGTCCCTTCTGCAATCACTGACCTACCCAACCAATCGCCCCCTCACCCCCCAGCCCAGCCAATCGCCACCAAGCCCCCCCACCACTGACTCAATCAGTTGCCATTCAAGCCGATTGCCTATTGCACAGTGCACAGCTTCCACCTCCTCCTAGCTGATCCCCAGTTGAAGAGTGTGCAACTCTCCTGCCCACCCACCAGCTGATTGCCAGTTGCAAAGTGCGCAATTGCCCCCTCCGCCTATATCCTCTATGGCCCCTTCCCCATCTCAGCCCTTCCCTTGCTTAGACCCTTCTTCCATGATGGCCTCAGACCATGGAACTTTACAGTGCCTGGTAGGCAGTAACAGGGTGGCCAGTGGGCAGTACCAGGCCAGTGGGCAGTACCAGGCCAGTGGGCAGTGCCATGGTCTCAGCATGATACTTCCAGAGTTCCAGACTGGCAGTACCAGGCTAGGACTGCCCAAGAAGCACTGCCTGTCCCCTGCCACTGACCACCTTGTGGACCTCAATGGCCCCCAGTGTTACTGGCAAAGCTACCATGCCAAGTCCCCGTTGCTGGGGACCATAACAGAGCTTCGTGGTGAGGACTTTCATTGGTGAAGCCATTAGGGCAAGTGAGCCCAGATGATTCCATCCCGGGCTGACTAAACACATTGACATCATGCTGGAAATCCACGGCCCGTAAGATTGCAAGAGGTGAGAAACTTGGCAAAACCTAATTTTTCACCTCTCACACAAGCTTACCAGCTCACCTCACCCACCTTTCCAGAGAAGTGGTTGCTGAGCTGTATGGAATAATGGAACAGGAGTTGAAGCTACTGGGGTGTGATGATCAGCCAGTGCCCCTCACCTTAAAGATGACTTGGGGCTCAATTTCTACCCCAGCAGGTCATTCCTGGGATCATCTGGAGATCCATGGCCAGTCAGCAGCCTTTCGCTGCATTATAGAGTTTTCAGATATCAACACTCCCTCACAGCTTCTAAGCATCTTCATGAACAGAAGGTTTGGTCTGTTAATACGGGTAAACACAAACATTGCCTACTTTTTCTGTTGTTTAGGTTAAAATCTGTTGATTATTAAGTTTAAAAATATATTTGACCAACATCTGTCATTTTTGATCTGAAAATCAAATTTGTCCAGGGAAATCTGGTACAAATATAAGCATCAGTACTTTGCCTTTTCCCTGAAATAAGATTGGAAATAGGCTGTTGTGTTCCTCGAGCCTTTTTTACTATTCAATTAGAATGTGGCTGATCTCTGCCTTAACTCCGTAAACTGACCTTATTCTATAAGCTTTACTGCCCCCCCATGTAAGAAAAATGATACAGATGATTGACTTTACAATGAAAGGATATTAGCCCTTGGGAAGCAGGCACTGAACTGGTTGATATGGCATTACTGGCTTCTGACCGGCTGAACACTAATGGGCTTTGACTTGTACTGCACATGTGCCCTGTGGGAACCTAAAAGAAGCCAAAGGCATGAGAATTGTTCATGGTGGTGACAGTCAGTGCCTGTGGTTGTCAAGGTGACCCATGGCTCTGAATTGTTATGTGTCTGGTTCTTTCTACTCTGCTGCTATATAAGCAATGTTTCACTGTTTGTATTGTACAGCCACGTTGGAGGTCACTGAGGCTCGGTTCTCTGTATTCAGAGAAACACTATCATCTCATTCCCATTTGCTGCAGGTTAAACAGGCACAGCAAGCACAATGTTGTCCAGAGACTGCAGGCTTGTACACGACACCATTGACTGCGTGCACATTGCTTTACATGCACCTCATGCCAATTTCAACAGTGAGTGCCTAATGCAGGTAGATGCCTTGTATCCTTGCAGCTGCCACAGTTCCTTCAGCAGCAGCGGTCCTCTATTGCATAGGCATTTGACCCGTCACAGCAAGTCCAGAGGCTTGCAAATGAGAGACAAGCTGGAGCTATAACTTCCGAGCTCCAGGACATTGTAATTGGGGCATGCTAATTTTCCCAGCTAAATGCCTGCATTGGGAACCATCTGAAAATGCAATTTAAATCATAAACCTTGGATGGCTCCAACTGTGTTACATCAATAGTTACCCAGAAAAAGTTAGAAAAACCACTTCTAAATTCTGGATAACTACTATACAGACCCACACCAATGGGATCCCCATGGGATTCCCCAACATCCCCAAATCCTCAGGGTACTCCTCATTACCTACAGATTTGAATTGCTTTTGTAAATGTGTTTTTTTTTTGTAACCATTTTCCTAACATCAGTTGATTGTTCTGTGATTAATTATTCTTTGAAAATCAGCATTGAAAGGACAATTTCACCAATGTTACTGTAACATTGTAATGAAAGAAAGTCAAAAACTACATTTACACAGCACGATGTCTCAAATCACTTTACAGCCAATTAAATACTTTTGCTTCATAATCACTGGTATTTTGTAGACAATACCATCAAATGGCAGAAAGGGCTCAAGGGCTGAATGGCCTATTCCTGCTCTTAGTCCCTATGTTTGTATGTCATTCTGGATGGATGAGTCAAGCTGGGATAGTTGGACTTTGCCATCCATAATTATCTTGTGAACAAAGGGTGGAATCGTAGCTGGAGTTCTGTTTATTTTGTTGCTGATCAAAGTTTACAGTGAACAGCCCTTATGGGGTAAAATTGCCAAGGTACCAGGCTGGTAGTGCCAGGCTGGCACTGCTCAAGGGGCACTCCTCCCCTTGCCCCCACCCTCCCAGGAGGACCTCAATGGTCTTCTGTTCTACCAGCAATGCCATCACATCTGGTCCCCATTGATGGGGGAACCATATGTGATCCTCGCTGGAGAGAACCTTCCCTGGCGAGGCCACAGAGGCAAGTGAGCCAGAGAATTCCATCCCAGGCTCACTAATTCATTTTAAATTAACATATAAATAAATGTATAATGTATTCAGTCTAGCACCCTTTCTGGGCTGAACGCACCAGGTACCCAATGCCAATAAGATCGCGAGAGGCAAGAAATCAAGTAAACCCAATCGATCAACTCTCTCATGATCTTAACGACTCGCCATGCCCATCAGACGGTGAGGTGCAATGGTAAGATCACCCCCCAGAAGAGTTTATAATATGCTCATGGAGAATCAATAACCTGCTTTACACTGCACCTGACTCTCATTGACTTCAGACTTGTCCTTTTGTCTACTTACCTATTATGCCACTCTATCTTGGTGTTGTTTATGAGTTTTTTTGAGGATTTGATATATTGTGATAAAATTGTGTTGCCCAGTAGACCCGTATTGCAGTCAGAAGCAGCAATTGGCAGAGTCTTTAGATTTGCTGATCAATTGTGAACCACTCAGTTTTGATTCACTGGTCTCATAGAAGTTCTGCTGCACAGACACACCTGAGGACTTGGAAACAGGAGAAGCACAGGAGACCATAATTTCTGTCCCTGGCCCTGGTTGCAGAAGTAGGGATTAGCTGCCAACAGTAACAACAAATAAATAAAAATTAGAAGAAATATTGATATATTTTAATTTGGCCACATGTGGAGTGACAGGGATAGGAGCAGCAGTGTTGTCATTTTGAGAGAGGATTGCACATTTGTCTTCCATGGACCCACAGCCACCTAGCTGAGGTGGCACCTCATAGTCCTGTTGCAGAACTAATGATGGACTACTGTGATGCCCAGGAAGCTGCTTTGAACAGTGATGTCCAGAACCACAATGGCAGCAGTCTCAGCTTCCACTGCAGGAATCAGACCATTGATGGAAGCTGATTGGAAGTTGTAGTGTTAGTCAACAGACGCTGCATTACGGTAGGTTTCTCGGGTGTGCTGATGGAGATAACCAATCATTTCACATTGGAAAAGATGGGCTACAAACTCTGGACAAAGCTCTATACTAAATTCTCCAGGCCTTCCAGTGAACACATTTGATTGCATGCACCCATCGGTCTTCATCTGTAACCTGGCCCATCAAATATGGCTCTGTTACTGAACTAGTGTGTGATTTCACCCTCCAGCAAGTTGGTAACTAAATTATTCTTCCACCTTTCACAGTTTCTGCACGTTTGTATCTGGCATGTACAGGTCTGCCCTCTATCCTCATCTCTGAAATATATATGGTATCAGCCTCAGAGCTATGAGTATAAGATTGAGTGACCATGTCTCTTCATCTTCACCACCTTCTTCCTCCTCCTCCTTTGGCTGGGAACGTTTCAGTTAGTGTGCTTTGTTGGAGCTGCCGGCTCCTTGGGATCCTGATGGATCTCGTTCTAGAGTCTTGAAAGAAATGGCTAGTGAGATAGTTGATATGTTGGTTTTAATTTTCCAATATTCCCAGATTCAGGGAAGGCTTCATTAGATTGGAAAATGTTACCATTGACCAGCCTTTAATGTACAAATTGCCCTGAGTCCAATATGCTCAATTACAAGCATCTTTACAATTGTGGCAGGTTCACTACTGTTTAAAACTATTCTCAAAACATTGATGTCGCTGGCAAGGATGATATGTATTGCCCGTCTCTAGTTGGTTTTGAAAAGCTGGTGATAGGACTTCTTCGTGAACCATTGCAGACCACGTGATCAAACAAATTTATTAGGTATGGACTTCCAAGACTTTGACCCATGACCTCTGCGGCCTCTGAGATCCTTGACACCTACCTTGGACTCATATGTCATAAAACCACCTTGCTAATGAAACACACCAGAGAAAAATGCAAACCTCACTTTAAGACCTGCTTTCTCGCTTCAAGTAGGCCACAGGTGGACCACAAAAAATCATAACCCTGCAAGTCACATTACAATGAGATTTAGGAATTAAAATACCCTGGGCCGGTCCTCAGTTTTTGAAGGTGAGTTTTAAATTTGGAATCCAATGGCCCTTTTGAAATCGGGGCTTGCGCTTGCAGAGAAAGCAGTGCCATCTTTATAACTGTATGCATCAGGAGTCTATGAGAAGTGCAAATGTCATTCTGTTTCACTGTTTACTGTTTATTTACCTGTGTGATGTAAATGAAGCCTTTTTGGTTTAGAGATGAGACTGAATTTAGACAAAGAAGATGTCCACACATGATTTATTCTGATACTACAGAGTAAGTGTTTCTTTTCACAATCCTTTGGTCTCTTATTGTTTGCCTGGATATCTGACAGAAAAACTGCATTGCAGATTGTAAATTTGACTTTAATGTAAGCACTAAATCATTGGTACTGTTCAACACACAACTGAGGAGCAGGCAATTAGAGATATCAGATGAGACAAAGGATGAGCAGAAGCCAGGTAGAAATGAAAGGGATTCGGAAATGTGTGAAAAAAAATCAGAGTGGAGTAGCAGAGCAGAAAAAATGAGAATGGAGCAGAAGGAAAGAAAACATAGAGATGTGCATGCTTGAGAAAAAATCTTTATTTATTAGCCACAAATAGACTTATATTAACATTGCAATGAAGTTACTGTGATAATCCCCTAGTCGCCACACTCTGGCACCTGTTCAGGTACACTGAGGAAAAATTTAGCATTGCCAATGCACCTAAACAGCACATCTTGCGGACTGTGAGAGGAAACTGGAGCACCCGGAGGAAACCCATGCAGACACGGGGAGAACATGCAGACTCTGCACTGATAGTTACAGAAACCGGGAATCAAACCTACATCCCTGGCGCTGTGAGGCAGCAGTGCTAACCACTGTGCCACCATGCCACCCAAATGTAAAGAGACGTAAAGAGAATAAGAGTGAGAGAGACTGAGACCGGGAGAGAGAGATACAAGAGGGAGATCAGGGGTTAGAAAAACAAGAATGGGAGAAAATTGCTGGAGAATAAAAAGCAGAAAAGGACTGGTTGAGAAGCAGGTGAATGTATGTGCTTAGAATCTGCTGTGTTGATTTGCATATGAAATAAGACCACTGCTTTTCACCCACAAGTAGTGACCTAAATTTCTTGACATAAGGGAGTACACATAGTGCTTTCTGTTATAAAGAAACGATGGTGCAATTTCAACAGAAGATTGTGTTTACAGCCTCTAGGCTTTTCATATTATCTGTTCACTCAGGTTGGTGGTGGGGGCGCAAGATGAATGTTCCTTATAATTATACACCATACAATATCATCAGTGAAGCACTTCTAAATATAAGGAAGGAAGGGGCATGTCCCAGCTTATCAAGCTATTCTCATTAGCATGACCAACTGCAGAAATGATTGCAAGCCTAGGAATGTTAAATAGGATTGTGCAGAAGGTGAGGGAAGGAGAGAATGATTGACATGATGAGAAAAACACTCCAAAGAATTTAAAGCAGGAAAAAAGTATAATGCTCCCAAAGGGATTGGATGACTTTAAAAGCACTCACGTATCACAGGATCCTAATTATATTTGGAATTGACAGACAAAATGAAAAATTCTATCACCACAGACTATAATTTGGCATTGTTTGCAATTATTCCTATCTATCCAGCCTTTAAATGTCATGATTTGAATTTCTTTACAAAAAATACTCAAAATCCTGATTTCAGATGTTTAATATATGTGTAAAGTTCTACAATCTGCAATGTTGTAATAAAAATGGGTAAGAAATCCTTGCTCTGCCAATGCAAACTGAAAAGATAGTCAATGAAAATAAATTGAAAAGTTTAATTGAAAAACTAGGGAGACACTCCGGGGGGGATTTTAATCCATCCACCACGTCTGCAAGAGAGATGTGGGAAGGATTAACTCAAGAAACAGGTGAAAACTTAAACTCATTCTTTCATGATCGTTTTGAATTCCATTTTAACTGCAGAAAGTTGGAGGTATCCAAATAACCCACTGGGGAGACAGGTCAATGTTTAATCTAAGCTGACCATGTATTCTGCATTTGGACATCTGCCACTACAGAACAGTGGAAAAGTAAAATCCTGCAGGCTTTTAGAGCACTGCTTGTGGGCCAAGAGGAACAGAAATGCTTCCCCTTAGTTTTTCAAGCAAATACTCTGTCACATTCTGCTAATTCCAGCCTCCAAACTCCTCAAAGCCACCAGCATTTCCATAATTTTTGTCAGTTCCAACCTACACCTCTTTTCCTGCACCTCCTCCCTTCCCCACCATGCCAACTGCCAGTCTAACTCCATTAACATTTCAATCTGCAATTTTTCCCAGTTTGTGGGCACTGTGCTTAGCTGGAGACTTCTACTGCTGGCATTCCTGCCCAGTCACCAACTAGCCAGTCAAGCTAGCCAGCTGCCAGGGCAAAAGAAGTAAAAGAACAATAATAAAGGTCCTGCCATTACATTTGGCAGGAATAACATGTTCCTGACAATTCAAAACTTTCCCCAACCTTGCAAACACTTGCTTCACCAATCACTCCACCACTTCATTGCAAATACCGGTGTCTGAATCTATTTTAAGGAGAACAGGGTGGCACAGTGGCACAGCAGTTGGCATTGCTGCCTCACAGTGCCAGAGACTTGGCTTCCTTTCTGGCCTTGGGTGGCTGTGTGGAGTTTGCACGTTCTCCGCATGTCTGCATTGCTTTCCTTTGAGTGCTCTAGTTTCCTCCCACAGTCCAAAGCTGTGTAGGTTATATGGGTTAGCCATGATAAATATGTAGAGTTACATGATAAGGTGGTAGGCATGGGCCTGGGAAAGATACTTTTTCAGAGAGTCAGTGCAGACTCGATGGGCCGACTGGTCTCCTTTTGCACTGAAGGGATCCTATGATTCTAATGGGAGTTCTCTTATTGTCCTGGCCAAATCTACCTCTACCAGCATGCATCATCTGATCATTATAACATTTGTGGAATCTTGCTGTGAGCAATTTGGTTGCCACATATGCCTACATTACATTTGCAATCTAGAACAAGAGGTCATAGTTTTAGGATAAGGGGCAGCAGATCTAAAACAGAGATGAGGAGATATTACTTCTCTTAAAGAGCTCATGAGCTTGTGGAATATACTACCACAGAGTGTAATGGATGCCAGAATTTTTATTCATTTTGATTTTTACTAATTAAAAATAAGCTTTTTAATTAGTAATGGGTTTTAAAGGCTTTGATGAATGGGCAGGAAAGTGGAGTTGAGGCTGATATGAGATGGTATTGGATGGCACAGCAATGATGAGGGGCTAAGTTGCCTATCCCTGCTCTTAGTACTTATCATTCTTATGATTAAAGTGATGACTGCAGTTCCAAAAAGTATGCAATTGGCTGTAAAACACGTGAATCATCCTGAGATCATGAAAGGTATTAATGTAAGTTCTGTCTTCCTTTTTCTTTACTAGGCTAAGAATACTTAGTATTTTGGAGAAATTGAAAGAGAATTGAAAGTTTCACTGTTACTAGGAAGGTTTCCTTGACTTTTGCTGATGCCAACTTCTTTGACATCTGCCTCTGTGCCATTTGTTATGGAATGCCAGTTTGTGGTACATTTCAAACAGATCAAAATGTGTTTTACATTAGGAATTCCCATGTATCCATAGACTTTGGAAGATTTCCAAGCTGACCAGGCTGTATTAAAAGTGTATTTTATTCATTCACTCCCCAGTTTAAAATATACCAAATTACACTGTTATTTGCATTCATCAGAGGAGCAGTTACTCAGATGCATTTGTTTTGTAGAATAAGCTTTATTGGGTTTTATGACACATGCTATAATAACTCAATTCCACATGGGAACTGCACTACCAATGGTTGTTAAGGTCACAGCCACCCAAAAATGTTACTTTATGGATCACTCTAATTCACTAATGGGGACATCAGTATCATATTTCGATCAGCTGTGCACAATGCAAGTGTAAGTATACTCATCTTCTTCGACCATTATGATCATAACAGGGCACTGAAATTTTATCAAGTCTCAGGACTCCCAAGCTCCAAGGAATGAGAATGTTCTACATGATGCCCTGCACTCCCTCGCTCAATGTCATGACTTACATCATGGGACACGGTGGACAGAGTATTCTTCATCATCCAGTACTTCCCCGGAGCAGAGAAGCTACAACTTCTCCTCCAGAGCCTTCAACGTATCATTGATGAAGATGAACATCTTGCCAAGGCCAAGCCCACGCTCCCGCTTATTGCCTTCAAACAACCGTACAATGTCAAACAGACCATTGTCCACAGCAAACTACCCAGCCTTCAGGAGAACAGTGCCCACGACACTACACAACCCTGCCACAGCAACCTCTGCAAGATGTGCCAGATCATCGACATGGATGCCATCATCTCACGTGAGAACACCATCCAACAGGTACACGGCACATACTCTTATAACTCGGCCAACATTGTCTACCCGATACTTTGCAGGAAAGTATGTCCGGAGGCATGGTACATTGGGCAGACCATGCAGACATTACGACAACGGATGAAGGAACATTGCTCAACAAACACCAGGCAAGACTGTTCTCTTCCTGTTGGGGAACACTTCAGCAGTCGTGGGCATTTGGCCTCTGATCTTCGGGTAAGCATTCTCCAAGGCGGCCTTCATGACACATGACAACGCAGAGTCGCTGAGCAGAGACTGATAGCCAAGTTCCGTACACATGAGGACGGCCTCAACCGGGATCTTGGGTTCATGTCACACTGTCTGTAACCCCCATAACTTGCCTGGACTAGCAAAATCTCACTAACTGTCCTGTCTGGAGACAATACATTTCTCTTTAACCTGTGCTTAACGCTTTCTCTCCACTCACATTGTCTGTACCTTTAAGACTTGACTACCTGTAAAGACTCGCATTCCAATCATTATGCTGTAAATTGAGTTTGTGTCTTTACGTGCCCTGTTTGTGAACAGATCTCCCACTCACCTGACGGAGGAGAAGTGCTCCGAAAGCTAGTGGCGTTTGCTACCAAATAAACCGGTTGGACTTTAACCTGGTGTTGTGAGATTTCTTACCATGACTTACATCAACAGAAAGATGCCATTCCTACAGCATTAGGGTAAGAATCCTGATCACTGTGACTGTGACCCAGTTTCCAAGGTGACGGCTAATAAAACATTCAAAATAGGCTCTCCTCTTTTGTTCTCCTCCAGTCTACGTGAACTGATGGACAGCAAGATGGCACAGGGGTTAGCACCACTGCCACACAGGTTGGCACCTCTGCCCCATAGCGCAAGGGACCCTGGGTTCAATTCTGGTCTTGGGTGACTGGCTGCATGGAATTTGTATGTTCTCTCCATGTCTGTGTGGGTTTCCTCCAGGTGCTCCAGCTTCCTCTCACACTCCAAAGATGTGTGGGTTACATTGATTGGCCATGCTAAATTGCCCATTAGCACAGGGGGATTAGCAGGGTAAATATGTGGGGTTACAGGGATAGAGCCTAGGTGGGATTGTTATTGGTGCATGCTCTATGGCCCAAATGGCCTCCTTCTTCATTGCAGGGATTCTATAATTCTACCTGTGACCCTGAGAAAACTCAAGGCATTGCTGCAGTAAGATCTATTATTTGTGACTGTTGATAACAATGTACAAAGTATTTGTTTAAATCCTAGCCTCATGTATGTCCTAGAGTTTCACTAATCATGAGTGTGTGAGATAATTTATTGCTGTGTAGCAATAAGAAGGCTCCAGGATTTCTAGTTGTCCTCATGTCACTGAAGGCAATAGGGCTTGCTGCAATTTTCACCATCTTGCTGCTGCAGGTTTAGCCTAACTCTGCACTGAGCTTTTTTGCTGTGTTTTATTATCCCTAACCCAGAATATCTGGCCAGAGGCACAGTTTGTTTAATTTCCTGTGTTCCTTTTTCTCTCTGGTTATTATTAACAGACATTGTGAAGAGCCATGAATGTGATTTATATGCCACAAGCATATTGTGCTGATAATTCACAAGTGCTGAAGCAACATGAGAGAAATGATTAGCATAAGTGGATATAAAGTGGTATAACTCGTGCTCAATGGATCATTAAAATGTTTCCTTTTATGTCACTGAGTAAAACAGATTAAAGAGTTATACAAAAGTGAGTATATGAAGAAGGAAAGGGCTTTACTGCTGTACTATATTACTTCATAATTTTATTCCATAGGCAAGGCTAATTGGTCTGCTGTTGAAGGATGTTGCTTGGGAATGTTTAAGAACAAACATTTGGTAACCTGTTGTGCCCCCATAACTCTTGGACTGATTCTGTCATTGCGGAGCATGTTTTCCACTTTTGCGGTGTTATGGTGAAGTTAAAGCGATGGACACAAAATGGTTACCTGACACACAAAATGAACTCTGGGGAGGGACATTAAAAGACACTGACTTTGGGCACAGACAGTTACACAAAGAGTTAAAACTGGCAGTATCTGAATTGCTGCAGGAAGCTGGTCAGACCTGGGGCACTTTAAGACTTGAGATAAGAGCAGACCCAGAACAATGAGTTTGATAATAAGATCGGCCGCTGATGGGGACACAGATATATAAATGTATGTATCAAAACCAGTCATTGATAGAGGACATAACTGCATAAATGTATCCATTCTATGTACAATGATGTGTTAACTGTCCATGTCCGTACCTGTCTGCTTGTAACGATGTGTTAACTGTCGAGTGTCCATATCTGCCTACTCAACTTGGAACGATGTGTTAACGACTAATGTCCATACTATCTATTGTCTAAAAAGTATAAAGATGGTCAACTAACATTGTGTAGTTGAGAAGGTAGCTGCCAAGTACTGCGGAGTAGCAGTGGTTTCTCCTAGGGCTTTGTCAAAATAAAACTGTTTTGATGAATCTGCAAGTCTGACTCCGAAGTGGTAAATTTCCCACAACAGCAGTATACAGTTTGTAGCTCACCATGCTTCCCTCAGTTTTGACAGTCTCTCACCCCAGCTTTTCCTGCAAGTGCTGACTCTTCCTGGGTTAGAATTCCCTTGACATTTCTCCTTCACCTGACTCATTGGATATTGGTTCGTGTTGTTCCTGCACAATTATCAGCTAGCTTGATCACTGAGGGCTTCATAGCTACATCTAATCCTGTCCCTGCCTGATGCAAGGTTTGATATGCAATCGATGACAAGAGATCGAACAAGAGTTCCTACATATCAAGCAGGAGTAGGAATATCTTTGATTACCTTTCCCTTCTGAACCCAGAGTGTTAACTAATACCACAGCTGAGGTTAGCTAAGTTAACAAAAAACTTGATTAGCCTTGGATCTTCCTTCTATGCAGATCAATATTTCACTCAAAAGCACTTGTGTCCTTTAGGCAGTCCACCATTTTTGTGGGAAGTCATCATTACACAGCCATTGCTTTGCTTGATTGTTGCTGACTCTAGATTGCAATATACTTTGTTGGCAATTAAAATGGGCAATTATTTATTGTATGGAATAGGATCTCTATTATTTACTAACTATTATATTTTGAACATAATTATTCTATACTCTATTTTTAGCTTGAGAAGTATTATGGGCATTCACATTTTAAAAATTGTTGTTTCAATTCAGAGACAAGTGGTGTAATGGTAACATTGCTGGATCAGTAATCCAGGGATCCTGGCTATATGCTCTGGGAGCACGAGTTCAAGTCCCAACATAGGAGTTGGTGAAATTTCAATTCAATGAATGCATTTGAAGTTATAAAGCTAGTTTCATCCATCATTAATTGTTGTAAAAATCCATCTGTTGCACTGATGCCCCTTTAGGACAGGAAATTATGCTGCCCTTATCTGGTCTGGCCTACATGTGACTCCAGACACACAGCAATGTGGTTGACTCTTAACTGCCCTCTGAAATGCCAAGGAAGCCACTCAGTTCAAAGGCAATTAGAGATAAGCAACAAATGCTGCCTTTGCCAGCAATGCTCACAGCCCATGAAAGAGTAAACTAATACAAAATAAATACAAATAAGAGTTGGATGCAAGAAGACATTAGGGGAGATTTTTCTACTTCAATGTTCTGAGCACATCACAGGAAATTTGTGAGGCACCTATGGGGTTTTTTTTATCCCATTAACTGAAATTACAGACTGAAATCATATAAGGGGAGGCTTTTTGACTTTGCACTTCGCATATTATGGAGAAATTGAAGCCTGAGGCGTGTAGAACACCAAATTGCCGCTGGGCTATATAATAGCTTTAAATTGGAAGTACTTTTAAAATAATTTAAACACCAATTTTCATGCAAATGGATGAGGGAGGATCCCTTCAATGCAAGTCCTGAACAACTCAAGCGGTTTAGCACTGTGTAAATCAGTTGATGCAAAGAATCACTCTTCCATTAATTGAATGCTTACTTTTAAAGATTTGTATGTATATGTTAGCTGTTCAATATAATAATGCTGTATTGTCACTTTTGGGCAAAGTTAAGTAATAGAACTTCATAAAACCTGCTATGATTTGTGTCTGCATGCCATTGTAATGTGAAGGGACCGCATTACCACAAACACATTCTCAACAATGTAAGCATTAATGCTTAGTAATCACTAATTAGTAACCATAAGGTGTATGAGAGGAACATAGTCTGGGCACATTGAGGTGGCAAGGTTCTCACAATTATTGGTGAGCTTAGCACACATACATTTGGACAGTAGGAGATGTGTTTAGCACACAGGAGTGCACACATGCTCTGAAGGGGGCTCCATTACAGACAGTACATGGAGTTGCAGGATGGATGATCCTTCCTTATCTTCTTAAACATCTCTCCTTCTGCACTAGAATTTGACCTCTCAAAACAAGTACATCTCAACCTCAAACTGACGCAGCCAAAAAGTAACAGAACTCTGCAAAGTATGTTTATTTTTATTCATTCATGAGGCGTCGGCATCGCTGGCTGGACTAACATTTGTTGCCCAACTCCAATTGCCCTTGGTTTGATGAGCCACTTGAAGGGGTATTAAAGAGTCAACACACTGCTGTGCATTATAAGCGGATGGCAGATTTCCTTTCCTAAGAAGCATTAGTGAACCAGATGGGTTTTTATAACAATCGACAACGACTTTGTTGTCATTTGTTAGACTTTTAATTCCACATTTTAATTGAATTTAAAGTTCATCATCTAACCCAGAGCATTATCCCGGGTCTCTGGATTACTAGTCCAATGAGAATTCCAATACCCCATCAGCTTCCCTGTGAACCAGGTTCTCCCACAGGAACACCCTACATTAATGATGATGCATCACTGATGTCAGGAATGATCAGGGAATGTTGTGTGATGGAAGCAGAATATATGGATGAGAGACACGTCGTAGCAACATCTGCAATAAAGCAACATGGTGGCACATCTCTTTGACAGTGACACGCTTATAATAAAGAGGAGACATACACAAAAGTAGATGTGAAATATGTTGTATTTGTGTACATTGATGAATATTGTGTGAGCAGCACACATGCCAAGGCAGATGTTAAGGGTAGCTGACGTGTGCGTGATAAATGAAGCCGTGGATGGGATGAGGCTGTAAACACGAGAGGGTATAAGCCTAATGGAGATGTAAATGTGTGTGAGAGTGAATGGTGATGTCCCTTGAGGTAGCAGTGTTTGAGGTGAATGAGAACCTGTGATGGAATGGTGAGTCCACGGGTTAAGAGTAATGAATGGTAGACTTACCCCATTGGCATGGATTAAGTCATTCATCTTCTTCCTAAGCTGGGTGGTGGACTTTTTGTGTTCTGAGTTTTATTCCACTGCCGCCATTGCCACCTCCCCCCTATCCAGTGTAGTCAGGTTGGTGGACCTGTGGCCAGAGCGGTTAGAAGAACATTGTAGTCAGCCTCAACTACATGCAGCACGCAGGCTAGGGCAGTGTCGCTGAGCTTTAGAACAGCACTTGTTGTCTTCTGGAGCCAACTTATGCTGTGCAGCAGTCCTGGGCTGCAGAGAGGGATGCAAGTGCGTGCAAGTGCATTTTAAAAATGGCGTTCTGAGTGAGGCAGTGATGAGGTCACGATGTGACGGGTGAATCCAAGGCCACCTGCCAGCACGTTTCTCATGTGTGCATGTTTAATTTATTTACAGTAAGTGCATAATATGGCACGGAAAGCCACCAGTGCAGCCGATGGGAAGAAGGTTGTTTTACATGACCACCATGGTACATAGTGCACAGAATGGAAAAGGATCCCCCTAAGATTTGCAAAGGAAGCCACCAAAGTAATTGTTTCATTCCTGCTGCTAGGGATGCCATTCACTTCCAAGTGAGGACAGCTCCAGTGGAACAATAGTTTTTATTTGTTCATGCAACGTGGATGTCACTGGATAAGGCAAATCAGTGGTTATGAGGATTACAAACACTTTTATTTTCCACACAACCATAGGAGGCATTGTTACATCCTTCAGCCTTTGCATCATGCAGGTCTCCAATTCATTGTTTGCTGAAATCTGTTTCCCTTTATAAGATAGCAAACTGCAGGGAAGAATTCTACTTCTATCATTTTAGTTGATTCCCAGAGTGCAGAGGCACAATTGGCTGTATTCATGTGATGCCTACCAAAATACTACTATATTCCTGAACAAAAAAATCTATTGCTGAACGAATTTTCCACTGGCCCTTAACAAAAGGAAAAGAATTATGCACCATTAGCTCATCTTACAAAGGTCAGCAATGGCAGTATAATTTGAAGGCTCGTGAAAACTGTTCTTCTTACCTAACAGGACAAAAGAATGTATTTTAGAATGCAGTAAGGTACCTCACGAAACATCGTCTCCCCTGATGAGTGCCTTCTGCTGAGATACTGCAATGTTTGCCTGTGTGTGGGAGTAAATTTCTGGGTAAGTAAGGAGGTAAGTAATTATAGAATCCCTACAGTAAAAAGGAAGGCTATTTGGCCTATTGAGCCTGCACCAACAACAATCCCACCTAGATTCTATCCCCGTATCCCTACGTATTTATCCTGCTAGCCCCCCTGACATTAAGGGACAATTCAGAATGGCCAATCCACCTAACCCACACATCTTCAGACTGCAAGGAAACTGGAGCATCCAGAGGAAACCCATGCAGACTCGGGGAAAATATGCAAATTCCATTCAGGCGGTCACCCAAGACCAGGATTGAACCTGTGAGACAGCATTGCTAATCACTATGCCAATGCAGAACAAAGGATACAAGCTCTAAGTTTATTGAGGGAGGCATCCAACCTCCCACTCTCTTACATATACACCCAGAGTCTTAATAACTCTTTGCTAATGAAGTATCTACAAGTGAGCTCTAGTTCTTTTTGTCAACGAGCATTCCTACTGGGCAGTACCCGCCCCAAATGTCACCTGAGAGCTGATAGAAGAAAGGACAACACTTTGGGCACTATCTTTATACAGAGCTATAACTTACAGTATTTGAATCTCTGCAACAGTTTCTTCTTATTTCTTAAGAGTTGATCCTGTTCCTATGGTAGCCAGTGCAGCTAAAATGGAGCTGAGGAAAAATGAGTCAGGACAACATTCAATGCTGCAAATAACTTTCCATCTCAGAAAATTGCCAAGATTACTTCAATTTTCAAAACTTGAGAATATGGATTTTTTTCCTCATGTGCCAGACTATGATCAGTCTTTGATAAGTACACCACTGCAGCAGATGTGGATTTCACGCTCTGCTCATGACCAAGAAAGAGTAATTATATAGTGCCAGACACCACCATCAATCAAAGCCTATTTACTAGCCAACAATTCTGACTTCGGAACTAGAAACGTTTACCTATAAATTTCTGAAGGCAAAAAGTTGCCATGCACAGAAATATATCACAATCAAATATTTGCACAGATAGAGAAATTAATAACTTGCATTTCTCTATATTATAGGTTATATAAAGAGAATGCATGAATAAGCACAGTTAATAAACAATAATCAAATATTAACTGCAACAAAGAGTATGCTGCTAGAATAACTGAGGGTCACTAAAGTCAGCAGGATTGAAATTGAAAGGATAAGAGCACTGTCATTGTCCAAGAGCTTTCTCAGTAATTCTAAAACAAACACTTATCGTGGTATAACAATTGTCACCTTGAAATTTTCTAAATAGACCTCCGTCTATTTTCTGAATTTTCTAAATAGATCTCCATGAATGCAGAATACATCAAGATCTCATGCTTGAATTAGCAGATGATTTTACTTCAATGCCTCTCTTTGAGCAGATATTAGTACATATTTCATGCAGATGCCAACTCAAGGAAGTATGTGCCAAGATTTTTTTTTTACAGTAGAAGATTACAAAGTGATCTAATCAAGGAAAGTGTTGAAAAAGGTCAAGTAATTGACCATCATATAATCGTAACATTAGAGTTAGGACATTCTGGGGAAATGTCAGAAAACACTTCTTCACACAAAGCTCGGTGTGAAAAGGAACCCTGATCTTTGTGAACCCAGGCTTACCAGTGCGGTGAGGCCCAGCTGTGTAGCAATAATTAAATAAGTTCAAATATATAAAAACCGTGCATCCAAACAAATAAACCCTCTCAGTTTTAGCATACTGAGCATTTGTTTATAATCAAAATGATTCACTATCTTCGAAGTGCTAGACTACTTTCTAAGTAGACAACCCAAAATACAAAGTATGCTTTTCAATCCAAAAGACTTTGTGACTTCAAGTGGGTGATCATGCCCTAATTCACATGAACAGATATTCTTTGATTAGAAGATAGCTAGCAATGAGGATTTCCCTCAGGCCTGTTTATTCTCTTCGGTGAACATCATGTCATGTCAGGCCGTACGACTTTATCTCATTTACTGGTCTTACCAATCATTAGAGTAACTTGATTGATTTCCACAGAATCATGGCATCACAACAGTGCAGAAGGAGGCTATTCAGCCCTTCGAGTCTGCAGGTCCTCTCCCCCATCCTATCCCCATGACCCCATACATTTCCCATAGCTAATCCATTCAACCTACGCATCTTGAGACACCATGAGGCAATTTAGCATGATCAATCCATCTAACCTGCACATCTTAGACTGTGGGAGGAAACCAGAGAACCCAGAGAAAACCCGTGCAGACACGGAGAGAGCACGCAAACTCCACACAGTCACGCAAAGCTGGAATCGAACCCCTGTGAGGTAGCAGTGCAAACCACTGCACCAATGTGCCACCTCAGTGTTATACTTTGGGTCAAATGGATAGTTTTATGCCAGACAGTGGTTCCTTATTCATTAATGTTGATCAGATTCTGACTAATAAGCTTATTCTTAAACTAAAATTTGGCCCATCTAAATGTCCTACACTTAACAATGAAATTAGAAATAGTCATTCAGCTGAAATAATTCATCCTGACACATATTTTTAGAGCTGCCTTAGGCTTGTCAATGTTAATTCTAAAACAGTGATTCCAATCAATATATACATTGATAATTAGGAGTCGGTGAGCTCAGTTGGCTGGATGGCTGGTTCATGATGTAGAGCAATGCCAGCAGCATGGGTTCAATTCCTGCATCAGCTGAAGTTATTCATGAAGGCACTGCCTTTTCAACTTTGCCTGAGGTGTAGTGATCCTCAGTTAAATCACCATCAGTCAGCTCTCTCTCAAAGTGGAGAATAGCTAGTGGTCCTCTGAGACCATGGAGACATTTCATATATTAGTAACTATATTGATTCATTTTTTAATTTAATTAACATACATTCTTAGAGATCATCCATCTCTTTTATCTGAGACTTGTGCTATTTGATAGCAGTTTTGTTCAATATATATTCTTTAGTTTCAAATATCTCTTCCAGACCACAGAAACTCTTAATTGCTTGTGATCCTAATGTGCTGTGCACATTCTATTACAGAATCAATCTTTCTGATTGAGAATTTAGAGTGTCATGTATTTTGCAATGAATTACAAGAACTTTAAGCTTTTTAAGAAAATAACGAAGCCTTTAAAACAACCACTGATTATTTAAATGTTCAGTTATAATGAATTGAAGCTTATACGTGGGGTGGCATGGTGGCACAGTGGTTAACACTGTTGCCTCACAGTGGCAGGGACTTGGGTTCGATTGCTGCTGGGTCATTGTCTATGTGGAGTTTGCACATTCTCTCCATATCTACTTGGGTTTCCTCCGGGAGCTCTGGTTTCTTCCCACAGTCCAAAGATGTGCAGTTCAGTGGATTGGCCATGCTAAATTGCCCCTTAGTGCCAGGGGGACTAGCTCGGGTAAATGCAAGGGGTTATGGAGATAGGGCCAGGATGGGATTATGAATGGTGCAGACTCGATGGACCAAATGGCCTCGTTCTGCACTGCAGGATTCTATAATTCTAATCTATTGCTGCCTGGTCTAATTGTTTGCCAATATAACAAAATATAAGATGGCTGCTGTTAGGGAGTCACATAGAACATTCAAGATGCCTTCCTTTGATCTTGTTAGCTTTATTTCAATAAGTTTGGTCTAGAAGTTGTCATATTTTACTGAAAACCAGAATCCAAACTAACTTACAGCAGGGAGGTAGAGATAAGGAGGGAAGGAGTTCCAGAGGGTCCTGTCCATAGCTATTGAATCAGTGTTGATGGAATAGAGTGACAGGACAGGGAACAAGAGTTAAACTGCTGTCAGAGTATTGGAGAATGAGAACAGGGCATTGGGATGGACAAGATCATGACGTGGGGAGAGGAAAAGCAATTGAAAGATATGAAAGGAAATTGGAAAAATCATGTTATGATCCTTGGCCAGAACACAAGATGTGGGAAGTGATCTGGTTTGGGACTAATGACATTTTGTTTAAAATAGATGAAGGTTGAAATTTGAAACATCTGATTTTGGAATAAAGCCACAAATTTTCAGACATTTTGAACAAAACAAAAAACAAACTTTACAATACAAGATCAGAGAGATAAAAGAATTTACAATGCATATCTTCTATGTTAACATTCAGCATAAATGTGAGGTACATAAGAATTAACAGATGAATGCTAGTTGGAAATACCACACTACGATAAATGACAGGTACTACCAAAAGTGATTCTATGGATTTCTCAAGAAATCACCCAGACGATCATCAGAGTTGACTGAACTTTTGACTACTGACGAGGGTTTCCAATCTCTACCTTTGAAGATCTTGTTTTGGAATTCTCTCCAAACATCACTCCAAATGTTGGCAGGGTGGCACAGTGGTTAGCACTGCTGCCTAACAACGCTAGGAACTTGGGTTCAATTCCTGGCTTGGATTACTGTCTGTGTGGACTCTGAATGTTCTCCCATGTTCACCTGGTCTTCCTCCAAGTGCTCTGGTATCCTCCCACAGCCTGAGACACACACCAGTTAGGTGCAGGGCAGCACCGTAGCACAATGGTTCGCACTGCTGCCTCACAATATCAGGAACCCAGGTTCAAATCCAAGCTTGAGTCACTGTCCGTGTGGAGTCTACGTGTTCTCCCCATGTCTGAGTGGGTTTCCTCCAGGTGTCTGGCTTCCTCCCATATTCTAAAGATGTGGTGGTTTCTCCCTCCGTGTATCCAAACAAATACTAGAGTGTGGCTACTAGGGGATTTTCACAGTAACTTCACTGCAGTGTTAATGTAAGCCTACTTCTGACGCTAATAAATAAACTCAGGTAACCTTAACAATGGTGCCCCTCACAGTTTCGATCTCACCTTCTGAGATTTCTTCTGCCTACATTCCTAAGTGCACTTATTAGTTTATAAGCACACTTCCAGATGTGTGGTCATGCCAAACAAAACAGCATTATTCTAAAGGGTTATACTTACCCCACCATCCTCTGCATTTAAAGTTTGTTTCAGTAGCTCTTTCCCTAATCTTTTAATCCCATTTAACTGGGACCACTACTTGCCCCTGTTTCTGTGGCATCTTTTGCCGAACTCTCTCAAGAAGAGTTGTGTCACTGACCATTGATATTTTCTGATGATCTATAATTACATTCACAAAGAGCCCCATCCTTGTTTTTAACTGGGAACCAATGTAACAGACAATGGAACATCCTGTACCTTTAATGTTACAATCTCCACAAATAGCTAACTTTGCACCTCGGGACACGAAGGTCAATGGATTTCGTAACCTAATCCAATGATTAAATTTGAATATATGGGACATGGTATGATAGCACATGGCAGGATGGAGGTAGGATGGAAGTAGGGGCATTAGTATGATGAGAATACAGATGGCAGTATTTTGAATGACTTATAATTTATAGATGGTGGCACAGTGGTTAGCACTGCTACCTCACAGTGCCAGGGACCCAAGTTTGATTCCCGGCTTGGGTCACCATCTGTGTAGCATTTGTACATTCCACACCTCCCCCCCCCTCCCGTGTCTGCATGGATTTCCTCCAGGTGCTCCAGTTTCATCCCACAGTCTAAAGGGTTAGATGGATTGGCCATGCTAAATTGCCCCTTAGTGTCAGGGGGACTAGCTAGGGTAAATGCATGGGGTTATGTGGATAGGGCATGGGTGGCATTGTGGTCAGTGTGGACTCAATGGGCCTAATGGCTTCCTTCTGCATTGTCGGAGTCTATGATGACCTGCAGAACACTTTGGGATGTTTACTACATTAAAGATGTATATATAAATCCAAGTTGCTGTTGATAGCAATGCGCAGAGTGTTATTACTGACTCTTTCCAGTCTAGGCTCAGTGCTGTGAACAGAATGAAAGCTTGATTGGAGAGCTTTGAACAGGGAGATATGTAAGTGCAGTTGCTTGGCAACAATGCGCTTCAGAGCTTCAAAAGAAAGCAAAGGTTAAAGGAATGGAAAGACAGAGAAGGCTTGACAATAGTACTTTTAAAAGATGTTGGGAATGAGCCAAAGAATTGGAATAAATTGTTATCAGTAATTGTGGGCCTGAGGAGGGGATGTTAGCTCGTCTGCAGCTAGATTAGCAGAGGCTCACAGGCAGAGATGGTGGGCTTCAAGCAAGGTGCGTTTAGTGATGATGGAGGAGATGATGAAAGGGATTCATTAGAATGGGAAGGAAGTGATACTCCAGAGCAAGAGTGAGCAGAGATCAGAGATGTCAGAGTGAATGTACTTAATGCTGGGTTTGAAAACCTTTATGGATCGACCAGATTTGATCTCAAAGCTGTGGATCAATAGTTGCAGGAATTTATTTTTGAGTCGGAAAAAAGTTTGGATTGTTCATAGTTCGAAGGATGATCTGAGAAGAATGGAAGAGCTTGACTGTGGAACAGGATTACCAGTGGAGCTGAAAGAGTCAAAGTGTCTTCGGCAATGAGTAATCAAAAATACTTGAGCTCACAGCCATTGATTATGTTTTTATATTTTTCAGTACTTTAATTCTAATCAAAAAAGTTAATTCTAAGTAAGTCCTCACATAAGGGACAAACAAGATCCAAGCTGACAAGACAGAATTTACATCCCATCTTGGGCTTGATCAAAAAAGATCTAAGTTGACGGGATGAGGCATTGCACTCCATCCCGGGCTTGATCTGATGTTTCATCTTAGTCAAAAAGCCAAGCTGGTTTTGAAATGTTCCATCAGGTAAAGCCTTGGTTTAGCCTCATTGGTGACCCTAATCCTTTACTATACCCTAGGCTTAGGAAAACTATGACTGCAGGCATCAACACACCCCGTGCAATAGATTAGCCTCATCCCCTGCCTGATCATGGTTTCACCCCTGCCACATAAATATTATTTGAGGCCATATAGGTGACTATTGTGTTTAGAGTAGTGAAGATGCAAGGTTGAACCAGTCAGATCTGTGGCATCAAAGGAAGACCATTGCTGAGAATATACAATGTCATTTCAGTGGCAAGTCAGTCCTGGGGGGAAAAAAGTTGAAACTTGCCTTATCATAATTTCTACTACTTACTGACAGGTGTGAGGGAGTATCTTCAATTCCCCAACAGACGTGAGTCACATATTGAGAGAGCACCTTCAATCCGTGTTTCTAAATTTACTGACCACAACATACATTTCTTGACAAACTAGTATCCAGTCAACTTTTGATGCTTTCAGTATCATAGTCCCAAAATAGTGATATTATTTCAGTGCCAAGCACAAGGTGCCAATGTAGCTCTTAATATTTCCACAAACACTGCCTTCAAGAAAGAAGGATGGGGGAAAGAAAAATAATAGCAGAGGTACATCTTGTTTTATTGTCAGCACTTCAAGGAACAGTCAATAAAACTGTCAAGGAAGATGGATTGGAATATTTTAAGCATAGTTAGCATATGAATTCCCACAAAAGGAAAGTTACAGTTTCATGTAGATGCACAGTCTAAACATCTTTGTATTGTTGTTAAATATGCACAGAGCAGTGAGGCCACCTTTATTTTCTGTTTTCAGAGATGTATCAGTTTATTGCAAAATTTAGCAAGTTTTTTTAAAACCATGTGACTTTCTCAGATTGATTCAAAATGATAGCTTTTTGAAGCAAAAGCAGCAATTAATTCTTCATTGATGTTATGCAAGGACCAAAATGATGCAAACACTCAGTTCCTTTTTGGTGGTTTTCAGCAGTTCTGTAGCTCATGTGTTGTAAGTACCAGCACTTTCAGTTTCCTCAATCTCACCTGCTATGTCTGCCATCTATCAATTTCCCACTTTCTTGGCTGCTTTACCTCCAGACCATTCTTCAACTTCATATATCTGCTTTCCTAGCACTTTTTTTCATTTTTTTACGTTTATTTATTTAATCTTTATTCAGCCAGGTGAGTCCCTTGAGAACGTAATTCTCTTTTATAGTAATGACCTGGCCAAGAGCTTAATGCTGCAGCAACAGAAATTACACAGCAAAATAACTAATTTAAACACTAAAAACAACAAAAGACAAATTAGCAGTGAACGAGAATTGATAATTTACCAAGTATCAATCAACACAACCTGAACACTTTAGCAAGAGGAATCTATGAATGTAAAATTAGTTTGCTTCAGTTTTAGTTGTGCCTCATTACAGACATTGACAGCTGCAAACTGAAATGAATTATGACCAACGGCTAATCTCACTGTGGAGAGGTCAATCTGATTGAGTCACATGACCTCAAACTATTAGAAGAGAAATTAAAATGTAATAAACCTTTCAAATCAGCAGGTATTTTACCGGGCAAAATTCAGTAAGTTAACAGGAGCCACTGGAGTTGATGCTTTGTGTGTAATGAGGACCAGTCAATCATGGAGTACAGATCACAGTTTAGATAAAAACAAATTACTGTGGATGTTAGAATTTGAACCAAATGCAGAAACTATTGGAAAATCTCAGAAGATCTGACACCTTCTGTGAAGAGAGAATAGTGTTAATGTTTCAAGGCTGGATGGCACTTCGTCACAGCTCAGCTCAAAACATTAACTCTGTTCTGTCTCCACAGATGCTGTCAGACCTGCTGAGGTTTTCCAGCATTTTCTGTCTTTGTGCACAGCTCACAGTAATGGGTGTGAAAAAGTCACGAGTCTAACTGCAGAATGAAAGAGGACATGTAACTTATCAAGAGAGATTTTGGAGGTCATTTTATGAATGAGGTCACTGTCATCAAAAACAGGCAGGATAGATATCTGAACTATAGTGTATGTGGTGGAGTGAGTAAAGCAGGACTTATTGCCATCCAGAAAACCAAGTCTCTACTTAACCTCGACTGGTAAAATGTCAATGCGGGAATTTAAAATCAAAGCGTTGTCCAGCCAGGTTCTGAGATATGTGTAAGTGGAAACTTGTTCAAGTTCAGAGTTAACACATGTGACATGTTGTAATCTCAGGTAAAGTATGACTGTTTCCTATTAATCAGCATAAACTTGCCTGTAGTTGAGTTCAGTGGAAGATGAAGATCACAAAATGCCCATTGTACATTAGCAATACTGAGATACAAGTTGTGAAAACAGAAGGAATAGATGCACTTACAGAATATAAAATTAGATCATCTGTATACAGATATTTAAGAACATAAGAAATAGGAGCAGGAGTAGGCCATCTAGCCCTTCGAGCCTGCCCCGCCATTCAATAAGATCATGGCTGATCTGTCGTGGCTCAGTTCCACATTCCCGCCCTCTCCCCATGACCCTTAATCCCCTCTCTTATCAAAAACCCATCAACCCGCGTCTTAAAAATATTTAGCGAGGTAGCCTCCACCACTTCAACGGGCAGAGAATTCCAGAGATTCACCACCCTTTGAGTGAAGAAGTTCCTCCTCAACTCCGTACTAAACTGCCCCCCTTTATCTTGAGGCTGTGCCCCCTAGTCCTATTATCTTTTCTGAGCGGGAAGAGTCTCTCCACCTCTATCCTATCCATCCCATTCATCATCTTATACGTCTCAATGAGATCTCCCCTCATTCTTCTAAACTCTAACGAGTACAAGCCTAGTTTATTCAGCCTCTCCTCATAGCTCAACCCCCTCAACTCCGGTATCAGCCTAGTAAACCTCCTCTGCACTCCCTCCAAGGCCAAAATATCCTTGCGCCCAAAACTGCACACAGTACTCCAGCTGCGGCCTCACCAATGCCCTATACAGCCGCAGCAAGACCTCCCTACTGTTATATTCAATCCCCCTCGCTATGAAGGCCAGCGTCCCATTCGCCTTCCTGACCACCTGCTGCATCTGCAAGCTGGGATTTTGCGACTCATGCACAAGGACCCCAAGGTCCCTCTGCACCGTCGCCTGCTGCAGTTTTTCGCCACGTAAGTGATAATCCTTCCTACCATTATTCCTACCAAAGTGGACCACCTCGCACTTGCCAACATTAAATTCCATTTGCCATTTCCTGGCCCATTCGCCCAGCCTATCTAGATCCTTCTGCAGACTCTCCACACCCACCGCACAATTTGCCTTTCCTCCAATCTTGGTGTCATCAGCAAATTTCGACACCATACACTCGGTTCCCTCCTCCAGATCATCTATATAAATGGTGAATAGCTGAGGCCCCAGCACCGACCCCTGAGGCACTCCACTAGTCACCATCCGCCAATCCGAATAGCACCCATTGACCCCCACTCTCTGCCTCCTATTTGACAACCAGTCCTCTATCCACGCTAACACCCTACCCCCAACTCCCTGTCCCCTGACCTTCTGCAATAACCTCCTGTGAGGTACCTTGTCAAACGCCTTCTGAAAATCCAGAAAGACCACATCCACCGGCTCTCCTCTATCCACCGCCCTAGACACATCCTCATAGAACTCCAGTAAATTTGTCAGACACGACTTCCCTTTAACGAAACCGTGCTGCGTCTGCTCTATCAAGCAATTCCTCTCAAGATGCCTCGCTATTTCCTCCTTGATGACGGGTTCTAACATTTTACCTACAACAGACGTTAAACTAACCGGCCTATAATTCCCTGCCTTTTGCCTGGCACCCTTCTTAAACAACGGCGTAACATTAGCCGTTTTCCAATCTTCCGGCACTTCCCCGGAATCCAGCGACGTTTGGAAAATAACCACCAAGGCATCCACTATCACCTCCGCCATTTCTTTCAGAACCCTCGGATGCATTCCATCCGGTCCTGGCGACTTGTCCACAATCAGTCCCTCCAGTCTGTCGAGCACCTCCTCTCTAGTAACAGTAATGTCATTAAGACCCTCCAGTCCTACCACCTTTCCATCTCTAACACCCAGCAAATTATTCACGTCCTCCTCCGTGAAGACAGAAACAAAAAAGTTATTCAGGACCTCAGCCATATCCCCATCCCCTACCACTAAGTCCCCCTTCTCATCCTCTAAGGGTCCAACGTTCACCCTAGCCAGCCTCTTCCTTTTTATATATTTATAAAAACTCTTGCTATCCTTTTTTATGTTAAGCGCAAGCCCAGCTTCATAGTTTCAAAGATACAAATAGAGAAAAGACTGGGCCTAAAATGGAATCCCGTGGGATACATTTTTTAACAGTAAGAGGACCAGAAAAAAGTCTATTTGATTTAACATACTGAATACAATTAGAAAAGGTGGTTAATGAACCATACAAGACAATCCTTATTAAAACCAATGTCCCTCAATCTTTTCAGACTAGAATGAACTACGCCGTCAAGTATCTTGGATAGATCAATAAAGATAGCAGCAAAGCTTTGTTTCTTATCCAAGGCAGTTATAATATCATTTAGACTTTCAATGCAACTGTAATGCATCCATGTCCTACGCGAAAACCAGACTGCATATCTGACAAAATGTTGTCAGTACCTAAAAAGGTTAGCTGCTTATAGACAATCCTTTCCATCACTTTAGAAAGGCAGAGTAAAATATAAATTGGTCTGTAGCAGTTAGGATTGAGCTATTACCCCCTTTGCTGTTTTACATTTCTAATTTTTCATTTACTTTGCCATATTTGCCTATAATCAAAGTGCCTGAATATGAACAGCCCCAGCCCAGGAGACAGCTAATCAACCCAATAATGTTTTCTGGCTGGCATTCCCACAGCCCAGGAAGCTAAATTCTGGTGGATTCTGGGATAATGGGATACCTGTCATGACTGGTCATATCCATTCCATTGGTTTCCAATGTGGGTGCCAGAGGCATAGACATGGGTCAAGGGTGGAGGAGGAAAAGCACATTGTTAATATGGCGGTGCGGGCTTGTTGGGCCGAAGGGCCTGGTTCCAGTGCTGTCTTGTTCTTTGTTCTTTCTTTGTTCTTTCCATCCATCCACTTAAATGCAACATGGGGCCGATTCTACCAACAATTTGCACCCGTTTTTGGGCACGAAATCGTGGTAAGGTCGGGTTTGAGGCCTTTACAGTGATCTGCACCCAAGTCCACGCATATCGCCTCTTTACCAAGACCTGCGAATGGCGCGGATCCGTTCCGCACCCAAATCGGGTGCATGCATTTAAATTGAATTAATGAACTGCCCGCCCAACTCTATCAGCATTTCCCCCCTTACCAATCTGAAACCACGCTGTTAGGGAACTGCTGAAAAAAAGTCTAACGCGGGTGCTCCAGCCTCTGAAGAGCACGTTCAGTGTTTCAACGGCTCTCTGACTCAGATCAGTGGTGGGGGTGGGAGTGGAGGCGGGTCAGATCATTCTCTGGTTGGAGGAGGGAGGAGGAGAGTGAGATCAGATCGTTGTCTGGTTGGAGAGGAGGAGGAGGCGGCGGGTCAGATATATTTCGGGTGGGGGAGATGATCGTTGTCTGGTGGTGGGGGGGGCGGGAGGGAAGGGCTGAACGATGTCTGGTGGTGGGGGGGAGGGCTGATCACTGTCTGGTGGTGGTGGTGGTGGTGGGGGGGAGGGCTGATTGGTGTCTGGTGGTGGGGGGGGAGGGCTGATTGGTGTCTGGTGGTGGGGGGGGAGGGCTGATTGGTGTCTGGTGGTGGGGGGGGAGGGCTGATCGGTGTCTGGTGGTGGGGGGGAGGGCTGATTGGTGTCTGGTTTTTTTCAGATTGAAAACTAGTTTTACTGGTTCAACTTACACCTGAATTCACATTTGAACATATTCAGAGAACAGTTGTCTACAATTAAATTCTAGTTTGTCATCTACACTTTGCAGCACAGTACAAACCCCTGATCTAGTCAGTGCAAATTCAAATACAGCGTATTCGAGTGGCTGAATATAAAAAAAAGTACTCAAAGTTTCTACACACTGTTATTCTTCAAATAAAATGAAATGTTACTCTCACATTTCCCCATCTTCTTCCACTTCCTCAACTCCTCTAATGTACAGGACATTTCTAATAAGGTGTAACACTTTACCAAGGTGACCCGCTAAAGCACCATCAATATATTCTTCTGTGTTCGCCAGCTGCACGTTCATATATCCATCGACTGATACCAAGTAGCCCTTGTATTCCATTCCCCATTTTAACTTCACCATCACCGGTTTGCCAGTTAAGCCATTGAGGAAAGGTTTTGGATTCAATGGTAAATCCCGCAGGGGGAGGGTACACAGAGCCTTCGGGGCCCGGCTCCTCTATCCCTCTCCCTCCCTCGCCATGCTGGGGGGTGGGGGGAGGGCTGATCATCGTCTGGTAGTGGGGGGGGTGGGGGGTCAAATGTTCTTCTGGAGGGGAGGGGGACTGAGGCCACACCATTCTCTGTGAGGTGGGGGGTGGGGGGGGGAGCGGGGCATGGGGGGAGTGGCGCAAGTTCGTTGTCGGGGGGGGGAGTGAGGCCAGATTGTTGTTTTGGGGAAGGTGGGAGGAGGGAGGCAGGTCAGATGGATCTCCAGTAGTTGGGGGGGTTGGGGTGGGGGGGGCAGATGGATCTCTGGTGGGGGGACAGAAGGGTCCGCTGCCAATCTGCGGGCAATCGGTAGGGGGAAAGGAGGGCAGGGGTGGCGATCGGTCTGGGAGGTAGGGGGTGTGGATAAGGGGGGCAGTGATATGTGTGTGTGTGTGTGTGTGTGTGTGTGTGTGTGTCCCTTATCCACCCCCCCCACTACCCACACACATCATTGCCCCTTTTATCCACCCGCCCCACTACCCAGACTGATCGCCACCCCTGCCCCCTCCCTCCCCACCAATCACCCGCAGAGTGGCAGTGAACCCCCCCTTCCAGCCCCCCCGACCAGAGATCAGTCTGCCCCCCCCCCCCCCGCCCCGAGATCCATCTGCAGCCCCCCCCGACCCCCCCCGACGATACATCTTACCCACCTCCCTCCTCCCCCCGAGATATACCCTTGCTCCTGCTTTTTGCTCCCAGGCCACTTTCTCCACTTTCTGCAGCTCGGGAGCAACCTGACACGGGCACGCTTTTTCCAATTTTTGTTTCTAACTGCACACGTGCGGTTCAGCGCTCCAATCGTTCTGGCTGTGCTAAGCTCCACCCACAGAGCAAATCGGACTGGAGATAGCTGAGAGCGTTTGGGAGCGCCTGAAAGTGAATTTCTAAGTTGGATCTGTACTACGCCCAGAATTGGCACTTCGAACAAAAATGGTAAAATCGGGCCCATGGTGGCACAGAGTGTCAGGGACCCAGGTGCAATTCCCGGCTTGGGTCACTGTCTGTGTGGAGTTTATATGTTTTCTTCCGGATGCTCCAGTTTCTCCTCACAGTCCAAAGATGTACGGGGTTAGGTGGATTGGCCATGCTAAATTGCCCCTTAGTGTGAGGGGGCACTAGGTAGAGTAAATGGGAATAGGGCATGGGTGGGGATTGTGGTCGGTACAGACTTGATGGGCTGAATGGCCTCCTTCTCCACTGTAGGAATTCTACGGTTCTAATCTGGGAGATTTTGCAATCAACTGTATTAGGAATTGGGGAAAATTAAGACTAAAAAATGAAATTGGGATAAATAAAAAGGGGAATTGATAAGGTTAGCTGACTGAAGGGATACCAGTGAGAAATGACTAAGGGAAAACAATGGGATATAGAAGAGGAAATTTCAAAGTGGAGAGATAAGGAAAATGTCACTTATATGCTAAAAGCCTGGTTCACAGGGCAGGTAATACCAAAGGGAAATAATGATATATCCGTAGCACAATAACTGGAGAAAGGCACACAAAAGCAGGAGCCACACCCAGCTGCAGAAAACAGTCTCCTCTGAAAACAAGTTGCTGCTAAAAGGGCAGCCGGTTTAAATTCAAAACTCAAACTAAGGAGATTTTACCTTCATTGAAACTAAAGACAATTTTCCCAAATGTAGATAAATAACCTGTGCAGGGTAATTATCTGCTGGATTCAGCTTAGAGTTATATAATATTGAATGTTGTTTGGGAACAAAGGACACTTCAGAGTTCAGGAAACATAGGTAGTTGGCAACAAAGGGATAAGCTCATGTAATACTGTGTGTGTATAGCCATCGGTGTAGATAGGTGTTAGTGTATTATAGTTCTTCTTGTTGTGTGCTTTTCATAGAATTATAGAATCATAGAATCCCTATAGAGCAGAAGGAGGCCATTTGACCCATCAAGTCTGCACCAACCATAATCATTCCCCATAACCCCATATATTTACCTTGCTAATCCCCCGATACTTTGGCCACAGTAAATTGCCAATCAATCTAACTTGAACATCTTTAGGCTGTGGGAGGAAACCAGAGCAGACAGGGGGAGATTGTGCAAACTCCACACAAACAATGACCCGAGCCCGTAGCGCTGTGAGGCAGTAATGCTAACCACTGTGCCACTGTAAGTTAATAAATATTATTTATTAATAGATCCTACATTGACTGCACTATTCCTCCCTGGTTTGCATATCTGTTTTCTCAGTGTATCAAATTGAAAATATACACCACTAAGAACTAGTGTTCCAAGGTATCCTTCGGGGTTTCAGGATACCCTCACATTTAATATCAGTGAGATCCTTAACATCAGTGAACAGCCTGACCTCTGACCTTATGATGAAGGGAAAATCATTGGTGAAGAGCTGAAAATGCTTGGTCGAGGACAGTGTCCTAAAAAAACTCCTGAAACAATGCCCTGAAGCTCAATGCCACTCAAATGTAACCATCTTCCTTGGCATTAGGTCTGACACCAGCCAATGGAGAGTATTCTCCTAGATCCCCAATTCCTTCACTTTTACAGGGCTCCATGATGCACACTTGGTCAAATATTGCCAGTGATGTCAAGGGCAGTCACCCTCACCTCACCTCTAGAATTCAGCTCTTTTCTCCATGTTTGGAATAGGGCTGTACTAAGATCTCCACTCAAGTGGTCCTGGCAGAACCCAAACTGAGCAATAGCAAATAGATTATTGTTGACTAAATTCTGCTTGACAGCACTATCAATTAACCTTCTGTCAATGTGATGATGATTGAGATTACCTGATGGGACAGTAATTGGCCAGATTAGATTTGTCCTGCTTTTGATGGATAAGTCATACCTAGGCAATTTTCCACTTTGTTGGTTGGGTGCCAGTATTGTAACTTCACTGAAGCAGCTAAGCGAGGAACTCAGCTACTTCTGGGTCATAAATCTTCAGGAGTACTGCGGGGCTGTTGTCGGGGTCAATATTCTTTGAGTTATTTAGTGCTAGGTGGTTATACACAAGGGAAAATATAAAATTACAGTGCACAGAAATGCTTTTGTGCATCTAATTGTGGCAAACTGGAGACTAGAATGGATAAGAGCTCTTGGAATAATTCTCTTCAATGTATCCTCTGAGCCAGAGATGTGGATAAAAGACGACATTCAAGCACTGGATTTTACATCTAGTATGTGAGCCCACGTGCATATGTGGGCCAGGCCTAACATCTACTCCCATGGTCCCCCAATGATTTACTGTTTGCTGGGATTGGGGAATGGGAATCAGGGTGGAGAGGGGACGGGGGTGGAGTGGGGTAGGAAAAAATGATGTGTTCGCAGTTTCACTGGGAGCCTCATGTTAAAATAGGGTCCCATAAAAGAGGCACCACCTCTTTCTCACTGAAGGTCTGAGCCATGTTAACTGTTGGGTTTCCCACTCATTGCCAGCGTCAGTCCCTGCCCATGAAATTGCGATGGAGAGGGAAAGTAGCTCTTAAATTGTCAATAATTGGACACTTCAGGGCCTCAGTTGGCACAAGAGAATATGGACCATCTGATGCCACCTGCCAATCATGAAATTGCAGGTATGCACCAAAAAAAATGCACTTATAGGAGTATACGCCACCCCCACCCCACCTCTCCCACTCCTCCCTGCACTGGGAGAGGGGTGGCGTATACTTCACCTGGGGGAGTTGAATTCTGCCCATGAGAAAAATAAAATGTTGTGCAGAATTAACTTTTATCTGTTCAAATCAAAACATTTGCTACATTAGATGTTTGTGTAATAAATATGGTTATATAAATATTGTCATGCCTAATAAAGGCGTGTCATATTCACAACTTTACACATGGACTGAACACATCTGGAACTGTCTTTTCTCTGTGTAAAACTGACACTAATGAACTGTTAAGGTGGCGGCCAAGGGGTCAGATGACCTTTGCTTCTTCAACACAGACTACTAAGTTTCCAGAAAGCTGTAAATTGACTCATCATGGATACTGCCACCATCCAAACGCTCCCATCCTTTGGAATGAATGTACCGAGTTGAATGTGAAATGCAAACCTGCCATTGTTTGAAGCTTACAGAAATGCAGAGCCAGTGGGGTACTGGACTCTGTGGGTGGAATTTTACAAGAATGATACTATGTGTCCAGCTCATGTGAAAATGGGAGAGGTTCCTGATCCATTTTTTGGGTGAGATCTTATACCCAATCTTGTGTGCATAGCGTATGAAAAAATGGTCTAGACCATTTCTAACTGCTGCAGGCGGTGGGCTGCGCTTAATTCACCAACCAGCCTGCAGAGGAAGTGCAGATCTCTGATTCTGCACATGTGCAACAGCAGCAGCAGAGGCCTGACAGGCGGAGAGAGCTGCCAGCCTCCTGTTGCTGCTGGCAACCTGAAATAACTACCCCCCATCCCATAATTACAGGGCCCTGCAGCCAATTGCAAGACCCACACCGCCCGGGATGTCTCCCAGACAGATCGGGCCCCCCCAAAACAATCACGATGCAGAACAGCACCCCTCCCACCCCCACCCCCCAAGCAGTCAGTGCAGAGCAGCAGTGGACCCCCTCTCTCCCAATCTGATCGCAGGCATAGTGCACAGAAGTCCCCTCCCCTCCTCGATCCAATTGCCTGCAGAACGCAGCAGCACCCTTCCTTTCCTGCTCAGGCCACCCCTTCAAGCCCTGCCTTCACAGGCTTACCACTATAAGACCCATCCCATTCTCCTGCTCCTATAATCTCCTTCCCTATAAGCCCTGCCCCAAAAGGCCTCACCCCAATCTCTCTGCCTCTATAAGCTGTGCCTCGTAGCCCTCAGTACTGCCCAGTGGGCAGTGCCAAGGTGCCTGGTGGGCACGCCAAGGTTCCAGGCTGACACTGTCAAGCTGGCACTGCCCAAGCAGCATCCCTTGCCCTCAGCCTCTCCAAGGCCAGTCATGTTGGCCTCGTTCCATCAGCGAGGCTAACATGACTGCTACCCATTCATGGGGGGCAGCCGTTTTCCTCAGTGGAGAGAGCATCTCCTGGTGAGGCCATAAAGGCAAGTGCTCCCAGATGATTGAGCACCAAGTACACTAATCACATTGAAATTCATATTGTAGTAAAATTGAACAATTTATTCAGCCTCGCACCCATTTCTGGTGAGAAGCTGACCTCACCAGAATTCCAGCTCCTGCAAGATTGCGAGAACCGAGAAATCAAGTGTGAACGTCGTTGGGTGTGGCAAGCCGGTAAAATCCTGACCTATGTCTCCAGGTTTGCATTTAACAAGAGAAAGGTGATGAGTCCAATTATCCACTAACTAATTAGCCCCTATTGTACATCCACAGCCTTTTAGCCATTCTGGATGGACAATGGCTGTTAAGCATGTGACCAAATCTGGTTTCTGATATTGAGATACTTTATTATCCCAAGATCCAGAAGAGACCAGGGCAGGCTATAAAAAATACCCAAGACACAATAGCTTCTGAGAAAGGCTGTGTCATTTTTGCCTTTTGAGAACCATCACTTGTCAGTCTCAGGGCCAGTCTCTTAAAATGTCAGCAAGTCATCAAGCAGCCAAACTAATTAACCTCTTCCAATTTAAAGTTTATTTGAGAACCTTGCAACTTGTTACGAACACTTCACTTTCCAAGACACTTACTTTAAATCATTGAAACCATTCAATAAACCTGCCATGTGGGAGAATGGAAATTATAAATCAGAGACTGAATTAACCATGATCTGTAAACGTGCACTATCTTTTCCTGCATCCAATTTTTATGTGTGTATGTCTGCATGCATGGATTATGAGACTGACTGTGTGACATTGTATCAATTCCGAGAGATGCAGGAGAATAAATAAATCTTTTCATAATTTAAACCCAAGAAAGCTTGCTGCTGAATTATTTAATTGGAATACACACCCCTCTTTCCAGATAAAACACACTGATTATGAGCAATGTGAGAGCAGGTATGTCCTGTCCATGATTATATATATACACACACATATATATATATATATATATATATATATATAAAAATGTAATTACTATTTTTAAATACACAGATATGTTAATATGGCAAAGTACTTTACACTAATTTCAGAATTTGTAATGTATCTTTACTGAAGCCTTAATCGCTACTTCTGGTATTGACAGTAACAACATCCTTAAAAGCTGAAGAGCCTGTTATTAACTGAAACAAGCACTTAGTCACCTACTCAAAAAGCTTTGCGCAATAACACAATATTATTTCTGAAGCTGTAATTCCTTAATAACTCCTTTTTCCCCACCCACATAAATCACAGAGGAGTCTCGGCTGTCTGCCCTGTTTCGAATGTTCACATCATAGCTGTGATCTCCAAACTACTCTATAATGACCTCTTGGTGGGAGCAATAAAAGTCTAATCTGTGAGCAGGATAGAAATGAGAAAAGTAGGCATGTTAAATCAGTTCAAGAGAATCAGCGCCTGATTTATCTGTCAATGCCGTGGCTTCCCATAATTGATTTGAAGTCATCCACCAGTGCACATCATATTTGGCTTTCAGCTCAGCGTGACCTCTGCTCCCTGCTGCAATAATCAGGGGTATGTGGATTTGCTCCAGGTATAAATAACTTTGCTGCTAACTGGGTAGTCTGTCATCAGCCTTTGTGCAGCAAATCTCTTCAAAATGTTTTTAATTGCAGAGTTAAAATTGCTAAAACTCAGGAATGGGAAATAAACTAAAGAAAATTTTTGAACCAAAGCTTTAGGTATGGGAAAAGACTCATGCGTAACTGGATAAAAGTTTACTTAGGAGCACTTCAGCATGGCTCTAACCGAGGCACTAATAGGAAGCTTGGGAAAGCAGCAAAGGAGAAGCCTGATCTAAAGCAGCTCCTGCAGTGAGGTGAGCTGCAAATTGAAACGCAAAAAACGTCACAGCTAATCTTACCTCAGGGAAACCAATGGATGCATAAAGGCTGTCATGGCAGGAAAGGAGGGGGTGGGGGGGGGGAGGTTGCAGTTCAATGTGAAAGAGATTTGGGGCTGGATCTCATTTATGGGTTGAGAACATGCCCAGGGAACTGGTCCAGGTCTTGATCCCATCTTGTGCTCATGATTCTAACATGACATATCTTTCAAATGTAGGTATGCCAATTGGCCTGCAGGCCAGATCCTGCACCAATCAGAGGTTCCAGGAGTGGCCTGGGCGTGGGAAATAGACTTGGGAGGGCCTCTTGAAAAGGTGACTGGCAGCAATGATGAGGTTTGCCACTCTATGTTTAAATGGCCTGCCCTGGAAAAGATAGATGGACACCGTGACAGTCCTCATTAGGCTCTGGCCAAAAGATGGGACATTTTGTTACCAACCTGAGGTCAAATAAAACCCTACCAGGAATCCAAAAGGCATTTGCTGGAGGTGGTAGAGAAGGTGAGCAGGAGGATCTAGCTGCAGATGTATGTAGGTGCAAGTGGACACGTATGCAGGGGGATATGAGTTTAGGAGAACGTGAGTGCAGGGGTAGGTGGATGCAGGAGGTTGTGGGTGCAGGGGTATGTAGGTGCAGAAGTGTATGGGTGCAGGAGGGTAGGGTTGCATGAGGTGGATACCAGCAGTGTCCCTGGCTGGTCCAGCATTGAAGGGCAGCACGTAAGGGCTCAGGAATTCAGAAAGGCCAATAAGGGGGCTTTTCCTCAGGGACCTCAGGGCATTATTCCGTCATCTCCTCAGTTCCTTCAATTCAGCAACCAACCCTGCCACAAAACCCTGTTAGCCGAGACAGGAACAATAGAGCCTCCGCCTCATCCTCAGCTACAAGGGGGTGCTCCATGCAGGAATAGGTACACCATTTGCTGCACTTGATTGAAGTTACTTTTGTTTCCTTTCTCCTTTGATTTATATTGTCACAATAATATTGTCTCCAGAATGTTCCATTTTCTGTGTTAATGGAGTGTGGTGGGGACTGAGAAGAAAACTGAGGGGGAGATGTAGATGCTGATCGCCATCCCTACCTCTCTGTTGCAGGAACAGGAGGGAGTAGCAGCAAAGCTTTGGGAGCTAGGTAGGCTGCCTGTCCTCACCTCCTTGGAGTAATTGGTGTTTGGTATAATTGGCACAGACACAACTGAAACCATCCAATATGATGGTATGTTTATGCTTTATGCACCTTCTCAAATCCCAATTCCCTATCAACTCTCTGTCTGGGGTGATCAGCAAGCTACAGTTGCTCTTCCTACTTTAATTCCCCCCCAACACCTACTTCCCTCACCCTAGCCCTCCCCTTTGTGCACTTATACCTTCAGATGCTCAGGAATTGCTGCTTGGTCAGTCAGTGCTGGCAGAGGATAATGATCCAGGGCAAAAGTAAACTCCCAAGGTAACGTTACGGCTATATAATCTGACAAAGAAATTCACAGTAACCAGTTCAGTTACTGGCACTATATGAATTTTGAGAGTAGCAGAGAGGTTTGATCTGCTTGTGGTGAGTTAATGGAGATGATTGGACTGCAGCCAGGCCAAAGGACAGGTTTGCACATTTACCAATTAAACAGAAGATTTACTTGGCAGTCTTTTCAGTATATATGCCATCAATCTCAGCGCCAAAGTCCAACGAAAGACCATGGTGTTAGCTTTCATCGCAAGAGGATTTAAGTACAGGAATAGCAGAATCTTGTTTCATTTGTATGTTACCACTCTTAGACTGCACCTGGAGTACCATGTGCAGTTTTGGTCCCTTCGCCTTAGGAAGGGAATCATTGTCATTGAGGGAGTGCAGCAAAGGCTCACTACACTTGTTCCCGGAATGAAGGTACTGTCCTATGAAGAGAGCTTGAGCAAACAGTCTGTATTTTCTAGAGTTGTTTGAAGAATAAGAGGTGACCTCAGTGAAACTTACAAAATACTTAAAGGAATAGACAGAGTAGGTGCAGGGAAGAGGTTTCCCTGGTTAGGTAGTCCAGAACAAAGTGACACAATTTCAACATAAGGGAAAAACATATAGGACTGTGATGAGAATATGTTTTTTTTTTAAATTCAGAGGCTGCGAATCTTTGGAAGCTCAGTCACAAAGTAAGATTAAATTAGCTTACATATTACATATAAAAGAGATATGGGGATAGTGTGGGGAAAGTGGATGATCAGCTATTACCAAATTGAATGGCAGAGCATAATCAATGGCTTGAATCCCTACTCCTGCTCGTACTTCCTTCCAAAACTGTCTTTCTCAAGAAAGAATTCCAGCTTCTCATTTTGAGATGTAGCCTTATCCCCAGCCCACAGCAGCACGCCAATCAACTTCAGTTCCACAGGCACAGTATTCACCATCTGCGGAATCTCTTCAACTCTGCTTACACTGGCATCAATCTACTGAAGTTACTTTCAAATAACACAAACAGCAACTGTACATTTGCCTGTGGATCCGGCCTCCATCTTTTCAGATTGCCAATACTGCACCATTGGGATCATCAGCTGAGCTTAGATGTCGTTGCATCTTTTTATTTGGTTTCAACTTCCCAGCAAGTTTTGGTTTCTAATCTATTTCAACTTTAGTTTCCTTGGAAACAGGAAGGTTCAGTTTTCTTTTTACATTTTCCCTTTTCAGTTATGGTTCATCTCCAAAAAAAAATACATGCTTAAAACCACAGATCCATCACACCATCTCCTCAGTGAAGTGCAGTCAGTGAACACACAGCTCTGTTGCAAATATAAGTCACTTTATTCTATTTGCCATGTTTTAGTCACTTTAATTTCATTGATATCAATTTGTGACAAATGTGCTTATTAATAAGTTGGTGTAGGCAGATGCATTTATTTTGTGTTCATTTCCATTGTTCCAGCCCAGTTTGAAGAGTTGTTTTTCAACTCAAGGCATTGAAAAATTGCTAGTTTGAAAGCTGGTTCAATGATAACACCATCATTTCTCTTTCCCAAATGTCAAAACATTAGAAGCAATAAAGAATGTTAGACAATTACAAACACATAAATAATACACGTTATTTAATAAGAAAGCTTACCAATGAAATTTGCAAGGATTCTTTTAAAATGATGCAACTTAAACCAATTTTGATCTTGTGTCATAGTATCAATTGCTCTGACATTTGAACATTGAAATAATTTGTCCACTTTTGTGATCATGACAATTAAATATTAAGATCATTGACCTTTGAGCAAATTACAATTTATCTTTGGGCATCTTGACCCTGAGAGATTTGGAGCTTCATCCTGTCTTCTGATCACTAGTAAACATATTGGCTCCTTCACCCATTTAAATTCCTGGGGTTGGGGCTATTTGCATAAAGTAGATGGTGATTGGATCATCTGTGACCCAGTTGGTGCACTCTCTAGGTATGGGGAAGGAAACCGTTCACAACTGTGGATTACCAATTGAATTTCACAAAAAAAGTGGCCTCTATGCTACGTGACCTTAAAGAAATTGATTTTTTTGAAATCTTGTTGTCACTAATTTCACCAGATCCTGCCATGCTGGTATGCTTGTTTTCTATATTGCAAAGGGAGCTTCACAGCAGTCATGGCATTGGAGGTAATGAAGATAAAATTGGTAAGAGTTTGCAGAAAGATATAATTCCAGTAATGTTGGATGGGATTTTCCAGCCACGCTCACCTCAAAACCAGAAAATCCTGCCCAAGGTCAACAGACCTTTCCATGGTCTGTCCCTCACCCACTGAGTCCCGTGGTAGGCAGAAAGAGCCAACAGGGCAATTTTTGCCATTCTATGCCTGCATGGAAAAGTATAGAATATGAAACAGTCTTCACTCTTCCATTAATATTGCTGATGGACCCCTATATACCCAAACATGGCCCAAATGACCACATGTTCTTAGACACTCCCTCTTCATCTTAAGTCTGGCAAGCACCTCCTTACTAGTTTTTCAAATTCTTTATTATTTTACCAAATCTCCTCCACATTTTTCTCCTTATAAAACTCTGGTATATTTTGCTGTCTTCCATGTTGTGGTTAGCACTGCTGCCACACAGTGCCAGGGGCTTAGGTTCAAATCCTGGTTTGGGTCACTGTCTGTGTGGACTTTGCATGTTCTTCCTGTATCTGCTTAGGTTTCCTCTGGGTGCTTTGGTTTATTCCCACAATCAAAAGGCGTGGGTTGGGTTGATTGGTTAAATTAATCCTAGTTTTGGGGGGGATTAGCAGGATAAATATGTGGGGATAGGTTGGGATTTTTGTCACACAGTGTCAGGCTCAATGGGCCGAATGGCTTCCTTCCATAGTATAAGAACTCTATGATTCTTTTCAACATTAATACTGTCCTGCATTTTCACCTGGAGTTCATTTTACATGGTTTACCTCACTTCAATTTTACATGCCTATTTATTCCTCCTCTTGAACTGTTTCCTTCAGTAATGGAATGTGTCTGTCCATAACTATTTGTATATAGGCCTTGACTAGCCTATATAAGAACATAAGAAATAGGAGCAGGAGTAGGCCATCTAGCCCCTCGAGCCTGCCCCGCCATTCAATAAGATCATGGCTGATCTGTCGTGGCTCAGTTCCACTTTCCCGCCCTCTCCCCATAACCCTTAATCCCCTCGCTTATCAAAAACCCATCAACCCGCGTCTTAAAAATATTTAGCGAGGCAGCCTCCACCACTTCAACGGGCAGAGAATTCCAGATATTCACCACCCTTTGAGTGAAGAAGTTCCTCCTCAACTCCATTCTAAACTGCCCCCCCCTTTATCCTGAGGCTATGCCCTCTAGCCCTACTGTCCTTTCTGAGCGGGAAGAGCCTCTCCACCTCTATCCTATCCATCCCATTCGTCATCTTATACGTCTCAATGAGATCTCCCCTCATTCTTCTAAACTCTAACGAGTACAAGCCTAGTTTATTCAGCCTCTCCTCATAGTTCAACCCCCTCAACTCCAGTATCAGCCTAGTAAACCTCCTCTGCACTCCCTCCAAGGCCAAAATATCCTTGCGTAAGTGCGGCAACCAAAACTCTTGGGTCATTCTAAATATTTGAGTAAACTAATATATTTCCTATACTAGTGACTGTGATGAATCAACATTGCATCAAGGGGACTCTTAGAATTGGGATATATACAACACTGCTTAAAATACATAGCAAAATCCAAATGAACATTAGTTGAAACTTATTACAAAATCTGCAATTCCACTTCGTTATATATGAATGTACTCTTCATTGGCATTATTATGCCATAACAAGGTTGTAAATAAATCTCTCTTTCACTTTCTGTGCATTACATATGTTTAAAACCTATTTACAAAAAAAATTAACCCACCTAAAGAATGTCTTTGTTTGAATTGATTTGATTGATTTGTTATTGTCACTATTGTTTCTTGCACACTATACAGGCGAAGCATACCGTTCATAGAGTACATAGGAGTGAAGGAAAGGAAAGGGCGCAGAATATGGTGTTGCTATCATAGCTAGGATGTAGAGAAAGATCAACTTAATATAAAATCAGTCCATTCAAAATCTGATGGCAGCAGGGAAGAAATAGTCCTTGAGTGGGTTGGTATGTAATCTCACACTTTTGTATCTTTTTCCCAATGGAAGCAGATGAAAGAGAGTATATCCCGGGTACGTGGGATCTTTGATTATGTGGCTGCTTTTCCAAGGCAGTGGCAAGTGTAGATGGAGTCAATGGACAGGAGGCTGGTTTGTGTGATGGACCGGGCTAATTCATAACATCTTGTAGTTTCTTGCAGTCGTAAATACTCACCTATCAGTGGGGCAAGTAAAGGAAGTAGGGAGAGTTTGCAGCACAGAGCTTCATCATGACAGCTTTAAAAAAAAAACAGAACCAGAGGTTTAAACTTGGCGCACTTTAAATGTGTATGTCAGTCTGTCCTGATGTGCATGTGCAGTTCACAATCTCTACAAGTTGGGATCCAGAGTGGAAATTAGGGACCGTTATTATCACATATTTCTTTCTATTTATCTATTACCTTCCAGGCATGATTATGACAGCTATATTTCAAACCAGTAGTATATCAACCCCTCATTTCCACACATGTTCATTGTCCCTTGTTAGAGCAGATACTAACAAGCTGAAGCTGTACAGAATTCAATAGAAGCCTTATGTGTATGCTGTGCTGAGGCCTTCCTTGCAACTAGGAGTTTTATGGTTCTTGACTCTTATCTGGGTTTGCTTTAATCGAGACCTATGGTTTTCTCATATTTCCCCTGCGTGGCTGAGATTAGCAGCTTGCAGTACATGTGATTTTTAAACTCATGTGATTAATAACCCTTTCAGAAACCAACAGATACTTTGTACGGCAGATACTTGAAATCTGAAAAATAACAACTAAAATCCCTGGAAATAATTAGTAGGTCAGCTTGTATCAGTCCAAAAATAGGAGTCTGGTGCTGTTTTCAGCTGCTCCTTAACACAAGGAATAATACAAATGAAATTTAAAATTGCAAAGAGGAAAAAACAACCACATTGAAACATACGCAGAAAAACATGAGATGCTGAGGTTGGGATCTTGGCAGAGTTAAACAGCAAAACTTCTAGTTCTCCACAGTAGCTGCCTGATCTGTTGGGTATTCCTCTATAGCTTCTGTCTAATTCTGTTTCCAGCAGGCATAATATCAATTACCTATTACCATCCCTAACCAGGTTTATCTGTTTATAACACAAGGATGAATGGTGACTACTTGTCAACTGCTTATTTGATTCATTTCACAATAAAATGATCAAGTGAAAGAAACAGTTACAATAATACTGCAAAAAAAATCATAAGGAAAGACTTTACACTCTCTGCACTAGTGAAATGTGGGTGGATAATGGACATACAAACTAGAGTAGGAGTAGGTCACTCAGCCCTTCAAGGCTGCTCCAACATTCAATTCAGTAAGATCATGATCTGACTGTAACCTCTCACCTATCCCCAGTGACCCTTCATTCCCCCCTTTGTTTATCAAGAATGTATCTACCTCTGCCTGGAAAATATTCAAAGGCCTTCTTTCCACAGTCCTTTGAAGAAAGGAGTTCCAAAGACTCATTACCCCCTGACAGAAAACATTTCTTCTCAGCTCTGGCTTAAATAGTGACTGCTTATTTTGATACAGTGACCTCTAGATCTAGATTCTCCCACAAGGGTAAATATCCTCTCCACATCCTGCTCCTCCAGCTCCAACTCCCACCCCCAAACATATAAATTTCATCCTATTTCCAGTTCTTCTCAGCTCTGACGAAAGAATCATCCAAACTTGAGGAGCCCAATTTTACCATCAAGTTATGCCTGTTTTTGGGCGCAAAAACTTGGTAAACTCGGGCTGGAGGCGAGTAGTGTAATCTGCACCCACCTCCACGCCAGTTCCCCTTTTACCAAGGGCCAAAAATGGCCACCATCAGGATGGTGCCTGAAGTGGGTACAACATCAATTTAAATGCATCTGCATGCATTTAAATTGGCTTAATGAGCTGCAAACCCAAATGTACCAGCAGTTCCCCCTTTACCATCGTGTTCACCCATCCAGAATCGGTGCAATGAGACCTTAGCAGAGAAGTTAAGGTGGAACAATTTCAGATACTAAACCTCACATTGAGTTTCCCAACATTCTTTGCTCAGTACACCACTCATTCTTCTCTCTGCAGGCAACCCACTCACCTTCAACCCATTGCCCTCTCACGCTCATGTCTCAGTCAAATTCCACAAGTATTGTCCTTCCCTGTTAATCACACAAGTCATTTTGAACATTCATAACTCTGCCTTCTCTCCAATCTTGCAGAATGAGAGAGAGATCACACAAAATTTGGGGCAGACAGGGATCCAGGGTAGGGTTGGGAGTTGGGGGGGAAAGTTGGCCATTTAGTCATAGGAACCTTGACAGCCACTAGAAATGTATGTCTATCTGGTCCACTGGGAAGGAGGTCTTGTCCCAGGAGCCAGTAGATACCAGTTACAACCTGTAATGAGAGCTCGGGTCTCATGGGGCAAAGATACTCAGGCATGTTGTTGGAGGTGATAATTTATCATTGCATTGCAGGTAATCCACACACCAGGGCCACATGCCTGAACTTTAAAGTTAGAATTGATTCAGGACTCATGGGGCAAAGATACTCAGGCATGTTGTTGGAAGTCCGGGCTTCTTCCCACTGGATCTCTATGTCCATCCCCTTGACCCTGTGGTCCTTGGCTGAGGAAAAGGCAATTTGTGCTGCTTGCTTTGTTTTTGCCACTGCTCTGTGCATTGCTGATCCTCTTGTTCTTCATCTGAAATGAAAGTTGAAGCTACATAAGCTGGTTCCATGCCATGGTGAAAGCTGGCTGCAGGGAAGTGCCACTAAAAGTGAGTGACATGCAAGACAAATGAAGTGACTGCTTAGAAGTAGGCAATCTCCTGCCAAGCGTAGGAAGTATTCTCGAAGAAGGAGTGTTATGAGCAGCAGCCTAAGACTTGGCCACGACTGCAGCTCTTCAACTTCACGAATCATAAACTTCCCAGCCTACCAGTTCCACTGAAGCAGCACATGCCAGTATGCACTCACCTCGCTGACTCTGGCGAGTTGCAGACAGATTGAGAAATAGGTTGTCTTCAAGTGAGAACACTGGATTACAGAGGTGCTGTACTTAATTTCTTGATTGCATGATGTAATTCTTAGCCACTCCAAGGGTATTCCCCATTCCTTTCGAACCCACCCAAATGGAATCCTGAATAATCTGACCCAATGTCAGTTTTAGGGAATTTAACTCTGCACAGCTCACAAAGCACAAACAGTTAAAATTCTGCCACGTAATCCTAAAGGCAAATATACTGGTTAATAGCAAGAGCAGCATAATTCTAAGTTATTGTTAACAGAAGCTGATTTCAGCTTCCAAAATACTGTAAAATATTTAATTTCCATAGCGCCCTCAGCAATGAGTTCTTCCCAGCATCAAATGTAAGTTATGCTGGAAAAGTTAGGTATTATCTGCATACACATAATACATCATTTCAAATGTAAAATCAAAAATCTCCCCAGATGATTAAACGACATTTCATTCCCATGAATGGAATGCTAGGCTGATGAAGACAGGTTCATAAATAACTTCTGGATTAACCACGGGGCACACAGTGACACAGTCTTTGGCACTGCTGCCTCACAGTGCCAGGGACCTGAATTCAATTCTGGCCTCTGGTGACTGTATGGAGTTTGCAAATTCTCCCAGTGTCAGCATAGGTTTCCTCCAGGTGCTCCAGTTTCCTCCCACATTCCAAGGATGTGCAGGTTAGGTGCACTGGCCATGCTAAATTGACCCTCAATATCAGGGGGATTAGCAGGATAAATACATGGGGTTATGGGGATAGGGTCTGAATGGGATTGTGGTCAGTGCAGACTCGATGGGTCAAATGGCTTCTTTCCGCACTGTATGGATTCTATGATTCTATGATCTGTAAAATATTCATGCTTGTTTTGAAATGATTCTCTTACAAATAAAAGATGAGCTCAGTATATTCTATCAAATCTGCCATGAGGTTGCTCAGAGTGAACGGGAAAGTCTGCTGGTTTGTAACAACGGAGCCTGAAGACATGTGACACCCTGTACATTATTGTAGAAGGCAGTGGTTTCATGTGTTATCGCCTCTAGGAAGAAAATAAAATGATACAAAGTTGTTCATCTTTTCTTTCAACTGCCTTTCCACTTCCCCACTCGAATCATTTCCATGTTGCTCCGTCTTCTTACCTTTCTCTGAATGGCTCTCCAACAATGGTGTGAGGTTTATCTGTCAATTTGCCTCTCAATGCTATTTCTCCACCAAATTATCACCTTTGTGCCGCTACTAATTTCTGTCACATTTTCATGTCGATTGCATTTCTATTTCTTACCTTTTTTAAAGTTCAGTATGTGTGATAAAGTCATGAGTCACACGTACTGTTGGAGGTAAGTACCGGAATCAGGTAGGAAGAGGAAGTGGTGGAAAAAAAAGGAAGCAAGAAAAAATGTGGGAGAAAGTAGTGGGAAAGCTGAGGGTGGTTTGTGGGATCCAGTAGAGACATGATCTGACATGGAGATGTGGGAGGTGTTTCCTGGAAGTATTTTTGTGAGGGTAGAGTCTGGAAAGCCTTAGAACTGAGGCTTGAGCATATTCAGTTAGGCTGGGTTGGAAGATCCATCCCACAGAAATGAGAAATGGTGTCCTGCTACCACTTATCATCAGGAATAAAGAAAACCTGGAAGAATATTGTCCATAGAGGGCTGTGATGCTTAGTAACAGTTTTACAGAGTTTGTAATTGGACATGGTGACTGGATAACCAAAACAGCTTGTGACTACTATCAAATAAGTGCATGTTAGTATATACACTCTAACTGTCTCATCAGAAGCAGGCTGAACAGATGGCCATACAATTGTTTTGTCATATGGCCACATTATGAATATTTGGCTGAGATTCAAGGCTGACTCATGGATTCAGCCCAGCAGAGGTTTGTTACTCAGTTGCAAAGTGGACTGCCAGCTTCATTTGATTGAAAGCTTTGTTACCTTGTAATAACTTGATCATTCTTTGAAGTGATTTTTCAATTCACTGCCTTTGTTTGCCAACAGCTTTTTGAGAAGGTAAGAAGTACAATGTTGTTCAAAGGAATTTTTGAATAACTTAAAAAAGAATCCCTAAGTGTTTCAAAGACTCACCAGTGTTATTATGTGGCTCATTGGTTATGTATCTAGTGCATACTAAGTAAGCGGGCAAGGAGGGAACATGGGAATAATTGATACGAGGGACGTGTGGTAAAGAGGGATATGAGGGGTCATGGGGTATGGAGGAGGAAGGAAGTTTGGAGGGGAGCAGGGAGGTGAGAGCGAGATGGCCTAACTGTCTCCAGCCCATATTTACCTTCCCAACATGAAAATAGGGCAAGCAGGCTTAGAGAGCCGGAAAATTTCTGAACATCACTTCCTGTATCCTTGACATAAATCCATGCCAAAACTATGACAAAGGAAGAGCAACATGAGGAAGTGTTTTCCTGTCCACTTTGGACCTAAGAAATGTAACAGCAGAAAGTTGTAATTCTGATGGAATAGCAGACGAGTTAGATTGCCACTCCACTTAAATATACATACCAGGAATCCAGGCAATCCTATCTCACCCAAACTTCCGAATCAGGCCAGGCAAGATCCATGCAGACAGCTCGGTCCAGCGGCCTACTATCAAGAGCAGCTCAATTGCAGATATGTAAGCCAGACCCCTTTTCTTACAGCACTAATTGCCAAAAATCAGGTAAGTGTAAAGATCCAATCCAATTTAAAGGTCTTTGACGGGGCATAGATAGAATGGGCGCACAGTCTCTTTTTCCAGGGAAGGCAAATTCATGAAATCCCTACAGTGTAGAAAAGACAATTCAGCCCATTGAGTCTGCACCGACCCTCTGAAAGAGTATCTTCCCCTGCCCTAGCACTGTAACCCCACACATCTACCATGGCAAACCACCTAACCTACACATCTTTGTCACTAATAGGCAATTTAGTGTGGCCAATCCACCTAATGTGCACATCTTTAGACTGTGGGAGGAAACAGGAGGAAACCCAAGCAGACACGGGGAGGACATGCAAACTCCACACAGTGACCCAAGGCCGGAATCAAACCAGGATGCCTAATGCTGTGAGGCAGCAGTGCTAACTACTGTGCCACCACGCCGCCCCAATTGATCGAATTGAAAACCAGAGGGCATAGGTTTAAGGTGACAGAGCATTGACTTAAAAGGGACCTGAGAGACAACTTCTTCACACAGAGGGCGGTGTGTATATGGCATGAGCTACCAGAGACAATTGAGGCAGGTACAATAGCAACATTTAAGAAGCATTTGGGCAAGTTAATGGATAGGAAAGGAAAGGATTAGAGGGATATGGGCCAAACACAGGAATTTGGGACTAGCTGGGAGAACACGATGGTCAGCATGGACCGGTTGGGCTGAAGGGCCTGTTTCCGTGCTGTATTGCTCTATGACTCTATGACAGGCCCAGGAGAAAGTAAGTGTGTAAGATAAGTGGGTAGGATTGGGTCAAGTTGAGTCAGGTCTGGAGGGGGTTGGAAAGGTCAGCAGTTGGGTCTTTGTGGGGAGTCCTGTGATTGGGGAGGGGGAGAGTGATATGGTTTGTCAGGGGTGAAGGGAGATATGTTGGGGTTAGTTGGGGTGTGGGCTAGCCCCTGGTTGTTCAGGCCTAACTATTAATGTAACACAACTGGAACCATCAAAGTTTGTAATTTTAAAATACAAATTTTGGATGGTTACCAATTCCGGCAATTGCCCGTCGAAAGTTTGCATTTTCTGGGCTGTTGCCCTGCCAACCTTGCCTCTGAATTTCCAGGTATGCATGGTGTACTCTGGAGCTCATAAATTACAGGTACAGAAATCACATCACATTAGTGGATAGGTACAAAATTAATTTAAAAGACTAATAAAATTTTAGCCTTCATAGATAAGAGATGAAAGTTATGCTATCGCTATATAGAGTTTTGGTTAAACCCCATTTGGAGTTGTGTGTTTAGTTCTAGGCATCATGTTTCAGGAAGCATATATTGGTCATGGATAAACTGCAATGCAGATTCACCACATTGGCTAAAAGGTTACAGTTTCATAGCTTAGGTTTGTGTACTCCAGAAATTTGAATTGTGATGTAACTAAGGTATTTAAATGGAATTCAATCCAGATAACCAGGAGATAATGTATTTGTGGGGGACAAATCAGACAAGGGAATACACAATAAATGGTTAAATACTGAGAAGTGTAAAATGGCAGAGGGTGCGTGTCCTTACATCCTTAAAGTCAACAGGACAGGTAGATCAGTTGATTAAAGAAGGCATATGAAATATTTTATTTTGTCGGCTAATGCATAGAATATAGGAATGAGAGGTTATGCCAGAACTATTTGAAACATTAATTACACGCTAGCTGATGTACCGTGTACAGTTCTGCAAATCACATTACAGGGAGGTGTGACGGTACTAGGGAGGGTACAGAAGAATTTACAAGGATGTTGGCAGGACTGAAGATTTTTAGCTGCAAGGAAAGATTGCAATTAGAGTTAGGCCATTCGAAACTGGTATCAAGAAGCGCTCTTTCATACAAAGTTTAATGGAAAGCTGGAACTCTCACCTCCAAAAATGTTGCTGGAGTCAAGTCAGCTGAAAATGTCAAAACTGAGATTGATAGTTTTTTTAAATTAGTTTTAAGAGATATTCCCTGCGTGTTGTTCTTTTTCTAGTATGATGCTTTCATTCTCAACTCTGAGGGATATGAAATGAAAGATGGGTAAATGAGCTTAAAGTACCAATTAGTAATTATTTAACTGAATAATGCAACGCACTGAAGTGGCTAAATGACCTGCTCACTTTCACGCATTACTATTCAAAGGTAGAATATTTCTAGATTAATCTTTCTTTGAATAATTCCACAGAGGAGAGGGGTCACAGTATAATTGACTCCTATCTTATTTAAACTGATTAAATATGATGCCACGTGCAGCGATTGGATCCTTCAAGGAACATCAGCAGATTAAGGGTCACATGACCAAGGGAATTAGTCAGGGACCAGGGTGAGGGATGGGGGTCATCTAGTGAGCTTGGGTTTTTGTTCCAGAACCTTCTTGGAAGTAGACTGGCAGCCAGCTCTGTACTATAGTTTTATGAAAATAAACATTGTAGTTGTTATTCATCTAACTGGTGAACAAGAATTATTTCACTGGCAAAGAAGATTAAAAAAAGCAGTCCCAAGATCCTGAGTATAAAGTCACGTTGAAGTTCAGTTCAAGTTGAAAAAAAGAAGAGTGTTTGCAGATATGCCCTTACTTAGATGTGTAGATCCTTTCGATGACTCCGTGGAGGATTGGATACAATAAGGAATGCCTTTCTATTCCCCTCCTCCTCTATTACATTGGCCTGAAAGTAGTAGCCCAAACATACATTTGGGCTACTACTTTCAGGCCAATGTAATAGAGGAGGAGGGGAATAGAAAGGCATTCCTTCTGAGTATGTATGGCACCCAGGCCTACAATTTAAGATGCAGCCTCATATCCCCAAACACGCCCAACTCCAAGTCATAAACTGAGATTGTTGTATTGGTGAAAACACACTAAAGCTATCAGTAATATTGCAGTGGCTTAAGTTTAACTCAACTGGGAGAGCCCCTGTGGACAGTATTGCAACTTATATTCCCAAGTTAAGGTAGATATCAGAGAACTTCAACTTTTAACAATATGCTGTGAGACCATCTAGTCTGCGGAATAAATAATGAGATCATCTAAGAGAAGCTATTAGCAGAAGCAGATATAAATTTTAAGAAGGCACTGCTGATAGCATTGGTGATGGGTAGCACTGAAAAGGGCAAAACAGGAGCTTTAGAGTATGAAAATGGTGAGATTCACCAGTTAGGGCAGGAAGCTTCAGTCAAAAGTAGTCCCAAAAATGAAGATATAATTTTATGACAGGAAGTAAATGCAGCCACAATTACAGTGAGAAGATTTAATAGGGCCAATCAATTGCCTAGGATTGAAGTAGAATGTTATCAGTGTGGAAATAACCACTCCCCTGAAGCCTAATAGGATAAAGAGACTGAATGTCTTTTTCTGCTACAGGAAAGGTCACTTGAGACACTAATGTAAAAAAGTGAGTAGTCTACCCAGTAACAGTTAATAATGCAATGCAAGTGCATAATATGGAAGAGTGCAGTACTCAGGATTAAATGTTCTCTCATTGTTCAATGTGAAAGAGAGCAAGACAACCCCCAACACTAATGCGTTTGGTAAATGGTAAAGATGGAAGCTGATGCTGGAGCCTCTGCACAGTGATAAGAGAACTCATATTTTGATGTTTCCAAGGAGTCCAGCCATTGAGTTTGAAGAGTATTGCAGTAAAACTAACAACTTACACAAGGGAAGCCATCAAGATAAAGGGTACTAACACAGTACCTCTTGGCAGCAGTCCACTCAGCTTCCAGTAATAATAGTGTCAAGCTAAGGGCTAATTCTTTTGAGCTGAGTCATAGAGATTTACAGCATGGCCCAACTTGTCCATGCCGCCCTTTTTTTCCCCCTAAACTCCTAAGCTAAGCGCAATTGCCTGCATTTGGCCCATATCCCTCTATACCCATGTAACTATCTAAATGCTTTTTAAAAGACAACATTGTACCTGCCTCTACTACTACCTCTGGCAGCTTGTTCCAGACACTCACCACTCTGTGAAAAAATTGCTCCTCTGGACATTTTTATACCTCTCCCCTCTCACCTTAAACCTAAGCCCTCTAGTTTTAGACTCCCCTATCTTTAGGGAAAGATATTGACTATCTAGCTAATCTTGTGCCCCTCATTATTTTATAGACCGCTATAAGATCATCCCCTCACCCTCCTAAGCTCCAGAGAAAAGTCCCAGTCTATTCAGCCTCCTCTTATAACTCAATCCATCAAGTCTTAGTAGTGACCCAGTAAATCTTTTTTGCACCCTTTCTAGTTTAATAATATCCTTTCTATAATAGAGTGACCAGAATTGCACACAGTATTCCAAGTGCGGCCTTACCAATGTCTCGTCCAACTTTAACAAGATGTCCCAACTCCTGTATTCAATGTTCTGACCGATGAAACCAAGCATGCCGAATGCCTTCTTCATCACTCTGTCCACTTGTGACTCCACTTTCAAGGAGCTGTGAACATGTATCCCTAGATCTCTTTGTTCTGTAACTCTCCCCAGTGCCCTACCATTAACTGAGTAAATCATGCCCTGGTTCAATCTATCAAAATGCATCATTTCACATTTGTCTAAATTAAACTCCACCTGCCATTCGTCAACCCACTGGCCCAATTGACCAAGATAAATTGATCAATTGGGATTGGAGATCTTCCAAGTACAAGAAAGGAGACTGCCTGAGTTAATGAAGAAATATGAGAATGTTTTTGCAACAAGTTATAGGTGAAGATCTACGTATCCAGAGGCAGCCACTCATTTTTTTTTAGAGCAAGAATATGTCTTACAAGAAAGGTTGGACACGGAATTGAAAAGACAAAGAACTGGGTATTATCCAGCCAGTTCAATTTGCACAATGGGCAGCACCCATAGTCCCTTGATAAAATCTGACAAGACTGTCACATCTGTGGAGATTACAAATTAACACTTAATCAGGCTGCCAAGTTAGATAAGTATCCAATCCCCAAGATTGAAGGCTTGTATGCAAAGCCGACTGGAGATCAGCCTTATACAAAGCTGGATATGAACCGCACATAATCAACAACTTGAGTTAGACAATGCTTCCCGAGATTATGTGATGACAAAATTATGTTGTGTTACACACAAAGTTTTGTTTCAATATATGCGCCTGTGCTTTGGTGTGTCATTGGCAGATGCTATCTTCCAGAGAACAAAAGAAAGTCTATTGCAAAGACTGCCACGAGTTGTAGTAGGTCTAGATGATGTTTTGATAATCGGACCAACAGAAGCAACTGGCTAACTTAGAGGAGGTACTAGCCACTTGTCACTCGCAAGAGTAGAGGGAGGCAGCTGTCGGAGGCAGGACATGGCTGCCATTTGCCCCAGGGATGGGGATGGCTGGCAGGAGAAGGAGGCAGTGAAGACCTTGGCAATTCTGCACGCGAGTGCCCTTTGAGCAACTGTCGGACATCATGTGCCACCAATAGTTCCAGCTCTGAAAGGAAACAGTGCAACTCCTATCCAGTTGTTGCAGGACCTGGCATTTTGGGGCACAGAGGGCACTCACTGCAAGGTGGCTGTGAAATTAACTGCCGCCTTAAACATTTATATCACCAGGTCCTTCCAGGTTGCCAGTGGGGACCTTTGTGGCATTTCCCAATCATCCATCCACTAGTGAATGAAGGAGGTCACAGATGCCCTGAATGCCAACATGCCAGTATATTAAATTTTACCTGGACCAGACCCTGCAGGAAGGCCGGGCTGCAGATTCACAGCCATCACAGGGATGCCAAATGTGCAGAGGGCTATAGACTGCACCCATGTTGCCCTCAAGGCCCCCGTGAAGAATCCAGAAAGATTCATGAACAGAAGAGGCTTCCATTCCATCAATGTGCAATTAATGTGTAGCCATCAGCTGAACATCAGACATGTCTGCCCCAGATACCCTGGCAGCGTGAATGACAGCTTCATCTTGAGGTGCTCTGATGTCCCGGAGGTCTTTAAAGAGGAGCCCAGGGTGCAGGGGTGGCTCGTGGGGGACATGGGGTACCCACTTCGGACTTGGTTGATGGTGCCTGTGTGGAGGCCTGAGACTGACTCGATATAATGAGGCCTATGCCATGTTGCCACTCGTTCAATAGTGGAGCGGTGCATAGGCCTCCTCAAAATACAGTTCAGACGCCTGGACCAGTCTGGTGGGGCCCTTCAATATAGCCCCTGGTATCATCCAGCATTATGGTCGTGTGCTGTGCCCTACACAACCTGGCACAGCACAGCAGCAAGGAGACTTTTTGGAGGAGGAGGACATGGCTGACCAGCCGGGCATCATTGGGGAGAAAACACCCCCCCCTCCAGCAGGAGGAGAATGATGACGATGAGCAACACCACCCAGGCGCTGGAGGGCTGACTGCAGCAAGGGCCAGGCATACGATGGCAGAGAGGGAGGCCCTAACACTAAGAGCCTGTGTTGCCATCTGTGGGTTCATTCCCCTCCCCGCCCCTTCAGTGCAGTACTACAATCTCCCGCAACATTGTAACACCAGAGTGGTGTGCCTGGATTCACTGTGTTATTGAGTGGCAGACAGGAGGGTGATGATGACTCGCTGTATACCGTTGTGATGATGCTCTGATGCAAACTAGTCTGAGTCCTACCTGAGCTCTGCATGTACATTGGCACCTGAGCCTACATCTGTGTGGTGGATAACAGAGCACTAAACACCCATACAAGGGACTCTGGGGTGGTGGGGAGGGAGAAATCTCTCCTGGGTTCTGGAGATGCTATAGCAGATGCTGTAGGTTGCTGCCAATACATGCCACCCGCTGTAGCCAGTGAATTATTTGACCACCTTGATTTTCACAGAAGCAGTGCGCTGAGGAACCTCCCCCACTGACACTAACATGCAAGGTCCTTCTAGCGAGCGTGAGGTAAGTACTTTCCTGTTAGGGCCTAATCAGAGACAAATTAGTCACAGGTTTGGGGTGAAATAACATTTATTGGTATCAATAAAAATGACTTAAAAATAAGTGCTAGCATAAAAAAAAGTGAAAGTGAGACTTTAAAGTACCTGAATGTTCTATCTAGCTAGTATTGCCCTTCACTTGTGCCCTCTTAGTGCCGCTGTAACTTCTTAACTTTATATGGCCTACCACTACATCTCAATGAATCCCCAGGATGTACATTGGAGGTGGAGGTGGCTAGATGCCGACCACACCCCATGGACTGTGATGCCCTTGGCAATCATCCTCTGGAGGGCCTGGACCTTGAGGGCCCAGGCCAGCTCCCAGGTGTCAGGGATGTATCCATGACATCCTCTTCATCTGGATGCCCCTGAGATGACCCAGTATCAGGAAGGGGGGAGTCAGAGGATGTAGCCATAGCTGCAGTCCTCTGGGTGGAAGGCCCCAGCACAGGCTGGAGCCCTTCCTCCTTCCTCAAGGTTTCTGTGAGCCCCTGGGTCACTCAATGGACAATGGTGCTTCTGCAGTGAGCTCCAGCATCACCTGGCACTGCCAGTTCTGGAGCACCATCTGCATTCTTGTCATGGTGGCCAAGCCCTCTGTGATAACCTTCCGAGTTGGGGCCACATGGCAGCAGCAAGTGCTCTCTGAGACTAGGCCACACTGCAGCCCCTCAGCCATGACCCTCTGTGTCTGGGCCACATTCTCAAAGGCTGCTGCCATTTCCTGCTGTGTCTTGGCACTGACCCACTGGATCCCCTGCAAGTTCTGCAGCCTTTCAACCATAACCCTCTGAGAGTGGGCCAAGGGCTTCAATTATAGCCCGCTGTGTCTCAACACTGTCCCAATGGTTCTCCTACAAGATCTTGAGCCAATCAATCATGGGCCGCAGAATCTAGAGAAGCCTGTTGAGACCCTTTGCCATGGCCTGGTGTGACTCAGCCATCACTTGGACTCTCATGGGCAGGATTTCCTGCCTCAGGCTTACCACCATGGATGCCACCCTTGCAGTATTGGCCTGGGAACTACGCAAGACAGGCAGTAGTTGGTCCGTCTGAAAGCTTTGAAACTCCTCCCAACAACCTCGCAGTCGGTCCAGTGTGGACGTCAGCCCCTCCTGCATTCCCTGGCTCTGTTGCTGCATCTCCAGCAACTAAAGTAGAAGTGATCACAGAGGCCCAGCATGTAGCCTGGGGCCAGCTGAGTCCTCAGCTCTGGCAGGACCGGGCTGCCAGAGGCACTCGATGTACATTAGCAGCTGTGTTGTGTGCACCAACGAGTGACCCACCAATGTGAGAGTCCCTGGGATGGTGAATTGCGAGGCGGAAGCTGACACAAACCTGGTGTCGGCCTCAAGGTCCCTTCATCGGCTTCCTCTGAGGAGTCCTCCAAGCTGCCTGGGCAGGATGGGTGTGAGCAGCAGGGGGGCCACAATGCCAGATGGCCCAGGCAACACAGGACACAAGGTTAAGTGCAAGGAAGGGAGAGGAATCGGGGCTGCATGCAACTTACTTGAGATTTCTGAGTAGAGAGAATTGGCAGGTGCTCACTCCTACACTCCAGCCCAGCCCATGCTGTCACTTATCGTCCACAATCCCTCCTCTCCCACAAGCTCCAGTGCCTGCTCCTCAAAGGGGGTGAGGACCTGGATCTCAGGGACACCTCTCTCCTGGCAATTATGGGTATTCTTCCGTGGTGACAGAAAGAGGCATGTAAAATCGGATGGCATGAGTCCTGGAGGGCATCAGGGGGTGGCTCTCAGAGGGCAAGAGTTGTGATACTCTTGGGAGGAAGAAAGGGAGTACTTTGGGGTCAAGAGCAGGAAGTCTGGGGGTGGGGGGATCTTGGGGTCATTTGAGGACAAGATGCTACATACGGTTAAACACTCATCTTTACTGTTCGGATTAGGTCATTCAGTTTCTTGCGACACTGCTTCCCAGTTCTCCTGGCCAATGCCCTGGTACTAATACATTCTGCCACTACCTCCCAGGCTGTATTTCCATCCCTACCCTGGATATCGTCCTACTGGGTGGAGGCCTTACCTCTACCACCTCCAGCAAGCTGGCCAGATCAGCATCAGAAAATCGGAGAGCTGTCTTCCTGGAGGCCATTTCTTCCTGTACTGCCTGCCTACTGTCCATCCTTGGGGTTTTTAATGGAGCTGCCCCTTGTTAGTGCAGATCAGCTACTGGCAATTTAGGCAAGTCACCCACCCGTTAGAGCATTCCAGCAAGTTTGATGCAGTTTGTCTTGTTACCACGGAGGGGAAGCCAAGTCAGCACTTGCAGGTGTACAGGTGAAGGGGGGTTTGGTGGGGGAGAGAAATGTGCCTCAGTGATGATTGGGGACAGGGAAGAGAAGGTCATGTCGGTCAGCCTTCGGAGCCAGGGGGGTGTGATGAGGTGGGGGGAGGCCGGGGGGATATATTGTGGGTGGACTCCGATGTCAGTGGGGGGGGAGGCAGAGGATGTATCTGGTTCGGGGGTGTTCTAACAAGAGAACTGCTTTTTTTTAAGCTATTTCTATGCATGTACAGTTTGTGGTTGTGATCTGAGCTACAGACTGTTTGGTGAATTAAGCATCCTCCCCCACACACCTCTGCCTCTAGTGACTAGAAACAGTCTAGCCCATATTTCCAAAGACTGAATGCATAAGATTTGGCATGAAAACTCTCCTGAAAATGGATCAGGAACTCTCCCGTATTCACACTCGCTGGATACTAGCAAAAATCTCAAAGTTTCACTTGTTTCTGCTCCTTGTTGACACACATTCAAAGTGGATGGAAGTCTTTAAGGTGAAGCCTCCAACATCACACACTACTATTGAGAAATTACGCCAACGTTTTTCTCTTATTACCTTCTTACTATTGTATATGCCTATAGAAGACTTTTGATAGTTAAAGTGTATTATTATTCACAAGTAGGCTTACTTGTTACTTAACATTTCAATGAAGTTATTATGAAGTCTCCTAGTCGCCACACTCTGGCACCTATTCAGGTTCATTGAGGGAGAACTTAGCATGTCCAATCCACCGAACCAACATGTCTTTAGATTGGGAAAAAACCGGAAGAAACTCACATAAACATGAGGAGAACGTGCAGGCTTCACAGACAGTGATCCAAGCTGGGAATCGAACCTGGCACTGTGAGGCCAAGGGTGAACCACTGTGCCATCATGCTGCCCCAAGTTTTGGATTTCTGTTTATGTTAGTTGTCAATTTCTTTTCCTACTCTCTCTTTTCCCCTATTATTTCATTTCTCACTTCCACTCTGAACTTCATATATTAATTCTGATTCTCATTTGTATTAGCTGCTATAATTCCAGTTTTCCTGCTTCATCTTATCTTAGTCTCTTTCATCATGTAGGAAGTTCTGGTTTTGGATTCCCTAACTTTATTCTCCGTGGAATATATGTCAACTGTTCTCAAAATATTTGTCCTTTAAAAGTCACCTGTTGTCAGAACACAGATTTGCCTGCTAATCTTTGACTCAAATTTACCTGGGCCAAATGTGTCCCCAGACTGCTGAAATTGGCCCTCATCCATCTGATAACGTTTTACTCTCGGTTGCTATTTTTTATAACAACGTGGATGCAGTGGTTACTGTTCCTTAAATGTTCTCATACTGACATCTGATCGACCAGGCCCATCTTATTCCCCAAATCTAGATCCAGTGATGCCTCCTGCCATGTTGGGTTAGGAACACACTACTCAAGAAAACTCTCCTGCACATACTTCAGAAACGCTTCACTCACGTTGCCCTTTACACTATTACTCTCCTAGTTTATAATATGGCAATTGCAATCCCCCATTATTACCACTCCATAGTTCTTGCACCTCTCTAATTCCTCTGTACATTCACTCCTCTATATTTTTCCCAGTAGCTACTCGTCCCAAGGTCCATGAAGTAGTGTAATGGTATCTTTACTGTATTCTAACACTAACAAAATAGATTCTGCCCTTGAGGCTTCTGGGACATCCTCCCTTCAGATTGCAATTTTCTCCTTAATCAATATTTGATTAAGGTCACATGTATTGATATACAGTGAAAAGTATTGTTTCTTGCTTGCTATACAGACAAAGCACACTGTACATGGAGTACATAACAAAGAACAAAGTACAAAGAACAAAAATCAGCTCGGAAAACAGGCCCTTCGGCCCACCAAGCCCGTGCCGCCATCTCAACGCCACCAGTCCACCTCTCTACCCATGACCCCTATCTAATGCTTTATGGCCATCCACATTGAGGGAAACTAATTTAGGGACAATTTATTCCTGCCAATCAGCCTAACAGCACATCTTTGGGGTGTGGGAGGAAACTGGAGCACCCGGAGAAAACCCAAGCAAGCACGGGGAGAATGCGCAAACTCCCACAGACACCGGCCCAAATCCATGTGTCTGCACAGCAATCAGCGATAGTCACTGAGCTGTCGTCTTGCCCAGTATCTTGTCCAGTTTAGGCACACACTAACGACATGAAGCACTAGGCCAATCTCGAACAACCAAGAGCAGCCCCAGTACAACCCATCGCATGTATGCCCCTCGTTGGACACGAGGTGGACCAACTTAAAACCTGTGAATGAAAGAGAAAAAAAAACATTATCATACTATACCCATTTACATTACCAGGGACACCTCAATGCTAATGACCCTTATTTAAAAGGTTCTCCCATATCCACCCATCTCCAACTCAGTCATGTGCCTGTCTAAGTTACTCTTAAATGACCCTAGCGTGTTTGCCTCCACCACCTTACTTGGCAGAGCATTCCATACCCCCACTACCCTCTGTGTGAAAAACCTCCCTCTAATATCTGTGTTGTACCGCTCCCCCCTCACCTTAAGTCCATGGCCCCTTGTCCTACGTGTCTCTATTATAGGAAATAGCTTACCTCTGTTTACTCTATCTATACCCTTCATAATCTTATATACCTCTATTAGATCCCCCCAACAGTTGGCATCTTTCAAGGGAAAAGAGCCCCAATTTCTTCAATCTTTCCTCATAACCCAGTCCTTCCATACCAGGCAACATCCTGGTAAACCTCCTCTGCACTGTCTCCAGAGTCTCCACGTCCTTCCGGTAGTAAGGCGACCAGAACTGTACGCAGTACTCCAAATGCGGCCAAACCAACGTTCTGTACAACTCCAACATTAGACTCCAGCTCTTATATTCTATACCCCTTCCTATAAAGGCTAACATACCATAGGCTTTCTTCACCACAGTCTCCACTTGCACTGCCACCTTCAAAGACTTGTGCACTTGCACCCCCAGGTCTCGCTACAACTCTATACTCCTTACGGGCTTACCCTTTATTATATAACTTCCCCCTACATTATTCCGGCCAAAATGCATCACCTCACATTTATCCGGATTAAACTCCTTTTGCCAAGTATCTGCCCAATCAACCAGCCTATCAATATCCCGCTGTATTGCCAGACACTGCTCCTCACTGCCCACCAATCCAGCCATCTTGGTGTCATCAGCAAATTTGCTGATCACACCACCTACTCCCTCTTCCAAATCATTTATATACACTACAAAGAGAAGAGGTCCCAGTACCGAGTCCTGCGGCACACCACTAGTGACAGACCTCCAGCTAGAAAAAGACCCCTCCACAACTACTCTGACTGCTCTTTGCAAGCCAGTTCTCTACCCATCTAGATACCTGACCACATATCCCATGAGCTTTAATCTTCTGTACCAACCTACCATGAGGGACTTTGTCAAACGCCTTACTGAAATCCATATAAACAACATCAACGGCTCATCCTTCGTCAACCGTTTTTGTTACCTCCTCAAAGAATTCTACCAGATTCTTAAGGCAAGACTTCCCCTTGACAAAGCCATGCTGCGTATCCTTAATCAGATCGCAACGCTCCAAGTGCGCATACATCCTATCCCTAAGAATCCTCTCCATCAACTTACCTACCACTGATGTTAAACTCACCAGCCTATAGTTACCCGGGTTATCCCTCCTACCCTTTTTAAACAACGGTACCACGTTCGCTATCCTCCAGTCCTCTGGGAGAAGGAAAGGAGGGGGTGCAGAATATACTGTTACAGTCATAGCTAGAGTGTAGAGAAAGATCAGCTTAACATAAACTGGGTCCATTTGAAAACCTAATGGCAGCAGGGAAGAAGCTGTTCTTGAGTTGGTTGGAATGTGACCCAAGACTTTTGTATCTTTTCCCCAATGGAAGGAGGTGGAAAACAGAACGTCTGGGGTGTGTGGGTCCTTGATTATGCTGGCTTCTTTTCCAAGGTAGCGAGAAGTGTAGACAGAGTCGATGAATGGGAGGCTGGTTTGTGATGGACTGGGCTTAGTTCACGACCTTTGTAGTTTCTTGCTGTCTTAGTCAGAGCAAGAGCCATACCAAGCTGTGATATATCACAAGGTGCTTTCTATGGAATATAATGTTGCAACAACAAAAACCAATGTGTCTTGCTGTAGCTCACCAACTTTACATGTTTTATGTATTTACATACATTATAAACCATTAGATCTATGTACCATTCCCTTCTATATCCTTAAGTTTTCAAATCACTGATATACTTTGAACAAAGTTTGTGAAGGTGGTAGCATACATGAAAATCATACTGTGATGTAAGAATCCATTAAGAAAACTAAGTAATCTTTCTCAGATGGCATCAACACTTAGTCAAAAATTAATTCATGGAATAAAAACAGGAAAGGTTGGACAGGCTTGTTGTTTCCACAGAAGTTAAAAGAGGGAGGGACGACTTGGTTGAACTATGTAAGATTCTGAATGGTCTTGAGAAGGTGGACATGGAAAGGATGTTTCCTGTCTTGGACAGTGCAGCCAGGCTCTCCCAAAAAAAAAACACCTCCCTGTTTTTTTTTGACAGAGTGACATAAGATCGGGAGAGAAACATATCGGTTTTCAGTCAGATCTGGACACTTCACCATCTTTTGGTAAGAATCAGTCCTCTAAATTTAATTGTTTTACTACAAAGGCAGTAGTATTCGATTTTACTTGTAATGCCATTTTGTCCATAGTTTTGCACAGTCTTGGGTCACATCTGTGTGATGTTGTACAGGATGAACCCTGGTACCAAGTAGATTAATTTTAGTTAAGATTTGTAATGAGCTTTATTGAGAGCCCACAGTATAGATTTAGGGTGGAATAAGAACGTAAGAACTAGGAGTAGGAGTAAGCCAGTTGGCCCTCGAGCCTGCTTGGCCATTTAATAAGATCCACTAACCTGCCCATCCACCATAACCCTGAATTCCTTTCCTGTTCAAACATCTCTCTACCTTTGCCTTAAAGAATCTTACGGCCATTTACACTGGCAAGGTTTTCTGCTTGAGCTGTAGTAAACCCACAAGCTTTCGGGGTTTGCCCCTTCGTCAGGTGAGTGGAGAGTTCTTGTCTCAGAGAGCATACAACAGCACACACAGTTTACAGAATACTGATTAGAATGCAAGTCTTTACAGCTAACCTGCTATTCAAGTCTTAAAGATGCAGACAATGTGAGTGGAAGGAGCATTAAGCGCAGGTTAAAGAGATGTGTATTGTCTCCAGACAGTACAGTAAGTGAGGTTTTGCAAACCCAGTCAAGTCATGGGGGTTACAGATAGTGCAACCAAGATCCCGGTTGAGGCCGTCCTCGTGTGTGCAGAACTTGGCTATCAGTCTCTGCCCAGCACCTCTGCGCTGTTGTGTATCATCAAGGCCGCCTTGGAGAATGCTTACCCAAAGATCAGAGGCCAAATGCCCATGACCGCTGAAGTGTTCCCCAACAGGAAGAGAACAGTCTTGCCTGGTGATTGTCGAGCGATGCAGCATATTAGGTAGACAACATTGGCTGAGTTGCAAGAGTATGTGCCGTATACCTGGTGGATGTGTTCGCATGTGTGATGATGTCATCCATGTCGATGATCCAGCATGTCTTGCAGAGGTTGCTGTGGCAGGGTTGTACGGTGTTATGGTCACCGTTCTCCAGTGTTTACTATCAAATAAACTGGTTGGACTTTAACCTGGTGTTGAGAGACTTCTTACTGTGTTTACCCCGGTCCAACACCCACATTTCCACATCACAAGCTGTAGTGAACAGAGTTTTGGCTGAGAGCAAATTCTCCATCTCCGCTGCAGCAACAGCAGGCTGTGAACAGCTGGTAAAATCGCACCCGAAGTTTTTTTCCATCTACCAACTGTGTTCCTTTAATTGATGCTTATAAGTTTTGTAATATGCTACACATTGTCAATGCCAGCAAGTAGAAGGAAAGATTGATGGTGCTTTTCATAACCTCAGGGCATCCCAAAATGTTTAAAGTCCAACTAAATGTTTCTGAAGTGTATTCCCTATTGTAATACTGTTCCAGGAACAGGAATGTGGTAATGATCAGTAAAGCTGTTTGCTGAATTTGGGCTGAGCAATTAATATTGACCAGCTCACCAGGGAGAAATGTCCCTCTTCCACTATGCATTCTTTCACAGTTTAATGTCTCATTTGAAAGACAACCTCTGACACTGCAGCACTCCCTCAGTGCCGCACTCAAATGTCAACCTGGATTATGGACTTATGTTGTTAGAATGATATTTGAACCCACAATCTTCCAAATCAAAAAGGAGATTGTGTGTGAGATTTTCTGCCCCAAGACCAGAAATTCCTGCCCGAGATCAACAGGCCTTTAAATGGTCCGCCAAGTTTTCTGTCCCACCCATTACAGTTCCCATGTTGCACAGGATGGGAAAATTCCACCCATTATCGCTGAACCATGGATGACAAGGAGCCAGACTCCCTTGATCAAGACCGCACTTCAACTGGTTTAATCAATCATCATTACTGTCGTCTGTGGCAGCATAATTATGATAGGATGATTTAGCCAGTGGGTCCTGAACAACTGTAATGAATTGAGGGTCATACATACATAAAAAATATATAAAGTTGGAAAGATTGAACAGTCTGTGACTCTTAAGAAGTTTCTGATGGAACCTTTTCAGCTTATAAAGAGTGTATAGGGTCATTGTGGAGAAGATATATCAACTTATAGGAAAGACCAGAAGTAGAAACTATAAATATAAGAGAGAGATGCTAATAAATGTCAGAGAATGGAAAGATTGTTCAGCTGAGTACCATGGGGAGTAGTTGAGGCAAGTAGCAAAAATCCTTTAGGTGGAAGCTTGGATAATCATGAGGAAGCAAGGAATATCAGGATGTGTGGATATGGCTTGATGAAGAGGCATCCCTCCTCATCGAGCCATATCAGGAGGCTTATATGGATGCACAGCTACTTGTTGGGCTGTAAGGTTTGTTTCTGTGCTGCAAATATTTTGTATTACTTTGTACTTCATAAGAAATGCCAAAAATAATCTTTCTCAAGGTAGAATCAATGTAAAACAGAATTAATAATGCATCAATGTTAAAAAAATAAGCAAGGACTTCAGACTCTGTTACAGGTTAATTATTGAAAGAGATTTTGGTAACACTTATTGTCATCACTCTTTTCCCCCCCCCTCAACTGCCTGTCTTTTGGACCTTCCTTGCAGGAGAAGAAAGGACTGATAAGATAACTCAGGAGGAATAAGCGGATAGGCATCAATTTCATGCTCATTAAACTATGCAAGGGCCAATTAAAATATTCATTAGAGTGCCATCTGTTGGAACTTGTATAAATTTTAACATATTGATGTGTAAATGGCTCTTGAAACAAAGTGAATACAGAATGGCTTTTATGAGACATTTATCAATTCAAAATTCATGGAGGAAAAGTGAGATTTGTTCTCACAAAATCAGTTCTGCATCTGGTTAAGGTGTGAGCCAAATTTGACTTCAGACCTTATTTGAATCCTGCTGGCAATTTCTGCACAGTAGATGGTTGCTCCTTCACAGCTTACAGGTTGGAAAGCCCAAGATATGGTCACAGGATTCAACCAGGAGTAGGATGGCTCATGGGGACATGGGGAACTGATGCCAGGAAGTGGTGAGGGGAGAATGGGATTCCTCAAATTTGTTAACAAATTGGTTAGAATAAGTATCATATTTTGGGCATCCCAATAACCTTGTCTATTATTTTCAAATCCTCCTGCATGGGCCTGTGGTTCAGATGCAAATTACTAACAACATCTTAACTACAGATAATATTAGGACCTATCGTAAGAACATAAGAAATAGGAGCAGGAGTAGGCCATGTAGCCCTTCGAGCCTGCCGCACCATTCAATAAGATCATGGCTGATCTGAAGTGGATCAGTTCCACTTTCCAGCTTTCTCCCCATAACCCTTAGTTCCCTTATCTACCCGTGACTTAAATATATTTAGCGAGGTAGCCTCCACCACTTCAACAGGCAGAGAATTCCAGAGATTCACCACCCTTTGAGTGAAGAAGTTCCCCCTCAACTCCGATCTAAACTGCCCCCCCATTATCTTGAGGCTGTGCCCTCTAGTCCTGCTATCTTTTCTAAGCGGGAAGAATCCCTCTACCCCTACCCTATCCATCCCTTTCATTATCTTATACGTCTCTATAAGATCCCCCCTCATCCTTCTAAATTCCAATGAATACAGAACCAGTCTACTTAGTCTCTCTTCATGGTCCAACCCCCTCATCTCCGGTATCAGCCTAGTGAACCTCCTCTGCACTCCCTCCAAGGCCAAAATATCCTTGCGCAAGTGCAGCGACCAAAACTGCACACAGTACTCCAGCTGCAGCCTCACCAGTACCCTGTACAGTTGCATTCCAGTTTATTTTTTATTCATTTACAGGATGTGGCTGCAGGATTCATAGTCTCTGACCTGCATTTGTAACCACCTTATTAAATGACTAGTTTAGCTCAGTTTCTGGTCAATGGTAACTGCAAGGATTTTGGTAGTGGGGCATTCAGCAATGTTAGTGCCAATGAACGACAAAGAACAATGATTAAATTCTTTCTTATTGGAGATGGTCATTGTCTGACACACGTGTGGTGTGAATTACTTGCCACTTATCTATCCAAGCCTGCGTATTGTTCAGGTCTTGCTGCCTTTGGACATGGACTGCTTCAGCATCTGAGGAGTCATGAATGGTGCTGAATGTTGTGCAATCATCAGCAAACATCCTCATTCCTGACCTTATAATGGAAGAAAGAACATGAATTAAGCAGTTGAAGATGCTTGAGCATTAGGTGTTCAAAAACAAAAACATGAGGAAACTGCAAATGTGCTAGTAAGAATTTTTCAAAGGTTTCTACATTCAAAAACAATGGCTTTGGATCAGAAAATCGTGAATGTTACAATTATTTCACAAAGGAAGGAGGGAGAAAGCAGACTATGGGCCTGTCAGTTTAACATGAATCATAGAGAAGAGACAGAGAGGGACTGAATGAGCAATTGTAGAAGTGTAAGCAAAGAAAGACAGTATGGATTTCAGAAGGGTGGGTCATGTCTGATTAATTCAGTTACATTTGTTGAGGTCCCCAGTCTGATTGACAAGGCAGTGTTTATAGATGTGGTCTATATGGACTTCCAGAAAGCATTTGATAAGTTACTGGATGGTAGATTATTACAGAAATAAAAGGGCATAGTATTGGAGGCCAGCTTGTGACATAATGGTTGGTGATTGTCTGAAAGATGGAAGACAGAGTACTGATAGAGGGAATGCAGTATGGTGGCATGTGGGAAGCATTGTTGCCCAGGAAGCTTTTGCTTTTCACCAGATTTATCAATACTAGATTGATGGACTAGAAAGCTGTAAATCCAAGGTCACAGATGACACTATATTAGGAGCAGAATTTTCCCAGGACCATGGAAACAACATTTAAAGTTGGAGGGCTGTAAAAATCAGGAGAAAATGCTCCCTGACATGTTCCCACTTTTTCAATCTTTTCCTAGTGGAGGGTTTGCAATGGTAATTGCCTTCCATCTGTCACAATGTTCAACATCATTCATGAGTCCTCAGATACTGAAGCAGTCCATGTCTAAATACAACAAGACCTGGGTAACATCCAGGCTGGGACTAGCTGGTGACGAGTAACATTCATGCCATACAAGGGCCAGGCAATGACATCTCCAACAAGAGAGAATTTAACAATTGTCCCTTGATGCTCAAAGGCACTATCATTGCTTGATCCCCCACTATCAATATCCTGGAGGCTACCATTTTGTCCTAAGCATCAGGAACCTAGTATCAGGATTATTTCTGGGTCATGAACAAGTCAATATTAATGTACTTCACACCTTTAAAAGCCTCCAGTGAATTTGCATTGTTTTCCCCTCTCTTCCACAAAACACTCCTTAAGGTGTGGTGTCCAAAACTGAATGCCACTCACGAGTTGTTGGGCAGGATTTTCCGATCCCATCCGCCCAAGACCAAAATTTCCCACCCAAGGTCAATGGTCCATCAAATTTTCCATCTGACCTGTGGCAATTCCCATGGTGGGTGGGAGCAGAAATTCTATCCCATTATCTGACTGAGGTTCTGTACAACTGAATCATCACCTCTTCACTTTTGTAATCCAATCCTTTAAAGTTTATTTATTATTGTTACAAGTAGGCTTATATTAACACTGCAATAAAGTTGCTGTGAAAATCTCTGAGTTGCCACACTCTGACGCCTGTTTGGTACACTGAGGGAGAATTTAGTATGGCCAATGCACCTAACCACTGTGGGAAGAAACCAGAGCAAACCCACACAGATATGGGGAGAACGTGCAGACTTCGCACAGACAGTGACCCAAGCTGGAAATTGAACCCACATCAACATGATCAGAAACTATGGACCAGCCATATAAATACCATGATTATAACAGCAGGTTCAGAGGCTGAGAATTCTGCAATGAATAACTCACCTCCAGATCCCCGCCCCTAAGACAATCCACCATCTACAAGGCACAAGTCAGGATTGTAATGAAAGAGTCTCCATTTTCCTGGATGAGAACACTTTTTTCTAATTCATTCATGAGACATAGGTATCACTGGTTGGCCAGCATTTATTGCCCAACCCTAATTATTGCCCTTGAGAAGATAGTGATGAGCTGCCTTCTTGAAATGCTCCAGAAGCTCAACACCATCCAGGGCAAAGCAGCTGCTTGATTGGCACCCAATCCAATACACTCGCTCCATCACCAGTAGACAGTGGCAGCAGTGTGTACCTTCTACAAGATACATGCAGGAACTCACCTTAACTAAGACAACACATTCCAAGACTGTTACCAGCTAGAAGGACAAGGACAGCAAACCCATGAAAACACCACCACATGCAAATTTCTCTCCAAGACCCACACCATACTGAAATATACTGCCATTCCTTCATTGTTGCTGGGTCAAAATGCTGGTACTCCCTCCCTTACAGCACTGTGGATGTACCCTATAAAACATTGACTGCAGAGTTTCAAGATAGCTCACCTACCTTCTCAAGGGCAATCAGGGGTGTGTAATGAATGCTGGCCTAATCTGCAATGTCTATACCTTATGAATGAATAAAAAGTGGTGGGAGTGTGTTCAAGCGAATTAAAAAGCAATGTAATGGTGATCATAGCACAACAATTCTGCCAGTGTCGATCAGGACACTCATTGTGCTAATGAGTGAAAGGCTGCACAACAGGGAGCCGAGACTTCATTCCAGCTAAAGGAGATCTAAAAGTTTTTGGCTGCCTGGTCTTGCCATTGAATACCTGGAGATGGATGCCTCTAATTGTTATAAAGTTAATGAGAACTCAGGCACTCCTCTGATTGCAGGCCCTGAGCATCCCTACAACTCCTGCTGCCTATTACTAAGCAACACCCCCAGACAGTCAAGTCTGCTGCTTTCCCTTATCCTCCATATAGCTCATGCCTCTGGGAACCATTCAATATTGTCAATTGGACAGAGAATGAGCAAACAACCTACTAATTGTTCACCTCCCATGAAATCCAGCAAGCAGGTGCATGGCTGCCTCAGGTGGGCTCATGACCCAGAAATAATCCTGACATTGGGTTCCTGACATTCAAGACAAAATTCAGCCCTCGAAGCTCATGCGCTGGTAGAAGAAGTAATCATAAAGACTAATGGGATCTCAAGAGCGGCACAGTGGCACAGCAGTTAGCTCTGCTGCCTCACAGTGCCAGGGACGTGGGTTCAATTTCCAGCTTGGGTCACTGTCTGTACGGAGTCTGCACATTCTTCCCATGTCTGCGTGGGTTTGCTCCAGTTGCTCCGGTTTCCTCCCACAGTGGTTAGGTGCATTGGCCATGCTAAATTCTCCCTCAGCGTAGCTGAACAAGCATCAGAGTGTGGCAACTCTGGGATTTTCACAGCGACTTCATTGCAGTGTTAATGTTAGCCTACTTGTGACAATAATAAACTTTAAGAGATTGGATTACAGAAGTGAAGAGGTGATGTTTCAGTAGTACAGAACCCCAGTCAGATAATGGGATAGAATTTCTGCTCCTACCTATCACGGAAATTGTCACAGGTGGGACGGAAAATTTGATGGGCCATTGACCTCAGGTGGGAACTTTAGGTCTTGGGCAGGCGGAATCGGAAAATGCTTCCCAACACCTAGTGAGCGACATTCAGTTTTGGACACCGCACCTTAGGGAGTGTTTTGCAGAAGAGAGGGGAAAACAATGCAAATTCACTGGAGGCTTTTAGAGGTGTGAAGTACATTAACATTGACTTGGTTTATATTCCCTGGAGTTCAGAAGGTTGCAACACCATCTTCTCCAGGGTCGATAAACAGAAACAATTTCCTCTGATGGAGGCAACTGCAACAGGAGAATATCGATCACAAAAATTAGCTCCACTATGGAAGCTCTGAAGTTCCAAACAGCATTAGCGACAGTCCCAAACACTGTAACATGGCCCCATGATGGTAAGGGGTATGGTCATGTAACATGTGTGCCAGAAACTGTAACAACAATTGGAATGTGACATCAAACAACTATTCCAGTTCATTCAATGCGCCCTGTGGAGATTTAAACCACAGCGGATCCCCTGAATGTCTTTGTTAATCATTCACAACTGAACGTATATTCAACTGCACCAGAGGGTCTCTAGAGGTGCCAATTAAAGGGACAGACATCCCACTTGCAAGTGAGATGCTTTCGACTTAGTTCTCTGCAGCAGAATTTGTGCGTGTACTGTGGATTGTTTCTGGAGATCTTTTTGTGAGCTAGTGCATCCATTCAGGAAGGGTAAAGGATATGGTCACTCATATGTATGCACATAGAAATGCCATTACAGTGCCTCTGGCTCTGCAACATGACCAACAAATAGAGCAGAGGCTGTAGAAAGGGGAAGCTTGATGTAGAGGGAGGAGGAGAAATGTACTGCACTGAAGATCCTGCTCACCAAAGGCTTTCACAGAGCACTTCTCATGCCCCACCTCACTCAGGCACAATGCCTCAGGTGACTTAGATTCAATAGGGAAGTAGTAACTGTACCACCTGTTTCAAAAAGACATCCTGCCTCAAAGCAGGTCAAGGGCAGTGCTCCCCGTGGCTATAAGATTCACAGTTGCAGTTGCATTCCAGATATGACCAAGTTATACAGCAATTATCTCCCAGTACACCATCCACTAATCCATTCAGGAGGTGACAGAGGCCCTATATGCCAAGTGAGTTGATTTCACTGTGTTCTCTCCAAACAAAGGGCAATAGGGAGAATGGGCCTGCGGTTTTGTCAGGGCAACAGGATTCCCAGTGTGAGTCATGAACAGTACGCAGCTCAATGGATCTGTGAGTCAAAAGGGTGCAGCACAGAACTGCAATGGCTATCATTCCATCATATTGATGGTGTGTGCATAGCAACTGCACACTTTCTGTTTGGCTAGTGACTGAGAGAGTCAGATAAAATGGTGTTGCTCTTGATATTCTTCCTGAGATGACAGTGCAGTTCTTGGGTTTCCGAAAGCAGAAAATCCAAAGGGGCAAGTTGAAGGGAGGGAGAATGGGATGCAGTAAGCAAGTACGAAGTCTACGGCCACACCATCAGCAGCTTGTACTTGGTCACAGAAAGCAGGATGAAGGTGAGCTGGGAGTTGAGAGGCTAATAAAGCAGGAACATACAGTCATCATCGATGTTCTCGATGATGTTAAATGCAATAGACTCTGTTGAGCGAATCTAATGGTCTCTGGGGGCACAGGTAACACAGGGGTGTCTGTACCCACCTCATTCTGATCAGCTCCTTTCTATCAGGTGCTCTTTTGTCTTGTAAGAGAGAGGAAAGGACACCAGAGATTATGTGGTGCCTTCTTGGGATGTGTTTCTTCCAAATACCTAGAGGTATGTGAAAGCTGTGAGAGTTGGGTATGAGGCTGACAGCAATGGAAATTGAGGGGCGAGACCGAGCAATGAATGTAGACCTATGTCCTGTTAGGTAGTGCCACTGGGTGGAATGATGGAGCTATGGTGCATTGAGCCAGATGAAAGGTTGGTGGTATGGTGAGTAGGAGATGTCATGTAAAGATGCATGCACTGGCCTCGCCCACCCAAAGAAGGTAATTGAACTTCTTATGGAATTGCTACCACATCCTCAAGGCCAGATGCCTTGAATTGCCTCCCAAGGTCATCTGCTCATATTCCAGGGTGTTCCATGCTGAAACCTCTTCCTGTTGACCTCCAGTGTAGGTGGCACAGTAGTGAGCACCGCTGCCTCACAGCACCGGGGACCTGGCTTCAATTCCCGGCTTGGGTCACTGCCTGTGCAGAGTCTGCACGTTCTCCCTGTGTCTGTGTGGGTGCTCCAGTTTTCTCCCACAATCCAAATGATGCCCTGGTTAGGTGGATTGGCCATGTTAAATTCCCCCTCAGTGTACCTGAACAAGTGCCAGAGTGTGGCAACTGGGGGATTTTCACAGAAACTTCATTGCAGTGTTAATGTAAGCCTATTTGTGAGACTAATAAATAAATAAAATTTAAAAGTACTGAGGCCTCCAGCACGGAATCTGCGATCCAGCAAGGCCTTTCCCAGACATGCTGCACCATTTGTTTTGTTTCTCCATGTAGCCAGGTATAAAATCGGCTGGCAGCAGCTGCTTCCAAGCAGACAGTGCAGCTCCGCTTTAAGAGGTGCAGACTGTCTCTAAAAGCTGGGGGGGAGCTGGGGCACTCGCTAGCCTCACACGCTAATAGGCTTCCAGTTGAGTGTGCAGCCAGCCAGCCCAGTCCTGCTTGGCTGCACACTGTAATCAGGCAAATCAGAAAGTAACACAGAATTTAAGTGCTGTTTGCCTCAATGCGACTGGCTGCAGCTTGATAGCAAATTGTGATCCCATGCTCAAAATGTGTGCAATCGCCATTGAACCCCGCAATCTTCGACTTTATGCCAGACTAATTGAGAGTGAAACTAAAAAATGCTCTCCTTCACGAATGCTGGTGCAAATCACTATCCTCAAAAATGTTATAATTACAGGGACAATTGAAATTTCCAAGACTGATATCAGTTTTTCTCAGATAGGGATGTCAAGGACTGTGGGAAAAAGGTGTTTAAATGTAATGAAGGTTAAAGGTCAGCAATGATCCTACAGAATGGTGGAGCAAACTTGAGTAGTCTCCTGTTCCTATATTGGCTAACCACCCACCTCCCCCTTAAATCCCCAGAAGGGAAAGAGAAAGGTCAGCACGGTGGCACAGTGGTTAACGCTGCTGCCTCACAGTGCCAGGGACTCGGGTTCGATTCCCTATTTGGGTCACTGTCTGTGTGGAGTCTGCACATTCTCCCCATGTCTGTGTAGGTTTCCTCCGGGTGCTCTGGTTTCCTCACACAGGCCAAAAGACATGCGGTTTAAGTGCATTGGCCATGCTAAATTCTCCCTCAGTGTACCCGAACAGGAGCTGGAATGTGGCGACTAGAGGATTTTCACACTAACTTCATTGCAGTGTTAATGTAAGCCTTGCTTGTGACTAATAAATAAACTTTACTGTAACTTTAAAACAGTTTAACCAGGATGATTGAAACATTTGCCAATTGTGAACTGGGACCACAGTTGCCCTCTTTTTGTTAGCAAAATGTTGGGAAAATGGTTGGTGGATTGTTATCATTCCTCTGTTCAAAAGTTGATTTAATTATGCCATGTTAATTATGATATACAACCTGAGGGAATGTGCACAGATGCCAACTTGAACGTTCATAGCAAAATGTCACCAAACTGTTTTTGTCGGGTTTTATATGAGCAGCTGTCTTACTGCTCTCTTTACCGATGCAGATGTAATGGTCTGGATACACTGGCTGCCTATTAACTTAATGATGCTGATGTAATCTCCAGCTGGAGTTTAAACTACTGGTATTATAGAAAGCAATATGAATGGTTACATTTACAGTTAAAGGTATAGCTGTGGTATTGTCAGACTCCATTCCTAAGCCTCTGCAATTTGTAGCAAATTACCCTAATATCCAGTATATTGAATCTGAATTGTCAGCTGTGCAAGGGAGAGTCAGGTGGTGACTGCAAGGATCATTGATCTGTTTTAGTGTGTAGGTCATCCATCTTCTCCTGCACCTCCTGTGCAACAGTTAGCTAACCTAAAAATAAGTCTTCTGTCGTTGTCATTTAATGATTGAATCAGTCCAACCTCTTCAGAGCTAGTGGATTAATACCAATTGCTGGGTTGCATGATAACATAGAAAATAGGAGCAGGAGCAAGCTGTTTGGCCCTTTGATCCTGCTCCACCTTTTATTATGATCATGGCTGATCATGCAACTCAATAGCCTGATGCTGCCTTCTCCCTTTATTATTTAACCCCACTCGCCTAAGAGCTATATCTAATTGCTTTTTGATAACATACAGGGGGCAATTCTCCCAGCCCACCGTGCTGGGAGAATCACAGGGGGCATTGGGCAGTGCCAAGAGATTGGGGCCAGACAAGAATAAACAATTATCACAGTTTACCCATGTACTCTTTGAATGTTTGCCATTGCCTGTCCACCATCATCCCTTTAAGTTACGTTTCCAGATACATCAGAGCCAAACAGCAAACACATTGCAATTAATAAAGACCAAAGAATAGCACAGCACGGGAAACAGGCCCTTCGGCCCTACAAGCTCACACCGCCCATTTTAACACTCAGTGAGCGCCCTATTCAAGTCCTTCTTCTACCTACGACTTATGTCTACATCTAGTGGACTCCACAATAAAGGGGTGCAAATTTAGGGACTTTTATGTGCACCAGATTAAGGAGATCCAATTTAGGGACAATTTATTGACACCATATCAGCCTAAAAGCACGTTTTTGGGGTGTGGGCGGAAACTGGAGCACCCGGAGAAAACCCACACAAGCACGGGGAGAATGTGCAAACTCCCACAGACATTGACCCAAGCCGGAGATCTGACCCGGGTCCCTGTAACTGCACAGCAAACAGTGATAGTCACTGAGCTGTCGTGTTGCCCGTCAATTGCTCCAGTTTAAGCGTACACTAACAGACATGAAGCACTAGGCAACTCTCGAAACAACATCCAAGAGCAGCCCTCACATGAGCCACCGCATGTTAAGTTAAAAAATTAAGGTCAAACAACCCTGCTTGCTGTGTGATTTAACATTAATCTGAATAATTATATTTATTACTAAAAATTTTTAAATTCCCATATTACAGTCAAAGATTACATGTGAAAATGGGAGTACCATGAATTGATGGTTAAAGTTTTCCAATTTTAAGTAATATTTATGGGACAGCCTCATTAAGACTATTTTAATCATGTTCCCATTGGCCTTCTCATCCTCATGGTGCATGCTCATTCCTCTTTGTGGAGCATTGCTATACAGAATGCAGCAGATGGTGATAACTAATTAAGCTGTAATATAACCTCACATAACTGCTGAATAGCCTTCTTCTAGGAATCTAGGAACAGGAGTAGCCCATTTGACCTGATGAGTCTCCCTGCACCATTCAAATAACCCCCATGGCTCATCATCTACTTCAGTTGTCAACCTTAAATTAGGACTACTGCTGGATATTTGTTAAAATGGTCCAAACAATAGAGCTCTTGTTTGACCATCTCACCACTCTACTGGTTGACAGCAAGGCCTTCATTATATCAGGACTGTGCTACTATGTGGGTTTCTAAATTGGTGTTAAGACCATCATTGCATTTGTTAACCTTAGTGTTATGGACAGGAGGGGGTTAATTTATACTATTTCTGAAATGCTATTTCACTCCTTCTTTGTGAAGACAGAACCAAAGTATTTAGTTGGGCAGCCATTTCTTTGTTCGCCATTATAAATTCCCCTGTTTCTGACTGTAAGGGACCTATATTTGTCTTCATCAATATTTTTCTCTTCACATAACTATAGAAGCTTTTATAGTCGGTTTTATGTTCCCCACAAGCTTACTCCCATTCTCAATTTTCCTCTTCTTTATCAATCCCTTTGTCCTCCTTTGCTCAATTCTAAACAGCTCCCAATCCAATTTCTCCTCTCACCACCCATCCATAAAGACGTTTTGACTTGTTTCCCTCTTTAAAAGTGATGGCATATTTCCCAACCCCTTGGTTTTTGTGTGATCCAATTTTCTATTAATAACCTCACAGTAAACTAGAGATAGGATGAGCTCAAAGGGTTAGTTTATTTGCACACACTCAAAATATGAATGGAGATGAGCTACATCACCTCCACATTCAGACAGAAAAAAAGGGGGAATAGAGAAACAAGACCACAGAGGAAGTAAGTATTGGTTCAGAGTCCAGAATCAAAGTCCTATTAGGTATTTCTTCATGGAGGTCAGTGGGCCAAAAGCCAATGACATAGAATTCATTTTCCCAATGTTGTGGACTTCACACAATGAAGTAGGCATTCAGAGATGAATTAGTCTTGTAGGCAATGCCAGAGACTTCCACAAAGGCAATGTAGATGGGGCCAGATATCCAACTTGGGTAGATCTTATTTTCAGTCAGATGGTGAACAGCAGACTGAACTATGCAGCTCAGCAAGACGATATTAACTTATTCAACAACCTAGTGGTTTAGGTCACATGGCATTATCAACAAAGGGAATTCAACTTAGCTTTCATGACTGCTTTTATGAGTTGAGAAGAATGTTTTAGAGGCCATTCTCTTAGTAGACTTCCCATCTCTACCAGCAAACCTGGATTATCAGTTACAAAAGGCCTCTTGTCATGACTGTGCTTCATAACAAGCAATACCAAGAATGTGACAAAACAAACTGTACAGAAGCCACCAGCATTTAAAAAGGCATTTCACAGACTCCCAGTAACAAGATTAGCAGTTTTAGCCAGGTCTGAAGAATACATCATCCTGTTTACAGGTAACACCTTAGATGATTGCACCATCCAGGGGAGGCATGTATATGTTAATTTTCTGGAGCTACAGAAGCTGAAGGGACAGACAGCTGATACAAAGAGAGAACCAAAGGGAAAAATAGTAATTGCCAATTTTTGATGGAAGCAGAGAGGTAGATTTCACCTAGCAACCTGTAAGCTGGGTTCTAGCTAGCAAATCAGAAGCAAGAGTACAGAATCCTTCATGGAGGCAGTTAAAACCATATCTTCGCTGAACCAGAAAGAGACATTTCCCAGAGTAACTTCCCAACCGTACAGAGTGTGGTAACTATAATGTAGCTTTTACTTATAGATCTATTGAAGTAAATGCTGTTTCGGAAGAGGGAAGTACTGAAAGAGTTCACATCTCATAAATGTATTTTGGATCAAGAAGGGTAATTGCTACATAACTATGGATGTGTTTAGTAGCTCCTTTAAATGTCTTAGATCATAATAGTCCTATTCGTACATATGTGTTTTTCCTTTATTGTAATAAATGATCTTTATTAAGAGCTATACTACGATGGACTGGTTACTGTTCTGATTGGGTCTTGCACATGACTCCTCACACCATTCCTGTAAACAGAAGTTTATACACCACCACAAACCAGTGTTCCAGGTTGCGGCAACCTCGTAGATAAATCAAGCAGGTTTGTGACACTTTAATGCAGTTCGCTATGTGTTAGGGCTGTGAAGACCCCAAAAGATAGTTTAGTAGCTCCTCAGAGATTACAAGGTGTAAGTTTTCCAAAATTGCAAATGGATTTTTGTTCTGGAGTTGGTGAAAGTTCTGGATACTTTCCAGTTTCTGCTCCTTTTCCCCAGGAAAGTGATGGAATGATTACCGATGAAAACAAAAGCATCGGTGACTTGCTTAATGTTTTGATCAGTTACAGCTGGTTAAATAGCAGTTAGGCTTGGAGATACTATCCTTTATCTCTGTGTAGTCAGATTCTGAGATCAAGATCACCCATTCCAAGATACAAGTGTGAAATTTAGGTTGAGTGTCATGCTGAAAGACAGTTGCATTATTGGAGATGCCATTTATAGAGTAAGCTGTTGAACATTTGCCTGTTCAGTTGGATCCAAAAGAGCCATGGCACCACTCAAAGAAGAGTTGAAGATTTGTTAGTCCTGTGGGAGCTGGTTTAAACTAATTTGGCAGGAGGTGAGAACCAGGATGTAACATTAGAAAGGAGAAACAAGACACAAAGCATTGGGAGAGACGGATAACTGAGTGTAACTTAGCAGGGTATTGGAAAGGGTCAGACTAAAACAAAATACAATAGGATCAGGTTTACAACGTATGTAGTATAAAGAATATGCTTTGAGAAAACAAATACATTAAAATTAATTTTGCCGTATTGGCTTTAATTAAGTCATGATTGAGAAATGAAGTGCTGGAATAAAGTGTACCATAATTATGAACTTTACAGTTATCTGTCTTTGCCATTATTAATGTGCGATATGTTACACATTTTGTGCATATAAGTTTTATTGCAGTAGGAAAATAATTCAACAATGCTACTATTAAAAATGCCAGTACAATAAAGCTAGCAAGAGAAATCTAAATAATAAATATCCAGAGTAGAAATATGAAATACACCACTGTATTGGATGCCATCCCCATCAATGCTATCAATTCACATAGTACTTTTCATAAGATATGTATTGCTCTTTCATCGTGTTAAATGACACTTAACTTGCAGTGTTACTTCAGCTGTTAAGACCTGTCTCAGGAGATAAGACATGGAAATAATATTAAGCATTTTGTCACACCGACACCGAATTTCCATTTGCAAGTACACAGATGATCACATGGCGATGAGCCTGAGTTCAACAGCCATTCCTCACTTTAGCCACAATGTGATGTGTAATCTTGTTTTGATTAGACGATGTTAAGTTATACAGAGTTCTTCCTTTTCCCATTGTATGCCTGGATGAATAACTGTAATCCTTTGCTGCTAGACTGCTCTATGGCGTTGTACATGAGAGCAAAAGCAATCTCCATGCACGGCAGAAATCTGTTTCTCCAGCAGCTTTCATCAATAAAGCATTCCTGGTGTACTGGGAAAATGTATTATTTCATCTTTAGCCTCACGGTGCCTAGTACATCATTTCATAATTCAATAATTTTTCCACATAATCATTCGATAAATAAGGGAGAAGTTCATTCAACAATTAATATGAATCAAGGTTTCTGTGATTGGATAGAACTCCATTTAATTATTACATAATTTTACAATAAAAGGTCTCAGTTTTTCAATTTAAATATGAATTCAATGAGACCAGACAGTAGCAATCAGCTTGATAATCCTCAGATTGTCACAAACATTAGCCTCAAAGAAACTCACAAGTTTACCCGTATTCCTGCATTAACTCCAGAGGGACCGTAGCAGAATGTCTAGAAATAGAGAGTTACCTGGATACCCCAACCCCCATTAACTCTGGTTTTGTCAAATGCAGAATCTCCTAACATCTCACCAGGAAACCAATGCAAGGAGGACAGAGCTGTAGACAGGGTGTCCCAGAATTAGGGGTTCCCACATACCCATTCTTTTTAACAGTGGAGGTCAGGGTACAAGGGTAAATGTGGGACTATAACAAGTTGTCACATTTTCCAGAAACCTGGGCGCACATATGCAAGAGGTTCACCTTAGTGGCATATGTGTGTTTCTGCTGATTAGGTTTCCTCTCATTCAACACACAGGTAACAGTAAAAAGCTAGGGCAAATTTGAAGGATGTATACCAAAGGAAAAGGGAAACAGCTAACAAACAGCAAAAGTTAAAATTGGCAAAAAAAAAATACATTAAGGGCAGGAAGAAGAATTTCTAAATTTTCATTATTATAAAAAATATAGTCTGCTGGGCATGAAAACATAAGGGAAGCAAGCTTGTAGTGGAAAGTAAAGTAATGGCAAAATCAAAAGCAGAAATGGGTATTTTAGAACATAAGAACATAAGAAATAGGAGCAGGAGTAGGCCATCTGGCCCTTCGAGCCTGCCCCGCCATTCAATAAGATCATGGCTGATCTGTCGTGGCTCAGTTCCACATTCCCGCCCTCTCCCCATAACCCTTAATCCCCTCTCTTATCAAAAACCCATCAACCCGCGTCTTAAAAATATTTAGCGAGGCAGCTGCCACCACCTCAACGGGCAGAGAATTCCAGAGATTCACCACCCTTTGAGTGAAGAAGTTCCTCCTCAACTCCGTTCTAAACCGCCCCCCCTTTATCTTGAGGCTGTGCCCCCTAGTCCTACTGTCCTTTCTGAGCGGGAAGAGCCTCTCCACCTCTACCCTATCCATCCCATTCATCATCTTATACATCTCAATGAGATCTCCCCTCATTCTTCTAAACTCTAACGAGTTTTGACTGTAGAATGCCTGGAGGTGTAAAGGGTTATTATTCAAGTAGAGATATAATAAATAAGTTATTTATGTTTATGGAAAGGAAATCACCAGGATTTAACAGTTAATATCCAATGATTCTTGGAGAAGTTAGAGAAGAAACAGCACGAGTTTGGGCTATCATTTACCAATATTCTTTGTCAAGGAAATTTCTGCCCAAATACTGAAAGTAAAAATTGTGTGCCCCCTCTACAAAACAGAAAGAGATTGAATTAAGCCAAGAAATGAAGGGCCAGTTAGTCTTCAGTGGAGAGCTCCCAGTAATCCATGGGTAGAGGCACTTGTTTTGGTACAAGGTTGATGTGTAGGTAAAATGAATTATTGCTTTAAACTCAAGGCTTCTGAAACAGTAAACTGAAGAAGCTGTCTCTGAAACAATTACATAACATCTTTACCACAGAACAAGGACCAAGGATACTGACTACCTAGCATTAACCTAAGTATCAGAAATGGCAAAGGCACACTGGGACCCGTTAACTTTGTGATGATTTCTTCATGAACATCTTGGGACTTGCACCAAAATTGAGAGAATCGTTCCACAGGCTAGTCAAGCAACAGCCTGGCACAGTCACACTGTCAGAATCTTAACCTTCAGTCAATGGTCCATCACCACCCCTGACTATGACCTGATCCACCAGCAGGACAGACCCACCAGAAGTGTCAGCAGAATGATACTATCAAGAGGGATTGGCCTTTGGACTCCTCATTTTTAATTCTAAAAATCAGATTTAGGCAAGGAAACATCCAACTGATTTCCACTCACTGTCCCCCCCCCACTTCAGCTGATGATTCAGTATTCCTCCATGTTGAACACCAATTGGAAGGAGCACTAAGGGTAGCAAGGACACAGAATGTAATCCTGAGTGGGGGACTACAATTTACATCAGAAATAGTAGTTACTACCACCACTGCTGACCAAATTGGCCAAGTCCTGAGCCTGTGACAGGTGGCAAAAGAACCAACATGAGCAAAAAACAGACTTGGCCTCATCACTTTCAATCAACCTGTTACATCTATTCATGACAATGTTAGTAAGAGTGACCGTCACATTGTCCTTGTGGAGATAAATGCCCATCTCCTCATTGAGGACACCATCAGTTGTATCCTGCCGTGCTAAATTCAGAACCAGACAGATTCAGAACCAATCCATTAGTTCAAACTGAGCATTAATGAAGGGCTGTTAGCATTGACAGCAACAGAAAAACATGTTTTCATAAGGAGCTGAAGGGAATCACTTTAGCAGAGAAATGGTTTGGGGGAAATTGATAGGATTGAAGGTGGATAAATCCCCAGGTCCTGATAATCTTCATCCCAGAGTACTTATGGCAGTGACCCTGGAAATAGTAGATCCATTGGTGGTTATTTTTCAAAATTTTTTGAACTCTGGGATAGTTCCTACAGATTGGAGGGTAGCTAATGTAAGCCAGCTACTCAAAAAGGGAGGTAGAGAGAAAACAGGGAATTATAAACCAGTGAGCCTGGTGTCAGTACTGGGGAAGTTGCTGGAGTCTATTATCAAGGATTTCATTACTCAGTATTTGGAAGATAGTGGTGTAATCAGACAAAGTCAGCATGGATTTACAAAAGGGAAAAATCATGCTTGACGAATCCATTAGAATTCTTTGAGGATGTAACTAGGAGAGTTGATCAAGGAGAACCAGTCAATTTGGTTTATTTAGACTTTCAAAAGGCTATCGACAAGGTCTCAGATAATAAATTACTATGTAAAATTAAAGCACATAGGATCGCAGGAAATGTCTTGAGATGGATAGAAAGCTGGTTAGCAAATAGGAAGGAAAGAGTTGGCATAAATGTGTCTTTTTCTGATTGGCGGTCAGTTACTAGTAGGGTTCTGCAGGAATCTCTGCTAGGAACCCAACTGTTCACATTATATATTAATGATTTGGAAGAGGAAACTGACTGACTGAAGATGATACAAAGTTGGGTGGGAGGGTGAGTTGTGAGGAAGATGCAGAGATGCTTCAGTATGATTCAGGCTGAGTATGTGGGCATATGCATGGCAGATACAATATAATGTGTACAAATTGAGGTTTGGTAGCAATAACACAAAGACAGATTATTACTTGAATAGCTGTAAACTGAGAGAGGTGGATATTCAGTGAGACCTTGGCGTCCTTGTGCATCAGTCACTGAAAGCAAGCGTGCAATACAACAGGCAGTAAAGAAGGGAAGTGGTATGTTGCTGAGAGGATTTGAGCATAGGGATAGGGATGTTTTGCTGCAATTGTATAGGGCGTTGGTGAGGCCACATCTGGAGTATTGTGTCCAGTTTTAGTGTCTTTATCTGAGGATCCTTGCTATAAAGGGAGTACAGTGAAGATTTACCAGGCTGATTCCTGGGATGGCAGGTCTGTCATATGAAGAGACTAAGTCGGTTAGGATTATATTCACTGGAATTTAGAAGAGAAAGAGGCGATCTCATAGAAACTTATATAATCCTAAAAGGTTTAGACAGGGTAGATTCAGAAAGAATGTTCCCAATGGTGGGGGAATCCAGAACTAGGGATCATGGTTTGAGGATAAAGGGTAAATCTTTTAGACGTGAAGTGAGGAGAAATTTCTTCATCCAGAGGGTGGTGAATGTGTGGAATTCACTACCACAGGATGTAGTTGAGGCCAAAATGTTGTCAGATTTCAAGAAATTAGATATAGCTCTTGGGGCTAAAGGATCAAGGGATATAGACAAAAGTGAAGGTCAGGATATTGAATTTGATGATCAGCCATGATCAAAATGAATGGCAGAGCAGGCTTAAAGGACTGAATGGCCTACAGTTTCTATGCTTCTGTGTAAAGGAATTATTCCACCGTAATCTGTAACTTCACAGCCTTGCATCCCTCACTTCACCATTAACATCAAGTCAGCTCACCTTCGTCACTTAAACTCGGACCATTCCCATTCAAGCTTAGTTTATTGCTACAATGGCTTAAACCACTGCCATCATAGCAGAAAAACTCAATGTCCATAGCACTTGCAGGGTACCACAGCAATCCAGCAAACTGACCTCCGCAATACATTGCCAGGATTACATTCCGAGGATATCGGGGGATTGACAGTGGCACTGTGGAGCATGAACCTGCTGTCCTCTCTCAGTTACAGCATTCACCTTGCCGCCACTGCCATTCCGACAGTGCCCTTACTGTTGCCTTTCAGTCAGCCAGCCCAGACTGTTGGCACCCATGGTGAGGTGCTGAAATCCAAAGTCAGGCTTTCTATACCCAGCGCTTGAGGTGATCCTTCAAGGCCATCTGCAGTCTCCCTCACTGAAACTACGGAATGCACAAACAACATGTGATGGTCTGCTTCACAAATGTAGTTTGGAGTGTTTGTTTAATTGCAGCATTGTGTTCAGGAAGACACTGCGGCAGTCAGTAACCAAAGGAAGGTAAAGTGTGGGACGGTTAGTGAATAGATAATTGGGTTGATACCACAGACCAATGAGTTGATCAGGGGTAGCTCAGCCGGAAAGCAGGTAGGACGGTTGCTTCCTCCTTCTTCCTCTTCCTCCTCCTCCTCTCCTTCGGTGGTTGCTGTAGCGCTGGTGACACAGGTTATTTTCTAATCTTGTTGAAGTTATGCAACTTGCAACAGACTATGACAAATTTGAACAAATACTACAATGCATATTACAGGGGTCCTCCAGTGCAGTCAGGATAGTGGAAGCATTGCTTAAGCAACCCAGTGATCTGCTCAATGGAATTTTGTGTAACAGCTTGGTGTTCATATAGGCATGCTGCCCACATGTGCGTCAGTTGCTCACCCAAATGGTGAACGAGGTGGTTAGTGGGTTGCCCTTGCCACCCAATACCCACCCTTGGGTTTGTCACTGTGGATGGGAAGCAGACTGCAATCCTCACAAAGCCAAGTGCCTACTGTGCCTTCTTCTCTCTGCGAAGAGAGACTGAAATGTGTTCAGTTCTCTAGGTATACAAAGCCTCAGTGACCTCCTTTATGAAACAAACAGGAAGATGTTGCAAATATTGCTCTCACTGCCAGCCTGGAAAGAGACAGACATGAAAATGTTCATTGCCACAGTCAGCTTTGCAGCCAAAGGCAATACAGTCCTTGCCCTGCTCTGAGGCTGCAGCTGCTGCTGTAGAGTTCAGTAAAACTTACTGACCCACCAAAACAAAGATGTCTAATACAATGAGATTCAGGTCGAATTGGTCTCTGAACACTCTGGATATGCTTCCTATCCCACTCCCTTTGCTAACAACCCAGTAATTCTGTCATCTTCAATTCTGACTATCATCTGTAGTTCACGTCGATGGAAAATATAGTAACAATCTCTGGGAGCAGGTGGCTGATGCAGAATCCTTGAGGCCAGGACAAAGTCCGACATGACATGCTACACCATTCCCTGTGGATTTTAGCAAATTTACAAAATTCTGCAAATGTATAATCACAGCAAGAGGCAATGGAAATCAATCAACAACTAATCTGACAGTAATTGATGATTCCTTTAAATAACATTAGTTGGGGGTCCTCCCTGCTGCCAAAGACATGTTGAATTCTGCTAAGTTAAAAGAGGGCAATAGCTGTAACGTTGAGCTCCAAGATAAAACACTGGTATCAAATCAGTGTTATGTACTGATGGGTTTCATTGTCTGTCAACTCTACATACTTTTGGTGGGCACATCCTGCACACACACTCTAACCCCCACCATTATATTCATCATCAGTAAAGTGCAAGTGTGTCACAGATGCCATTTGCAAGCAAACCAGCACTCACATCTCTGCAAAAACAGGAGCTACACATCTGAATTTGACTAATGTCTTTCAGGGAAGGATATCTGCCACCCTTACCCATTCTGGCCTACTAGTGATTCCAGGTTCATGAAAATGTAGCTGACTTTTAACTGCCTTCTGAAATGGCCCAGCAAGCCATTCAGTTTGAGGGCAATTACGGATGGGCAATTGGCCCATCTGCTGGCCTTGCCTTTTCACTGAGATCAAGTGTCACGTCAAGCCCAAGTTGAAGTGCAATGCTTTATCTTGTCAGTTTTTATTTCGTTTGTCACTCTTGTGGGGACCATGAATTGGATTCAATTGGATTTTGAATTTGGTTTTTGGAGCAAGCAAGGAATGGATTCAGATTTGCCTGGTCCATTCTGAGCATTGGCTTTGTGTCGTCAAGAATAGGGTAAACAAAAATTAAAAATCTGCTGACCTTGCTGACGATGCCCACATCCCATGAAATTATTAAAACAAAACCAATAATTTAAATCCCTCTCATTTAACTAGAAAGATATCAACTGTTTCCTTCAACTGTTTAGATGCAAAGTTCTGTGAATGGGATTTTCCGGTCCCACCCCACCTCAGAACCAGAAATTCCCACCTGAGGTCAGCAAACCTTTTGGATGTCCATCAAATTCTCCGTCTTGCACATGTTGTTTCTGTGGTTGGCAAGGCCAGAGGAGTTAGGCCTTCTTTTATTCATCTGTAAGACATGGCTGTCGCTGGCTGACCAGCATTTATTGCCCATCCTAGTTGCCCTTTGAGAGGCAACCATATTGCTCTGCCTCTGGAGTCACATATAATCCAGTACAGGCAGATTTAGTGAACACTAGTAGCCAGGTTGGTTTTTCCAACAATCGCCAATGGTTTCATGGTCATCATTAAATTTTAATTCCAGAATTTTTTTATTGACTTCAAATTCCACTATCTGCCGTGGTGGGATTTGAACCAACATTCTCAGAACATTAGCTAAGTTTCTGGATTAATAGTCTAGCGATAATACCACTAGGCCATTGCTTCCCTTGATTATTTGGCTTCAATAATCCATTTATGGTGACAATGTTATTTACGCGCTAGGCTTCCAACACCCAACACTAAAGCAACCATCATCATTGCCAGGAAAACCTCTTGATTTTTCAGTGGACTAATAGCAATTGAGGAGCCCAAATACTGTGTTGTGTGTTTAATTCAATGTTATGCTTAACATCAAAGCCTTTGTACCATCTTACATTAATTCATTTTTTGAGCAAAATAAAAGCAAATTATTGTGGATGCTGGAATCTGAAATAAAAACAGAAAATGTTGGAAAATGTCAGCAAGTCTGACAGCATCTGTAGAGAGGGAATAGAACATTTCAAGTCTGGATGACTCTTCGACAGAGCAATTGGGTTTTCCTGTAGTATGATTTTGTTTGTTAAAAAATCAAATATATTTTCAAGAAATGGTTATGATCTTGGTACAGAGAGAGCCTTGGAAACTGGCAGATAGTAAAAAGAAGCACATATATTCTTTAAAATCCCATTTCAAACCCAATCCCTTTGTTCTTTGTTACACATAGCTTATGCACAGCTCCACTGCCTGAAGAATTTATCATAAAATCGGAGTTTATGCCACATGTACGCTTACAACTCCAACGCCCACTGAATGAAACCTGCCAAATACAAGAGACCTGGGGCCACTCAACATCAGGAGAAATCCTGCAACACTGACTCATCCCTCTAGGTGACGTTATCATGCATTGCTTCATCCCTGCAGAGGTGAATACCCACAAAATAATTAATACCATTCTTTTTAATTGTCAAAAATGATTATACTCATAAGCAGCTGAGTGTGTTGGCAAAAATATTCAGCTTTTAAAATGACAGCTTCAAATCTTAGTACTCAGATTTATGCACCCAGGTAACTTGTGGAATATTTTTGAAATTTCACAGCTTGCTTCTGCACGGCTTAATCTTATTTGTGTGTATGTGAAGTATGAGCCACTTTCTCTCTGTCTAGATTTTAAGTAATTTTAAAAATGTTATTTATATGGTTGTACTTCACATTAATCTCTTAGGTTACATTCAAGGGTCAGAATGGATGCAATAGAAAGTGGTAATGGCCAGTCGTTGCATATGCAGAATGCTTCATAAGAATTGCTGATGTCTGCTAGAGTCAAGAGTCCATTAGATTCTTAATGAAATATTTTATTCAGAACACTAGAATCTGCAGCTTCTGTGGTGCAGGGACCCACTGTTTGAGCCAAATGAAAGGCTTGGAGGATTGAATGAATGATAATTACTGGCAGAAATAATTAGCGCCATAGAGGTATAAACCTCCAAACATTGCAAACGGATCATTAATTCACTCCAACATGGTGATGGCAAGATTTTTTATAATAGCACTAAACAGCATGGGTGAATAAACTTCAAGATTTAACAAATACGTAGGTAACACTAACACTCAGCTAAGGTCTAGCATTTAAGCCATACAATTCTACAACTTTAAGTGTTAAGGGAAGAAACTCTTCCACTAATGAAACAAAAGCCATAAACTTTGACTTAAGCAAGTCTTCCTTTTAAATTGCAGCTACTTGAAGGGTAACCTCTGTGTGGAGGTGGTGGGGGTGGGGGGGTGTACAGTTCTTAATAAATGCTTTCCTTCTGATTTAGCAAAAGGAAGGACAATGCAGATATTGTAATCCAGGAGAAGGCGTATGAAGCATTGGGTGTAATTAACATAGTGAGAGGAAGTATTAAGAGGTTTAATGTATTTAAGAGGGTCCAAGTCTCCAGCCTAGTTGAAATGTATCCTAGGCTGTCAAAGGAAGCAAATAACAGAGGCTCCAACCAGCATTTTCCAATGTTTCCTGATTACAGCTGTGGTGTCAGAGCACTGGAAGACAACTAATGGTGTACTATTCCTTAAAAAGGGAAAAAGGAATAACCCAAGCATTTACAGGCAAGTTAGCCTAAACTGGGTAGTGGGAAAATTATTGGAAAAAGTTCTGAGGACTCAATAAACCTTCATTTAAAAAGACATGGATTAATCAAAGACACCCCAGGTTTGTTAAGGGAAAGTAAACAAACATGATTGAATTGTTTCAGGAAGTAGCAAGAGGAGTCGGTGAGGATAGTGAATTTAATGTAGTCTATATGGATTTCAGGAAGATTTTTAACAACTTCCCATCTTTGTAGACGTGCCAAAAAAAAGCCAGTAAGATCCAAAACAAAGTGGTAAATTGGATCCAAAATTGATTCTGGAAGCAAGAAGTTGAAAGGTGTTTTTTGTGACTGGAAAGCTATTTTCAATGGAGTTCCTTAGGGATTAGTACTAGGTCCCTTGCTTCTTGTGCTATATATAACAATGACTTGGATTTAATATAGGGGGTGTGACTAAGAAGTTTGCTGACAATACAAAAACCAGAAGCAGTCTGATCTTATGGTCACATTCTCTTTTCTTGAAGATCAGTCGGGCTCTTTCCTTGATATTTCCTTCTGTCAATTTGCAAGGACTTCTTTCTTTGACTGCAGTACAGGTCCCTGATGTGCTCAATCTTTTGTATCCTTTTTCAGGGGACAGCATTTGCTCAGTTGGCTGGACAGCTGGTTTGTGATGCAAAGCAACACCAACAACACAGGTTCAATTCCTGCATCAGCCAAGGTTGTTCATGAAGGTCCCACGTTCTCCACCTTGTTCCTCGCCTGAGGTGCTATGGTCCTCAATTTAAATCACCACCAGTCAGCTCTCCCCCTCAAAGAGGAGAGCAGGCTATGGCCATCTAGGTAACTTTATCTTTTTACTTCACTATGGTGACAAGCCTTACCCTTCTATGAAGCTTCTTTTAAAACACAAGATCCAATTATCTGAAACACGATGCTTCATCTTATCTCAATTCAAGACCTAATCTTCAAAACTGGTGTCTCTCATCAGGGTGCATTATCACTGCTGCTTCCCTCGATAACAGTTGTTTTGGTTTCTCATCTTGCTAAGTTCAGCAAGTTTAATTTGAAAAGACTGACAAAAAAACCCTCTTCATCAGCACGGTTCTGATTTCCCAAAGCATGCTGATTGAATGTCATGCATGAAAAGAACTGCAAATGCTTTTTTCTTGTTGTACTGAGGAGACCCACTGGATGTGATTAAAATTATAAGGGGTCGAGATAGAGTAGTCAGGAAGGCCCGATTCCCAGAGGTTCATAACCAGGGTCAGAGGTAGGAGATTTAGAAGGAACTTAAAGGGAAATCTTTTCAGCCAGAGGATGATAGGCATGAATGGTACTGCCCTGAAAGTGTGTTAGAGGCAGAAATCCTCATAATCTTTAAAAAATACAGGGATATTCATTGGAAGTGCTATAAGCTGCAGAGCTGGGTGGAGGGGTCGCAAATGGAGTTTAATGTGGAAAAGTGTGAGGTGATTCACTTTGGTAAGAGTAACAGGAGTACAGAATATAGGGCTAATGAAAGGACTCTCGGTCGTGTCGACGAGCAGAGAGATCTCGGGGTACATGTGCATAGCTCCCTAAAAGTTGGCACCCAGGTTGATCAGGTTGTTAAGAAGGCGTACGGTGTGTTAGCTTTTATTGGTAGAGGGATTGAATTTCGGAGCCGTGAGGTCATTTTGCAACTGTACAAAACTCTGGTGCGGCTGCACTTGGAGTATTGCGTACAGTTCTGGTCGCCGCATTATAAGATGTGGAGGCATTGGAAAGGGTGCAGAGGAGGTTTACCAGGATGTTGCCTGGTATGATGGGAAGGTCTTATGAAGAAAGGCTGAGGGACTTGAGGTTATTTTCATTAGAGAGAAGAAGGTTAAGAGGTGACCTAGTTGAGGCATACAAGATGATCAGAGGGTTAGATAAGGTGGACAGTGAGAGCCCTTTTCCTCAGATGGTGATGGCTAACACAAGGGGACATAGCTTTAAATGGAGGGGTGGTAATTATAGGATGGATGTCAGAGGTAGGTTCTTTACTCAGAGGGTAGTAAGGGCGTGGAATGCCCTGCCTGCAGCAGTTGCGGACTCGCCAACTTTAAGGGCGTTCAAATGGTCAGTGGATAGGCATAAGGATAACATTGGAATAGTTTAGGTTAGAGGGTCATTAGATTGGTTCCACTGGTCGGCGCAACACCGCGGGCCGAAGGGCCTGTACTGCGCTGTAATGTTCTATGTTCTGTAACTTAGAAGGCTGCGGACCGAGAGTCGGAAAGAGAGGTGAGGTTGGATGGCACTTTGTTGGCCAGTACAGATGTGACGGGCTGAATGACCTCCTTCCATGCTATAATTTTGAAAGAGTCTAGATTTCAGTTAGCATAAAAGGATTGATTCTGCTATCCACTGACTGCAGTGATGGGCAGCATTCACAGGCAGCACATCTCATCTTATTACATTGGATTTTCCATCTGGATTAATGGTCCAGAACTGCTGGCCTGTCGCACACCAGTGATTTTCTGAGGCCCTAAGTGTCAGGTCACAGAATCACTCTGACAATCACTGCCAAATGCCACTGGCAACAAACAGTTCAAGCAGGGAATAACTACCAGGAATGTTATATCCAACAGTTCATGGTCATAAAATTATAAAATGATTCTGAAACTCATCGGGCTGTTTACGAGAAACTCCCTCAGGATAGCTTAGTTGCCCATTAACAGATGTTAATCAATGAATTGGAGCGATGTTTCAGTTGACTTCCAAGTGTATCTGTGCATCCACGGATCTTCTGGGCTTCGTCAAGCTCAGCAGTCAAAAATAAGGCAACAACATAACAATAATCGAGGGAGCTGATTAAAACAAATGGAAATACAGTATTGACATACCCAATGTTTCTGGCTGAATTCTTACTGACAGGTGTCCAGCTGAGCTGAGCTTGGGAGGGTCTGTGCCCTCCTCTGCACCATCATCTGCTCTTCCATACTTATGGGGCTGTATTATAATGGGCTTTGTGATTCCCCACTATCCACCCTCCCACTCCCAGCAAAAACGTCAGTCCAGAGCTCATCCATGTGAAAGCCAATTGCTTGCAGCCATCTTACGTACAGCGGGATGTTTGGCTCCAGTCGAGACTTCCACCCCTTCTCTGAGAACCTGATCCAAGGACAGATGGAAATGTCACCCAATGCCTTTACCATCACCGGTAAACTGGACAGATTAAGGGCAGTTGGGAAGATGGGGTGGCACAGTCGCACATGGTTAACACTGCTGCTTCACAGCACCAGAAACCCAGGTTCAATTCCAGCCTCGGTCACAGTCTGTATGGAATTTGCACTTTCTCCCATGCCTGCATGGGTTTCCTCCCACAGTCTGAAGATGTGGGGTTTGGTTGATTGGCTATTCTAAATTGATCCAAGTGTCAGGGGGATTAGCTGGGTAAATTTGTGAGGTTATGGGAATAGGCCTGGGTGGGATTGTGATCAATACAGACTCGATGGGCTAAATGGCCTCCTTCTGCACTGTAGGTATTCTATGGTGGGCCACATTCTGCTCCCTTCTCTTCAAACATAAAATCCAGCCCGTGAATTGTGAGTCACCGAGCTATTTGTCTAATTGGCCCCAACAAAGTGAGCTTCTAAGCTGGTAGATGGTCATCATGAGTCCTGTGATAGGGCGACCTCAAAACAAACCAATGTCTCTGAGGAACATTGTCCACTTCCTGCTGCACATGGTGAAGGCCCTGACAGAACAAAAATGTATAATAAAAATGGAAAATGCTGGAAATACTCAGCAGGTCTGACACTATTTGTGGTGAGCGAAACAGTATATGGGCTGAAGTTTCACCTGGTGGCAGAAGGCCCATTGCCAAGAGTGAAAGCGGGAGATGAACTCATTATGTTCTAAGAGACGGGGCCGCATTTTGCCACAGGCATCCATTTTCAAGGATTGGCGGCCATTGTTGAGGCTGCAGCTGTGCGGCAAAGAGCATCTCAAATGTCGGACATGTGGATTGCTGAGATATAATTGTGTCACCGGGTAGTTTGGGAGCCCCTGTCTCCCTGTCCACAATGACCAGAGACATCAGAATGCCATTGACTTTTACTGCCTTTTTTTCTGCAGCTGTGGTCTGAGGGATCTGCAACAGAAAAATCTCCATTTGTCTCCCCCTCCCTGGAACCATTCACGTTATGGATGAGCTCTTTGATCATTTGGGTATGGGACTTCACTACCTCAGGAAACTCCAATGTCTCTTCACACCTCTGCTGCATGAGCTGGAAACTTTCTGCTTACCCAATGACACCCAATGTTCACAAACTGCTTGGAGTTGGATATCACCAGGCCTCTTCTCATTCCTACGAGGGGAAGTGGCTGCAGCTGTCACTACTTCTCCTATCACCTCTTGTGCGCCTGTGAAGTGCTCACAAGACAGAATCATAGAATCCCTACAGTGCAGGAGGAGGTCATTCGGCCTCTTGAGTCTGCACCATCAACAGTCCCACCCAGGCCCTATCCCCATACCCCACATAATCCCCCTGACACTAAGGGACAATCCCACCCAGACCTGTTTTACCTCGTTAATCCCCCTAATCTGCACATCTTGGGACACTAAGGGGCAATTTAGCATTTAATATGGCCAATCCACCTAACCTGCTCATCTTTGGGTAGTGATAGTGCCACTAATTGTACATGTGCAACAAAGCCTAGCAGGGTGCATGGATGGTGCATAGGAATAATGTTCCATAGTTTCTACCAACGGCAAATCATCTTGTAGCTTTCCAAGGTGGGTGCATCAGTCATCTGTCCCTCATCTGATGCTGGAGATAAATGTGAAAGTGTAACAGGTAGTCCACCAATGCCTCCACCTTCTCCTTGGCAAGTTGTTTTCGGCAGCGTTGAAGGCCTTCATTCAAGGTTGAAGGGATCATAAACTGAATTTAGGAACTGTCCATGCACTCTATATCTGCCTCACCCTCAGCGACAAGCTGCTTTGCAGTGACCCAACTGATTTCCAAAGCTGTCTCCTTCAATAGTGTCAACTCACTGATTATGATCATTCCACCTCCAGTCCATTGGTGCTCCCTGACATTCTGAGAACGCTTCTCCTGCGAGCATGAACATGGGCAATGTTAGTGCCCTCTCATGGTGCCGATGTGCTCCTTCATCTGAGGCAATGTAAATGGTCAGTGTTGTGCCTCTGTATGGCATGGTGGGGTGGCCATTCAGCCATCTCAAGGCGACTTTCACCTATACCTGAGCTCTTTGCTATCTGATAACAGGCCACCTTAACAACTGATTTCATAAGAACATAAGAAATAGGAGCAGGAGTAGGCCATCTAGCCCCTCGAGCCTGCCCCACCATTCAATAAGATCATGGCTGATCTGTTGTGGCTCAGTTCCACTTTCCCGCCCTCTCCCCATAACCCTTAATCCCCTCTCTTATCAAGAACCCATCAACCCGCTTCTTAAAAATATTTAGCGAGGCAGCCTCCACCACTTCAACGGGCAGAGAATTCCAGAGATTCACCACCCTTTGAGTGAAGAAGTTCCTCCTCAACTCCGTTCTAAACCGCCTCCCCTTTATCTTGAGGCTGTGCCCCCTAGTCCTACTGTCTTTTTTGAGCGGGAAGAGTCTCTCCACCTCTATCCTATCCATCCCATTCATCATCTTATACGTCTCAATGAGATCTCCCCTCATTCTTCTAAACTCTAACGAGTACAAGCCTAGTTTATTCAGCCTCTCCTCATAGCTCAATCCCCTCAACTCCGGTATCAGCCTAGTAAACCTCCTCTGCACTCCCTCCAAGGCCAAAATATCCTTGCGCAGGTGCGGCGCCCAAAACTGCACACAGTACTCCAGCTGCGGCCTCACCAATGCCCTATACAGCTGCAGCAAGACCTCCCTACTTTTATATTCAATCCCCCGCAAGACCTCCCTACTTTTATATTCAATCCCCCTCGCAGTTAATGCTGGGCTTCCAGATGCCAACTGTTAACACCACTCATTCAACTTTTCAGACCACAGCACTTCCTGCAGTTGACCCACAATCAAGGCACAGCTGCTCACTACTTCAGGCCACCTCCATCCATCGAATCAGAATCATAAAATGCCTACACTGACAACAATCCCACCCATAACCCTACATATTTACCCTGCTAAATCCCCTGACACCATGGGACAATTTAACATGGCCAAACAATCTAACCCACACATCTTTGGGAGGAAGTCATAGCACCCAGAGGAAACCCACACAGATACAGGGAGAACATACAAACTCCACACAGTCACCCGATGCTAAATTAAACATGGGTCCCTGGCACTGTGAGGCAGTAGTACTAACCATTGCACCACCGTACCACCCATATACTACATCTATACCTTTCTACTTAAAATTATGGCTTCTTCTTCCATCTTATGGGAAAAGGACCTGTGTCCTTTCATGGACTGCTCTTGCAAGAGCCTCATTGAAGACACTGCTGAAATGTGGGATGACCGTTGCTTTTCTTGCCACTATCTCAGCCCTGTTTTCCTCTTCCACTTTCCATCTTCTGGGCTGAAACTGTACAGGTGCTTGGTAAAATTGCAGCTATGAATGGGATACCAGCATTCAGACCTACCTGTACCGCTCCCCAGTCCAACTTCCTCACCTGCAGCCCTTTAAGTGGCTGCTCCTCGCAAAACGCAAGTGTAAGTCCCACCAGTACCCGTACATACTCCTAACGTGCAACTGCTCCCGTTGTCGGAATCCAATTAGACGAATAAAAATCCTGCCAAAGTTTCAGTTTGTGGCTTTTCATCAGAAGTGTAACTCTGTATGATTGTCAAGATCTTAGAGCCAATCAGGAAGGGTTGGTCCTTGCTAAACATGAAGTGTTGCAGATCACATAGACAGTCCAATTTGATCAAACCATAAATAAGGATTGATAATTGTGTAGGGTAACCCCTCTGGCAGCAGAGTGATCAAGTGGATCCAGCAGTGCCTGCCTCAACACACTGGAGGAATGTCAGTGTCCGCAGCAACAGAGAGGAAGAACCATGTTGCAAGTTCAGTGTGTCTCTGTGAGAGGCTTTATTGAAACTGATCTTAAGATGTCTGTCCCTAGAGGCACTCATGGCATGGTCACATGACTACGGAAAGGTGCCATAGGACTGGCTACACTTCAAAACCCAAGCAAACAGGAAAGACAATAGAAATATTCTTTTTAATTATTTTGCTCCCAATGAAGCAAAAAGACTCTTGTGGAGAGTAATTGTTTATTCTCCACTAAGAGGATCAATGAATAATATCTGTGAAAGTTTCCAAGTGTTTGTAATGCTCTTGGCAGGACTCACACCAGCCCCCAGGTGGTTAGAGTTCTTTGAGACCATATTAGAACAGACAGAATCCCCAGGAGTGCCTGGGGACTCTCGCAGTCACATTGCCTTCGACAGAGGGTGTCACTTGTAGATCAACACAAGCCTCCCAAGGGCAGCTCTCAGTGTTAATATTTATCTACTTTGCCACAATGTCGGCTGCCTTGCTGGTTACACTCTTTTCCTTGGGCCAGGTTTATGTCTCACTCCAGAGGTTTGAACAGATAATCAAGCTGACATGAGTACAGCATTCAGAGAGTGCCTTACTATTCATGGTGTCAATGTTTAGATCAGACATTAAACCAGTGCCCTGTCTACCCTGTCAGGTGAATGTAAAAATCCTATGATGGTAATTAAAGAGCAGGGGAGATTCCCCCGAACCTTGGTTTTAAAATAAAGATATACTTTTACATTATTTTAATAAGAAACGAAGACAAAATGGCTAATGTTGAAATTATGGTTAAACCATATAGAACATAGAACCCTACAGCACAAACAGGCCCTTCGGCCCATAAGTTGCACCAATCATATCCATACCTACCAGGCCTATCTATAAAGTTGCAGCATTACCTCCCGACTCCTAAGCTCAATCCCTCAATTATTGAAGGCTAGCACACCATACGCCTTCTTGACCACATCCTCCACCTGCGAGGCTGATTTAAGAGTCCTATGGACCCGGTCCCCAAGGTCCTTCTGCTCCTCAACACTGCTAAGAGTCCTACCCTTGATATTGTACTTCTTCATCCCATTGGACCTGCCAAAATGGACCACTGCACATTTATCCACGTTGAAGTCCATCTGCCACTTCTCCGTCCAGTCTTACATCCAATCTATGTCTCGCTGCAACTTCTGACATCCCTCCAAACTATCCACAACACCACCAACCTTTGTGTCGTTGGCGAACTTACTAATCCATCCTTCCACTTCCTCATCCAGGTCATTTATGAAAATGACAAACAGCAAGGGTCCTAGAACAGATCCCTGGGGCACTCCACCAGTGACCGACCTCCATGCAGAAAAAGACCCATCCATAACCACTCTCTGCCTTCTGCAGGCATGCCAGTTCTGGATCCACAAGGCCAAAGCCCCTTGGATCCCATGCCCTCTCACCTCCTCAAGAAGTCTTGCATGGAGTAGATCCAAATTAGTTTAAAGTGTATGCTTTGTTATAAAACCTAAAATTACCTTAACATTGAGAGCAAAGGTTCGGAACTCCAAGTCCCAACAAATCTCAGGCTTGATTTGATTTGATTTATTATTGTCACATGTATTAGTATACAGTGAAAAGTACTGTTTCTTGTGAGGTATACAGACAAAGCATACCGTTCATAGAGCACATAGAGGAGAAGGAAAGGAGAGAGTGCAGAATATAGTGTTATAGTCACAGCTAGGGTATGGAGAAAGATCAGCTTAACATATGTAGGTCCATTCAAAAGTCTGATGGCAGCTGTTTTTGAGTTGGTTGGTATGTGATCTCAGACTTCTGTATCTTTTTCCCAATGGAGAAAAGGTAGAAGAGAGTATGTCCAGAGTGCATGAGATCCTTGATTATGCTGTGGCTGCATTGCCAAGGCAGCAGGAAGTATAGACAGAGTAAATGGATAGGAATCTGGTTTGCGTGATGGGCTGGGCTACATTTACAACTCTTTGCAGTTTCTTGCGGCCTTGGTCAGAGCAGGGGTCATAGGAAGCTGAGATACAACCAGAAAACCTGCAAGTGCATATGCGCAATTCAGTGGATCTGCATCCCAGGAGAATGTGGCTGATAGAGGAAGGAAAAAGATAAAAAGGAACAGACCTTTTTAGTGGCATGATTCATAAAAATATGCAGGAGAGATTTGCCTTGAAACTGAAAATGAAGAATTGCCTCCTTAAATTACCTTCTATTTGAGCAGTAACATGTTACCCACAACACCTGAAATGTAGTTTCTACGATATTGAAATATAATGTTCAAACCCAGTTTGATAATATTTTATTGCTTGGTATTGGATGAGCAATATTACATAACTTACCTATCATTAATGGACAAGGGGTGTTTGCTTTGCAACATTATTTCTTTACTTGACAAATGATGATTGAACTAAAATGATGCCAAAAAATACATTAACTTTAAAGTGTTTCCCCATATTTTTGATTCAGGTTATTTTATCTTCTCTTAAATTGCTCTGTGTTATATAGTAGCCGGTTTAATAAAAGTGGTTTCAGAATTTTTTCCCCAATATCTCTCAGCAGTGGAACGATTGCAGAGAAGGTTTGGGACTTACCACTTAAGTATGTGCAATTTGCTTAAAATCATTGTGCTGCAGTTTATTTGAATAAAATAACAGGAAGCAACCATTTGAACTCCAACATTTAAAGTTTGATCGAAATGAGTCCTTCAACAACCAAAATAAAATGCATTACACTTTATCTACTTCCCCCAGTTTCTTTGTCATTTTTATTTCATTCACTCAACCCACATCTATCCCTTACATGTAAATGATATTACGCTATAAAGTTTATAGATTTGGAGAGGGGAGTAATTTATATGTCAAGTTATGTGCAATAACTGAGCCCTTTTTTGAGTAACTCACAATGCTGAGCAATTCGAGAAGAAATATGTGCTTTTAAGGAAGTTGTCAAAATGGCAGCTGTGTTTTAGAAAAGAGGTGAGTGGGCAGACTGGCTGTGAAAGTGGGTGGTTTAGCACTGCTGGTTGTTGGCATTACAGAAACCCAGGAGAGATAAGGCAGCTAGATTACTGCTGGCTGCCCTTAGAACAGCCTATCCAGTAGTGCTGTGACAGTGTGAGTGTGCCCTGCTAATTCCCAAGGCATGCAGCCTGAGCAGATCGTATTAGTCAGTCTCTTTGGCTGATTTGATACACCTTCTGTCAATTTGGGCTGTGCAGGTCCAGTTAGCACCTGCCCATTCATTCACAGCTAACCAAGCATACATCTCCCTGTGCAACTGCCCTATGAATGTTATTTAAAGAGCCAGGCAGATTAGGTGCTTTTGACTTACCTTTGCTCTTGCAAGGTTTGCACAAGTGTGTTCTTGGAGGAGATTTGCTGACTTGTTGGATTCTGAAACTCTGGGGCATCCTGACAGGGAGGTTAGCGTATATGTTCTCCTCTGCATACAGAAAGCCTGCTAAAGTTATGGCGGGCAATAGTTGCAGCCCCTCTTGGGTTGCAGGATGACAGGTATTGTTCTTTGTTCTTTGTTTTTGTATATGAAGCACAGAGTGCAGAGAGGGGAAGCGAAACACAAAGGGGAAAGGAAGAGGACTCTCAATAGCTAGCCCTGCCCACCAAGAAATTCAAGGGGCTCATCAATGTCTAACTCAGCCAGAAGCAATGTAGGACATAAATACCATTCATCAAAGAGGTGGTCAATGAACTGTGCCACCTCCCTCAACAGGGCACAGAGCTGATTTATAACTTTATTTGAATAGCAGAATTCCCTATTGTATAGAGAGCCATTGCCTGAGTGCACGCGGCTCTACAGACCACGGCCAGAATTCTCTGATGTCGTCTGTGACTGGAAATCTCCAGTCCCGCCGCTATGAACAGAGATTTGGCTGGAAGCCAAATTCCCCATTTTCGCTGGCAGCAGTGGTGGGGTGTACAAGAACAGAGAATTCCAGCCCATATCTTTGGGCACCAATAGAACCATAAATCAGAATACTCTCTACAGAGCAAGTTTATGATTCCTTACCATCACTTGACCACATGTGGGCCACTCACCTATCATGGGAGAGAGGCAGCCACAAGAAAGATCATGGAGTGACTATTGGTGTCCTGATGCAATGATTTCAATGCCTAGACTGCTCGGGGGAACCAACCCTCCAGTACATATCAGAATGGATGTTTCAGTTCATGGTCATTTGCTGTATATTCTGCAGCCTTGCTACGACGAGGATGCAGTCAATACAACCAGGCATTTGGAAGCCACCTTTGGAGAGGAGTAAGAAAAGGAAGAGGCAAGGTCAAGGCTCTGGTAGCTTTTGCTCTGAGAAGGGTATCTGTGAGCAGCTACTGGGACTCCAGTTCACCTAAATGGACATTCCTTCACCACCATTTCTTCACTCTTCCCTGCCTTTCAGTCCCTTTTGTGTGTACCTTTATAGCAATCACTTGACCAAAATCCTGAAAGAAAAGATGTCAATAAAAAATACATTCCATGATAAATTCACCAACAACATATCCAAAAAAACATATTAGTCTAACTATCCACCCCTATGCATTCTCTCAATTGCCTGTTTTGTCTTTGTATTACCTGGTGCAATGCAATGCTGCCCTAATCGGTGCTGACCACTAAATTAGATCAATAATTTACTTCCATTAACATTGTTCTTTTTGCAATAAGTGACAAGAAGCCCACTTTCTGGATGGGCTTGTCAATTAGTTGACTGATTTCATGAAGCAGGAGACTTTCCCCCGAGACCCAGATGACAAAACTCATCACAGTTTACAGGAGGAATTTAGAGCGTTGTGGATTCCGTGGCCAACTGGAGTCCGGGGCATCAAGGAACAAACACTAAAATTGAATTTGTAACCCAGAGGATACAGATTAAACTGCTGGGATTCATATGAGCACATTTCAATTTTGACAAGTTCAAATTATTTCAGATTCATGTTGGTTTGCCAAGTTAAAAGTGAATACAGCCGTGAAATTCTGTGGCGGTCTCTGGTGAAACTTCCAGAGAAATAGCAGAGTGGCAATTTTTACACCTTGTTCCTGAAGGAATCCTGCAGAATCTTCCAGCTTTATTTCACAAGCTAGTCGAGTGATAATATCAGCTTCTCACCATTGTGATTGACAAGCGATGATTGTCTGTGCCTAGTCACACATCTACAAAGATGATTTTGTTTAACATTGGAGACCTTCTTCACCGTATGACCTGAATAATCCACTTGCAAGCTTTTGGTTCCGAGTATACCAAAAACCATGTTATGCCCCAACTAAAATAATTGGATCTGCATTTATTTATTGTCAGTCCACTGGTGAATATGCGCATTTGTATTTTCTTCAAATGGAATGTAGGAGATATTAGAACAACTTGTGCTGGTGGGAAACGGGTGAGTTAGGGCTGAAAAATAGAAAGTTTGCAATGTGATCAATATTGCATGCATTCTGCATAATATTTGAAATGATTGAATAGCTTCTCTATCAACAGTTTCTTTCACGCTAAATCTGAGAGAACATTACTACATCGCCAGATGGAATTCATTTAACAGAGTCGCTAGGCAGCCTAAATATTTGCAGTTTTAAGGGTCATTTCTGTGAAACCAGCCGCAGATGTCGTCAATCTGACAAGGGTTCCAGTTGTACCTTGAATACGTGTTCTGTACGGCTGTACATAGCCATGATAGACAATGAAACAGAGTTGGATAGTCTGAATGTTTTGCATGAAATAGCAATAAAATGTACCAAATCTTAAAAAAAAAATCTTGTAATGGGCATGCTTGGAAATTGTTGCAAAAGCTGCAAGCTTCCGGGACAGCCTGTCCCTTCGTCAGGTGGCTAGGAGTTCTGATCATAAAAAGGACACAAAGACACAAACTCAATTTACATGCGTAATGATTGGAATGTGAGTCTTTACAGACAAATAAACCTGTTTGGACTTTAAATTGGTGTTGTGGGATTCTTTCTGTTTTACCCCATCTCCACATCATGGAAATTGTTGAACAGCCTTTCTTAGCAGCTTTCTTCAGGTTTGCTGTCTTCTTTCCCATTTGTTTCTGTGAACTTTGGGGCACAACTTTCACTCTTTCTTCAGCCACTGAAAATCTCACCTCATGGGATGGGTGCCTCAAAGTCCTGGAGGGGGCATCTCTCCAGCCTCATGTAGCAACACCTCAGCTGTTGCACCTCTCAACCTTGGACTGTCCTCTGAGTGCTGAATTTGCAACAATTCTGCATTCACTTGGTTCCTGCTGAATTGATGAACCACGCTTTTAAACTACATCTGCAATCCTTCAAACAACAGCAGCGGAATAAAATTCCACACAGTGCGTGCCAACTTCTAGAGACCGGTCACCACACAGACAGGGCTTCACCAGGGGTATATCATTAATTACAAATGCAGACATTCTAAAAGGAAAGACCACTGTGTGGGAACTTCGCAGGATGCCGTTGGTAACCTGCACACATTAGATTCTATCCTTATATGGCTGTATATTGGAGATGTCCACATTATATAATGGCTTTTTTGCATTCCAGTGGGATAGAGTCAGCCTGACAAACATGATCACAGGTCAATTCCTTTAATCTGCTTTTTATCTTCAGTTACTCATTAGAGCCTGCATTAATTCCAATAGCCATTATTTCTGTCTGAAATTCATTGCGGTAATTCAGACTGTGGGCAGATAACTGACTGCTGCTATCAACTTGAAGTGGGCAATTGTCTCATTGCTACACATTAGACAATCTCATAAGAGTGTTATCAATCTGAACAGAGTGTCTCAATTAAATCCGCAGTTATATTGTGCTGGTCTTTAGTGACTAAGGGGCTCAGTGAGCAATGAGTGACTGATAGTATCCAATTTATTTTCCAGGTCTCAAATGCATATTCGCGCAGACATCCAAGAGTTTTGCACTGGCAATCTCACCAACAAATATCGAACGTTTGGGAGCCCAAGCAAGAATGTCAATGTCCTCAAAAAATTCAGAGATGCCCAGGAGGTTACTTTAGCCAAAGAATGAAACTAGAGACAAAAAGGGCGCAGAGCTAATAAGGCTCTTCTGAAAATTTAAACAGGCAATTTTCAACCTAATTGCAATTTGTCAGAACTGAATTTTTCCGCTAGCATCAAATGTGCACCTAGGGAGCAAAATTGGATATAAAAGGGGTCACACAAGGGTGGAATCCCATTTGTCGTCCATAGCACAACAATCCCAATATTTAATTATATTAAAACTGATGGAACTAAATGTGGTGCAAGGAAAAACAAACACCCAATGGTTTGTTTTCTCTTGCATCCCTACCCCCGCCCAATTTTACCCCTACTTCATTGCTGGTTAGACAGAGGGATGAATTTTCTGTTCTGGAGATTAACTGTGGTGGGAGGCAGGAAGGTCAGTGTGATTCTCAGTGGGCAGCAGGGTGGGTTCTCACTCCAGATCTTTTGCTTTTCAATTCATTGGGGGCAATCTTACCTTTTCATCCCACCAGTCGATGGGTGGTAAGGTTGCGAGATAGATGAAAAATCAGGTTCGCATCTGATTTCTCGCCTGTTGCAATCTTACCGGTCCCAGATATCTGGCAAGATCAGCCTCGCATCCAGGCTGTTTTAAATCTGATTTAAATATTCATAGTGAGCCCAGAGCACTATTGTACGGGCTCACTTGCCTTTGTGGCCTCATTGATGAAGGTCCTCAGCGGCAAGGATCATATATGGTCCCCATCAAAGGGGACCTGTTCTGATGGCCTCGCCAGTAGAAGGAGGGCATTGAGGCCCATCTCAAGAGGTTGGGGGAAGGGAGGGTAGTGTCCCTTGTGCAGTGCCAGCTGGCACTGCCCACCGAGAGCTGCACACTCTGCAATGGGTTTCAGCTGGGGACGGAGGGTAGAATAGAGAGAGATCTGCGCACTTGCAGTAGTACCTTCTGGTGTAAGCAGCTGGGTTTCCTGCAAGCTTCAGCCTTGCCCCTCCTCCTGCTGGCAAGAAAGAGATTTAGCGATATTTTCTACACAGAATGGCGTGAGATTGGACTTGTGGTCTCCTGAAAAAATGGATCTGAAACTCTCCCATTTTCACTTTCTTTTAGGAGTTAGAATTTTTTTGGTAAAATTAGCCCCATTATTTATGCATTAGTGAGGAACTCGTTGAATATCATGTTGGGCAGGCAGGGATTTAACCACCTTGTCATTACCTCATGAGGTTAAAGGTCCAGTCATGATCTTTAAATGACCACCACACGCAAATTCATGCCGGAATTCTACCATCCGCCTGCCATGGAATTGGAGCGGGTGAGGGGTGGACAATGAAAATGTCCATTGACCTCGGGTGGGAATTCCCAGTCTTGCTCGAGTGAGGCCATAAAATCCAACCCTCACTCTCTACAGCCCAAGTGCCACTGAATAGAATCAAACCAGCAGCCCACAGTTCAGCAAGGCCTCTCTGAAGAGACTCCTGGAGGCTGTCCAAGGTTGGTAAAAGATCTTATTTCCAAGGAAGGTGAGCAGGAGGTCCACCACTATGACCACACAGGTATGGGATGACATTACGAGGGAGGTCACACCTGTGGACCGCAAAGGAGGACTGCTCTGCAGTTCAGAAAGAGAATGAACAATCTTATCTGTCCTGCTAGGATAAGTGAAACTAACTCTCATAAGGACATCGGGCATTCTATGGAATACAGCCCACAGTGATCTCACACACTACTAGCAGAAAGGACATCAGCACTAACTATCTGACAGACACTTTAATATTGCCATCTTCAGCAACATCCCACATAAATGTCTTGTTCTGAACTTGAGGACTCAGCAAATGTAACAGGCTTGTATGTTTCTGAACTGCTCTGTTATCTATGGTGCTCACAGTTCATCCATTTGTTTTGATTCGGGACAATATCCCCTACCACAAGAGGAATCAATCCCAGTTGGGAAGAGGAATTCTGAAGTTGAGAATATTCTCCTGTGTTATAGAATGTCATTTTGACTGAAATATGTTCCTATAGACCCTTCTCCTATATAATTGTTTTATTGGCGTACGTTGAGGGTTCTGAGCATGTGAGGGTTTTGGAGGGCTTTTCAGTCTGCAAGAGTGTTTTGCAATTAAGACCCGCTTTACTCGTGCTCTAGTTTTCATAGTTATTACTGTTCTACTGAGTTACTGTCCTTGTTAAACTTCATTATTTATTTATATGAAAAGATCATTTGTTAAAAAAAATACATTCAACTGCCTTATTTGTGGTTTCAAGTCCTGCTATGAGGAATGGGCAGCAGAGCTTGCTTGTGCAGACAGAGTCTGTTATAGAATCATAGAATCCCTACAGTACAGAAGGTGGCCATTCAGCCCATCAGGTCTGTACCAACCACAATCCCTGTTTCCTTAAGAAAGGTGAGATCAATTTCCACCATCAGGCCAGTTAGGGCTCATGCAATAGATAACGTACAGAATGACTGAGTGCTATAATGTCAGTAACTCTCTAGCCTATCACTGATTATATATCTTTAACCCCACAATCAGCAAGAAAAGGCAGATAGAGAGCAGCTGCCAGTGCATCAAGCTCAGCCCCCGAAGGCCTTAGATGAGGATCCAGAGAAGACTGTAATCACCTGCAACCTCTCAGTGCAGAGACATACCCTGGTGGGTTCTAGCCCTAGAGCAGGCTCAGGTTCACTATTCTAGCACAGCACAGAAACCTGTCCACAGCAGCCAGAGGCAGTGGCAGATATTCAAAGGATTACTGGACCCCAGGCCCAAACGATGACCTGGAATCAGCCTTCAGAGAAATGCAAAGACAGGTAGGGGAACAACAGGCAATGAAGAAAGAGGCTGTCAGTCAGTCTTACGCGCGTGGGCCTTCTGCCAACCATTACTTACCATCCCCTGCTCTTTGGTTCTCACCCTATCAGAGCTTGATCGTGCTCACTAGTGCGAGCTAATCAGCAGCAAATACAGGGCGTAATACAGCCTCTAGAATCATAGAATCTCTACAGTGCAGAAGGAGGCCATTCAGCCCATTGAGTCTGCACCAACAGCAATTCCGTCCAGGCTCTATCTCTGTAACCCAATGTATTTACCCTACTAGTACACCTGTCACTAAGAGTCAATTTAATATGGCCAATCAATATAACCTGCATATCTTTGGGCTGTGGGAGGAAACCCAAGGAGACACGGAGAGAATGTGGAAACTCCACAGAGACAGAGACCCAAGGCCAGAATTGAACCCGGGTCTCTGGCACTGTGAGGCAGCAGCGCTAATCATTGCGCCTTCATGCTGCTCCATCTGATTAGATATCCTACTTACTTTCTGGACATGTTGATGTGCGCTGCAGCTGAGCTGACCGTCAGTATTCCTGCACCGAGTCTGGCGGTATAACAGGGCAGCCAGCATCTTCTCTCTGTGCAATAGCACAGAACAGAGAGATCTGTCACTGCCTCTCGCTAGCTACCAATGGCCTCTGCAGGTTATTCCCCCCCACCTCCACTATTTCTGTCTTCCACAGTTGATTCCCCCTCCAAGCACAAACCAGCCAACTGCCCTGCATGGACCACCCAATCCCCCCCCTCTCCCCCACACCTCCCCTGCACGGACTGGCCGACCACCAGGTTGCACAGCGTGAGTGAGTGAGATGGAATAGTGCTGTTTTAACATAATCAAAAGACATTGCAACTCATTTAAGACTGGATCTTAGATGAGGTTTGGCAGTACAGAGGTGGTTGAGGTATAGTGATTTTGATTTGATTTAATTTATTATCGTCACAAGTGTTACCATAGAGTGAAAAGTATTGTTTCTTGCGCGCTATACAGACAGAGCATACCATTATAGAGAAGGAAAGGAGAGGGTGCGGAATGTAATGTCATTGTCATAGCTAGGATATAGAGAAAGATAAACTTAATAGAGAGTTTATAAGCGTTAGAGTAGAGTTTTAAAAGCATGGAATGAGAGTAAATGATAGAATTAAAGAGTATGCTGAGGACAGATCGCAAGAAGTCAGCACATTCTGGTGCCATCTTGGATCTTGAGTGTTGTTCAGAGAGTAGAGCTGGATGAGGTCAATCAACTTCAGTGTGAAAGCTGGGAGGCACGGGGTGGGAAGAGAAAGCATTGTTAGTGAAGTCCTGGCTATGTTTAAATAGGTAAGACTGGCACCAAGAGACAGCAATCTCACTGAGCTCAATGGCAGCAAAAATCCTTTCATTTAGAGAAAGGATATGTTAGAAGGACCACATTGAAAGCTACAGGGCGATCAAGGCCATGTATGAACCTTGGTCACTATCACAGAGGTTGTCATTCGGACCTGGCTGGAAGCTGTTTCAAAGCTGTGGCATTGGAGAGATTCAAAAATGGACTTGCAGGAGGGATAGGCATTGGAGGCTAAAACGTGTTCAGAGGAAAAGGACATTGGAGATAGAGTGGTGTTTTGCAGGAACAGAGGGATTGAGTTATTGGCTTTAAAGGAGGAGTTTTGAATGTAGCTGGGACAGTACTTGAGGACATTTTAAGCCACTTCAGCCAGCACAGGGACCAGGAAAGGAAGTTAGGTTGCCAGCTTGAGTGGGAGTGCAAAATTCAGCAAGTTATTGTAAATCTCTATATAACATCAATTTATAGAATGTTTTAATGGGGCGGAATGGGGTGTTTAATTCTGGAAGGATGTAAAGATTTTGGACAGGCAATCATAGAGAGTTTACTAGAATGGTTCCTGGGACGAAGGATTACAGCGGCAGAAAAGCAGGAAAAGTTAGGAGGAGATTTGACAAATATATTTAAAATCTTGAAGGGTTTAAGATAGAAAAAATAAGGAAAATTTTTTCCAAAAGCTGAAAGGCCAAGAACCAGAGGACACAAATTTAAGGAGATTGACAAAATAATGGAGGTGACTTGAGGAAAGGTTTAGTTTTTGCAATGAATGGTTAGAATGCTGTGCCTGACAAGGCGGTGGAAATGGGTTCAGTGGGTGCTTTCAAAACAGAATTGGTTGAGTATTGGAAGGAGAAAAAAATTGCAGTACATAGGGGAAAATTGTGACTTTCTGGGTTGTTCTTTGAAAGAGCCTGCCCAGACTTGATGGATCAAATGGCCTCCTTTAGAGCACAGTCCACTTTTTAGATTCCATGGTGTGTGGCTTTCTGGGCAGAAGGATGGTTCTTGACTTAAAATTACACAAGTTAAATCTTTTAAATGACAGATGGACTGCCATTCACCATCCTGTAAGAAAGAGGACATGAAGTGAAAGACTTAGCTGTTCAACAGAGAGTGAAATCAATGTGGTGCAGTGTGTTTTGATGAGCTGATTATTCAATCATTGCCAATTAATATACAGGTATAGTTTAACACAGTGGGCACAATTTTACCGATTTTGTGGAAAATGGGTGCGAAAACTTGATAAAGTTGGGTATGAGGTGAACAGCATGATCTGCACCCGTCTCCGCATCCGTTCCCTCTTTACCAAGGGCCTAAAATAGCCACCATCAGATCACACCTGAAATGGGTGCAATGTCAATTTAAATTCATGATGAAGCCAGCCACTGGCAGGGCTGGAAAATCCCTGCGTATACCTTGCCTTGTCTGAAAAGTAAATATTCATCACTAATTTCCGTTTTCTCTCACTTGGTCAACTTCATATCCATGCTGCAAATGTCCATTTTATTCCATGGTTTCAACTTTGCTGGCAATTTATCAAATAGCAATATACCTCATGTGGAAGAAAATAATGAAAAACTCCGGAGAAGTAGAATTTCCCATGGAATCACTTTTGAGTATTTAGATGAGGATACCTTGCATGCAGTCTATCGATATTTCCTTCTTTAGCATCTGCCTGAGCTCAGGGAGCACCGAATTTGAATTTTAGCTACTGAATGTATCGCACGTTAAAAAGTGGTTTTGTCGTGAATGGCATAGCAAGCAAATAATTTTATCTGAATTTGATGGTTCTAAAAAGTAGCAATGGTTGATAATGCTACTTTATAAACTGTATTCTAAGAGATCTAGGAGTACATGTTCATAGCTCCTTGAAAGTGGAGTCACAGGTGGACAGAATGGTGAAGAAGGCATTCGGCATGCTTGGTTTCATCGGTCAGAACGTTGAATATAGGAGCTGGGACGTCTTGTTAAAGTTGTACAAGACATTGGTAAGGCCACACTTGGAATGCTGTGTGCAATTCTGGTTACCCTATTATAGAAACGATATTATTAAACTGGAAAGAGTACAGAAAAGATTTACTAGGATGCTATTGGGTCTTGATGGATTGAGTTATAAGGAGAGGCTGAATAGACTGGGACTTTTTTCTCTGGAGCGTAGGAGGCTAAGAGGTGACCTTATAGAGGTCTATAAAATAATGAGGGGCATAGACAAGGTAGATTGTCATTATCTTTTCCCAAAGGTAGGGGAGTCTTAAACTAGAGGGCATAGATTTAGGGTGAGAGGGGAGAGATACTAAAGTGTCCAAAGGAGCAATTTTTTCACACAGAGGGTGGTAAGTGTCCGGAACAAGCTGCCAAAGGTAGGAGTAGAGGTGGGTACAATTTTATCTTTTAAAAAGCATTTAGGTAGTTATATGGGTACAATCGGTTTAGAGGGATATGGGCAAAATGCGGGCAATTGAGATTAGCTTAGGGATTTAAAAAAAAGGTGGCATGGACAAGTTGGGCTGAAGGGCCTGTTTCCATGCTGTAAACCTCTATGACTCTATGTATTATTTAAATATACTGCATTAAATTTTTACTCACAAAATATTGAGCTAATAATATTATGTTGCTTTTATTAAGTTAATCAGATTAATGCTTATTCGGATCCATAGGAAAATGTTTCTGCCTATTCTCATTTAAATAAGAGAAGAGAAGTTTTTAGAATGGGTGAAATTATAAACCAGGTTTCTCAGAAATGACTAATTTAGACTCATGGATCTGATTATTGGGGGATGCTTATATTTGCAAATTTAACAGATGGGGAACGAAGTGTGATAATTGCCTTCAAAGTGTTTAATGGCCTAGCGTTGGTTCAATTTTGTTTCTGAATTTCTATTGATCACAAAGCTTAAGGAAAGGGTTAAGCCCTTAGAAAAGAGATCTCAAAAATATACACAGACAGGCAAAAATGTTAGAATTACTGAGGGTGAGATGGTGCAAAGCAATACATTTTGGGAGGAAATTTGAGGAATGGAAATAGAAACTAAACAGTACACTTCTAAAGTTTTTCAGAAGAAAGAAAGAATTGGGGTATATGTGCACAAATCTCTGAAGGTGCAAGACAAGTTGATATAGCTGCTATAAAAGCATACTTACACTCAACTTTACAGAAACATAAAGTGCAAAATCAAGGAAATTACACAAACCTTCATTGGCCTTAGTTGGAGTATTGTGTTCAGTTCTGGCAACCATAATTTATCCAGAATGCCAAGGCCTCGTAAAGGGTTCAGAGTAGATTTACTTGAGTGGTACCAGTTATGTGGAGAGACTACAGAAGCTGGGATATTTCTCCTTGGAGCAGGACAATGTTAAGGGGAGACTTCAAAGAGATGTTCATAATTAAAGGACTTTGATTCAGTAATTGAGAAACGTGAACAGATTTAAGAGGCAAAAAAACTATGGAGGTGGATTGATGATGAAGTTTTTTTTTACAGAATGAGTTGGTATGATCTGGAATGAACAGCCTAAAAGAATGGTAGAAGCACGTTCAATGGTAACTTGCAAAAGAAAATTGGATATATATTTGACAAACAAAACATTTGCAGAGCTATGAAAGAGAAGGGAAATGGAACTAATTGAAAATCTCTGTCCAAGTGTTCACTCACGTACAACAGGACAAATGGCCTCCCTTAGCTTTTATTGGTAAAGGGATTGAATTTCGGAGCCCTGAGGTCATGTTACAACTGTACAAAACTCTGGTGCGGCTGCACTTGGAGTATTGCGTACAGCTCTGGTCGCCGCATTATAGGAAAGATGTGGAGGCGTTGGAAAAGGTGCAGAGGAGATTTACCAGGATGTTGCCTGGTATGGTGGGAAGGTCTTATGAGGAAAGGCTGAGGGACTTGAGGTTATTTTCATTAGAGAGGAGAAGGTTACGAGGTAACCTAATTGAGGCATACAAGATGATCAAAGGATTGGATAGGGTGGACAGTGAGAGCCTTTTACCTCAGATGGTGATGGCTAACAGGAGGGGACATAGCTTTAAATTAAGAGGTGGTAATTACAGGACGGATGTCAGAGGTAGGTTCTTTACTCAGAGGGCAGTAAGGGTGTGGAATACCCTGCCTGCAGCAGTTGTGGACTCACCAACTTTAAGGGCGTTCAGATGGTCAGTGGATAGGCATATGGATAACATTGGAATAGTTTAGGTTAGAGGGTCATTAGATTGGTTCCACTGGTCGGCGCAACATCGAGGGCCAAAGGGCCTGTACTACACTGTAATGTTCAGTGTTCTATGTTCTGTGCTGTATGAGTCTATGATTCTGGTAGGATTGGTGAATCAAAAGAACTATGCACCGTAGAAAGCATCCTTTCAGGACATACCACAGCTTGATATGGCTCATGCTCTGTCCAAGTCCACAAGAAACTACAAAGGGTTGTGAACAAAGCCCAGTCTATCACAAACCAGCATCCTATACATTGACTCCATCTCCCTATCCCAAAGACTCAGGAAAGCAATCAGCATAATCAAGGGCCCCACTCACCCTAGACATTTTCTCTTCCATCTTCTTCTATCAGAAATAAAATATAAAAGAATGAGAACACATACCAACCAACTCAAGAACAGCTTCTTCTCTCTTACCATCAGACTTTTGGTTGGTCCTGTCACGTATTAAGCTGAAGTCTCTCTTCAGCTTATCTGTAATTGCAACACTATATTCTGCACGTTATCCTTTCCTTCTCCTGTATGTACTCTATGAACAGTATGCTTTGTCTGTATAGCATGCAAGAAACAATACTTTCATTGTATTCCAATACATGTGACAATAATAAATCAAATCAAAGATCAAATTGAGTCAGCAGGAATAGAGCTAGACACGGCTGCCAACAACAACAGCAAGATCATCAGGAAAATCAAAGATTTAAGAATAGTGGCTTCCGAGCAAGGTCAAAAAATGTTTAAGCTGCTCCAAGTTTTAATAATGAATAGGTTCTAGACACCACAGAGGAAAACAAGATCATGAAAAGAGGAATAGTTTAGAAAACCTGAGGAGATAGCTGGCACTGAATCATTTGAGTAAGTCAAAAAGATGTTGTAGATGAATCCTCACTCTAATAGACTTCTAAATTACCTATGGACTCTTGTTAATGCCAGAATAACTGTAGCAACTACAATTGTTAGAGGATGAAAGTGTCATGGCAGCTGCCAGGACAGTGAGAACAAACCTGAAAAAAAATTTGTTGTTGTGCTGACCAGCTGAACATGTCAGGGAGTGGAAGTCTTTCCTATTGATGAATCACCCTGGCTCACTTACTCAGTGCCTTGATGGGCATGCATGCTACTGATGACCTTCCTGCTTATTGTCCATTATGCTTGTCACTTAATTACGGGGCAGCACAGTGGCACAGTGGTTAGCACTGCTGCCTACAGTGCCAGGGTCCTGGGTTTGATTCCCAGCTTGGATCACTGTCTGTGTGGAGTTTGCACATTTTGCCCGTGTCTGTGTGGGTCTCCTCCAGGTGCTCCGGTTTCCTCTCACATTCTGAAAGATGCGCTGATTAGATGAATTGACCCGAACAGGTGCCAGATTGTGGCTTCTAGGGGAATTTCACAGTAACTACATTGCAGTGTTAATGTAAGCCTTACTTGCGACTAATAAATAAGATTTAATTTTGGAACAGCATAGTGAGTCTACATACACCACATGGACTGCAGCAGTACAAGAAGAAAACTCACTACTATTTCCTCAAGGGCTATTAGGGATAGGCAGTTAGTGTTGGCCTAGCCAGAGACACCATATGTTCCCAGCTCAGAGTAGATCGCTTCCATTGCTAGGTCTTGCCTTCCTTGCTGTTAGCTTGTTGTCAAAACTCCTCAGATTCCCCCTACTTTGCCTCCATGATTCCTGCCAGCTCATCAATTCCCAACATTCAGTCCAAAAATGCTCCAGGAGCTCTGTTCATGCAATGGCAACCATGTGCTAATGAATGGGGACCTCTCTGAACCTGCTCATTTTGTGGCTTTATTACTTTTTCCATGGCCACAACAGATTCCCCAGGGGTTGCTGCCTCCTCCTGAGAGATGTGTTTATGAATTTCCATGGTTCCTATGTCTTCTTTCCAAAGTACAAATTCCTTTCCAAATCCCAAAATGTGTACAATCCACATGACGCCCTCCAGCAACACACCAAGCCTCCTATGACAGCACCTTCCAAACCCATAACCCTTGCCATCAAGGAGAACAAGGGTGGAAGATGCATCGGAACACCACCACATGCAAACTCCCCTCCAAGCCACACACAATCATGAAGTAGAACTTCACCATAACTTCACTGTTGCTGGGTCAAAATCCTGGCATTCTTGCCCTGACAGCACTGTGAGTGTACCTACACCCCATGGACTGCAGCTGTTCAAGAAGGCAGTTCACCACCACCTTCTCAAGGGCAATTAGGAATGGGCAATGAATACAGGCCTTGTTAGCAAAGCCCACATCCTGCGAAAGAATAAGAAGTAACAAACTGGCCCTCAAGGAGCAGTCAAGTAGCTTGTTAGCATAATCAATTACACATCATCTCATTTGGGTTGCTTGCTGTGTTCTGCTTCCTGACACAAGTAACAAAGTTGCGGCCTGTCCTATTCACGATGGGAACCCTGCAGCACACCTCCCTTTCCACCCCTATAGCGCGATGAATATTCAGCCCAAGCTTCTGTACATCAAAGAAATGAAAACGCTGGAAAAACCATTAGATTCAGCTAATGATAAAAAATCGCACCAATATTATGGAATTGTCAATGTTAAAGCAATATGATGCCCTCATAGGAAAAAAATCATTCTGTTATACACTAAATATAAGAGACCAGAGATTAACCTGAAGTTATCATTTTTATTTCAAACACATCTTGGTTTGATTCTGTAATATGAATTTAATATGAATTTCAAAGAATAGGTCATCAGCAGATAAGAAAAATTCCCTAAATTATTACAAAAAATGAAATCTTTCATTATGGAGACCACATAATAACCAACCTCATCAAAGATAAGAGGTAGCCTAATGCGGATTTGGAAAGAGCATCTTCTCTACCGCGGATTATCATTAGTATCCTTTTGTTCTTTTATTGATGAGTTTCAAATATTGATGCTTAAACAAGGAGAACTGATTAAACTTGGGAGCAGGGTGAAAAAAATTGAATTAAAACAAACAGTTATTGACCCCAGGCATTTCAGTATTCTCCTCAAATGGAGAAACTTTCTCCCTAGTGTATGGCTCAATAACCCTCCCAACATGGCACTGCTGAATTGTCCAAAATGGACTGAAAACAAAACTGAGGACTAATCTAAAGCATCTTCAGCTGAACCATAAACCCGATGGTGAGATCACCAGCTACATTTTCTGCTTGATTTCCAGTGGTAAACAAGTGATAGAAATGTGTCACCTCACATACTTTCCATCACTTGCACTGCAAAAATGACTATCACAAACAACATTTGTTGATTGCTGACATCTAAAACTGGCGGATGGGGCTGTTAACATCGAAATGGTGAAAAGAAGACAATCGGAATAATGAATTAGATCATTTTTAATAAGTGATTGCTTTTCTTCTACTTTCCAACAGCATAAATACAATGCAGCAATCCAACTCTGTCCCCACTCTTGGCTGATAACCCATTAGAAGCTGGAGACCCCGGCAAAATTGTTCATTGATTTAAGGCCAGAAAATCAAAGTTCAGGGCTACTCTAGTGAATGGAATAGTGTCCCATTCTCAATGGCCAGTTTTTAATAATACACTACAAATAAGTCATACTTTGCTAGCATGCACATCATATGGAAAAATCACTCCTTTAATTTTTAACATGAGAAATTACCAACAAGCAAGGGCAAGGACACCAACTGAGGGCGAGAGCAGAGGCCAGGGCACAGGGTTCCCAAAAGTGTAAGTCTGCCTCTGCCCTCAGAATCGTGAAAGCAAGCGGAATTGACTATAGAATTAGGAGAAAAGAGGAGGGTGGAGCACCAGTCTCCTTCCCAACTTCCTCTAATTAAGGCAAGGGTGGAGGATGTCGAAGACAGTCTTCACAACAGAGGCCAATTGAGGACATGAGGTGGCAACTGAAGGGCCTCATCCCCCTGCTATCGGTATTCGAATAGCAGAAGGTCAACTGAGGAGGCTACTAGTATAGGTTGTCAGTCTATTATGGACTTGGGGTGAGAAGGCCCTCCCGATGGGAACTGTGGGCTATGGAGAGGTTCCCCCGCCCCCAAAATCAGGAATCAAAATCACCCAACTGAGAGACCTCCCTGCCCTCCAGAATAACCCTCTGGCCCTTTGCTACTGGTTAACTGTTTAGCTCAGTAATTAATTTTTTTATGACTTATAACAATGCTGTTTACAAAAGGGGTGAGGCATTAAGTTGCCCTTTAGATTTTGACCATTTTACCTATTTCATGATGCTCCCACATTGTTGATGGTCTGTGTGGTGTTACGCAGACAGTCCTTGGTTTTAAGATATGAATGATTCCTGAGAACCACCTTGCAAGTCAAAATGTTGCAAGGCAGAACTGATTTCCCCACAGGAACAATGTTAAAAATGTGGGATTGGTTCCCTCAGTGGGGCAAGACAACATCCTAACTGGCCAATTGCAGCCTCTTTTCCTGGTTTTGAGGAGCAATTTCCAGTTACTGGGCACTGGCTTTTAGGCAGTGCTCTGCTTCCAGGCCATGGTGACAGCTCTCCATAGCAACCTTCCAGCCTGGAGTTACGGCCCAATGAGTGAAGGGTGCAGGGGCGGCCCAGCATTTCAATGGGAGGCTCCACAATTTCCATGGACTCATTCAAAACATGTCAAATTTATAAACAATCTTTATAAAATATAAAAGGTGGGCTGGGTGGCATAGTACTATCAAAACCAATGAAACAAATTTGAAACAGTGTCTTTATTTTTAAACATCCTAAGGGCCGTTCATCATAATTCAAACATTGTAAAATTGGAGGGCTTCCTGTAACTCTGAAACAGACTCCTGCAGAGAAGTAGGCCATGGAATTTCCTTCATGTGCTTGATCAATACCTAAGCAATTTTGAAATGGTTGTTTTAAGATTTTAAATACAAATACTAACAAATTATTAAGCTGGAAAGGCACTTTGCAAGAAAGTATCAAAGGTGTAACATGCTAGGATTATATTTTTGCTTTCTTTTTGCAAAAGAGCGCAGTATATTACTAATCTCATGCTCTCCACACTGCCTCTTGAGAAAGGAAGGTTAAAGTGGAATTGCGGACTATTCTAGAGCATCTTGCCAAAGCCATTAATGCAATTTCAGAAATGCTACAAAGATCTGTGATCTCCCCGCCATTTAAAGCATTCTCTACATTTAGCACTATAGATGAGAGAGAAAAGAAATGCAGCCTGGATTAATTGCACAGGGGCACAGACAGTGGCCAAGTTGCTAGGCAGCACTCAGCAACCAGAAATTGTAGGGAAATGAAGTGTGAGACCAGCTATGATTGTAAACAAACAGAATAGGACATCACAGGGTGGATTTCACCTTGCCAGCTGAACACAAAACTGTCAGAGCATAAAAGCAACCGGTTATAGAAACCAATCCAATTCTACCTTCCGTGGATAGTGAGCAAGCAATTAACAAAACCAGCTTTATGCTTACATGGCAAGTTAAATCCACCATATAAATTCCTGCCCTTTTGTTCCTTGTTTGTTCTGTTCTGATTCAGGCGGGAGTCTTGACTTGATTGAAGTCACATTCTAATTTCACTTTCAGTGTTAAAGTACAATTGGTCATTTCCTGTTTAAAATTTTACTGGATGTTTTATAAGCAAATGATTAAAGTGATCCCACTGACTATAGCAAGGTCTGCAAGACATAACAGACTACAAGATGAAGGCAGGTAGAATCGCTGGCTCCAACACACCCCTCCCCAATGAGCTCAATGCATTCTATGCCCACTTTGAGCAAGCGGTCAGCGAGACACGCCCTCCAATGCGGAAGCATTGACCAGACCTCTATCTGAGGTCATCATCGTAGACATCAGATTAGCCTTCTCGAAAGTCAATCCAAAGAAAGCGATTGGCCCAAATGGGGTACTCGGATGAGCACTCAGATTCTGCACGAATCAACTGGTGGGGATATTTGCAGAAATCTTTAACCTCTCTTTACACCTATCTGAGGTCTCTATCTGCTTCAGGAAAATGACCATCATCCCGGTACCAAGGAAAAGCCAGGCAGTGTGCCTTAATGACTATTGTTCAGTGGCTCTGATAGCCATCATAATGAAATGCTTTGAGAGGTTAGTCACAGCACAGATCAGTTTTGGTGTCCCAGATTGCGTGGATCCACTACAGTTCGGCTATCACCACAACAGCCACCATCTCCCGGGCCCTGGAACATCTTGATAACAAAGACACCTATGTCCTATTCATAGGCTACAGCTCAGCCTTTAACACCATTATTCCTATGAAACTCATCTCCAAACTCCATGGCGTGGGGCTTGACTCCTCCCTCTGTGATTGGATCCTAAACTTCCTAACCCACAGACCGCAATCAGTAAGAATAAGCAACAACGCCTCCTCTATGATCATCCTCAATACTGCTGCCCGCAAGGCTGTGTTGTCAGCCCCCTACTATACTCCGTTTACTTATGACCGTGTGGCCAAATTCCCCTCCAACTCGATTTTCAAGTTTGCTGATGACATCACCATAGTGAGTCGGATCTCAAACAATGATGAGACAGAGTACAGGAATGAGATAGAGAATCTGGCGAACTAGTGCAACAATAATGTCTCCCTCAATGTTAGCAAAATAAAGCAGAGAGTCAGAGACTTCAGGAAGCTTAAAGGAGAACGTGCCTCTGTCTGCATCAACGGGGACGAAGCGAAAATGGTCGAGAGCTTCAAGTTACTAGGTGACCAGATCACCTGTCCTGGTCTCTCCATGCCAACGCTATAGTTAAGAAAGCCCACTAGTGCCTCTACTTTCTCAGAAGACTAAAGAAATTTGGCATGTCAGCTACGACTCTCACCAATTTTTACAGATGCACCGTAGAAAGCATTCTTTCTGGTTGTATCACAGCTTGGTATATCTCCTGCTCTGTCCAAGACTGCAAGAAACTACAAAGGGTCATGAAAGAAGCCCAATCCATTACTCAAACCAACCTCACGTCCACGGACTCTGTCTACACTTCCCGCTGCCTCGGAAAAGCAGCCAGCATAATTAAGGACCCCACACACCGCAGACATTCTCTCTTTCACCTTCTTCCGTCAGGAAGAAGATACAAAAGTCTGAGGTCACATACCCACTGACTCAAAAACAGCTTCTTCCCTGCTGCTGTCAGACTTTTGAATGGACCTACCTCATATTAAGTTGATCTTTCTCTACACCCTAGCTATGACTGTCACACTACATTCTGCACTCTCTCCTTTCCTTCTCTAGAAAGGTTATGTTGTATACTATGCAAGAAACAATACTTTTCACTGTATACTAATACATGTGACAATAATATATCAAATCAAAACAATTAATAAACACATACATACAATAGTCTGAACCATTAGAGTAAGGAGAGTTCCTGCTTTTCTGTCTATGACACAGAATCCATCCCCCTGTTTCTGTGCTTTTAGACAAAAAGCTGGTTTCAGAGAAAGTCAAGCAGTTGATATAGAAGCCAGTGACTTGAAAACCACAGTGGGAAGAATAATTATCATTCTGTCATAAAGATGAAGTTCATTTACTGAGAATATTTGTATCCACAACCTAACAGCTACCATCAAAATAAACTCCTGTTTTCATCAAATGGTTCTGATGTTATGAGCCTGCTTCAGCCTTTGCACAATATGCCAGGCTGCAGCACGTAATACATGAGCAAGTGAAAAGATCAAAGCTGAAAGGGGAGTGTTCATTAGCCACTACATCTCTGTGTTTTTAACAGCCTTCCACTTGGGAAGATGTCACATTGGTGATGTGTGCTAATCATACCTGTAATTGTTACACTTTAGCATGTGAAGCATCACGGCCTGGAAATTGGATCATGCCTGAATCAAGATGCACTCTTGGTGCAGTGCACTCACTATACTCCCAATGATGACAGAACCACAAAGAATTAGTCCACACATCTCATCTGTTTACCTGTTGTGAACTATAACCACACAGCTCCTGAAGTAGCTCACTAGGGTGACTACTGCAGAGGTCAGGAACAGTGGACACAAAAGGCAAGAAAGTGGATCATACTGAGTCACACTTGCAGAACCAGCAGGATGAGCTGAATGGCCTCCTTCTGTGCTCTACTCATTATATGATCCTGTGGCAGCAAACAGGGGACATTTGCCAATGCCTCATTAGAAAGCTTAGTTCAGGGGAAATGAAGTCCTCTATCTACAGGGGCCAGGAGGCCCACAGACAAATTCTGGGAAAGCAATGAGAGAAGATAGTTCTGCAGGGCAATGCCAGGAATCCAGTGCTGCCTAAATGCAGCAGTGCCAAAGAGGTTCATTAACCCACACATAGTTTTCAAATGCCAGATTCCATCAGGTACACCACTAGCCCCATGCATTTCTCAATACATGACACTCTGATCATTAACCTACCAACACCTTGGCCCTTCAGAGAGCATATTCCTTACTTCAACCTCAGCAAGGTGTAGTGTATGCAATGCTTCCATTTTACAAAGGAGGTGTGCACTGAAATCTGCCACCTCCTCTAGGCAGACCTACAGCCCAAAGCAGGGAAAGGACAATATGCCCAGTGAAGGTGAACATTGTCTTCAACCTTTACACATCAGATCTCACCAGACTGGAAGTTCTCAAGTCTAACACTTCACTGTCTGATGCTGTTTAGGGGAATTCACTGATGTTCTGTTTGCCATGAGATGAAAATATGTTGCTGTTTTTATGGCCAGAGAGAAGCACACTGATTCGCCAAGATAGTAGTTTCTCCATGGTGCAGAATACCACATTGTTTTGTGAACACCACAATTAAATGCAGTAATGCTCCACAACTGTTTCTCTTGCTAAATGCATAGTTGGTGACTGACCATGCTCAGCACGTCATGCTTGTTAATATCTGGCATCTCAGCTGCAATCACAATGCCTCCATACTGCACCATCAGTATTCAGACACTAATGGCAAGCCAGAGTATGGCTATTGAGCAACACAGGCAATCTGCTGACCAGACGATTCACGGCACCACTGCGCAATCCACATGCACGTGGCCAGCATCATTGCCTGGACTGCCCTGGATGAACCATGCAGTGCTTCCCAGGGCATGCATCACAATTTGTTGTGGTCTACACACACTTGCCCCAGCCTCTCCGACACAAGGTACACAGTCAGCAGTTGAGGAGCGAGAAGAAGTGAGAAAGGAAAGAGACCAGCAACAGATAACCTTCCCCAATGGGCTGTCCTTTATAAGGTCATTGATAAAATTGGCAGCAGTCCGGGTTGGCTGTCTGGCACGCAACAGCAAGGGCAATGGCAGAGTGACAGTGGTGGGTGGAAGAATGCTGTCACGCTGAGAGAGGATCAGAAGATTTGTGCCGCATGGAGTCACTGCCTTTCCCCTGGAGTAGTGCTTCAGCAATTGCAGTGTAATCTGTTGGAGCACAGATTATTGGGCTGTTGTAAAAAGCCTCTTTGAACCCTGATATCTACAGCCATAATGGTTACAGTTTAAGGCTGTAAGTAGCACCAGGCTTCAATGATTTCTGTCAGAGATTCCAGTGCAGCACTTAAACATTGGGTGTCTTTTGCTTAGGTTGCAAATCAATCTAAGATATCGGCCAGGGCATCAGTTGCTGCTTCATTGTTAGCAAGCGTCCTTATAGAGTTGGTTAGAATTTCCATTCTGGAAGGGATGGCTCCAAGCTTTAAGCAAAACTTTATGCTAAGTTGGTGCCATACAGACTCCTCCATGCTTTGTGATAGTGATAGGAGGCTTTCTAAAAGGCCGGTCATTACACCAGGCATTTAATTTTGCATCTCCACCAGCCTCTTCCTGTATAGTGTCCGAGCAATGTTCTTATCTAAATCCTCTGTAACAGAACTCATGTGACAACCGCTTCCTCCAAAGAACTGGCATCAATGCTATTTTTTCCTTTTGTGCTGTCACTCATGTCCAGTGACTCACCACATGAAGATCCTGTCTTTAGTGGACACCCCTCATTTGAGGCTATGAGTGGCCTTCTTTAGAGAATGGAACCTCTTACTCTGATGCCAACTCATCGGTCTGCTCTGACTCTCCATGATTATCCTGCCTCCCTCCACAACTCCCACCGCCACCCCCTCCCCCACCCCCCCGACACACCTTCCTTAATCCTCCTCCATCTTCAATTCCATCTCCTGGGAACTTGTCAAATTTACCCTAAATTCCAACTGCATTTAGAGATGGTAGAAATTTAAAACTAGCTAAGCAGTTAATCACAGCAACTAAATTCTAATTTATTGAACTTCAAGCTAAATTCAATTGCGTAAAAAATTTCACCCTCAAGTGACTAATTAGTTCAAAGAAAAAATAACCACAAATAACTGACAAATTAATTTGGGCTTGGGAGAGCAGGCAGCGAGTTGAAATTTTAATATGTGGGAGTTTGTGGACAGAGAGGCTGTCTCACCATTTGTTAGAAATGTATCTGTCTCGGGGCACTCCGGTTCCAAGCTACCGAGCAGGAATTGGAGGTTGAGACACACCAAAACGCAGAGGTGGTGGAGAAATTACTAGTTTACATAGTCCAGTCACATAACAGAGGAAAACAAGTTTAGGAAGGAAAGTGTAGCTGTTGGTCGACTGGGTAAGGCTGAAGGAATTAGGTTAGACAGTCCATCTGTCTAATAGGTACAACGTACTTGGTGCCTTTAAGGATATGAGAGAAAGGCTGGGGGAAGGAAAGCTAAATTGTCAAATAAAATACTATGGATCAGAGTTTAAAAAGTAAAGAGGGGATATGAAATAAGTACCAGCAAGTAAAATCAAGGAAGAACCAAAGATTCTTTTATAAATACATTGAGAGTAAGAGGGTAACTAAAAGAAAAGAGTAGAACCTATTAAGCACCATAAATGTGTGTGTAGAGGCAGTGCGTTGTGGTATGGTTCTTAATGAATATTTTGCGCAGGGCTTTATTCAACAATAGTAACCCAAACCACCATAAAGAAAGTCGTAGGCAACACCGCCTTGGTTGGTCCTGGAAGCCCCAGTTGGATATTACAGCCCTTGGCAACTCATTGCTTGCTTTGCTGGCAGCTTTTCAGACCAGCAGTATTACTGGGCATTGCCAATGCTGCAACTGCAGGAGGCCAAGGCCAGCCATGATGGAGGAGGTCCCAGAACATGGTAAATTTGTCAGGCTTTTCAGGAAGGTCCTAGCAAGCGTGGGGTGGAGGGTTCAGTCATGAGGGGTTCTTTAAGAAGGAGCAGCCTTGCTGCTGTGGGTGATGGGAGCATGTACCATGAGCCATCGAGTGCCAAATCAGGAGGGTTCTCTGCCAAGCCCAGAGGGAGGCTGCTAGGTATACCTGATCGTCCATCCATGTGTTGAAATGCCCACTTGCTGCTGGTAAAATATCAATAATGGTGAGAACTGGCTCTTAAATGGACATTAATTGGCCATTTAAAGGCTATAATTACTTAAAAGACAGGTGGAATTTCCACCACTGGTAAAGTGCCAGTGGCAGGAAGACAACAGGTATGACACCCCCCTATCATCCTGCCCAATTTTACATTCTACCATCCCTCTGCCACCCAGAATACTCCCCGAAGTCCTGTAAAATCACAGCCCCTTTGTGTTTATTTTCACAAAACAGCAAGATATACAGACCCTGCAACCAAGGGAGAGCAGTGTGAAATATTGTGTAAAACTAACATAGTGAGGGAGAAAGTGTAAAGAAGGTTAACATCTGTGAAGATGAATAATCCCTCGGCCTGAACAAAATGCATCCAGGTTTTGAAGAGAAGAACTATTCAAGGCTCTGAGCAGTTTCCAATCTTCTCTGGTTATAGTAATGGCAGTCATGATGTGGAGATACAATAAGAGATCTCACAACATCAGGTTAAAGTTCAACAAGTTTATTTGATAGTAAACCCACAAGCTTTTGGGGTTTGTCCCTTCGTCAGGTGAGTGGAGAGTTCTGGTCACACACAGAGTATATAAAGGCACACACAGTTTACAGAATACTGATTAGAATATGAGTCTTTACACCTAATCAAGTCTTAAAGGTGCAGACAATGTGAGTGGAGATAGCATTAAGCACATGTTAAAGAGATGTATATTGTCTCCAGATATGACAGTAAGTGAGATGTCGCAAGCCCAGGCAAGTCATGGGGGTTACAGATAGTGTGACATGAACCCAAGATTCCTCATGTGTGTGGGACTTGGCTATCAGTTTCTGCTCAGCGACTCTGCGCTGTCGTATGTTATGAAGGCTGCCTTGGAGAACGTTTACCCGAAGAGCAGAGGCTGAATACCCGTGGCTGCTGAAGTGCTTACCAACAGGAAGGGAACATTCTTGCCTGGTGATTGTCGAGTGGTGTTCATTCATCCATTGTCATAGTGTCTGCATGGTCTCCCCAGTGTACCATGTCTCGGGACATCCTTTCCTGCAGCGTATGAGATAGACAACGTTGGCCGAGTTGCAAGAGTATGTACCGTGTACCTGGTGGATGGTGTTCTCACATGAGATGATGGCATCCATGTTGATGATCCAGCATGCCTTGCAAAGGATTGTGTGTTGTTGTAGTCATTATTCTCCTGAAGGCTGGGTAGGTTGCTGCGGACAATGGTCTGTTTGAGGTTGTGCGCTTGTTTCAAGGCAAGAAGCGGGGGTGTGGGGATGGCCTTGGCGAGATGTTCGTCTTCATCAATGACATGTTGAAGACTCTGGAGAAGGTGTCATAGCTTCTCCGCTCTGGGGAAGTACTGGACGATGAAGGGTACTCTGTCCACCGTGTCCCGTGTTTGTCTTCTGAGGAGATCAGTACGGTTATTCACTATGGCGCATCAGAACTGTCGATCGATGAGTCGAGCACCATATCCTATTCTTATGAGGGCCTCTTTCAGCGTCTCGTGTTGTCTGTTGTGATCCTCCTCATCTGAACAGATTCTGTGTATAGGGAAGGCTTGTCCGTAGGGAATGGCTTCTTTAACGCGTTTAGGTGGAAGCTGGAGAAGTGGAGCATCATGAGGTTATCCGTGGGCTTGTGGTACAGTGAGGTGCTGTGCTGACCGTCCTTAATGGAGATGCGTGTGTCCAAGAATGCAACCAATTCTGGAGAATAGTCCATGGTGAGTCTGATGGTGGGATGGAACTTGTTGATATCATCATATAGTTGTTTCAGTGATTGTTCACCATGAGTCCAAAGGAAGAAAATGTCATCAATGTATCTAGTATATAGCATCAGCTGAAGGTCCTGTGTGGTGAAGAAGTCTTGTTCGAACCTGTGCATGAAGATGTTGGCATATTGAGGTGTGAATTTGGTCCCCATGGCTGTTCTGTGTGTCTGCATGAAGAACTTGTTGTTGAAGGTGAAGACATTGTGGTCCAGGATGAAGCGGATGAATTGTAAAATTGCATCTGGAAACTGGCAGTTGTCGGCGTTGAGTACTGAGGCAGTTGCAGTAATGCCATCGTTGTGGGGATGCTAGTGTAGAGTGCCAAGATATCCATTGTGATGAGGAGTGCTCCTGGTTCAACTACTCCATGTGTGCTGATTTTCTGTAGGAAGTCCGTAGTGTCACAACAAAAGCTGGGGGTTCTTTGTACAATGGGTTTCAGGATGTCCTCGACCTAGCCAGAGAGGTTCTCGCACAGAGTCCCATTGCCCAATACGATGGGAAGGCCAGGTGTATTTGCCTTGCATATCTTTGGGAAGCAGTAGAGATCTCCAACGCAGGGAGCACGTGGGATGAGAGCACAGAGGGTAGTCTGAAGGCCCGGATCAAAGGTCTTGATCAGAATGTTGAGTTGACGGGTGTGTTCTTTGGTCGGATCTGCAGGTAACTGTCTGTAGTGTTCCTTGTTGTTCAGTTGTCAGTACACTTCTTTGCAGTAATCCGTTCTGTTCAGTATGACAATGGCCCCTCCTTTGCTGATTTGATGACAATGTTGCTGTTGGTCTTGAGAGTGTGGATGGCGTTGCTTTGTGCTTGGGTGATGTTCGGGGCTGTCTTATGAGTGCGGCTGATGAATCTGGTGTTGACGCACCTCCTGATGGCTTGGGCATACATGTCAAGTCGAGGGCAGCGGCCTTCCGGAGGAGTCCAATTGCACTCTTTCCTCTTTGGTTGCTGCACTGCGGATCTCTCTGTCGACTGTTCCATTGGCTGTCTCATTGTGTTCACTGTTGGCCTCTTGGGGTTTGTGGAAGAACTCCCACAGTCTCATTCGCCTGATGAATTCCTCTGTGTCCGCTATGAGACTGATGGGGTCCATTTTGTTGGTGGGGCAGAAATTGAGCCCTCGGCTGAGAACTTCAACTTCATCTGGTTGAAGTGTGTAGTCTGACAAGTTGACAATGGACTTCCCTGTGATGGTACTGTTTTCTACTGTGGTGCCGGGGGAGGCTTGATTGCTGCTGGTGGTGATACCAAGTTTCTGAAGTTTCCTGTTCTTGGTGTGCATGTAGACAGTGTAGTTGCTTTGTCTCATCTGCTTGGCAGAGTTTCGCAGCTGGTCTGCGTCCTGAGAGCAAGTTGAGAGTACGAATTCTATCTTGGTTTCCAAGATGCAGCATTTGGTGTATGAGGTGGTTGAGGAGTGTGAGAGAGGTGCGATGGCAAAGTCTCTCAGTGTAGTCTGTGTTATAGGTTGACCTGAGTGGGTTTGTGATCTGTAGTCCTTTCAAGTATCTTGTCTGCTTTCTTGAATCTTTGTAAAAACTTGATGTCTGTGTCGATATGTGCGATCTTTTTGGAGATCCTCTCCACTTAGAGCCTGCAGTTTGCAATGTCGATGGTAGTCATGATGTGGAGATGCCAGCGTTGGACTGGGATAAACACAGTAAGAAGTCTCACAATACCAGGTTAAAGTCCAACAGGTTTATTTGGTAGTAAATGCCACTAGCTTTCGGAACGATGCCCCTTCGTCAGGTGAGCGGGGAGTTCTGATCACAAACAGAGCGTATAAAGGCACACACAGTTTACAGAATACTGATTAGAATGTGAGTCTTTACACCTAATCAAGTCTTAAAGGTGCAGACAATGTGAGTGGAGATAACATTAAGCATAGGTTAAAGAGATGTGTATTGTCTCCAGACAGGACAATAAGTGAGATGTTGCAATGATGAATGAACACTGCTCGACAATCACCAGGCAAGACTGTTCCCTCCCTGTTGGCAAACACTTCAGCGGTCACGGGCATTCAGCCTCTGCTCTTTGGGTAAACATTCTCCAAGGTGGCCTTCACGACATACAACAGCACAGAGTCGCTGAGCAGGAACTGATAGCCAAGTTCCGCACACATGAGGACGGCCTCAATCGGGATCTTGGGTTCATGTCACACTATCTGTGACCCCCACGACTTGCCTGGGCTTTCAAAATCGCACTAACTGTCCTGTCTGCAGACAATACACATCTCTTTAACCTGTGCTTAATGCTATATCCACTCACATTGTCTGCAATGAGACAATGTCTCATTTAAGACTTGATTGAACATAAGAAATAGGAGCAGGAGTAGGCCATCCAGTCCTTCGAGCCTGCCCCGCCAGTCAATAAGATCATGGCTGATCTGTCGCTGCTCAGTTCCACTTTCCCGCCCTCTCCCCATAACCCTTAATCCCCTCTCATCAAAAACCCATCAACCAGCGTCTTAAAAATATTTAGCAAGGCAGCCTCCACCACCTCAACGGGCAGAGAATTCCAAAGATTCACCACCCTTTGAGTGAAGAAGTTCCTCCTCAACTCTGTTCTAAACTGCCCCCCAATGCCCCAGGAATCTGAAATCCTCCCCCGACACCATCTCTTCAGCCATGTATTTATCTGATGTATCCTGTTATTTCCATTAGCATGTGGCACTGGTGGTAATCCTGAGATCACTACCATTGTGGCCCAATTTCTTAACTTTCTTCCTAGCTCCCTGTATTCTGCTTTTAGCACCTCATCCCATTTTTTACCTACGTCACTTGTACCAGTGTGTATTACAATCACTGGCTGTTCGCCCTCCGCCTTCAGAATGTCCTGCAGCCGCTCTGAGACACCCTTGACCCTAACACCAGGGAGACAACATACCATTCTGGAGTCTAGTTTGCAGCCACAGAAATGCCTGTCTATTCCCCTTACAGTTGAATCCCCTACAACTATTGCACTGGCACACATTTTACCCCTCTGCAGAAAAACCAATCATTGTGTGATGAGTTTAGCTGCTGCTGATTTCCCATGAGGGATTGTTCCCCTCAACAGTATCCAAAGCCATATATCTGTTCTGCAGAGTAATGGTCACAGGAGATTTCTGAACTACCTGCCTATCTCTCTGGCTCTATCTGGTAGTCACTCATTCCCTTCCTGCGTGCAGAGTCTAAGTCTGCGGTGTGACAGTATCTCTATACGTACTATCCGCTATACTCTCTGACTCTTGGATGCTCCACGGTGTCTCGAGCCGTCACTCTAGCTCTGAAACTCGAGCTTCCAGGAGCTGTAGCTGGAGACACTTCCTGCACACATGCTGACCCAAGGGACTGGAACTATCCCCAGCCTGCCACAAGGAGCAAGAGGCCATTGAAGCCCTCGGGTGGTCATTGGCATGGCCAAACAATGCCCATGGCACTCTGGCATTGCCCATAGGGCACCATAACTGTGCCGGGGTCATCTCAAGGGGGTGAGGCAATGTGGAGCTTTGCAATGGGGGAGACAGTTCTGCAAGGGTGATGTTTTGCAGAGCTGGTGATCGGCAGAGGAGGGAGGCAGTGAGGGGGGATTGGGAGGGGAGTGGGGGGCGGTGTGGGGATTGATTAGTGGGGGTGTGGGGAATGGGGCAATGTCTGTGGCGGAAGACATCTCCCAGTATTGGGGTGCCTGCACAATGATACCTCAACTGCTCTGCTTCATCCCCCACTAGCAATAATCGCATCAGGGCCCATTTTTGGTGCTGAGTGCTATAAGATTATGATTCATGGCTCGCCAAAGAAACTGGTGCCATTGTCTTCTGTTTTCTTGGTCGTTCGGCACTTCAAATGTTTTCGTAAGTTCGCAGCCAATGGACCTGATTTTCCCATTTTCATTCTAAGTGTTGAATCTGGGCGCAATTCAGATCCAGCTTGGAAATCTGCTTTCAGGTGCCCACATTAGAACTTAGCCTGAAAGAAAATTCATGAGTCCAAATTGCACCGTGGGCGGGGCTTAGCGCCCCCGAAATGATCAGAGCTCTGAACTGCACATGCGCAGTTAGAAAAAAATTTGAAAAAGCGCGCCCATGTCAGATCACTCCCAGGCCACAGAAAGCGGAGAAAGCAGCTCAGGAGCGAAAAGTGGGAGCAATGGGCCCCACAGACATCACTGTCCCCGTTATCCCCCCACCACCCCCGCTACCCAGACCGATCGCAAACCCCCCTGCCCCCTTCCCCCCCACCGATTGCCCGCAGAGTGGTAGCAGACACCCTGCCCCCCCCCCAACACCCCAACCAGAGATCCATCTGGCCTCCCTCCCCGTCCCTCCAGAGATACAACTGACCCGCCTCCTCCTCCGTCCCCTCCCCCAACCAGACAACATCTAGGCCTCCCTCCTCCCTCACCTCGCTTACCAGACAATGTTCTGGCCTCCCTCCCCCCCACATCCCAGAGTACATCTGACCTGCCTCCTCCTCCCTCCCCCCCCAACCAGAGAACGATCTGCCCTCCTCCCCCCCCACAATCGGACAACGATCGGGTCTCCCTCCTCCCACCATCCCCCGAACCACCCCCCCCCACCCCCCACAACAACCAGACAATGATTGGGGGGGGGTTGGGTAGGAAGGAGGCCCAATCAGAGAATGATGGGGCCTGCTTCCATCCATCCACCAACCACTAACCTAAATCAGGGAGCCACTGGAAGCTCTGAACTCATCTCTTCAGAAGCTGGAGCGCCCGAAACAGACTTATATTCAGCATATCCATTCTGCCTGATCCCTGATTGGTGAACACAATGGTAAAGGGGGGAATGCTGATAAAGTTGGGCGGGCAGTTCATTAATTTAATTTAAATGCCTGCAAATACGTTTAAATCGCCGTTGTGCCTATTTCGGGCGCAAATCGGATCACGGCCATTCCCAGGCCTCGGTAAAATGGCCGTCTATGCAGACGCAGGCGCGGTTCTCATTAATGGCCTCATGCCTGAATTGGAAATCTGCTTTCACATCCATTTTCGGCAGTGACACAACGGTAAAATTGGACCTAATATGTTTCTGTTGAAAGAGTTGCCTTTGCCATAATACATGTTGTTGTATCTGTCAGTGGTTGGTACAAGTCAATACAGAATGGTTTTACAAAACCTACAAGGTTGCAGAAATTGCACAAAGTTTGTATTGACACATAGAAAATCAATGCTTGAAAGTTATTGGTGTGCTAAATATAACACAACACATTCAACTAACAGTAAAATTTAACTGAACTGTGGCGTTCAAAAAGATAACTACAGAACTTAATACTAAACTTCAACATCAAAACCGATTCACCAAAATAATGATCAATTATACAAACATTGCAATAAAATGTTTATTTCTCATCAGCTGAGAAGGAATGAAAAAATACCTTGTGTTCCTATAACATTGGCTTTTATATTACACTAACTGGAGTTAATAAAGAACAGAATATGTGAGTACATTCTGAAGTAACAAATATTAAATGGAACTTTTCTTCATTTGAAACATCTTAAAATATTCATTTTGATATCCAAGCAAGTGACTCAGTCTGGTGTTAGATTTATCCATGTGTCTAATTGCCCCACAGATAATTAAAATCCCACTTGTAACCCATGGAAAGAAGACAGATTTGTGAAAATCAGTGGCATGTTTAGTTCATATAACTTTAGTGAAAGATTATTACTGCTACTGTCACCTGATATTACAAGTGTTTATACTCACTACGCAGCTTATATTTCATAATTTCTTAAGTTGATATGACACTTGTTTCTGGGTCTAAAGTTGATGGGATCAAATATCATTCCAAGTATCAAGCTTATGTTCAACTCCTTTCAAGGGAAGTCTCTTTGGATGACATATGAAGATTTGTCTGTTCAGGCGAGTGTAAGATAGTATGACACTACTTGAAGAAATACGAGAAGACTTCTAAGGAATGCCTTGGTTAGGCCGCATTACCTATACAAAACCTGGTTAGGCCGTGTTTGAAGTATTGCATGCAGTTCTGGTCACCACAATGCCCAAAAGATATGGAAAGCTTTGGAGAGAGTGAAAAGAAGGTTCACCAGGATGTTGCCTGATCTCAAGAGCTTTGACTATGAGGAGAGGTTGAGAGATTGAGTAAACTAGGATTGCTTTACTGGAAAGACGGAGGCTGAGGGGAAACCTGACAGAGGTCTACAACATTATGAGAGACGGGTGGATAGTCAGGGGATTTTCACAAGGTGGAAGTGTCAATGACAAGGAGGCACAGGTTCAAGGTGAGAGGGGGAAAATTTAAGGGAGAATGTGCGGGGAAGGTTTTTCATGCAGAGTGTGGTGGGCACATGGAACGTGCTGCCAGAGGAGATGGTGGAAACAGGCACATTAGCAACATTTAAGAGGCATCTGAATGGATATATGAATAGGGAGGGAATAGAGGGATACAGACTGAGTAAAGACATGATTGTTTTTAAATTTAGTTAGGGCATTATGATCAGCATGTGCTTGCAAGGCTGAAGGACCTGTTTCTGCACTGTATTTTTCTTTGTTTTTTGAAATTGGCCAACAATTCCTTCACAACTGACAACAAAATAACAATTCAACTGGTCATTCAATTCAGTTTTGTTCATGAGGCATTCGCTGTGTTGCTTAGATTACAATTGACGCTGGAAACAATTCATAACTCAAACTTTGATACAGAATCCATTTTTCCCCCCTCACTCATACATAAGTGCATATGTATGCACACACGTGGACAGATAGCCTCCCCATTTAAAAAAACATGAAACAAACAAATCATTCAAAACAATGGTACCTTTGAAAATGACTGCTAGCTCTTCTCCAAATAAATTATCACAGAATTGTTACAATGCAAGAAGAGGCTGTTTGGTCCAACATGTCTGTACCAGCTATCCAAATGAGCATCATGACTTAGTGCCATTCTCCTGCTTTTTCCCCCATACCCGAACACATCTATTGCCCCTTCAATGGCTCAATTGAACTTGTATCCACCACATTCCCGGGCAGCACATTCCAGACCCAAACCACTCGTTCTGTTGAAAAGAGGTGCCGGCTCTAATGGGAGATCGGTGGGGGAAGGCATGGGAAAAGGTGCTGACTCCAAGTGGGGAAGGTGGTGGAGGGTGGGGGAAAGAGGTGCTGGCTTAGATCGGTGGAGTGGCTGGGTGAGAGGTGGAAGCCCCTCAGACCTCCGTAGTGGGCTGGGGGGAGCTTTATTCATGTTACAATCGGGGTTCCCTTTGAACATGGCGCCCCCATCTCAGTGCAGTCAGGTTTTGGGGGCCTGTTTGGGCTCCGCCACCGACATGACAGTGTGAAACATGGCCAGCTATTTTTTTTAAACAGCATGTGGTGAGATCTGGAGAGTAAAAGGCCGGTTTCTCTGCATCAGTTTTCTCACTGGAACAAACACTCTGCCAAATCTTGCTAAGATCACCCCTGCTGGCCACATTTTTAGTTTATGTAGGCAGTTTTCCTTGTCTACTGAAACAGATGCTCACTTACCCGAGAGTAAACGCTCCCTCAACCTCCCATCTCATTCACATCAAATTCCTTTCCAAATAAATGTTTTTTCAAGATTTAATTGTACTTGTGATCTCATTATTATCAGTTTTGTGCACACATCCCCTTCCAAATTGCACGGTGGCACTGAATCATAGAGAGCAGCAAAATGACAAGATGGATGGCAGTTTCCTTCAGCACAATATTGCTCATTCAGTTCTCCCAGATACTGAGCAGGCTTCTGCCTGCAACACTGAAATGTGCCAGATGCTGAATTAAATGGTGCCCCCAAAATATACAGACTGCACTTGCGCCTTTGACCCTTCGCCTTAATCCTCGATAGAAGTAAAATCGAATGAATCTTACCATATTCAGCTGTCAGCTGTAGCACAACTGGGTAATTATCAACAGCAAAAGACATCTGGGAAGGAAGAGGAGCAGAAATCAAGGACTCGCAATGAGCGTCAGCAAGAGATATCAGAGGCACAAACCATCCATTTACATCAATTAGGAGGCAGCATGATCATTCTGGAATGAGGAAGAGAAAACATTCAACTTTTTAGAATCAAAATGTTTTCCAAATAAGATACAACAGTATATTTTTATTGTGGCTGTTTCTGTGGAACAGTTTTATAATCCAGTCATTTTTAATCTGTAACACACATGGGGCAGCACGGTGGCTAGCACTGCTGCCTCACAGCACCAGAGATCAGGTTTGATTCGGGTCTTGGGTGACTACATGGACTTTACATGTTCTCCCCACATCTGCGTGAGTTTCCTCTGGGTGCTCCAGTTCCTCTCACACTCCAATGGACTCAATGGACCAAATAGCCTCCTTCTGCACTGTAGGGGTTCTATGATTCTATGAAGTTCAGAGAATGACATCAATTTATAACACATTTCAATTTTCTGAAATGACTTTTCTTTTGATAGTCTGATGAAGGAGAAAGTTCGTAGTAAAATCATGAACTTCTAAGGTCCCTTTTACAACTCAAGCATATCCCAAAGTATGTCACAGCCAATTAAGTAATATTTTTGGAATGTAGTCACCATTATACTGTAGGAAATTTGACAACCAATTTACACACAGCAAACTCCCACAAACAGAAAAGTTATTATGACCAGATGATGTTTCAGTTCTAAACAAGTCATATGGACTTAACTCTACTTCTCTCTCCAAAGATGCTGCCAGACCTACTGGTTCTTTCCAATATTTTGTGTTTCTTATTTTAGATTTCCAGCATCTGTAGCACTTTCCTTTTGAAATGTTTCAGTTGTTGGTTCAGGGATAAATACCAACCAGTACATTAGGAACAACATTTCTGAAAGAGCAAATGGGGCCTAAATTTAACAGTTTGTCTGAAAGACAGGATCACTGACAATACAGCACTCTTTCCATACTACAGTGAGGGTTAGCCTGGATATTGTGCTCAAGTCTCATACGTGGGCTTGAATTCACAACCTCCAGGTATAAATTTTCCAAAACCACATTCCTCAACAAGGGGCTCAACTCTCTCAGTGCAATTAAATGGGCAGAAAGAATTGGGAAAGACTTTCATCCAAATTTCCAGTGGATAAAGCCGGTAAAATTATTTCTATCCATTGGACATTTTGACTGTTTTTTGCTCCTTTAAATGACTGATGCACTTGGAACTCAAAATACCTTTCGCATCTACTCCACCCATTGCTTCCATATTTACATTATACTCCCCCTCTCATTGTGCATATAAAATTTACATCATTTTTGGCACTTTGAGTTGTTATACACAATTGTTGGATCTATGTAAATGTTGCCATTTCTTACATTGTTCTTTGTACAGTACTGTTTCTCCTAGCTTAAGATCATGGAAAAACTTAATACAGTTTCTTCTGGTCCCAAATTTTAGAAACATAATCATTTGCTGGGATACATCACTTGTTATCCCTGTCAAACCAAGACTGTCTTTTCTGTTCCATTGCTTTGCACCATAACTGTAAACCAGTTTCTTATCCATGCTGCACAACTATTTCCAATTACATAAACTTTGACATTTGATATATATGATATACATTATAAAAATACATGAGATGCAAGTTATATTCTATTTATGATGCTTACTATAATTCATGTGGATGTCTGAACTTTCAAATCATGTTATTCATGGAATATGATGTATCTTGCACTTGCATTTAACACTGTCTATGTAATTTTGATTTGATTTGATTTATTGTCACATGTATTGGTGTACAGTGAAAAGTATTTTTTCTTGCGTGCTATACAGACAAAGCATACTATTAATAGAGGAGGAAAGGAGAGACTGTAGAATGTAGTGTTACAGTCATAGCTAGGGCATAGAGAAAGATCAGCTAATGTGAGGTAAGTCCATTCAAAGGCATAATGCAGCAGGGAAGAAGCTGTTTTTGAGTTGTTTGGTATGTGTTCTCAGACTTTTGTATTTTTTTCCTGATGGAAGAAGGTGGGAGAGAGCATGTCCAGGGTCCGTAGAGTCCTCAATTATGCTGGCTGCTTTCCCAAGGCAGTCAGAAGTGTAGTCAGTGTCACTGGATGGGAGGCTGGTTTGAGTGATTGGCTGTATTTGATTGTTCTGCTTGGTCGCGAGCTAGAGTTTACCAAGTTCGTTAGCGAGAATGGAACTGCTCTAAACTCAATCTTTTGACATGAATGGATATATCAAATCAGTAAGTGCTACTATTTAGTGATTTGAGTCAGGGTCTAATGGATGAGATGAGGATGAAACCGACGTTAAAAGATGGGAATTAGAGCCAACATGCTGATGTTGGATTTATGCTTTGTCTTGGATTTTCCAAGATGGATGGATGGATAAATGATAAAACCAAGCTCCCTACAGCATTGAAGCTGAAGTGTAATAAGAATATGTGACACTGAATAAATGTATGCATAAAAATGTGATATTTTGTGGAGTTGTTGCTTGCTTGATAAAGTTGCATTTTCATTAATGCTGCCAAGAAGCTTTTATTATTAATGACAAAAATGGCCATATAGGATAAATTGATGAAATTCTGTTGAAATATTGTGAAGAATTCATGAACATCCCCTGCAGATTTCTACAAACATTAAAACACAAGTATAATGCAAAATAATGTACATTCTGATTGATTCCCAGAGATGTAGTTTAATGTTGTGGTGCTGCTATTTTAATTCTAACGTTTCAAAGTAACATTTGCAGTTCAGATATATGTTGGGCCAAATCGTCTTTGAAAAACTCATGCATGACATTTATTACCGGGCAAACTGGCTAACAATTTCAGGAGAGGAAGGGATACATCATGAATTGCAAATATTCAGAACTTACCAGTCGATTGACTTTACTCCTCAGTTGGGTTTGCGCAGCGAGCACCTTACTCTTCGGGTGGAATTTAAAGGTCACAACAATGGGCCCCTTCACTGGCTACAGAGCCTAGGACAGCCCCATGGTGGTCATTTCCAGGAGCCCTATTGGAGTTAAGTCCCAATTAAGCAGCCACTCACTGGCATTGGGGTTCCTGAATCCACCAGGGGAAATTTCCTGGATCCCAATTGGCCTCCAGGTGGGAAGGCCATTCTCAACCTTTCCTCCCCCAGACATAATCAGGGAGGGTCAGGAAGAGGACAGACTCACCCTTTCCCTCCCTTCACCTCCACCTTCCAGCCTGCCTCCGGAGGGGAGCCTTAAATTCTACCTCTAGTCTTCACATTATTTTAAGAGCTTGGTGGATTTGTGCATTCAATGGGCATTAAACAGAAATTTCAGGATGGAAGTTTACGTTTTTAATGAAGTAACAAATATTAATGCAATGCCGATCAGCCCAGAAAGGAAACAATTTGAATTATGCAATCTCGGTCCTGCACGTTGTAAATTGCTGTTAGAGTTTTAAAAATGCATTCAAATTTTTAATGTTTTCTTACCTTTCCTGTCCATCTCTTTTTCTCCCTCAATCTCATTCTTCCTTCTCCCTTTTTATTTCTTTCTATGTCCGATTTGACTCGAATCCTTTCTCAATCCTGAAATCTCATGGGTAAAGGATGGTACACTGTTGGTGTCACCGGTCACCCAGGGCCCTGATACCCCACTGAACTCATTAGAAACTTGCACTTCCAACAAATTACAGTGCACACACCCTTTCAGGTGAAAGATGAAAGAGAAAGTCCAACTAGTAAAATATGTCACAAGACACCCCACTCCAGAAAGAGCTGGTCCAATGTAATTTATGCACTTTTGAACCATATCATTTTGAAAAACCTCATCTCATCTGGGAGGTCTGGAATACAGCCTGTGTGGAAAAAAATTAATCAGACAGCAGGGAGATGCATGCGTGGAAAGGGCCAAGGTGAGATGTACAAACGTAATCTGTGAAATTGTCGATGGAAATTCTCCTAGCATTAGCCTGCCTTCAGACTGGGAACGAATTTGTTGGATCAAACATAGCTAATGTTTCGCAGCACTAATTGCAAAGACATCCACAGCAAAGAGGTGCCATCTGTTCGGCTAAGTGTGACAAAGTTCATAGGAAAACTAAGGAACAAAGGAGATTTGCAGCAGAGCTGTCACAGAGTAGTAATGAGAACAGGTATCAAGGGCTATCGTCCATGGCTATTCAGGAGGCTATGATAAATCCATCACAAAGGAAAGAAAATCATGGCTGGCATATTTCCCAGAATGGAGATAGTTAGTGTATTCCTTTGGTAATGCTGACTTATAGCAGAAAGATAGCATAGAGTCCTTCTACTTCTAAGGTCTTGTTTCTGCTTTGTTTGTACTTGTAACCCATCAAAAACAAAGATCATTCTTTTGGATAAAATAAATCCATTATGTCTGATTTGACAGATCTGAACCCAAATTATATCCGCAGACACTGAACAATTCATAAAGTCAGTACAAGGAGGCTATTCAGCCTATCACATCTGCACTGGCTCCATTGAAGAGCAATCCAAAGAATCCCTATTGTGCAGAAAGAGGCCATTCAGCCCTTCAGCTCTGCACCAGCTCTCAGAAAGAATATTCCATCCAGACCCTCCCCTTTGCCCTATCCCCCAACTGCATGCATTTACTGTGGCTAATTCATCTAATCTAACAGCTTTGGATATTAAGAGACAATTTAGCATGGCCAATCAACTAACCTGCACACCTTTGGACAGCAGGAGGAAAGCAGGAGGATCCAGAGGAAACCCACCTGGGCAGAGGGAGAAAGTACAAGCTCCACACAGTCACCCATGACCAAAATTGAATCACAGTCCCCGGCGCTGAGAGTCAGCAATGCTAACCACTGTGCTACTGTGTCGCCCTAAACTAATCTCCCTCCCCTACTCTGACCCCACACTCCTGCCACTTATTTTTCCATCTAGTATTTAACAAGTTCCCTTTTGATGCTACTATTGAATTCATCACCCGAACAGGCAGTGCTTTTCAATTCTTGCAAATCACCTTAAATCTGTACTTTCTTGTTATTGACCCCTCAGCCATTTGAAACAGTTTCTCTTCATTTACTCTCCCTAAACCTTCATGAATTTAAACAGCTCTATCAAATCTCCTCTTGGCATTCTCCATACAAGAATACCAGCCACAGATTCTCCAATCTAGCCATGTAAATGTAATCCTTCATCCCTTGAATCATTCTAGTAAATCTCTTCTGTACCTTCCCCAAAGCCTTCATATCCTGTCTGAAGATTTTGCCCATAATTGGACATAAGGAGGTGGATGGCAACAGTTGGTGGGGCCAGCGGTCATCAGGGACCTGGCGCAAGTCCACAGTGATTGGCTGAAGGTGATTATATGGTGGCAACTCATGAACGTAATGCCACAGGTTTGCAGCTGGATCACATGGGGCAGTGCAGCTTTCACATGTCTGGATGCCCACAACCCCTGATGGCTGTGCAGGATCTGGTGCCATATTTAAAGGGCAGCCTGCCATTGGTTAGAGTTGGAAATCATCTGAAAGACTTTTTATGAAAGCTGTGAAGTTTCAGTCTCCAACATCTGATTTTTCTGTGGCTCCAGCACAAAAGGGTATTCCAATGTCTGGGGAGAAGATTCCTCCATCGCCGCAATGAGATCATTCAGGGACATCAATGGATTCAACGGAGGTCACTGTCCATCCCATGAATGAATGAAAAATGATTAAACATATTGACGAGCTCCTCATCACTAACGAGTGAGTTGATCATTTTGTTACCTTCCTGCCACTGACTTAATCATTGCGGCCAGGAATCTGATGCAAAGCTTCCTGGACAATTCTCCATGCCCGCCACCATCTGGTTTTTGTATTCTCTGCCCCTGTTTATAAAGTGTATGGACACATTTGCATTATTAACTGTCTTTTTTTCAAACCTTTCTTCACATAAGCACTTCCCAGAACCCCTTTAAAACTTGACATTTCTTAGCATACCTTGCCTCTCCTTATTCCTCCTACCAAAATGCAACACTCAGCTTTTCGATATTGCATTTTGCCTGCCATGTGTCTGCCTATTCCACCAGTCTCTCTATTCCCTCTCAAAGTCTATCACTATCTTCCTCATTGTCCACCACACTTCCAAATTTTGTGGCACCTGAAAATTTCAAAATCCCTAAGTCAGTTACGCATTTTCTTAAGTCAGTAACGTGTGTCAAAAAGAGCCGAGAATCAAACCTTCCTCCACTGACAAGGATTCACCACAATTCTGCTTTCTGTGCCCCATGCTGCTGTTGTCCCTTTTACCCTGTGGGTTCATTCTTTCTGACAAGCCTAATATTTGACACATTATCAAATGCCTTTTGAAAATCCATGTGCACAACGTCAACTGTGCTGCCCTTATTCACCCTCTTCGTTACCTCATCTAAAAACTCTACTAAGTTAGTCAAACACGATTTGCCTTTAACATTTCCATGCTGACTGTCTTAACATAGCCTATGCTTTTCCAAATGGCTGTCAATTCCCTCCAAGATTATCATTTCTAAAAGTTGTTGCTCTCCCAACATTAAACTGACTGGTTTGTAATTGCCGGTTTATCCTTCTCCCCTGTTCTGAACAAGGGTGTAACATTTATAATCCTCCAGTCCTCTGGATCCACCCCTATACCTAAGGAGAATTGCAAGGTAATGACCAACTTCGCCACAATTTCTATCCTTATTCCCCTCAGCAACCAAGTGTTTAAATTTGTTATTATCACAAGTCGGCTTACATTAACACTGCAATGAAGTTACTGAAAATTCCCTAGTCGCCACACTCCAGCTCTTGTTCAGGTACACTGAGGGAGAATTTAGCATGCCCAATGCAGCTAACCAGCACATCTTTCAGTTTATGGAGGAAATCGGAGCACCTGGAGGAAATTCATGCAGACTCCGCACAGTGAGCGAACTGCCAGGAAGCGAACCGCCAGGAAGCGAACCGGGGTCCCTGGCGCTGTGACACAGCAGTGCCAACCACTGCACTATCGTACCGCCCTGTCCAGGGTGTGCCCCATCTAGACATTATTTACCCAAAGTGATTGCAGTCTTTCTAGTTCTTTATCCATTGACACCTCATCCAGTACACTGGCAAGTAAATTATTTACCTCAGTTTTTGCAAAGCCTGCTTCCTTGGTAAAAACTGATGCAAAATACTAGCTGAGAATTTCAACCAAGTCTTCTGCATCCACCAATGGTTCTCCATTTTTATCCCTATTTGACTCAACTATAACCCCACCCTGCAACTCATGAGCAGACTTTTATGTTCATTAGATTTAGAGTAACAGGGAATAAGTTACAAGGAAGATAGCTCCAAAGACATTTTTCCCTTAAGTAGAGTTGAAGACACCATTTAACACTTATGGGCTGGAATTTTACCGTCCCGCCAGCCACGGGAATCAGAGCGGGTGAGGGGCAGACCATGGGAAGGTCTGATGACCTCGGGCAGGATTTTACATTTTCGGGACAAGCGAGGCTGTAAAATTCCACCCATGGTATTGAATCTAGTTTTAGCTTATTTGAATGTTGTCCGGGGAGTTTAATTTTGATGGTCCAGTAAAAGGTGTAGTCTCAAAATCTGAGCATCTAAAATAGAAGAAATGATGCAGAGGGCAATGTTGCTGAAGGTTAATCAGGCCATTAAATCAGTACAAGTGCAGATAATTGTTTGCAATTTGGGTGATCAGGGTTTTGACTATGTGTTACAGGAATTTTGCAGCAAAAGAGTGTAAAAAGTGGCAGCATAGATGGAAAAGGTGGTGAAGAAAGCATTTGGCATACTTGCTTTCATCGGATGGGGCATTGAGTATAAAAGTTGGCAAATTATGTTACAGTTATATAAAACGTTGGTTAGGTCACATTTGGAATACTGTGTCCAATTTTGGTCATCATATTACCAGAAGGATGTGGAGGCTTTGGAAAGAGTACAAAAAATGTTTACCAGGTTGTTGCCTTCTACGGAGGGCATTAGCTATGAAGAGAGATTGAATAAACTGGGATTGTTCTCCCTGGGAAGACAGAGACTGAGGGATGACCTGATAGAAGTTCATAAAATTATAAGGGGCATAGATATGGTGAACAATTGGAAGCTTTTCCATGGGCAGAAATGACAATTACAGGGAGGCACAAGTTCAAGATAAGGGGAAAGGTTCAGTGGAGATGTATGGGAGAAGTTTTTTTTACACAGAGGGTGGTGGGGGGCCTGGAATGCACTGCCAAATGAGGTGGTTGAGGCAGACGTGTTGGCGACATTTAAGACCTTCCTGGGTAGACACATGAGCAGATGGGGAATAGAGGGAAACAGGCAGCTGGTCTAGATAGGACAATGAGATGAGCACAGCTTGGAGAGCCGAAGGGCCTGATACTGTGCTGTACTGTTCCTTGTTCTTTATTCAACTGTAGTGTATCTCACTCCTCATAACTGCCCAGGTGACACTCAGCGTTCAAATTCAATATCTTTATTTGAGCTATAGCAAGGAAGCCTGCCAGACACTAGGGGCTCACAGCATCTCCAAACAAAAAAATACAATGGCAATTGCTCAACTACAGGCAATTAACATCTACCAATCAAGGTGTACATTTGTTTAAAAAATGATCTATGTCCATTCACATAGTGGGATTACATAGTGTCTGACCTGAGTACAGTTGTCCAACTACAATTTGTGCTCATCTACTTAATTATAATATCATTAAGCATGTTTTTCTTTTGATTTATCTACTAACTTCCAGGCAGAGTGTGATAAAAATATGTTTGACCAGCGGTGTATCAACAATGTATTAACTCCCTAACCCATTGTTCCTTGTTTTAAAACTAATACAGTCATTATCCCTAACTGTTATCCGTAACCAAGGCAAATGGTTTCTCATTGTGAGTTTTTCTGTCCTTGAGAATTTTAGCAGCTAACAGATTATGGTGATTTTTAAACTTGTATGATTTCTTCAGTAAGGTTTCATCAATTAAAGCCTACCATATTGCACTTGTTCACTGCACTGGTATTTCAGTGGCTATGTCTTCAGTGTCACTGCCAGTATCATGATCAGCCTTGACTTTGACTGTCTGTATTTCACCATCTCTGTGGTCAAGCCACAATCTTATGCAAAGTTGGTCATGTGGTTTGGATATGGCATAACCCTTCATCGATGCCCACTCTAGAATAAAGATCTCAGACACTCTGGTGGATTACACTCTAATGCATCCCTCTTAACTATATCCTACTATCCGCTCAATAAACCTCTTGTTGGTTTCATGACCTTCATTGCATCCTTTCTCTCTTGTTTTCCCTGCAAATACCGCAAGCAGAGCGATTCACTTTAAGAACAAAAGAATCATGACTGATGCTTGAGAAATGAATAAGCGTCTGCACAGCTTCGCAATTCTGTTAACTCACTGGACACTACAGTCTTTTTCTCTAATTTGATTTGATTTATTATTGTCACGTATTGGGATACAATGAAAAGCATTATTTCTTGCATGTTATGCAGACAAAGCATACTGTTCATTGAGTACATAGGGGAGAAGGGAAGCAGAATGTAGTGTTATAGTCATAACCAGGGTGCAGAGAAATATCAACTTAATCGCCAAACCCGTAAGAGATTGAAATAGAGCATTGTTAGAGAGTTTAAAAGAGTTAGAGTTAAGTTTTAAAAACACAGAACAAGAGTAAAAGGTAGAATTAAAGGGATGCTGGGGACAGCTCTCAAGAAATCACCACCTCTGGATAACATAATTATTTGAATTTCTAAGTGATATGATATTGTGTGAAGAGGTCCAAAAATGCTCTGGACTTTGGAGATTCTGACAGGAAGAGCCAGAAACAGCAGCAGTTTCACCACAATGTCTCCACTGTGCACAGTTTGATCCAACACTTGGTGAAGCAGGACCTGTGATGACAGTTTCCCATGATATGTGCCAGGTTTGTGCTTTTGGAATGATGTGGACAACTAAATGCAGAATTATGAGCGAAGGCAATGCATGTCTGATGTGGGCAAACTAACCTCACATTCCACCTTTCATCTTTTTCTTCCATTGTTAAAAAAAATGTAAAGAGAGAAGAATGTTCGACCCATTATTTGTCGTAAGAATTTATGCTGCAGAGGTAGTTCTGCATGCCCACTTTTCAAAACTGGCTTGCCCTTTATCACCCCTTCAAGATTTTTCCAGCACATTCCCAGTGAGAAAAATCAGAAAACATTTAATTTGTCTTCTTTTGTATTGTATTCTTGTTTTAAATGAATCCTACACATTCTAGGCCGATCGGGAAGGCTGAAAAAAACTACCCTGTATATTTTGAAATGGTAGATTTTTAATACCAGAATCTCAATCCTGACCATCTTAATGGCAGATAAGAGATTCTTCTCATTTCAAAAAGTAATCTATTCTGCATTTGCTTCTGGGTCTTGAAATCCCAGTGCAAATAAAATGTCAAATATTAGACCAGAGATAGATTTGGTTACTTCACTTACAGCAGAAGCCCTTGGCACTACAACATACAGTTGTTCAACCAAATCAAAATCAATGCCAGATAAAACTGTTACAAACAATATTTACCACTATACTTCATTATGATGGAAACAAAACATAACTATCTTCCATGGTTATTTGTGCCTGCGCTGTCCCAGGTCTCTCTCGACTCAAAATCCTCTCAAAGTTGAATATGTTTATAGAATCTCTACAGTAGAGAAGGAGGCCATTTGGCCCATCAAGCCTGCACCAACAACAATCTCACCCAAGCCCTATGCTGTTTGCTATACATATTTACCCTGCTAAACCCCCTGATACTAAGGGTCAATTTAGCATGGCCAATATATCTAACCCACACATTTTGGACTGCAGGAGGGAACCAGAGCACCTGGAGGAAACCCACGCAGACATGGGGAGAATGGTACCGTGAGGCCTCAGTGCTAACCATTGTGCCATCTGTATGTTTCTGCTTTTCAAATTAAGTGTCAACCAATGGTATTCTAGAAAAAAAAACCCACAAACAACAGGCACATTTTGTGCAGAAACTATCAAATATTACAAACAATATTCCAGAAAATACCACCAGTCAAATTCCAGAAAAAGTATTTCGAGACCAATAAGTCACACTCCACTGAGATATATTTACCATGTACATTTTCAAATCCATTCCACTGTAAGCTCTAAAAAAAGGTATTATGTGATAAACATGCGCATAATCAGCAGCTCAATAAAACTATGATAATGGACTCCTAACTCACCAACTGCACCTACAAGTTAGCTCACAAGTTTGCTATTCATTCATGGGACATGGATGTCACTGGCTGGCCATGATTTATTGTCCATCTCTATATGCATGAGGGCAGCTGAGAGTCAACCACATTGCTGTGGCTCTGGAGTCACATGAGTGCCAGACCAGGTAAGAACAGCAGATTTCCTTCTCTAAAAGACATTAGTGAACCAGATAGGTTTTTCCTACAACTGACAATGTTTTCATGGTCATCAGGAGATTCTTAATTCCAGATAGTTTTTATTGCCATGGCGGGATTCAAACCTGGGTCCCCAGGACATTCCTGAATTTTTGGATTAATAGTCTAGCAATAATACCACTGGCCATCAACTCCCCAAATGATGTATAATGATAAATTACTTTTGAACAAGGACAACCAGATCTAGTTGGCTGTTCACACTTCTTATCACCTCAACATGTAAGAAAGATTTGTTTGTTATTCCTCAGTCTGCAGTGGAAAGCCTCAGATTTTTGATCTTCATATTCTATCTGTCATGTTCTTGGCCATCCAACTTAACCATCCAACTTTCGCTGAGATCTCTTTGCATACTGCTCCCAACTCACTGCAGGACACCAGTACGACATGCAATGAACTAACTGCAAACACTGTGCAGACAGTCTTCTCAGAAGAATCAAAACCCGGTGAACAACATCTGCTGGATGGCGTGATGTGTGCCTAATCTGCACATGCATGGATGATGGCCAAGGGTGAAAATACTCATGTTGGAATATTCAATGATGACACCACTGATGGTGTGAGGCAGTAGCTGTGTATTGGCAGAACCATATCATTGGAATCTTATTGGAAATGAAATGCAATGCCTTTAATTCACCTTGATCATTGTAGCAATCAGCAGTATAATGCAAATATAGCAAACCCAAACACAGTGCAATTAAATTTATATTTACAAGTGCCAAAAGTATATAGTTGTACACCCTGTGTCTTTGTGCCTTCAAAACTTCTTCATCTTTCTTTTCCTATTATTAGTTCTAAATGCAGCCTGGACATCCACAGCTGAGATGGAGGCAGCATACTGACTGCTACGCCCATTAACTGTGACTGTAGAATAAGTATCTGATGTATATGAGGTTAATGTGGGATTGAGTACTGCAGCACCTTCGCAGTGATGTAAGAAGGCACATGACCAAGATGTAGATGTAGAGTTAGTGTGGCCAGAAACATGTTAAGATCTTGACATGGAGATAGCTCCTTGCCTGTACCCTTTAGTGTGTATATGTATATAGTTACAAGTAGTTAATAAAAAACTTGCTGCTAACATACAAAAGACTATGAAGGGTTCCTTAACAGGCACGTTCTGTAACCAACACATTACTACATGGTGACAGCTGGGGATCAAAAAACCCTCAACCTCACAGGAATGCTGAAAAACTAAGAAAAAGAACATCTTCAATGGATTCTCAGCTGAAAGAAGTTCCCAACTAAAGCTAGAGACTGTGAGAAAATTTGCCATCAATAATTCCAAACAGAAAGCTAAAGGCAGAAGTTTTGCTGCAGCAGAAAATTCCATAGAGTCTTTCTCGAAAGCTACTATTTTGCAATGTTTGCCCAAAACCGACAAGCGCAGAAAATCCTTTTTCAACAGTGAACAGAAATGCCATCCTGGAAACCTGTCAGCTCTTAAAGCTGTCCACACACTTGAAAAATCTTCAACATGAATCACAATTCTACACTTCCAACTCCGCTGGAGCTCACGCAAGGCTCAGACCAGACACAAAATTGGTGTTTTTGGAGGAAAAGGTTTTTAAGATACAGCATTACTTCGGGTTTAAAGCAGAAGTGAGAGGAGGAATAAGCAAACACACTTCTTTACTCAATAGGATCAATTGCAGACCATACCATTGCACCACAGAATTTTAATGAATCATCCATCAAATTTGAAGAGGTTATAAAATCCTTTGACGTTTATTTCAAGTTGAGATCCAACAAGATATTGGAAAGAGTTAAATTCAATGAGAGAGTCCAACTGCCTGGGAAACCTGTCAATTCCTTCATAAAGTGTCTTCCACATGACAGAGGAGTGTGAATATACAGATTTAAAGTCTGAGCTCGCGATAGATGTGACAGATGATTCACTCTCTGATCTCCAACAAGTTAAACATGATTTAACCCGAGATAGTTATACTATCTGAGCTATAGGACAATCCTAAAATGACAGAATACCACGTGGAGCAGGAGGCAAGTTCAATTTGTCAAGTCACAAAGACGCAGGGACAATCTGAGTCAGGGAAAGCAATTCTTGAACCACCTTATCAGCGTTACAGTGTGCAGCTCCCTCACAGAGGAGACCAATTCCTGCAAGTAAAGCTCAATGCTTCCAGTGGAATAGACAGAGACACATTGGTAAACTGTGCAAGTGAAAACCCAGCAACACACAAGATAGTCAAAATGTAATCTGGAGGTCAAGACTGACAACCCAGAAGACACAACCATGCTGCTTGGGTGAGGTCAAAGATTGTGGTTCTTCATTTTGGAACGCTGACATCCTGCAAAATGGCCACCTAACAAATTTTAAATTCAATTCCGGTGTCAATTTCACAGACATGCCGGACGAGGAACCATGGCTGAAGAATTCCCTTTATGGAGCAGGGGGAGTCTGACTCTCAGTCGTCAGCATGATCCTGGAACCATTGGAAAGTCCTTAATGATCAGACCAACCTCTCACCAATGAGATTAGCATGGCCCCTTCGATGGAAGTGGTACCTGTTATGAATGCACTATTGATGTATTGTGCATGAAGAACTATGAAGTAGGCTTGCTAACTTGCACACTGGAGCTTTTTATTACAGATGCACACTGTTCCACAATCAGATCTGAGACTGCTTAATCGGGTCCCACATTGGGAGGAGCTAATTCCCAGGGGTTACCTGATGTGCATTCTTAAAAAGACAGTACACACCCCAAACACCAACATATAGAATAAATATCAATGCTGGAACTCTACTGCCTCACCCGCCACAAAACTGCAGCTGCTCTGAGAGACCCTTGATGGTAGCACCAGAGAGGCAACATACCATCCTGGAGTCTCATTTGAAGCTACAGAAACACCTATCTACTCCCCTCACAATTGAATCCCCATAACTATTGTGTACCCACACTTTTTACTCCTCCCCTCTGCAGCAAAACCAACCATGGTGCAACGGATTTGCCTGCTGCTGTTTTCCCCTGAAAGGCCATTCCCTTCAACAATATCCAAAACAGTATATCTGTTTTGCAGGGGAATAGCCACATAAGATTCCTGCACTGCCTGCCTATCTTTCTTGTTCTGCCTGGTGGTCACTCATTCCCTTCCTACCTGTGGAGTCGGAACCTGCAGTGCTATCCATGATACTCTCCACCTCGCAGATGCTCCAGTGTCCCCACCTACTGCTCCAGCTCTAAAAGCAGGCTTCCAGGAGCTGCAGCTGGAGATACATTCTGCACACATGCTGGCCCCAGGCCCTGGAAATGTTCCTGGCCTCCCACATGCAGCACAAAGAGCAGACCATGGCTTGGATCCCTCCTGTTATGTCCTATCCCTTTAAATTAAATTTTTGAAAGATGTTTTGGTTCCGATTATATTCAGTTCTTTAGGGCCCTTTCTTTCCTGTTCCTCATTACTATCAAACATAACCTTTACAAACTATAAACCACTGAAATGTTAAAGTTCATTTATTAGTGTCACAAGTAGACTTACATTAACAATGCAATAAAGTTACTGTGAAAATTCCCTAGTCGCCACACTCCGGCACCTATTCAGGTACACTGAGGGAGAATTTAACATGGCCAATGCACCTAACCAGCACATCTTTCAGACTGTGGGAGGAAACCAGAGAAACCCAGAGGAAATCCACACAGACACAGGGAGAACGCGCAGACTCCACACAGTCACCCAACCCGGGAATCGAACCCATGTTCCTGGCACTATGAGGCAGCAGTGCCAACCAGTATGCCACTGTGCCACCGTCTGAGACAACAAGTGATAAAATTATTAAGTACTTACCCAACCTTTCTACTTACCAGTCAGCCCTTTCCCTAATGGACGGCATGGTGGAACAGTGGACGGCATGTTGGAACAGTGAGTGGTACATTAGCACAGTGGTTTGCACTGCTGCCTCACAGCACCAGGTTCAATTCCTGCCTCAGGTTACTACACTGTCTGTGTAGAGTTTGCACATTCTCCCCATGTCTGCATGTGTTTCCTCCAGGTGCTCCAGTTTTCTCAAACACTCCAAAATGTGCTGGTTGGGTCGATTGGCCATGCTAAATTGACCTAGTATCAGAGGGATTAGCACCTAAATATGTGGGGTTCCAGGAAGAGAGCCAGAGTGGGATTGTGGTCTGTGCAGACTCGATGGGCCAGATGGCCTCCTTCTCTACTATAGGGGTTCTACGATTCTATGATTTTGTCCTCTACAAAGGCAACAGAGCAAGACAACACCTTGCATTTACCTTGCTTGTCCTTCCCACAGTGCCCAATATCTGCGCACTTTTTTATGATCAGAGGAGGAGGGAGGGAAGGAAACACCAGTTCTTCCATTTCCCACTTTACAGTCGATGCGACTTTGCTGACTCTTCCCAGAATGCATGTCAGTGAAGTCTTAGCGCTGGATCTAATTTGAAGACCATCCGCCCACAAGCTAAAATATCCTAGGTATTCCACAGTCTATCTGGTGGCTTGACTTTGTGAAACAGAATTCATCGCAAGCGCAATGTACCCATTTTGTTTGACAGACACTTTAGAGCATCAACAAAAGCAAAATGCCAGAGCTGCTGAAAGTCCGAAATAAAAAAACAGAAAATGTCAGATGAAGGGTTACTGACCTGAAACATTAATGCTGTTTCTCCCCATAGATGCTGTCTGTCCTGCCTAGTATTTCCAGCTTCCATGTTAGAGTATCGAACTGCAGCCCTGCATGTGTGGTGCAGCCCTTGTTCACCAATGCAGCAGAATAGATCTTAAAAACACTAACCATGTGACTTGGCGGATTTGGACTCTATAGCAAGCCACCAATAGTATTACATTGTTTTAAGAGATTAAGGCAACAAATTTACTTGTCCATTTGTAAATGCCCTTTGTCCGTTATTTAGTGGTAGCATAAATGTGCTCATGTCGCTGTTAAAAAAGCAGATTGAGGATTTGTATTTAACTATATTAATTTTTCACATTTTAATATTTACAGAATAATTTTGAGGCCAATTTTCAGTACGTTCCGGCCCCATATCACTTTGAATATGTGTATTAGGAGGAGAAAAGGCAAGAGTCGACAGAACAAAGAGCCTTGCAGTCCTGATCTGCTGAGACATTTCATTAGCATGCAAGGGATTATTCTCTAAAAGAGAGCTTTGACTAACTGGGGATCTGCCCTGTGCCCCTAGCCACCAGACAACATCTGGGGAAGCTAACAACAGGTCACCTTTCTTCTTGTTTCCTTTAATCTTTGCTGCAAACATTAGAATTTGAATCAGATGGCCACTACACTTAAAAAATCCCTTCCACCTTTGTAGGAAAAATAATCCCACTCACTGTAAGTGTTTATGGCAAATCCAGCTAATGATCTCTGCAGCATCCAGGTAATGGCTGTGTTTACCTGCAGGAACAGACAGATGCTGATTTATTCAGAGGCTCCGAAAGCAATTCCCTCCCTGGTGTCAAAGATGTTTTATTTTGCAACTGACTTATTAAATGCAGAGCTGCAGGGGGAGTGGGGGGGGGGCGTTTTAACACAAACATATTGGGTGGAATTGTCCAGTTCCCACCCCTCCCTCCCCTCCCCCACCATCTCACCACTACAAGGCAGGTTTTATGGTGGGCAGAGGGATAACAACGTGGCAGGAGCAGAAAAGTCACTTGCGTGCCAGCAGGGATGTGTGGTCCTGCCTGTATTGGCAGCTCACCATTCCCGCTAAGGGCCAGTGTGAAACCACTTTTCACCCCATTAATAGGATAAAGATAAAAGCCCAACCAGCATTGTCTCCCCCTGCCCAATCCTGTGCGGGGATCATTGAATAAGTGAGATGGAGCAGAGAGGGGGTGGGGGGGAAGGGTCGGGTTAGAATGCAAATGGCAGGATGAGTTGGTGTGCAGGAACATGAAGGAGCACTGGGGGGGGGGGTGGGGGGGGGTGCGGGTTGGAAAAGGGGAAAGGAATTCAGAGAGACGGGCCCATAGTGTCAATTGAGGAGTCCTGTGGGTCATATTCAGGGAATCGCCGATAGGAAAGGACAGGGAGTGTTAAAGGGGACATTGGGAGCCGGTATGCTGGGAGGATGAGACTTCGGTGACAGAGAGTGAAAGACACTGGGGTTGTTGGAGGCGATTTGGATTCCGGGAGTTGACTGAAAGAAGGGAGGGGGGGGTGGATAAACCTACAGTCAGAGAGTAGGATCCTTGGGAATAAAGCAGACGTGGATACCTCCCTGCAGAGAATGATGGGGAAGAGTTGAAGGATAACCGTCACATTCACAAGGCAGATACCACTGTATAAAGGTGTAACATTTATTTAACAAAAACACTGTAAGCAGCTGCTCGAAGATCACCAAAAGGATTAAGCAGCTCTGAGCAGCAGAACCTCTCTGATAAATCCAATGTTTACAATCAAAAACAAATCAATTATAGTTTTTCTCATCAATTATTCTTGCCTTACATTAGTTTAAAATCAATTCATATTTTGTCTACCCACATCAATAATAACTGTTGCAAATGCAATTGGTCTTTCCACCCCATCAGACACCCTGAAGACAAAACTTCTAGATATTTCGGACTATTCCATATGGTGGTGCATTACAAATAACAACTAATGGCTTGATTGGGTCAAAATGTACAAGCAGTGTGGACAAATTTTTTTTACAGAGAGTGGTAAGTATCTGGAACAAGCTGCCAGAGATAGTATTAGAGGTGGTACAATTTTGTCTTTTAAAAAGCATTTAGACAGTTACATGGGTAAGGTTGGTATAGAGGGAAATTGGGACTAGTTTAATGGTAAAAAACTGGGTGGCGTGGATAAGCTGGGCTGAAGAGCTTGTTTCAATGCTGTAAACCTCTGTACTCTGTGGGTGGAATTCTCTCAAAAAAAATTTCAAAGTGTTGAATTTGTGTGAAAAGTGGAGTAATTCACTGTTTTTTTCAGTGGGAATTCAGAGAAGAATCTCCCACACTCTGTGCACTGCACAGACCATCGTTAAATTTCAGAGGCCTATTCCCATTGGAGAGGCTGAAATCAGCACGCTGAGCAGGGTACTGTGCACATGCCAGTCTGAGAGTGCCAAGGTTAATGCATGAGCAGTGGCCTCACGCTGGTAGCCTCCTGATTACTGGGCAGCTCGATCGCTGGCCAGCCCACAACCAACACCCTCCCCCACCACAGCCTGATCGCTGGCCCCCCGACCATTTCCGGGCCCAGCCCCAACCCCCTATTCCGGCCCGCCGCAATCTCCAGCCCCCCCACCTCCAATCACCCCCTCCCCCCATAATACCAACCCCCCCAATAGGCTGACTGCCCCCCACCTGCAGCTGACCCCCTCCTAGCCTGCCCCGATCACTGGACTCCCTCCTTCCCCCACCCATCCCTAGGCAGAGGGACATCCCATCCCCATCAGACCCCACACCCTAGGTCACACATGCTTCAGGCCCTCTTCCCCATATCCCCCCCACCCCATTGAAACCCAATGGGCAGTGCCAATGTGCTCCATGGGCATTGACACTTTGCTCCTTGGGCAGGGCCAATAAGCCAATAACCTCTGGCTTTAGCCCCCTTTTTTGTCCCAGTACCTTTTGGAAACCTCAGAGTATTTACTTCTGAAAACCTCTATCCTATAGATTTAATATTTCCAAACAATTTAATTTTATCTGCCTTCACCAATCTCGACACATTAGGAACAGGTAGTTGCACTATCTTGTTTCTGTAAGGACACAATGACTGTTGCTGATGGTTTTCAGTGTATCTCCTGCATATGTAAACAATATGGCTCCTGACTCACCCAATCTCAATGGTTGGAAGCCTTTTTGAAGATCGTATAGAAACATATAAGATTAAGAAGGGAATAGATAAGATAGAAGCAAGGAAGTTGTTTCCACTGGTGGGTGAAACTAGAATAGGGGGCATAGCCTCAAAATAAGAGGGACTAGATTTAGGATTAAGTTAAGGAAGAACGTTTTCACACAAAGGGTTGTGAATCTGTGGAATTCCCTGCTCTGTTCAGGCTACCTCATTGAATGTTTTTAAGGCAAGGATAGATAAATTTTTGAACAGTAAAGGAATTAAGGGTTATGGTGAGCAGATGGGTAAGTGGAGCTAAGTCCAGAAAAAGATCAGCCATGATCTTATTGAATGGCGGAATAGACTCAGGGTCCAGATGGCCTACACCTGCTCCTAGTTCTTATGTTCTTATGGTAACAAAATGTCTGTTCCCCATGATTGTGGCTGCTGCTCCTGTGTTGACTTCCATTTAAAGAGATCTCCATTTACCATCAAGGCTACCACTATAGGAGCCATTTTATTGAGCAGGACTTGGTTTAAGGTATACGGCTCAGATCCCTTGTCAGATTCTTTATTCAGTCTTTTAACTGAGTTAAAATAACCATTACTTTTTTTTTGCACATTCTGTACTGACTGCTACACTCTACATCATGCTTGTAAGTGACCCTTCCTTTTACATTGGTAACATGCATAATTTATGCACTGGCAAGTTTCTTGTGAGTGATCTCCCTACATCAAAACAAGCTTCCACCCTTATTTCTGTACCCTTCTTCTCTGGCTCTGCTGCACCCTCACTCAAGCAGTTCCTCAGAGCAGCTGTTTCCCACCACAAACAGTTCACTGTGTTGGGAACACATTGTAACTTGCTTACCCCCCCACTCAGCACATTCAGTAACCTGGCTCATCTTCATGGCGTTTTCTACAGAGATTTTGGTTTCATCTAGTAACTTCCTCTGTAGTACAGGGCTGTGCATTCCTCAGACCAAACAGTCTCTTACCATCTCCTCTAAAGCTGGGCCAATTTTGCCGTGTTTTGCTAACTCTCTGAATCTGGCTGCAAAACCGGAGATGGTCTCTCCTGGCTCCCAGGCTGTTGAAGGAAATTTGTACCTCAACCTAATGATTGAAGATCAGGGGTCAAAATGATGTTTGACCAATTTGACAAGCTGGTCAAAAGAGCTTGGGTGGAGATTTCCCAAAAAATGACAACGTGTCATTTTGGATGAGAAAACTAGAGTGATTTGCATTGAATCAGATCACACTGTGTGCAGTTTTGGTCGCTGCACTTGCGGAAGGATATATTGGCCTTGGAGGGAGCGCAGAGGAGGTTCACTAGGCTGATACCAGAGATGAGGGGGTTGGACTATGAAGACAGACTAAATAGACTGGGTCTGTACTCTTTGGAGTTTAGAAGGATGAGGGGGGATATTACAGAGACATATAAGACAATGAAGGGGATGGATAAGGTAGAGGTAGAGAGATTCTTCCCGCTTAGAAAGGATAGCAGGGCTAGAGGACACAGCCTCAAGATAAGGGAGGGGGGGGGGGGCAGGTTAGATCAGAGTTGAGGAGGAACTTCTTCACTCAAAAGGTGGTGAATCTCTGGAATTCTCTGCCCGTTGAAGTGGTGGAGGCTACCTCGCTAAATATATTTAAGTCACGGGTAGATAGGTTTCTGATAGACAGGGGAATTAAGGGTTATGGGAAGAAAGCAGGAAAGTGGAACTGATCCACTTCAGATCAGCCATGATCTTATTGAATGGTGGGGCAGGCTCAAAGGGCTAGCTGGCCTACTCCTGCTCCTATTTCTTATGTTCTTATGTTATGTTCAATTATTGCACATTTAAGTCGTTTTTTGGGAGGGGGGGATTGCACTGATTCTGAGAAGGGCAGAGCACAAACATGCTATGGCCTAGCTTCACAGAGATCAAGCACCATTTTCAAACGGCTCCCTGATCTCAAAGTGAAATTGAAGACCCCACACCCTCCCTTTATGTACATCAGGGGCCCCCTGTCATTGAAGGCATGTTTCCCACCCTCCCTCTCCAATAATGATCACTGGGATTGGGGTCCTCCCAGTAGGTCCCCCTTCATGCTGCCCCATTTTATGATGTCCCCTCCCTACACTCCTATTTCTTGACCCCCACTTCAAGCTGCACCCTCCTCAGGCAGCACACCATTGTCATTGCACCTGGCACCCTGGCAGTGTCCACTTGGCACCCTGGTAGTGCCATTTGGCACCCTGGCAGTCCCCTCAACTCCTAATCCCAAATCCAAAGCTTGTATAATACTTCAAATTCTTTCACTTAGTATTACAGCCCAATGTTAATTCACTACTGCAACCTATTATAGGAGAGGATAAAAATTCCATTTGAAATTACTATGACACTATCTATTGATATTATCAAAGGTCATTGCAGCAACATATTTTATTTGACAGCGGCATAGAAATTAAAAACTAACCCCAGCAATTATGTTTTGAACAATGTATAATTTTAAGTTGAATTCATATCAAAATTTTTGTGTTAAGAAAAGTAAAAATGGTTTCAGTTTCAATCAGGTTTTGTTTATGAACTTTGGTGTACTCAGAATCTGGATAGATTTTTGTCTAAAAGGTCAGGTCTATTGAGCTTGTTTTGACACATACATCTTTAGTAAGAGATCTTGCAACCCTGAAATTTAAAGAGATGGGTTAAAACAGTTTGAAAGCTCAGTGATTCTGGAAACAAAACTCTAAAAGCTTTACTGTTGCCTAGCAATAGTGATCCAGTGACTTAGTGGGCCCGATTTTACCATCGCGATGTGTCCGTTTTTGGGTACAAAAACTTGTCGGGTGTGAGGGTAGACGTGCAATCAGCCTCCACACCAGTTCCCCCTTTAACAAGGCCTGAAAATGCCCACAATCGGGACCACACCCAAAACAGGCGTGATAGCCAATTAAGCGTATTTGCATGTATTTAAATTCACTTAATGGGCTACACACTGAACCTTACCAGCATTTCCCACTTTACCACTGTTTTCGCCCATCCGGAATCAGCGCAAAACACATATGCTCCACAAAAGTCTGATTCAGGCACTCCAGCTAGTGAGGAGGTAAGTGCCGAGCGTCCAATGGCACTCTTCTTGAGATCATGGTGGGGAAAGGGGGAGGGGCCTGTGATCAGACTGGGTGGCAGAGGGGGTGGGGGGGGAATGAGGGTGTCAGTAGTGTTAGAGTGTTGGGGCAATATCTGTAGGGGCCAGGGGGAGGCATTATTCAGCCTGGGTGTCATGTGGCAGGAGAGCAGCATTATATCATTTTGTTTTCTGCGCATGCGCAGTTGTAGACACCGATCAGATCTGCACGGTTCCCGGTGTGTTAAGCCCCACCAATAGCCTTCTGCAGCATGATTCTGACTCACTGATACTTTTACAGGCAGAGTGTGTATGGGGGTGCCTCAGAACAGGTCCTAAAGTCAGATCTGAAACACTCCCAGTTTCAAGTCTGCCCAGCACTTAGAATCAAAATGGTAAAATAGAGCTCAGAGAATTGAGAGAGGGAGCATTTGGAGTTTGTGTCAGAGAGAGAAACCAGAGATTTTTTAAGCTCTCTGAAAAGAAAAATTGCAAGGTTAGTGGCTAACTGAATAATCAGTTATAGGACTCAGTAGAGAGATCAGTTTCGCAGAGGTGCTGCTGGAAGGCTGAGTTTAGGGAACTCATTTGTTTGAGTTTAGAGCATGGTTTCTGAGTGCCATGGAGAGAGATACAAGTCAAATAAGAATCACCAAGTGGATGCTCAGGAATTCACCAGAAGAAAACTGCAACTGTGTCAGTCCCATGCAAGAAACTTGCGTGTCATGTTTGTGGTAACCCTTCACTGGCTTGTGTGTCTGTGAAGATACTTCTGTGTTAAAAGAATAGGAGAAATTTGAATCTTCTTCTTGTGTTTGCATTGAAACATTTCCAACTATTTTATTTGGCAATACAGCTCACTTTTTTTGTTTTAATAGACTTTTATTCTTTATATTAAAAATTCAGCAGCAAACTACTGTGTGTTTGTTCAGTAACTTTCCTCCACAGTTTCTAAAATCAAAGTTAGAACCTATGAAGGCAAGTTTCACTCTGGGATCTGACTTGTCCAGTATTCATGTCAGCAGGCATCATAACAGTGTTATGAACAACAACATTGAAGACTATTACATTGTATAGGGCAGGCACCTGTCAGAGATTGATGGCTTATGGAAAATGAATCATGTGTTATTGGATGCATAATTCACAAGCATTCTAGAAAAAAGCCTTCACCTGACAACCTGGTATAATTCATTAGTTATGAGGCTTGGAAAAAGAGTCAGCTACACACAATGAAGCACTAAACCTAAGGTTGAATTTAAGTGCGTGCGTGTGTATGCGCGCGCGTATAAAATAGGGTAGGTGCCCAGCCCACTGTGACATCCACATTCAAGCCTATCCCCATAACACAGTAGGTTCTGGTTAACAAGCCAATCGGCCTTGTTAGTACTCAGCCCATGCCATAGCACAGTTAGCAGGTGGGAATGGGTAGGCCGTTTTGTTTAAAAAATCTTTGAAATGACAGAAAGGAAGCAGGGTACTATCTTTGGGAGATGCCCATTTTGCTGGAGGAGAAACCCCCCCAAAGTAGTACCCACCTTTCTTCCTATGGCCTGCTCTACAAAACCCACTACCCCACATCACCTCCTTTATAGCCTAACTCTCCGTGTCTGATGAACTGCACTTACCTCATTCCGGGTCACGGGATCCTTTAGGCCTTCTTCCTGGGTCTGACTGCAGTAAGAAGTCTCACAACACCAGGTTTAAGTCCAACCTGTTAATTTGATAGTAATCCCATAAGCTTTCAAAAACAGTGTTCCTTCGTCAGGTGTGTGGAGGGCTCTGCTCAGAGAAAGGCATATAAAGACACGCACAGTTTACAGAATATTCAATAAACGGTGTTTCCGAAAGCTTGTGGGTTTACTATCAAATAAACAGGTTGGACTTAAACCTGGTGTTGTGAGCCTTCTTACTGTGTTTACCCCAGTCCAACGCCGGCATCTCTACATCTGACTGCGGTCCCAGCAGTGTCCACTAATGAGATATCGGCGCTGCTAGGTCTGCTCACCAATCACTACCACCACCAGACCCCATATTATGCAAGCTGAAGTCATATACTGTATTCATACAATCCCTTTCCTTGTTCATTTTTGTTGGACAACCTACTGCAGATTAACTGTTCACAATATAGCTTACAACAAAAACACATTCAAAATTCAGACTTACACGCAAAAGCAAAATATGGTGGAAATCTGAAATAAAAACAGAAACTGCCTGAAATACTGAGCAGGTCTGGTAGAAGAATGAACACCTCTGATTTTCTGGGCATTCGTAGCGGTAGAATTTTCCAGACCCACCAATGGTGGCCCCCTGCTATGGGATGCATTCAATGGGAAACCCCATTGACAATGGTGGGACCAGAGGATCCTGTCACTGGCCAACGGCCAGCAGCCTCCCGTCACCACAAAACGCACGGTTAGTTGCACGGTGAATCGTGCCAAATGTGTCAGGTCAATGGCCGTTCATTAAAACGTCTGGTGATCAACATGCCTGACTCCCAGCCACCCCACAAACAAAAACAAGATTTATTGAAGTTCTCAAATATCACTTTGAGTGACACCTTGCAGCCCGTTTCTGGATCACCTGAGTAGGTGGTTGAAAACATCAACAGCGCTGGCCCAATTTAGCAGTGTCCAGCTAAATTGGCTTTCGGTGATTCATGTCTGGAAAACAAGCATAACAACGTTGAATTTAGATCCTTAATTGTTCAGCAGGGATTACTATTAATCAACAAGGCTAGAGGCAAAATTCATGAAACCAGATTTAGCAGCATTTTATCTTTCTCAAAAATAAAGTACACTCCAGGGCCTCATTTGGTAGCAGTGCCTTAGTCATGGCATGATGGTTTTATTGGCTTCAGCAGTGACAATAGCATTGCAACTGACAGTCAGTGTGAAGCACTGTGAATATTTACATGCTTCTCAAATCAATCAACTGAATGATTATCAGACACAACATGAGGAGATGAACAATAGATTCACATTTCTTTAGGTAAAGGATTTTTACAGATTTTGTAGATGTGTTTGCTGAATCAAAAATACTTGCTTTTTTAGCTTTCAATACTTTTTTTTAAAAAGCTGGCAACAATGCAACAGAGATTTTAAAAAACCTGCATTAAATTTGACACCATCATTGAATAGAATTCCTTAATCTAATAATTATTGTCATGTTGATGTAGGCCCTAGTCTAGATCATCGTCACTATGATAAAATGTGATAGCATATTCTGGGTAAATCATCACTGGCAACATCTCCCCAAGCTAATGCTACACTGACACCTATTGGAATAGATAGAAAATATTTAAACTTGTTTGAAAGTAGACATTTTAGCATCTTGTTCCGGACATATCAGGTGGGATTCTCCCAAAAAAAATTCTAAGTTTTAATTTTGCACAAAAACTGGAGTAAATCCCATTGGATTTTTCAGTGGGATTTTCAGAATGAATCTCCCACACTCTGTGCATCAGAGTGCCCTGATGTGAAAAATCTGTGGGGCGGTGGCCTATTCCCACTGGAGAAGCTGGCAGCATAGCGCTGAGTGGGCCACTGCGCATGTGTCCAATTGTCAGTGCTGAGATCTGCACATGTGCAGTAGACCCTCACCACGGCCTTCTGATTACCGGCCAGCCCCACGACCCTGTAATGCTGTCCTACCGACCCCTCAATGGCCCAATCGTTGGCCCCTCGGCATGCCTGGGCCAGCCTCGATTTCCCCCCCCTCCTCACAAGCCCCAATCTCCAAATCCCTACACCCTTTCCTTCCCACCCACCGATAGTCCCGACCTCCCTGGTAGGCCAACCACATCCCACCCACCCAGATGACCATCCCCAATCGCTGGCTTCTGTCCCTCTGTCATTAATCCTGAATGCAGATTGGCAGCGGGACCCCTACCCCACTGATCTCCTGCTCACACGTCCCACCCCTATCAGCCCTGCCCCAGTGGGCCCCGCTCCCTTGGCACTGTCCAGTAAACAGTGCCACTTTGCCCCTTGGGCAGTGCCAGGTGGCCAGGCTGGCACTGCCAAGCTGGAAATGCCAGCAGGCAGACGCTCTTACTCCCTGGCCTCCTGGGGAGCCTCGATGTCCCCATTCGCTCCAGCAGGCTAGGGTTGCCAGTTTCCCACAACTGGTTATCTATTATAAATCCGGCTGAACTGAAACACCCCTGGTGGGGGCAGAGAGGATAGCGAGCCCAGCGACTTTAGTCCTGGGCCTGCTAACCAGATGCAAATACCCATTAGAAATCTAGAGACTTCCAGCCTGCTGTGCTGGACAATCGTCTCCATTAAACTCATGCTTAATTTAATCTACAAAAAAATGAAGTAAAAACAATAAGTTGCCTGGCATGACAGTTTATAGGGGATGAATGTGTATTGCTCAACATGACGAGGTTTACAACAAAGGTTCACCACATTCAAAGGGACAGCTCTGGTGACAACGGCTTGGAATTTCATTGTGCATAAATTGCATTTCTGGAATTGTTCTGACAATGGAACATGAGCAGATCCAAAGGGATTGTATTTTCTCCCCAAATCTGGTGTTTTCTCATGAGTGCTGGCACGTCATGATGGATGGGTTCATGAAGATTTCCTAACCAGTATTTCAAGTGAAATTGTAGAAATATTCTTTTGAACATGTTGACAATTTCAGGTAAATTTTAATCAATGCATTCATATATTTAGCAACTTTGGCAATCCATCTCCTCATAGCAATTTTTCTATCATGGATAATCCATAATGAAAATGGTAGATATTCCCTTTGCAAAAAAAAGTTGTGGAATAACAGACCATGAAATTCTACTGCTTGGAATGTCCAATTTTTCAAAGGGTGTGTTGGATTGGGGTTGAGTACCTCTAAGGGCGAAATGTCTTTTTTTTTGGGGCACAAAATCTTGGATTCTAGATTTCTGCTTTTACCAATTTGTGATTGTGAATTTCAAGCATGCAATGAACACATTGGCCACCTTGCTTTTGGAGAGATATACCGTAAGGGAAATATTGGTGACATGAAAATATCAGGAAAATCCAAGAAATGTGAATATTTTCTGCTGGTTATCTATTTAAAAAAAACTGGGAAAGTGCAGGTTAATTAAGGCGAGGACAGTGTGGTTGTGTTCATGGGACTAGCGTCTTTGATAAGTTGATGAGCTTAGCAATATTGCAAACAGACGATTACCTAAGGCAAGTTAGTAACAATGGGAAACACAACTAAATGGATTTGAATAAGGTGTTAAGGATTCAAAGGAAGAGACACAAGGTGTGAAATAAAGGTGTAAAGAAAGGTTCATAAAGTGAGTGTGCGTTGCTCTTACACTCTAAAAACTGAAATGAAGATAATTAAATCTGACTTCTAAAGAAGTTCGGTCAGATAAGGGATGATCAAGGGAAAAAAGTAAGGATGTGGTTAAACCTATTCTGAGAGAACTATCTTGAAACCTCAGCCAACAACAGGAAGAGTTGTTTAATTCCTCGCATGCAGTGTCTGTGAAGAAAGCTTGACTGGGAAAAGAAGTTGTTGGCTTATCTTGGAAGCAACCCAAAAGAGACATAACTGCATGGTGTGGTAGACTCTTATTGATATTAAAATTTAAAAGGTGTTGTGGGGAGAGTTAGCTCTGAACATAGTTAATTTAAGATTGTTTGGAATTGTTTACAAGTAGTGATACTCTGTATAGGCAACATCTTAACTAACTGCACTTCTGGGTTTGCTTCATTGCTGTTTATCTTCTTTCCTAATAAACACTTACTTTATTAAAATTCTTCATGAAACATCTGGGACATCATTCTCGGGATATCAAATCCTTCTTCACACCATGCTAAATTGCAAAAATACACTTGAGGACAGTTGTTTCAAGTTTCCATTCTGGGAGATGGAGTAACACAGCATTCACCATCAACAATGTCCCTGACAAAATTGAGGTCACAAAATTGGACAATTTCCTCCTGCTGAGCAGTTGTTGCATTGTATACGCTGTCTTTAAGTTAATGCAATATATGAGCCAATACAGTCTCGACAGCAGCATATAGTTTTATAGACGAATATTGATTTTGCCAGTTTTTTATTGGATTGACTTGGGTAGTGGTGAATATCTCTTCAATGGATCATTGTGGACAGTCAAGACATTTTCCATTATTTGATTCCCTCCATGTCCCACTCGCAATGTCAACAATTTCTAAGCTGATTGACCTAGCAACAAAGATCAAATCAAACAAGACGTTGAAACCTTTTCAAATGCTTTGCAGGAGTACAAATGCAACAATTTCACACTTTCTGCAGAGAACAACCTTAAAGGCCCTCCCATGGGAGATGTTCAGAGTCTGGTGCAATAATGTTTGTTACAAGCTGTGTTACCGTAACACTGATGTCTATTTGTACAATGTCATTTCAATCCAAATGGCGGATTCACTGTTCTCAATAAAATCAAATGGTATTGTTCCAGCTCCATTTTAATGCGGATTAAACACATGGTTAAGGCAGCAACAGCACAACTGGTGTTTATTTACTGAATGCTTTGTGGAAAAGTCATTTTTAGAAAAATATGTGGCACCAAAAACATTTCTCTTGCTTCCTCTGTCAGAATTCTAATGACAGTTTTCTAAATAGAAACTCTGGTGACATGATCTGTGCCACAATACCTGCTTATTTGCTGATGTCTTAGAAACACTGACCTAACAGAGCTTAGGGCCCAGAGAATAACTCCGCAGTGGAGAGTGACTAACTTCAACTCCACAGTGGAGGATGACTTGAATCATAGAATCCCTATGGTGCAGAAAGAGGCCATTGGGCCCATCAAGTCTGCACTGACCACATTCCCACCCAGGCCCTACCCCCACATCCCCACATATTTACCCACTAATCCCTCTAACCTACGCATCTCAGGCAATTTTAGCATGACCAATTGGCCTAACCCGCGCATCTTGTGGGAGGAAACCGGAGCACCCGGAGGAAACCCATGCAGAAATGAAGAGAATGTGCAAACTCCACACAGACAGTGACCCAAGTCGGGAATCGAACCTAGGTCCCTGGAGCTATGAAGCAGCAGTTCTAACCACTGTGCTACATGTCGCCCTAACTCTAACTCCAACTCTGGAGGACGACAAACTCTCACTGCGCAGCGGAGGATAACTAACTCCGCGACGGAGGGTAACTAACTCCGCAGGGGAGGATAACTAACTCCGCAGGGGAGGATAACTAACTCCACAGGGGAGGATAACTCACTCCGCAGGGGAGGATAACTCACTCCGCAGGGGAGGATAAGTAACTCTGCAGCGAAGAACAACTAACTCCACAGTGGAAGATAACTCCACTCAAAGTGCTTACAGTTCTCACCATTGCCCCATTCTCAGTCAGTACCCTACATGCTGCCTCATATCTCGAAGTAAGGCTGCACTTGAGCAAGTGAAGGTACAGATTAGTGGAATGCCAGATGATTGGACAGATTTTGGAAACCCAACGAAGAATGATGAAAAGAGGAAGAAACTAGAATACGAGAGAAAGATGGATAGAAATTTAAAAAAACGACACACCCCTGTAGTAAGAGTTTCGACAAGTATTTAAAGGGGAAAGAGTAACTAAAGTGAGCATTGCTTCCTCAGAGGATGAGGCTGGAAATTAATGGGACACAGAAATGGTGGAAATGTTGAATAGTTTTTTTCCTGTCTTCACTGTGGAAGACATTAAAAATATCCCAAGGATACTTGAACACTCAAGAAGTAAAAGGAAAGGAGGGACTTAAAACAATCACAATCAGTAGGAAAAAGGTACTGGGAAATCTAATAGAAATAAAGGTTGATAAGTCCCCAAGATCTGATGGTCTGTAGATGACGGTCTTAACTATAGAGACAATAGATGCATTGGTTGTGATCCTCCAAAATTCACTAGATTCTGGAAAGATCCCAGTGGACTGGAAAATAACAAATGTAACACCTCTGTTCAAGGAAAGTGGGAGACAGAAAGCAAGAAACTAGAGACAGCTAGCCTAACATTTGTCACTGAGAAAATGCGAGGAACGTTATTCGGGGGTAAAGCAGGACATTTAGAAAATCATAATACAATCAGAGTCAATGTGACTTTGTGAAAGAGAACAGAGAACAAAGAACAAAGAACAAAACAGCCCGAGAAACAGGCCCTTTGGCCCAACGAGCCCGCGCCGCCATTTTAACATTACGAGTCCCCCCTCCACCCATGACCCTTATCTATGTTTATGGCATTCCACATTGAGGGAAACTAATTTAGGGACAATTTATTACACCAATCAGCCTAATAGCACATCTTTAGGATGTGGGAGGAAACCGGAGCACCCGGAGAAAACCCACGCAAGCACAGAGAGAATGTGCAAACTCCCACAGACACTGGCCCAAATCCATGTGTCTGCACAGCAAACAGTGATAGTCACTGAGCTGTCATGTTGCCCAGCATCTGGTCCAGTTTAAGCGTACACTAACGACAAGAAGCACTAGGCCACTCTCGAAACAACCAAGAGCAGCCCTCATACGACCTATCGCGTGTATGCCCCTCATTGGACAACAAGGCGGACTGAAACACCTGTAAATTAAAAGAGAAAAACATTTGTATCATCCCCATCCTTATACGTTACCAGGGATGTACCAAGGCTACTGAACCTTATTTCAAACAATCTCCTATATCCCTCCATCTCCAACCCACTCATGTGCCTAAGTAACTCTTAAACAACTCCAGCCTGCCTCCAACACCTTGCTTGGCAGAGCATTCCATACCCCCACTACCCTCTGTGTGAAAAACCTCCCTCTAACTTCTGTGTTATACCTCGCCCCCCCCCCCCTCCCTAAGCCCGTGGCCCCTCGTAATGTGTGTTTCTAACATAGGAAAAAGCTTACCACTGTTTACTCTATCTATACCCTTCATAATCTGATAGACCTCGATTAGATCTCCCCTCAGTTGCCTTCTTTCAAGGGAAAACAGCCCCAATTTGCTCAATCTTTCCTCATAACCCAGTCCTTCCATACTAGGCAGCATCCTGATAAACCTCCTCCGCACTTTCTCCAGGGTGTCCACGTCTTTCCGGTACTAAAGTGACCAGAACTGGACACAGTACTCCAAATGTGGCCTAACCAACATTCTATACAACTGCAACATTAGACTCCGGCTCTTATACTCTATACCCCTTCCTATAAAAGCTAACATACCATAAGCTTAAGAGAATTTGTGCTTGACTAATTTATTGCAGCTCTTTGAGGAAGTAACCAAAAACGTGGATAAAGAGGAACCTGTAGATGTGGTGTACTTGGGTTTCCAAAAGCAATTCAATAAGGTGCCACATCAAACATTACTGCACAAAATAAGACTTCACAGTGTAGGGGGTAAGGTATTAGTATGGATAGAAGATTGGCTATCTAACAGGGCACAGAGAAGGGTTGAATTAGCCATTTTCAGATTTGCGAGTTGTAACTAGTGGGATTCCATAGGGATCAATGCTCAGGCCTCAACTATTTACAATGTATTTTCATGACTTAGATGAAGGAACTGAGTGTGTGAAAGCTCAATTGGATGACGACACAAAAATAGATGAGAAAGTAAGTTGTCAAGAGGATATAAAGAATCTGTGAAGGGAGTTAGATAGTTTAAGCAAATGGGCAGAAGTGTGGCAGATGGAAGATAACGTGGGAAAACATGTTTCTGCCCATTTTGGTAGGAAGAAGAGAAAAGCAGTATTTGAATGGAGAGAAACCGCAGTACACTAAAGTACACAGGTATTCTGGTATCCTGGGACATAAATCATAGAGATATGCAGGTGCAGCAGTTAATTAGGAGGGCAAATTGAATGTGAGTGTTTATTTGCAAAGGAAATGGAGAATTAAAGTAGCTAGTGCTGCTGCAACATGATAGGGCCTTAGTTAGACCACATCTGAATTATCATGTATAGTTTTGATCTCCTTACTAGAGAAAAAATATAATTGCATTAGAAGTAGTTCAGAGAAGAATAACGCAACTAGTTCCTGGTATAAAGGGAAGAGCTCACGAGGAAATGTTGAACGGGTTGAACCAATACCCTTTGAAGTTTAGAAGAATGAGAGGTGATCTTACTGAAACGTAAGGGTCCTGAGGAGACTTGACAGGGCGGATGCTGAGAGGGTGTTTACTCTTGTGGAGGACTCTAGAATTAAGGGACACACTTTATACATTTCAAAATAAGGGATCCCCCACTTAAGACCGAGGTGAGGAGAATTATTTTCTTTGAGAATTATTAGTCTGTGGAATTCCCTTCCCTCGAAAACAGTGAAGACTGGGTTACTGAATACATTCACGACTGAGTTAAATGTATCTTTGATCGACAAGTGAGACCAGGGTTATTGGGGAAAGTGGAGTTGAGGGCACACTCAGATCAGCCATGATCTTATAAGATGATGGAACAGGCTTGAGGGGCTGAATAGGCTAGCCCCGTCCCTTATTCTTGTGTCTGTGTTTTTGTCTGAATTGTATGAGGTATGAATTGCAGGATAGCAGCTGTCCAAATTCAAAGTGAGAAAGTAGAGGATGAAATGAGACAAAAAAACTAATCAGCAAGTTACTCACAATTTATTACAATTCCAATTGCATCAGCTGGTGCTACTTGTGCTCTTCTTCCTGCTGCTCGTACCATTGATGCCACTGGTCATCTTTGGTCCTCACCTGTGGTCCAAAGTAAAACAGCATTAGCAGCAATATGTTAATCTGAAAGATGTGGGGTGGAATTCTCCAGCCATTCACTCCGCTGGGATTCTCCGGTCCTGCCGACAGCATATCCCCACCCGTGGGATTCCTGCTCACATGGGATGACATCAGTGGGAATTCCCACTGACAGCAGTGGCACAGTGGCACAGTGGCTAGTAGTGCTGCCTCACAATGCCAGGGACCCATGTTCAAATCTCGGCTCCGGTCACTGTCTGTGTGGAGTCTGCACATTCTCCCCATGTCTGTGTGGATTTACTCCGGATGCTCCGTTTCCTCCCACAGTCCACCAATGTGCAGATTAGGTGGATTGACCATGTTAAATTCTCCCTCAGTGTATCTGAACAGGCACCAGAGTGTGGCAACTAGGGGATTTTCACAGTAACTTAATTGCAGTGTGAACATAAGCCTTCTTGTGACATTAATAAATAAACTTTACTTTACTAACCAGACAATCCCACCACTAGCAAACAACACACTACCTCCCTTCGGCAGGAACCACACTGCTGCAAGGCCGGAGAATCTCGCCCTCTAGCTCCAAAGTAGGGATCAGGCATACAAACCTCTAAGATTATCAGAGACAACTCCACAGTTGTCAGGCCTATGGGTGCTGGGATTGTTCCCCTCTTGGCTAATCTCTGCTGCATAGAAAATTTGAATTTTTAGTTTGTTTTTTAATGAAATTGGAAGTGCGAAAATGGATTTGCAATTTTGGTTTAGGTTAGTGGGCTAAAACGTTGTTTGTATAGTGTTGTTTTAAATGGCCCACTGTTCCTATGTTTTCTTTTCTGCATCTCAACACAGGTACTGTGAACAAAGCATTTCACACAAAACAGAGACAAAACAGTTGGGAGCTTTCAGTTATTGGTATATTTCTCTGTCATGTCTTTAGTCTATTCATTTACTGTGGAGTTCTCACTTTGCTTTTACTGACCTACTTTTTTTAAAACCCTGGAATGAAAAGCATTCAGTCCTTGGGGATTGGAACACGTAGTGCCATTGCTGTCTTCATCACTATTAATTGCTTTCCATTCATTATCACAAGTCCCTGTCTCTGATTCCGTGTTAGTTTCCTTGAGATGTCTTGAGATCCAGATTTGATGACAATATAAAAGTATTGTGGGAAAGTGAGGTGTGAGAATGACAAACAGGCTATGAAAGGATTTCTACAGGTTAAGTCAGTCATTACACAGCAGAAAAACCCTTTGGCCGATGGAGTCTGCATCGACAATAGCTACCAGTAAAGTCGCACTAATCCCATTTTCCACCACTTGTCCCATAATCTTGAATGATATGATATTTCAAGCGCTCATCCAAATACTTTTTGAAGGTTGCAAGGTTCCCAGGCAATGCATTCCTGATTCCCACCCCCTCTGAGTGGAAATTCTTTCACTAAAATCTCCTCTCTATCTCCAGCTCCTCACTCTAAAGCCATGCCCCCTCATGATTGATCCCTCAACCAAGAGGAACAGTGGCTCCCTGCTCACTCTGCCTATACCCCTCATAATCTTGTATCGGGTCCCCCCCTCAGCCTTCTTTGTTTCAAATAAAACAATCCAAGCCTAGTCAGTGAAATTCCACTCATCTTTCCTGGCCTCATGAGGATCTGCATGTTCTGCTCACCTGACCAGTCCACGGATAACTCCAGTGTACAGGGAGTAACTTTGAAGGAGACAGCATGGGAGAAAGCCCCGATCCTTGACACTGATAACGCTGCCCAGTGCTACTACAGGAGTAGCCCAGCAACTGAAAGAAGTATTCACTGACAGCAGTCTGGAGATGCAGAGAAGAGAACACAGGAACAGTGGGCCATTTAAAATGGCACTATACAAACAATGTTTTAGCCCACTAACCTGAACCAAAATTGCAAACCCATTTTTGCACTTCCAATAGCATTAAAAAACAAATAAAAATTCAAACTTCCTATGCCAGCAGAGATTAGCCAAGGGGGGAACAATTCCCAGTATCCATAGGCCTGACAAAATCCAATAATGGACTTGAGGCTCCTAAATGATCCTGGGCAGTATGTTCACATGAAGGATTTTAACCTCATGCTGCTGAGCTGCTGGTAGCGATGTAAATAGGCCCCAGCGGGGTCAGTCAGGAACCTGTAATAATCTCCTCTTCAGGGCTATTATGGAGTAGGGAGAATCCAGCTCCACATCAGGTAAATACAAATCTAAAAACTGACCTGCTTGGAGTGGAATGCAGTGGTCCCTTTAAGAATGGCTCGCTAAGTTTCATGTTAATCACATTTTCCAAAACTCAGCCAGCCTGACTCCTGAAAAATAGCCACTGCACCACTACATTTGCAGGCCACAGCATCTGTTAACCTTGGTCTAACAATGCCTAATTCTTCTGAGAGAATCAGAGTGATTCCTCTTACTGTTTTTATTCTTCATTTCTTCCTTATTTAGCAGATGCTTATAATTTAAGCTTGCTAAACCTGTAAAAAGCTGCATCAAGTTACATTAAGCCAGATGCAGTTGTGCCTTCCTTTAGCACCAGCTCACTTTCTATTACGTTTCTGTCAATAAATGCTGTGCTGCACACAAGGAATTTTTTTTCAATATCCTAATGCTTTGTAATATCAATTAGTAATCCACAACGTGCACCGCACTGCCAATGACTCAATGCTTACTGACGCCTGGATTCTGTTAAAACACAGTAGCTATGCCCAGATTTCAAACAGAAGACTGTGAGAAAAAGGATTCTTTACAGATCTCCTTTGTCCTGTTGCCCACTCTCCTCACACAATGCAACCTGAGGGGTTCCGAATGGGTCCAAAACCCACTTCTGGAAACAGGCACCTTTCCAAAGAAACAAAAGGAACATAAGGCAAGAAAGCTGGAATTCCAGTTCCTACTTGCTTTTTTTAGAAATCCTTTTGGGAAAGCCTCAGAAATCCTGGTGCAATGTCAAGGCAGTACCCTATGTCTCAAATTCCTTTTCCTGATATTTACGCTGGAGAGTAGGCTTTTCCAGAACTCTGATCCCAGGAAAACAACTGAAAGTGAGCTGTGATATTTGTAAATATAAATATAGTTTTTTTTAAATGCCAGAATTAGAATAAAGGCTGTAACATGCAATTGAAAAGAGTGGGTGAGATGAAGATAATCATTCACAGTGATTCGGTGATGCCAAGCTTGTTTGAAATGTCAGAAGGTTGCAGTAGGAAGGCAAAGCTGAGGAAAGTATGATTTCAATTTCTGAGGTGTTGGGTAGTGATGGAGAGGATGCCAAAACTCTTGGGTGGCAAAATACATGATGGCTCTATTCCACGGGCATAAAAATGATGCACTTGCAGCGCATGCTTGCATTAGATATTATGTCTCTTATTAACATTTCCAAGAGTAGTTTCTTACAGTCTTAGATAGAGCTGAAGCCATACCAAGCTGTGATATAACCAGAGAGAATGGTCTCTATGGTGCATCTGTAAAAGTTGGTGAAAGTCGTAGCAGAGATGCCAAAGTTCCTTAGTCTTCTGAGAACATAGAGGCGTTGGTGGGCTTTCTTAACTATAGCGATAGCATGGGGGGACCAGGACAGATTGTTGGTGATCTGGCCACCTACAAACTTGAAGCTGTCAACTATTGTCCCCATTGATGTAGACAGGGACATGTCTTCCACTATGCTTCCTTAAGTCGATGACTATCTCCTTCGTTTTGTGGACATTGAAGCAGAAATTATTGTCGTTGCACCAGTTCACCAGATTCTACATCTCTTTCCTATACACCATCTCGTCATTGTTTGAGATGCAACCCACCATGGTGGTATCATCAGCAAACTTGAAAATCAAGTCAGAGGAGAATTTGGCCACATAGTCATAGGTGTAAAAGGAGTATAGTAAGAAGCTGAGGGCACAGCCTTGTGAGGCGCTGGTGTTGAGGGTGACTGTGGAAAAGGTGTTGTTGCCTATCCTTACTGATTGCAGTCTCTGGGTTAGGAAGTTCAGGATCCAGTCACAGAGGGAGGACCCAAGCCCCAGGCCACAGAATTTGGAGACGAGTTTCGTAGAAATAATAGTGTCTATGGTTGAGCTGTGGTTGAAAATTAGGAATCTGGCATAAGTGTCTTTGTTATCCAGTTGTTCCAGGGTTAAGTGCATGGCCAAGGAGATGGCTTCTGCTGTGGACCTGTTGCAGTGGATCCACTGTAGTGGGTCCAGGCAATCTGGAAGGCTGGAATTGATTCATAGCACTTCATAATAATAAATGTCAGAGCCATCAGACGATAGTCTTTAAGAAACGCTGACTGGCTTTTCTTTGGTACCAGGATGTCTTCTTGAAGCAGACAGGGACTTCAGATTGTTGTAAAGAGAGATTGAAGATTTCTGCGAATACCCCCGCCAACTGACCTGCACAGGATCTGAGTGCTTGTCTGAGTACCCCATCCAGGCCAGACACTTTCTCTGGATTGACCTTCGAGAAAACTGTTCTGACATCGGCAATGGTGACCTCAGATATAGGTTCATCCGAGGCTTCCGGGATGGAGGGTGTGCTCTCACTGACCTCTAACTCAAAACAGGCATAGAAGGCATTGAGCTCATTAGGGAGGGCTGCATTAATACTGGCGATTTTACCTGCCTTCATCTTGTAGCCTGTTATGTTTTGCAGATCTTGCCATAGTCAGCAAGGTCTGTGTGGTTAGCCTGGGACTCTAGCTTGGTCTGGTACTGTTTATTGGCATATTTGATGAACCTTCTTAGATCAAATCTGGCTTTCTCATATAGGTCAGAGTCACCTGACTTGAACGCTTCAGACCTGGACTTCAGCAAGCAGTGAATATCCCTGTTCATCCATGGTTTTTGGTTGGGAAACACATGGACTTACTTCTTTGGTACACTTATTAATGAAGTCAGTTACTGTCATGGCGTACTCATTCAGGCTAGTCACAATGTTTTTAAATACTGACCAGTGTTTAAGGAGTTTAAGCAGTCCCATAGGAGATCATCTGATTCCTCAGACCAACACTGCATGACTTTCTTTGATGGATTCCCCATTCCAGTTTTTGCTTGTAAGCTGGGGGCAGGAGCGCAGCTTTGTGGTCTAACTTGCCAAAGTGTGGGCGGGCGATAGAGTGGTAGGCACGGTTGATATTTGTGTAAGAAGTCTCACAACAACAGGTTAAAGTCCAACAGGTTTATTTGGTCGCAAAAGCCACAAGCTTTCAGAGCGCTCGCTGCTCCTTCGTCAGGTGAAGGAGCTGCAAGCACTCCGAAAACTAGTGGCTTTTGCGACCAAATAAACCTGTTGGACTTTAACTTGGTGTTATGAGATTTGTTACTGTGTTTATCCCAGTCCAACACCAGCATTTCCACATCATGATATTAGTGCAGCAGTGATCTGGGGTATTTGGACTTCTGCTGGAACAGGAGACGTGTTGGTGGTATCTTGGCCTGATTGAAATCCCCTAACCTATTCTGCCCCTGTAGAAGAGTGAAAATAGAGAGATAAAATTAACCAGGGTTTGGTTCAGCTATGATAACTCCTCCTGGTCAGATATTTTGCATATTCATACTTGTAATTGAAGAATAGTCACATAGAACAGAATTTTCCACTCCCATCAGAAATGAGTGTCAGGCAGGGGAAACTTAATTTGGTGAAGGGCAAAAGAATCTGTGTCCTGAAGGTAAGCTATTCCTTTGGAATTTTGTTTTGCCTTCAACGCAGTGGAGGGCAGCCAACTCATGACTTCAAATCTCTACCACCAATGAACATAAAACATAAGAATCAGGATCAGATGTAGGCCATCTGACCCCTCGAGCCTGATCCGCCATCCAATAAGATTATGGCTGATCTTTTTGTAGACTCAGCTCCGCTCACCCACCCACTCACCATAACCTTTAATTTCTTTACTGTTCAAAAATTTATCTATCCTTACCTTTAAAACATTGAATGAGATAGCCCCAACTGCTTCACTGGGCAGGGAGTTCCACAGATTCACAACCACTTGTGTGAAGAAGTTCCTCCTCAGCTCAGTCCTAAATCTGCTTCTCCTTATTTTGAGGCTATGCCCCCTAGATCTGGTTTCACCCGCCAGTGGAAACAACTTCCCTGCTTCTAATCTTATTCCCCTCATAATCTTATATGTTTCTGTAAGATCTCCCTTCATTCTTCTGAATTCCAATAAGTATAGGCCTAGTTTACTCAATCTCTCCTCATAAGCCAACCCTCTCAACTCTGGAATCAACCTAGTGAATCTCCTCCACACCCCCTCCAATGCCAGTATATCCTTTCTCAAGTAAGGAGACCAAAACTGTACACAGTACTCCAGGTGTGGCCTCACCAGCACCTTATGTAGCTGCTTTTTAAACGCCATCCCTCTAACAATAAAGGACAAAATTTCATTTGCCTTCTTAATTACCTGCTGCACCTGCAAACTAACTTTTTGTGATTCATGCACAAGGAAACCCAGGTCCCTCTGTCCAGCAGCATGCTGCAATTTTTTACCATACCCATTTTGATGTTATTCCTACCAAAATGGATGACCTCATATTTACCAACATTGTACTCCATCTGCCACACCCTCACTCATTCAGTTAGGCTATCTGTATCCCTTTGCAGATTTTCAGCACCCTCCGCACACCATGCTCTGCCACTCATAGAATCATAGAAAATCATAGATACCCTATAGTGCAGAAGGAGACCATTCAGCCCATCAAGTCTGATCAATCAGAATCCCACCCAGGCCCTACCCCCATATCCCTACATATTTACCTGCTAATCCCTCTAACCTATGCATCTCACGACACTAAGGGGCAATTTTTTAGCATGGCCAATCAAACTAACCCACACATTTTTGGATTGTGGGAGGAAACCAGAACACCCGGAGGAAACCCATGCAGACACGAGGAGAATGTGCAAACTCTACAGACAGTGACCCAAGCTGGGAATGGAACCCAGGTCCTTGGAGCTGTGAAGCAGCAGTGCGAACCACTGTGCTACCGTGACGCCCATCTTAGTGTCATCTGCGAATTTTGACACACAACACTTGGTCCCCAACTCCAAATCATCTATGTACGTCGTAAACAATTGACGTCCCAGCATTGATCGCAGTCACTGATCGCCATCCAGAAAAACACCCAATTACCCACCCTCCCCACCCCCTACTCTTTCCTTTCTGTTAATTAACCAACCCTCTATCCACGGTAATATATTACTGTAACACCGTGTACTTTTATCTCATTTTGGTGGACACTGGTGGATCGCACGAATTTACCCACCGAGCCTCCCTTTGGGTATCACACCGACTTTCCCACCTGTCACCGCATTTAGTCTCCAGAATGGAAAATTAGTGACTAGCCACCAATATCTCACCATGTGTCATGTTCATCTCCTTTGGTGTAACACCTTGCTAATGCCTTCTGAAATGATCAGGGCTGACAAGGGATCATGTGGCTAGTCTTTCTGTGCCGCCAAGGCAATGACCTCTCTTTAGAGTCTCGAAGATAGTGGAGACAAGTGGAAAAGTGTCTGCATGAGGCTCCCTGCAAACAACTCTCATCACCTTGGTCAAGGAGCAATGCCTTCATACACATTCATGTATGAACAGGAGGAAAACCCAAACCTGGTCTTCCAGGATGCCCTTTACCTGGAAGGAGTAGGGCAGGGATGCCATGTCTAGACAGAGGTCAGGTGAAGGGTTTAGCCTGTTGGCTTTGAGATGAAAGGAAATCCGTAACGGAAATACTCATTTAATGTATCACTTTAATCAATTCATACATCCACTGTGATGATGCAGGCTGTATGCAACCCAGCCTTAGCAATGGCTTTCATCCAGATGAGAAGATGAATGGGCTGTCACCGGTTGACACAGGACTATGAGGAGCAAGTGCCTGAGCAGCAAGAGGCAGCAGGGTCTCTACTAGGTCAAGAGGATGGTGAACATGGACCACTGAAAGAGTGAGCATTGGCCTGACAATGGGTGTGTCATCATTGGTGCCCCAGTGTGCGTTGCAGCAGTAAGGACACTGGTGGAGTCGTGAGGATCTCTGGCCTGCCAAGAGTGAATGAATGTGTGTCCAGTGCCCTTTAAAGATGATGACAGGACTTTCAACCCTACAAGGTAAGAGCAGAGTGGGTGACTTTCTACCCATCCCACTGCAAGATTTGCCAAACTCCTCACTGATGCATAATTAATGAACTGGAGGATTGCGCGGATTTACCCACCAAGCCTCCCAATGGAAATCACACCAATTTTTCCACCTGTCACTGCATTTAGTCTCCAGAATGAAAAATTAGTGACTTAGCCACCAATATCCCACCATGTGTCATGTTCTTTGGAAGAGAAGAAATTTCAAAGAATACTTCAGAAGAAAAACATACCCAGAATAAAATGCTTGAAAAACTGTAAATGTTCATAAAAAGCACTCCTTGACACAACATAAATAATCACCTTCATCACAAGATTGTATTCCAGCACAAGATATCACATAGCAACTTGCCAACAGATATTCATTCCAGCATTTAAGCGCAATGCCCAATAAAGATGGGTAAAGCGTAAGGGAATCTTTCTGTTCAATTGGAAATAAAAGTATTACCAGCTTTCTATCTGTTTTTCTTAAGCACTAGTTCATTATTGAAATGCAGATCCAGGCATCTTGTCCAGTGTGAGTTACTGTAGACACTTCAGTGAGAATATCCTGGCGTGGCTGGTTGATATAGTAATGACAGAAACAGATTTGCCAGCCGTTGTGTTGTTTCTGGGGGCTGGTGTCTCCAGAGCAGATCTGAAGCTGGTTGAAATGGAAGGCCTGCTGCTTATGACGGATCCAACTGGATAGGCTTCACTGGAGATTGACATCAGTGGGGAGGCACAGCAGTGAGGCAGATGCTCCTTGAGGCTCTTCCTGCCAGGAGCAAAATTGATGCTTTCAAAAAAACACACTGAAGGAATTTCTAATGAAACCAATGTATTGTTTTGTATAAAAAAGAAATATTAAAATAAAAGATATTCCACAACTCAGCTTCAAACACAGATTTGATTTGTTTTATTATTGTCACATGTATTAACATACTGTGAAAAGTATTGTTTCTTGCGCACTATACAGACAAAGCATACCATTCATAGTGAAGGAAATGAGACAGTGCAGAATGTAGTGTTACAGTCATGGCTATGGTGTAAAGAAAGGTCAACTTAATGCAAGGTAGGTCCTCAATTACACGAATAAGAGAGAATGGCTTCATTCAAATTCATTATTGAAAGTAAAATAGCCTCACGACAATGGTATTATAGAATCCCTACAGTGCAGGAGGACATTTGGCCCATTGAGTCTGTACCGACAACAATCCCACCCTATCCTTGCAATCCCAAACATTTACCCTGCTAATTCCCCTGACACTAAGGGGCAATTTAGTGTAGACAATCAACATAACCCACACATCTTTGGAGTCTGGGAGGAAACTGCAACACCAGGCGGAAACCATTGCAGACAGGGGGAAAGTGCCACGGTGGCACAATTGTTAGCACTACCACCCCACAGTGCCAGGGACCTGGGTTCAATTCTGCCCTTGTGTCACTGTCTCTGTGAAGTTTGCACATTCTCCCTGTGTCTGCATGGGTTTCCATCGGGTGCTCCGGTTTCCTCCCACAGTCCAAAGATGTATAGATTGGGTTGGTTGGCTATGCTGAATTGCCCCTTTGTGCAGTCATCGTTGAAAGGCTCCACTCCTCATCATGTTCATTGCTGCAAAAGCTGAAGATGATTCTGTCCAAGACATTACCTTGAGGAACTCCTGCACCAATGTCTTCAGGCTGAGAAAATTGACAGCCAACAACCACAATCATCTTCCTCCATGGTAGACATGACTCCAGCCAGTGAAGAGCTTTCCCCTGAGTTCACTGACTCCAGTTTTGCTGAGGCTCCTTGATGCTACACTCAGTGAAATGCTGCCATGAGATGAAGTCACTCTCATTTCACCTCTAAAATTCTGCTCTTTTCCTCCATGTTTGGATCAAGGCTGTAATGGGTGGGGGGGTGGTGGTGGGGAGGTACGATTCTCCCAAAAGTGCTGAGTAGATGGAAAATTGTTCCAGATCATGACCGTTTTCTCAGTGCAACTTTAGACCCGAATCTCCACACTCTGTGCACTGCAGAGGTCACAATCGTGAAGATCATTAAAAACCCAGGGGGACAGAGCCTCTTCACGCCAGACTCTGACAGTTCTGGAACTCCGGTCCCGATCTGTCATTTTCCCCAGTTGCTGACCAGCTCAATCGTTGGACCCCACAGTGCTGCCCCTCCAGCACCCCGCCCCATGGCCCGATTGTGGCCCTACAACAATTCCTGGGCCAGCTCTGAAACCGCACCCCACCACTCCGGAGTGCCCCAATGTCCAGCCCACCCCCTCCCCCAGCAGTGGCATTCCCCCACTCACCCCCGTCAGACCCCGCTGAGAGGCAGAGCCACCCGCCAGCAGACCACCTGCTTCCCAGCATGCCCCATCGCTGCCCTCCCTCCAGCCTAGACCGATCCCCATGCAGAGTGGCAGTGGGACCTCCCAACCCCCACTGATCACCCCAAGGCCCCACCCTCAACACTGCCCCATGCCCAGTGGGCAGTGCCAAGGTGTCCCCTAGGCAGGCCGTGGACACAGGTTGGCACTGCCAAGGTGCCCATGCCCATGGGGCACCACCCCATGCTACCTGATCCCCTGGAGGGCCCCAATTCCCTCCCTTCACTTCGGCAGGCTCTTCCGCTAGTTCTCCGAATGTGGGGAGTTATTCTAAACCCCACTGGAATGAAGTATTCCTGGGGGGGGTGGGAGATGCTATCGAAATTCCGTGCCGGGCCCGATAATCACATGCAAAATATATTTAATCTACGTTTAAAAAAGATTCAAATGACTTACCTCTCTTCCTGCTGGTTTCCAGTGTGGTCTTGACTGTGACTGTTCTCTGGCTCTGGGAGACACGTATACATTCTCGGTTTTTGTACACACTATTCTCCCAACCAGACGTGCCAGAAAAGTTGCGGGTTGCAATGGGAGAATCGGGCCCAAGATCTGAAGCTGAAGGGGGTCTGACAGAACCCAAACATTGGAGTAGATTATTGCTAAGTAAGTACGGTGTGATATCATTGTTGGAGATGCCTTCCATCACTTTGCTGAAAATTAAGAGTAGACTAATTGGCTATTTTTCCCGATAATAAGCTACAGTGAGCTTTCAGTATTTTAAGGTATAAAAAAACGGACTGAATAAGCTATTTTCAGAGACAGAAAAGAGAGGTGGGAAGAGAATGAGGTTTATGGAGAGATGCTGAGAGCTGTTTTCGATTTTTCATATCACAATTTGGTCTGAGAAGCATGGTGAGATGCCTGTTTAATTGTTAAAATTAAGCTTTCTCCCCTTATTGTTAATTATTGTTAAGTGCAATTAACTGATATTTTGTTCTTCATCTTTCTGACTTATTACCTCTTTAATGATTAATAAGCTTTCTGAATGAATCAGTTAAAACGTTCTTTTTTACCATACAGTTAATTCTCTAGAACCTTTTTTTATTCATTCATGGGACATGGGTATCAGTGGCTGGCCAGCATCTATTGCCCATCCCTAGCTGCTTGATGGGAGTTGAGAGTCAACCACATTTCTGTGGCACTGGGGGTCACATGTAGACCAGGTAAGGATGGCAGATTTCCTTCCCTAAAGACATTAGTGAACCACATGGGTTATAACCATATGCGATTTTTAATTGTGGGAGGCGGGGTTAGTGTTTATTGAAACAAGTGAACCCCATAAATCTTAGTTCAGATAAATCTAAAAAAACAACTTACACTGCTACTTTTCCTATGGCAGGGTCAGAAAATCTCAGTTAGAATGTTTCTTGGTGTCATTTGGTGTGAATCCAATTGGCTGAAAATGGATGCAAATACTCCAGCTTCATCTTGTGCAGTGAGCTGTTAGATTCCGATATTCATAAGTCCTCATTCTCCGATTATTTATTTAATTATCTATCACCATTCATGACAGGATGTAGCAGGACTGTCGAGCTTTGGTTCTGGGATTGCTCACCACCGTCCAAAACATGCTCCTTCTGTTGTAGGTCTGTGTTGTAGCTTCTCCAAACTGTCACTGCATTTTTAGATATGCTATTGCTGTTCCTGGTATGCTTTCCCGCACTCCTATATGAACCAGGGTTGGTTCCTGTCTTGATGTTGATTGTAGAGTGAGAAATGTAATGGACCATGAGATTAGATTGTGGTGACACACAATTCTGCTGCTGTTATGCCTCAATACCTCATGGATGCCTAGCTTTAAGCTGTTAGATCTGTTCTGAACCTATTCCATTCAGTATGGTAGAAGTACCACATGACGTGGGGACGACAGCCTTTGTGTGAAGATGGGACTTTGTCTGTGTGTGGATCCTCACCCTGATACTGTCGTTGATAAATGTGGGCAAGGTGATGGAAATTCTATCACCACTTGCCGCTACCAAATATGGCAGATGTGTCCTTCAGGATTCAATTAGGTTGAGTAGCGGAGATGCTGCCCAGTCAACCTTGATGAAGGATATTAAAGTCTTCAATCCAGACAGAGTACATTCAGTACCCTGTCTATTCTCAACCCTAATTATTCTTCTAGAAAGGCAAGGGCAAATGCCCAAAGAATTGCTGATGATTGAGAATAATGGTCAAATTTGTTTTAGTCCTTATTCCTTTAGCTAGGGAGAGTAAATGATGTATGTAACTTTAATTAAGCTTCAAATAATTGCAGCAGTTTTTAATTCTTGCAACAGTAATTGCTAATATAGCGATGCTGCTATACTATTAAATATAATCAAAGATAAATTATATTATCGTCTAATTTTCCAAACAGCATGAAATTCATTATTTTGTACATCGGTTTTGCTTTTTTCAATTTGAGTATGACAGTGTCTTCAGAATGATTTTTGTTGCCCAGTCAGGAATAAGAGGTCTTCCTATGTTTACATGCTTTCTGAACTGGGTCGTTTCAGTGCGATAAACAGAAGAAAATCAAGTAGGTTCCAATACATGTCAATCAAGACATCTACACAATTTTTCTTCCTTTTTTATGAATGAGTGTGAAATCTGGATGAGGCACTTTTCACCCTGTCCGATTTTCCTAGATTCCCTGCACCCAGGATGTCCAGCACATCTGGACAGGCCTCAGAATATCTCCACAATAGTGACAAAAGCACCATATTTTAGTATTGGCCTCTCAGTTACATACTAATCAAACCCTGAGTAATCATAATTTGAATTTCCAAAAGACATAAAAATAAACTTTCTTTCCTTTGAAAGGTTAGTAAAAATGTAAACATGAGTAGGAGATGTTTATAAAATTGATGGATAACACTTCATCATATCTACCATGGATCTGAGGTTCTGTAATCCTGTAAAACTAGGTTCTATTAAGCATTCATGAAAAATGAGCCAAATTTTCCTGTTTCAACTTTGCAAAAATGCAATCAAAAAATTTGTATTTTAACGCATTTGGTAGTGATGGATAAGCAAATTTTGGGTTTTAGCCAAATTTAGACAGTTGGAATATTTCCAATTAAAAAAAGACTTCAGCCCATTGTGTGTCATGGAGGCGTGACTGATCCTTTTGACCTTTAACCTACTCCACACTCCTCACAAGGGCAAGCTCAGTAACTCTGACATGAAGTAAGCCCAATTTTCAGGGAATAGTAGATGCAGTTCATCAAACAAAAACCATCATGGAACAATCCCAGAAACTTGCTGGGATGAAGACTATTGACTCGGAATTTTTTGCAGTGGGTTTTGCCCCAGTTGATTCCTTCAATCACCCATGAGCTCAAAATGTTTTCACTACAGATTGCTGGAAGTGTGAGCACAATGAAGGCAAGGAGGAGCTTGACATCTTAATGAACAAACAAACAACAGGACCTGCAATATATGTCCTTAATCAATGAGATTTTAAGTTTTAAGAAACAAAACAACAGAGACCCTGAATATTGCTGAAAAGAGAGACATGTTGCCAAAGCTTTCACCTTGCACCAATCAGGACAAACACAAGAATGCCAAATTTCAAATCATTATAACTAAGTACATCTCTGGAGAAAAGGGCTGCTGATTGATTAGCAAGTCAACTCCAAGACAGTGCCACGGAGAAAGCAATGGGGAACTACAGACTCCCCATCCTTCATGGAAATTCAAAAAAGGCACCAGGCTTGAACCTATTCTGTTTGTTTGCAGAGACAGGTTCCCTGCCTATAAATGTATATTGCTTCTATTAAATGCAAATGAATGATCTTGACTGATTATCTTAAATTGGTTATTAGGGTAGCGAGTAACACACGCAGGGTTGTTCAGCAAGTGCTGCCCAATGAATAGATCCATTATTAAATATAGGAAGTTTCCTGACTGTTTTTCCCTCTGAGTTGAAATTCTTCTGTTATAATTCAGGTCCAAAGTGTTTTATGAAGTCTGCCTGGATCATAAGTTTTGCACTCTGAATTTAGCTAGGATAATATTGCAAATGTGGTTCCTATATTCAAGAAAGGGAATAGGGATAGCCCAGGAAATTACCGACCGGTGAGTCTAACCTCAGTAGTTGGTAAGTTGACAGAGAAGATTCTGAGGGACAGGATTTATGAACATTTAGAGAAGTTTAGTATGCTCAATAGTAGTCAGCACGGCTTTGTAAAAGGCAGATCGTGCCTTACGAGCCTGGATGAGCTCTTTGAAAATGTGACTAAATACATTGACGAAGGAAGAGCAGTAGATGTGATTTATATCGATTTCAGCAAGGCGTTCGATACGGTCTTCTACGCAAGACTTCTTGAGAAAGTGAGAGGGCATGGGATTCAAGGGGTTGTTGCTTTGTGGATCCAGAACTGGCTTGCCCGCAGAAGGCAGAGAGTGGTTGTAGATGGGTCTTTTTCTGCATGGAGGTCGGTCACCAGTGGAGTGCTCCAGGGATCTGCTCTGGAACCCTTGCTGTTTATAATTTTCATAAATGACGTGGATGAGGAAGTGGAGGGATGGGTTGGTAAGTTTGCTCACGACATGAAGGTTGGTGGCAGTGTGGATAGTTTGGAGGGACGTCAGAAGTTGCAGCATGACATAGATAGGATGCAAAGCTGGGCGGAGAAGTGGCAGATGGACTTCAACCTGGATAAATGTGTAATGGTCCATTTCGGAAAGTCAAATGGGATGAATGAGTATAATATCAAGGGTAAGACTCCTAGCAGTGTAGAGGATCAGAAGGACTTTGGGGTCCGGGTCCTTAGGACTCTTAAATTGGTCTCGCAGGTAGAGGATGTGGTTAAGAAGGCATATGGTGTACTGGCCTTCATCAATTGAGGGATTGAGTCTAGGAGTTGAGAGATAATGCTGCAGCTTTATAAGACCCTAGTCAGACCCTTCTTGGAATACTGTGCTCAGAACTGATCGCCTCATTACAGGAAGGATGTAGAAGCTATTGAAACGGTGCAGAGGAGATTTACAAGGATGTTGTCTGGATTGGGTGGCATGCCTTCTGAGGATAGGTTGAGGGAGCTCGGTCTTTTCTCCCTAGAGAGACGAAGGATGAGAGGTGACCTGATAGAAGTGTTTAAGATGTTGAGAGGTATAGATCAAGTGGATTCTCAGCTTTTTCCCAGGGCTGGAATGGTTGCCAACAACCTGTCCTGGTCTCTTCATGCTGACGCTATAGTTGAGAGCCCACCAATGCCTCTACATTCTCAAGAGACTAAGGAAATTTGGCACCAACTTCTACAAATGCACCACAGAAAGCATTTTTTCCAATTATACCACAGCTTTGTATGTTTCCTGCTCTGTCCAAGACCGCAAGAAACTACAAAGGATTGTTAATGAAGTCTAGTCCATCATTCAAACTAGTCTCCCATCCATTGACTCTGCCTACACTTCCTGTTGCCTTGGAAAAGTATCCAGCATAATCAAGAACTCCATGTACCATGGACACACTCTCTTCCACCTTCTTCCATTGGAAAAAGATACAAAAGTCTGAGATCATCTATCAATTGACTCAAAAACTGTTTCTTCTCTGCTGCCATTAGGCTCATGAGAATGGACATACCTCGCATTAAGTTGGTCTTTCTCTACACCCTAGCTATGACTGTAATACTACATTCTGCACTGTCTCCTTTTCTTCGCAATGAATGGTATGCTTTGTCTGTATAGCGCACAAAAAACAGTACTTTTCACTGTACACCAATACATGTGACAATAATAATAAATCAAATCAAACCATCAGGGTAACTGGGCAGATTGGTGTTGATATCATGCCCATTATCTTCAGGGCCTCCCCCATATAGATTGCTAACTTGGATGTTGTATTATTAAACTTCACAGGTTGCAATCCTTCCTGTAAATACTGGTATGCTTGCTCTCCTACCACTATGGCAGAAGCACCTGTGTTGACCTGCATAGATGCCCATTAACCATGAGTATGATTTTGATGGAGGATGTCATTTAAATTTACAGTGCTGAGCTTATTGTCTTTGGATTTCTCTTCCAGAATCTCCACAAGTCTATTCTCTGAATGCATAGTTTTCTTTGGCAGAACAAGGCGCAGTCTATTGATTTTGTTCCTGGCTTGAATCCTGCACCTGAAGTAAATGAACTCCTTACATTTGCACCTGTCTTGGGGATGGTTTCCATCACAATGATAAAACCATGAGGCTAACGATTTATTTTCCTTTTCTCAGGCACTGCTCACTATTTCCTCACTACAGGTACTTTGAGCAACAGCCATTTCCTGCCACAATTGATTGACATCGCTTTGCACACATTGTACTTGTAAAACACTTCGTTCAGCCCTTTCAGTCATTTGAGGCATTTCAACTGCATGGTCTAGGAATACTTTGGTTTCTGCCAGCAACTTTTTTAAAAAATATTCAGATTATTGCTATCAGGGACCAAATGATGGGCCATATTGAGTGTTCAGCCATTTGGTGAAGCCTGGCTACGAAAACAGAAACTGTCTCCCCGGGTTCCTAATGGCTGAATGGAACTTATCTCGCTTCATTATAATAGAGAGTCAGGGATTGTAGTGGTCTTTCATTAATGGTTGTTCGTCCATCGTCAGCGATGAGGATCTCGACACCATTAATCATTGTGAGGCTGGTTGCGGTGTGTCCGAAGATGACTGATCAGGCCAATTCAGGTGCCGAATGTCCTGACACATATTGGACAGACTTGTGTAGAAACTGTAGTTGTTGCATTGGTGGCTCTGGATTTGTGCAGCTCGCGCTTAAGTTGTGCTTCAGCAATACACCTTGCTTCATAAGTTTGACAGCTCTTTGGATAAAGAAGCACCAGGTAGGGCAGTTTTGTGCCAGCGTTTCCCAGGTGGTCGTGTCTATTCAAGTGACTTCAGGGAGCCCTTGAGTGTGTCTTTGTAACGTTTTTTCTGCCCTCCATGCGAGCATCTTCCAGCAGAGAGTTCCCCAAAAAGGTGCTGCTTGGGTATGCGCTTGTCTGGCATACGGATGACATGACCTGCCCACTGGTTCTGTGCTCTCATCAGCAGTGAATGGACTGACAGTAGACTTGCTCTAGAGAGAGCTTCAGTGTTCGGTACTTTGTCTTGCCATCAGATGCATAATATTCTGCAAAGACAAGTCATGTGGAAGTGATTGAACTATCTTGCATGCCTTTGATACACAGTCCACGTTTCACAGGAGGGTAGTGAGTACCACGGCACTGTAGACCTTCAGTTTTGTTGCTGGGCTGATTCCTCGATGTTCCCATACAGTGGAGCACAGTCTACCGAAAGCAGAATTTGCCTTTGCTATTCTGCAGTTAACTTCTGTATGAATAGTCATTGCTTGGGAGAGGGTGCTGCCAAGATAAGTGAACTGATCCACTGCCTGTAGTTTCTGCCCTTTGATTGTGATTATGGGTTCTGTGTACGGTACATGAGCAGCAGGCTGGTGCATGACTTCGGTCTTTTTAATGTTGACGGTGAGTCCAAATTTGTCACAAGCCATGGAAAATTTGTCCATACTGGCTTGCACCTCTGGCTCTGAGCCAGTATACAGGGCGCAGTCATCGGTAAAGAGGAAATCTCTCAGAACAATCTCTTTCACTTTTGTAATAGCTTGAAGTCTCCTCAGGTTGAAGAGCTTCCCATCCACTCTGTACTTGAGGCTGATTCCAGCAACACTGTCCTGGAAGGCATCATTCAGCATGGCAGTAAACATCATGCTGAACAGTGTGGGTGTGAGCACACAGCCCTGTTTGACACCACTGATGACTGAGAATGCCTCAGAGGATTCTCCGCCGTCCAGTACTCTGGCCATCATGCCATCATGGAACTGGCGTACCATCTGAATGAATTTGGGAGGGCAGCTGAACTTTGACATGATCCTCCACAGGCCTTGTCGGCTTACAGTATTGAAGACTTTCACGAGGTCAACAAAGGTTGTGTAGAGCTCGCGATTCTGCTCCTGACACTTCTCCTGAAGTTGGCGCACAGCAAATCTCATGTCAGTGGTCCCGCGACCTTTGCGGAAGCCACACTGTGACCCCGGGAGCAGGCCCAGCTCCAGATGAGTGACCAGGCGATTTAGCAGGACGCTTGCGAGGGTTTTTCCTGTGAGGCAGAGCAGCGAGATTCCTCGGTGGTTGTCGCATACTTGCCGAATGCCCTTCCTCTTGTACAGGTGTACGATGGAAGCATCTTTAAGTTCCTGAGGAATGGATCCAAAAGGATCCATTCCTCAGGAACTTGCTTCCAAAAGGACTGGAACAACTTGGTGAGCTTCTCGATAAGTGCAGAACCAGCAGCTTTGCAGATCTCTGCAGGAATGGCATCTGCTCCTGGGACTTTGCCACTGGATAGCTGGCTGACAGCTTTCGTGACTTCGGCTACTACCAGTGGGTCATCCATGGTGCTGTTGATATCGACCTGGGGAATCCTGTCTGTTGCCTCATCATTAACAGATGATGGTTGGTCGAAGATGGCTTCAAAATGTTCAACCCATCTCTGCAGCATCTGAGCCTTCTCTGTAATGAGAGTTGTACCATCTGTACTCAGGAAGGGGGGAACCCCTGAGAGATTGAGGTCCGTAGAGAGTGTTGAGGGCTTCATAGAACCGTTTCAAGTCGTTTCTGTCAGCGTATCCCTGAATTTCATCTGCCTTGGCACTCAGCCAGGCATCCTGCATTTTACGCAGTTTATTCTGGACTGTCCTGTGAGCACTGGTAAAAGCATTTTTCTTGGCAGCTGATGATGGGTCGTTCTGACAGGCCCGATGAAGATGGTGCTTTTCAATAAGTAGAGCCTGTATCTCCTCATCATTCTCATCGAACCAATCATGCTGCTTGTGGGTGGAGGGCCTGAGCATCTTCAGTGCAGATGTATGGACAGCATCCCTGAAGCATTCCCAGTCATCCTCAGCACCGCCTGCAAGGTGTAGGTCAGCAAGCTTGTTTCTAAGTCTTCAGGCAGTGCTGAAGCTATGCTGGGGTTCTTTAGCTTGGCCTCATTGATTCTTTTCATAACCTTATCTTGCTTCATAATAATAGAGGGTCAGGGATCGTAGTGGTCTTTCATTAATACTCATAGATCAAAGGACTTAGTATCTGGAGCCTCCAGAGATGTTAGACTTCTTACAAGGTTATATGTTTGTGACTGTAGACTGTGAGTAAAATAGCTTTTTGTTTTTCTTCTGAAGTTATCTCATTGGCAGCAAAAAAGTATCAAAGCCTTTCGACACTTTGGCCCAATTTTTAACCTCCGGATCAAACGGATCAATTTGCCTGAATAAAGCATAGCTATTTGACTGTGGTTGCTAGGGATGACTCTTTACCTTCCCGTTTAACAGGTTTTCAAGGGCTCGTCCTTCCCCTCCAAGTGCTGTAGCTTGTTACTATGCACTGATTTATGCTCGTCGCCAATGTAGTAGCTTGATGTAATATGACAGTGGTGATTTATTAAACAACAATAGAGGCAAAACAATACACATAAGCTCAACACTGATATAATTCTTGTCCCTCTGACAATGAGGCCTTCTCCTTCCTGGACTGGTGCTCTACCATTCTCTAGGTCAGGGTTTGCACACTCCATTCTGATAGGTTCTGGGTGGGTAACTGACCCACGAATGATCATCCCTTAAAGGGACCACACTAACACAGTGAACTAAAATGACTCATTAATACAAAGTTTACGTTTTGAAGCTTTCCACTCCTTTTTTATCTTGTATCTAAATGAGTTCAATAACAATAAGCTGTACATAAATCTGTAAATATGTACTTCTGTATTGTAACACTATTTAATCTATGAAGCAGTTTCCCCAAAAGTGCTCCTGTCAAATTGATATTCTGTAAATCCTCCACTGTGCCGTTATTGCTTATAATTTGCATTTGTGTTGAGCAAAAGTGTACAAAATGTTTTACGATTGGCAACAGAGGCAGTTCTTCAGGAAAATCCATCAAGTTCCATCACTGCCCTGGATTTAGCCATTATAAAGGCACAACTACCCAGCGGTAATATCAGTTCCTACAACAACCAGTGACTGTATGCATGTGTCTGAGTGAAAGGTTAATATGTGTAGATAATTACAGAGCACAAATAATTACAGAGCAAATCAATCTGCAGCAAGCAGGAAGATAATGCAGAGGGCTCAGCTAGGGTCAGCGATCATATGTGGAATTTTAACATTTTGTGCACTTTCAACAAAATAAACCTGATAATCCCGGCACAAAAAATGCATATAAATCTGTTTTTATATAGATAAATTGAGTAAGATGGATATTCTCCGAACCAAATGCACGGAGAATGTTAAAGTACCAGGATATTGTTTCTGCATTTAACCATGCATATATAAGACAAGTGCATATGTATTTAAAACAACTCTAACAAGTTAGATTCAAAGAGTTAAAATCACTGAAGAGAATAAAAGTTCTTTTAGCTCTTTACAAAACTAATCATCATAAAGGAAATTTTTACTAAGCCAAAGGGAAAGGAGACTGAATTGTGAATCAGTCGTGAAGACAAAGCAAAAGTGCAGGCTCAAATCTTCAGGCATGTGCCAAAACAAACTAGCAACTTCTGCCAGCTGAGGCTACCCTCTGTCGCACCTTCTTGATAGATCAGCACTGTAGGACAGCTACAACAAAGTGAACCAGATTTCAGGCCATAGCTGACCAGTATTATCACCTGACTGCAGTATGTTGCAAGCGGTCCTCCACCATTCATAATCTAGCTTACTGCTCACCCTGAACCAGTATAAGCTGTTCCTCATGGTTATTGCCAGCTTACCGTGCCCAACTCTGCAAACGAGATTGGCGCCATCTTAACAAATGTGTGACATTATTCTCTACTGTTTATTAATCTCCAACTATGCCTTCTTTCATAAAGAATAGAACAAATTACCATTGACACGCATCCGAGGAATCATCCAACATCGTGCTTGGTCGGGTATTCCAATACCCAAGCCAGCATAGACTGATTGCTCACACTTGCCTGCTTGCCACCAGCACGTTCACGGATTCTGCAAACCTTGTAAACATCAGGAGCCTGTGGCAGGATGAACCTGGCCCCAGTCTATGTTTTAACAAATCCCCTGCCTTTTCTGAACAGTATTGACGCCGATCAAGGAATCCATTTCACAGATGACGTCTGTAAGGAGGTCTGTAGACTGTTAAACATCACCTGGAATTTACACCGTCCTTATCACCCACAATCATCTGGACAAGTGGAGCCAATCCTCAAAATAACAGGGGGGCAGTTTAGAATGGAGTTGAGGAGGAACTTCTTCACTCAAAGGGTGGTGAATCTCTGGAATTCTCTGCCCATTGAAGTGGTGGTGGCTACCTCACTAAATATATTTAAGTCACGGGTAGATAGATTTCTGATAGACAGAGGAATTAAGGGTTAAGGGGAGAAAGCGGGAAAGTGGAACTGATCCACTATCAGATCAGCCATGATCTTGTTGAATGGTGGGGCAGGCTTGAAGGGCTAGATGGCCTACTCCTGCTCCTATTTCTTATGTTCTTATGAAGCAAACGCTGAAAGACCAACTTGCTAAACATCACCAAGGAGGGACACTATGGTCCCAATTTAATAATAGTAATAATTTAATATTTAGATGCTGAACTGTTTTAAAATTCTTTTGTTGTTATTGGCGTACAAGGATATGTCAATTTTCAAATGTTAAAATGGGGTCACATTGCAAAATAGTTTAGCAAGCATTGATCTAAACTGAAGGGACTACAAAGTGAGTTTTTGCAACTTGCGCCAAATGTTTAACCTTTGTCCTTACCAATCTACCTGTTGAAGATTTATCTGTCATTGATAGTATTAGTAGGAGTGACCACCACACAATCCTGGAGGAGACAGTGCCTGCTACCACAATGCTAAATGGAATAGGTTCAAAACAAATCTAGCAGCTCAAAACAAGGCATCCATGATGCTCTATGGGTCATCAGAAGCAGCTGAATTATTTTCTGCCATAATTTAGAACCTCATGGCCTGGTATATTCCTCACTGTACTATTTCCATTAAGCCAGGGACCAATCCTGGTTCAATGGGAAGAATAGGAGAGCAGGCCAGAAATTGTGGTGGATAACTAAATGATTAACAGGATCAAGAGACTCCAAAAGCATCTTGATTCTCAACAATGGAGTGCCTAGAATACCGGTGCAAGACAAGGCACTTGCAATCACCATCTTTTGCTAGAAGTGCCAAGTTGATGATTCATCTTGGCCTTCTCCTGAGATTACCAACATCATTGGTGACAGCCCTCAGCCAATCCAATTCAATCCATGCAATATCCAGAAATAGCTGAATGTATTGGATACAGACAGGGCCATGCATCCCTGACAATATTGCAGTTGTAGTACTGATGTTTTGTGCTCCAGGAATAGCTGCAGTTCTAGCCAAACAGCTCCAATACAGTTACAACACTGATATCTACCCAAATCTATCCTGGAAATTGTCCAGCTATGTCTGGACATAAAACGCAGGACAAATCCAAACCAAGCAATTACAATCAACTCCCATCATTCATGACTCCCTCTATTGACAATTTGTTTACCACCGTGAACATGTAGCTACACCAAATTGTGGTTCATGGCTCCAAAACTTTGTTCATCCATGAATTAGAAGCTCACGTTAAACCACTAGATTATTAAACTCTCGCCTTTCTCCATGTAGAAAACATGCCCTGCGCATGCACTGTCTCTGTGCATGGACAAGTTCACCATTCGCAATTTCACAGGAACAGAGCCCCAGTGAATGATAGGAGTTGACGTACTGCCCCATCAATAATCTCAATCAGCAGTAAAGTGATGGAGATAATATGACGCCAACCAGAGGAGAATTTTCTCCGATAACCACTGACTTCAATTTTGCCAAGGTTTCTTGACATGCGTCAGATGCTGCCTTGATGTCAAGGTCAGTCGTTTGCACTTCACTTCTGGAATTCAACTCTTTCACCCGCATTTGATCCAAATCTGTAATGAGATCTGGAGCTGAGTGGCATTGGCAAACTCCAGAGCAGGTTATTGCTGAGTAAATGCCATTTGATAATACTGTCAATCAGTTCCCCTTCATTGTTTCCATCCATAAATGGAAAGAATTACGTTCCATGTACCCTGATGTGCAGATATACACTATCAATAGAAACAAAGAAATCTATATCTAATATATATATATATTTAAATTACAGTAGGTATAGAAGGAGAAAGAAAGAGTACCATCCCTAGCCATATGATAACATGCAAATCCACAAATTACTATATATACTGAATTTAGTGTTAAATTTACCAGATGACATTTGAAGTTACGACCTCTGGGTTTTAAGTTCAGCATCATAATCACTACATACTGGAAGAAGCACTTGTTAGCTGCGTTGATAATAATGGCTCGAGACAAGGCAAGGATCTTTCATTTCAACCTATCAAACTCAAAATAGCAAGAGCTGTTGAATTGGTAGAAAATGTGGAAAAAGCAACTTTTATTTTTCCAGCTTCTTGAGTATTTCCTTTATTTAAAACTGCTTTGTTTTGTGCAAAACACAGCTCAATCATTTCTTCACATCAAGCAATATAATCAAGCACAGGTAAAATGTCTCCGTAAATATTTGGAGAGATGTTGGCTCTTGTGATCTGGAGGGTGAAGGCCAGACAAACACACTGTTCCTGTAAATGAAGTGAATATTGCAGAGAGAAACTACATCAGGAGAAGAAAGCTTTGTGGTAAATCACAGGAGAGAAGATGACCGTTGAGGTAAATCTTGGGGAAGTGATGCTTATTCCATTGAAAGATCTTTGTAGATTAAAATCTATGAATTGTTAAATAATAAACCCACTCAACATTTTTAAAATAAACTCTTTCTCCCAAAACAAACTAAAGTGAATTGGGGAGAGGTAAGATAGGTATTTAGAAGTAGGCACAGCAGAGCCCCACGAGCTAACCTCACAGTAACATTTGCATTATTATTTGGAGATCTGGGTTAGGAATTCAAAGGTTTTCACTCATTCTCTAGAAATGATCTTGTATTTTTAAAGCGTCAAAAGTTGTTGCCATCAATCTTCTTTTAATAATTCTACAAAATAAGCTGCAGCAGAGTGACTAGGACAGTGGTGTGAACTAGTCCAATAATGCTCTGATGCTTAATAATACAACAAGTTTAATAATTTACCTAATTTTAATCACTAACTCTTAATAACACACTAACTCTTTCAACTTTCCTTTGGCTCACCACCTCTCTCGACACGTCCTCTCTATAGACTCACCAATCCTCCTGACTCGCCACTTCCTCTACCAGCCCACTTACTGCCTCCCTCATGGACCCTCCTACTCTACACCTTCCCCACTTCCTGCTCCTCTCTTCCTTGATGCTTCCTTCTCCAGAACCCTTGCTGTGAACAGGGGTTCAAGTGAAGGGTTGTGAGAGGGAGGGTTTAGGAGAAAAGCAGCAAACAGGAGAGACACTGAGTGGGTGGAGTAGGGAGGCAGTGAGCAGAAGAGATGGAAAGTAGAATTAAAGCAGCAAGCAGAAGGGGGCCCGAGGAAAGAGATGAGTGGGAGAGGTAGTGAGTCAGGAGTGAAGTGGGGAGTAGAAAGAAGCAGAAGGAGAGAGAGGCCTTCATAGCGAGGGGGATTGAATATAAAAGTAGGGAGGTCTTGCTGCAGCTGTATAGGGCATTGGTGAGGCCGCAGCTGGAGTACTGTGTGCAGTTTTGGGCGCCGCACCTGCGCAAGGATATTTTGGCCCTGGAGGGAGTGCAGAGGAGGTTTACTAGGCTGATACCGGAGTTGAGGGGATTGAGCTATGAGGAGAGGCTGAATAAACTAGGCTTGTACTCGTTAGAGTTTAGAAGAATGAGGGGAGATCTCATTGAGACGTATAAGATGATGAATGGGATGGATAGGATAGAGGTGGAGAGACTCTTCCCGCTCAAAAAAGACAGTAGGACTAGGGGGCACAGCCTCAAGATAAAGGGGAGGCGGTTTAGAACGGAGTTGAGGAGGAACTTCTTCACTCAAAGGGTGGTGAATCTCTGGAATTCTCTGCCCGTTGAAGTGGTGGAGGCTGCCTCGCTAAATATTTTTAAGAAGCGGGTTGATGGGTTCTTGATAAGAGAGGGGATTAAGGGTTATGGGGAGAGGGCGGGAAAGTGGAACTGAGCCACAACAGATCAGCCATGATCTTATTGAATGGCGGGGCAGGCTCGAGGGGCTGGATGGCCTACTCCTGCTCCTATTTCTTATGTTCTTATGTTCTTATGAGACAGCGGGCATTATTGAAATGGTGAGCAGAAGGGTCAGAGATGGAAGCAAGTAGGAAGGAAGCATCCATCAGGATGAATTTCAGAGATGGGATGAGTGGCTGCACTTAACATCAAGGCAACATTTGACCGAGTGTGGCTTCAGGGAACCCTAACAAAACTGGAGTCAGTAAGCAAAACACCACTGGTTGGAGTTGTACCTCACGTCATCAGCTGCTTCATCAATGATCTTCCCTTCACATAAGGTTAGTTGTGGAGACGTTTGCTGAGGATTGCACTTTGTTCAGTACCATCATCAGTCCTCAGACACTGAAGCATTCTGCATTCAAGCTTAGGCTGAGAAGAGGCACAATATTCATACACACTAGTGCTGGGCAAAGACTATCTCCAACAAGACAGAATCTAACCACCATCCCTTACCAATCAATGAAATTACCATTAAGCCTTCACTAACAGCAGCCTGGGACTTACCATTGACCAGAAACTTAACCAGAGCAGTCATATAAATACTGTACGTACAGGAGCAGGTCAGAGGCTGGATATTTTGTGGTAAGTAACTCACCCCCTGACTCCCTAAAGCATGTCAATCATCCATAAGGCACAAAACAAGAGTGTGATGAAATACTCTCCACTTGCCTGTGTCAGTACAACTCCAACAATACTCTTGAAGCTTGACACTTCCTGGACAACAGCCCACATGATTGTTATACCACCCACTACCTTATTCCCTCCAATACCAGTGTGCAGTGGCATTAGTGAATACAACAGAAACTCACCAAGGCTCCAAAAGCAGCACCTTCTAAACCCATGACCCCCACCATCCAGAAAGGCAATGGCAACAGATACCACCATCCACAAGTTCACCTCCAAACCACACATCATCCTGAATTGGAAATATATCACTGTTCACCATCACTGGGTCAAAATTCTGGAACTCTGTCCCTACAGTTCAAAAAGGTAGTTAATCACCACCTTCTCAATGGCAATTAAAAATAGGCAATAAATACTGGACTTTTCAATGATGTTCACATCCCGAGGACAATTTTTTTAAAAAAGCACTCTGTTACTATTTTAATGAATCTCTAAAAGTTCAGTGCCTCTTCTACTTGGATCTCTGAAGTCTGCGTACGTGACAGTGCTACAATGGCAAGGCCAGAGTCTCCAACTAATGATAATGGCCAGAAAATGCAGAAGGTCATGGATTAAAAAATTAAAGAAATCGGCTCCAGGTATGGCTTTGTTAGCTCGCAATCAAATGAACAGACTTTTGAGGTCAAAGAGATGCGCAGGGAAAGTATTTCAAAGCACAGTGGAGTTCATACTTACATTGTATGGTACTGACACTTGGACATTTATTGGCACAGTACCATTGAGAAGAGCCCTAGCTGCCAGATAGAAAAACACTTTTCCAATGAGATGCTATATGGATACTTAGAAATAAAAAGCACAGAAAGTCGAAGCAAATTGAAAGGAATTATTTTCAAAACTATTTCTATGGAAAACAAAACAAGGAAAACAAAAATAAATGTCAAAATAGAATTCAGCACAATGATCAATTTGTACCAAATACAAATTCACATAGAAATATTACCTTTATGCACAATGGGTAAAAAGATGTGAGAGAGTGTTCTGATGACATTCAGCCAGTGATACCCATGATGATGATTGGTGTGACTGTTAAACTTTATAATGTGGTTACCTCTTAAACTATCTTAATTAAAGGTAAAACAGAATGGCCTGGAATCAGGGATGATCCGAAGCTGTGCCCCGTGATAAGCCTGCGATCTGGTTGTCTTGAGGACAGGGGGCCCGGCTCAAAACTTACTCAAAGCCACATGTGAGCTTTAATACCTGGACGCAAAGGAAAAGGCAGCTAGCCTTGCTGCTGCCTGTACTCTCAGAGGATTTGGGGGAAGTAAACCCATTATGTTGAGTACCAAGTAAAAGAAAGGGATTGTTTTTAGCTTAACCACCAAAGGTGAGAGCAGAACCCATGTTTTCAAGAAAACATAGATTGTAACAAATTAGATAGATTGGAATCAGCACAGGGTACCTCACCACTTGAATGCATTTGATTATACTCAAGGGTCAAGTAAAGAGAATTTTATTTAAAAGGACACTGGAAGATTCACCTTGACAAAACAGGGAGATCCTGTTATTGCTGGGAGAAGTTGGACTTTAAACTTAGGACAGCATGTCTATAGAGAGTGCGTATAATGTATAAATGTTACAAATGGATTTCCATTTAGATATCTTTTTATCATTATTAGTTAACTACTAAGCAATGTTTATCTATGTTGATTCAAAATAAAAATCTTAAAACTTGAAATCTTGTATCCTTTGCATTGGACACTGGAAAATCTTAACTATCTTTCTTTCTGAATGTTAACTCTACAGGGATCATAATATGTTGCAGATATTGAAACTATTGACAGGAGTACTGGGCATGTGGAATGTTCCAACCTGAATGGTATTGAGCTTTATGAGCGAGAAATTTGATCACATTATCTAAGGAGCCCAAGGCTGATGACTGGATGTCATGATTGCTGCCCTACCTTCCGCATGAAACATTAAGTTTAAAGTTAGAGTATACTTATTAGTGTCACAAGTAGGCTTACATTAACACTGCAATGAAATTACTGTGAAAATCCCCTAGTTGCCATACTCCAGCAACTGTTTGGGTACACTGAAGGAAAATTTAGCATGGCCAGTATGTCTAACAACATATTTTTTGGATTGTGGGAAGAAACCAGAGCACTGGGAGGAAACCCACACAGACATGGGGTGAAAGTGCAGATTCCATAGTTACCCAAGGCAGGAATCAAACCCAGGTCCCTGATGCTGTGAGGCAGTGGTGCTACCTACTGTGCTGTCATGCTGCCCAATGTAAAGACAACAAATGGGTCAGAGTTCCATGATTTCTGATCTCTACCACCTTTATGCAGGTTGAGGATTTATGGGTCTTCCTGATGATATGGAAATGAGGCAGGAGGCATTATTCCTTTGCCCCTTGTCTCATACTCTGCAGTTTCATTGATAAACTGCTGATTTGGCAGCTTGAAGACAAAGCAAGCGTTGCAACCTTTCCTCCAGCCTCTTTTCAATCAGAGGATTGGAAAAAGGCAGACAGTGGCCCTCCAGGTTGCGCCATTAGGCTAAGGATCAGAAATAGATCGATAATTTACAAAAACAATGGGATAAGGGGTGGGTTTTTGGGAGGGTGAGGATGTGAGGAAGACAGCGTCTGATGAGGAAAGATTACTTACAATAACATGGGGGCCATGAAGAGCAGTGGGAAATCAGTATAAAATACACTCCAGGAGGTGATGACCATGAGTTGCTCCAACTTTGGATTTCACCCATTATTACCTCATCTTCCTTTAGAATACAATACTTGTAACACTTCATCAAGCATATTCTCATTGGAAACCTGTTACAGTCAAGTTACCTCTACTAAATAGTTTATATATGTCTGGCATTACTGGTACTATTATCTCTTGGAAAACTTATTTGAAAAGAATATGGAATGTGAACAATTGAAATTCACATCCCAACACAACAGACTAATTAGAATGTCTGCTGTATTGAGAACAAAACACAGAGGAATATAATACACTATTAAACATATTTTTAACCTCTTTACCCAATTAACTTTACTGAATTCCAATTCTTTCTCCTAGGGAGTTATGGAATCAACCCACTGAAGAGATATAAATCCTGCCTCTTGGGTCTTTGCAACGTTTCCTCCTTAACACTGAGCTAATTATTGTGCAATGTAATACAATTTCAGATGCTGATTATCAGCAGATTTTAATTCTAAATTTCTACTTGATAATGTGATTCATCACGATAATTGGTTATATTGGTCTCCACAAAAAACACTGTTCCCTATTCAAACTCCCTGAACAGAACTGAATAGCACTAGGTGAAAGCATAGAGATGGAGAATGATTATATCCCAACTAGATATAAACCTCCCTAGATTACCTTAAGTTCTAAAAGTGACAGATACAAGGTAAAGTTAGGATGTTGACATAATATGGGTGGCACAGTGGTTAGCACTGCTGCCTCTCAGCGCCAGGGACTCAGGTTCTATTCTCGGCTTGGGTCACTGTCTATGTGGAGTTGGTACGTTCCCCTCGTGTCTGCATAGGTTTCCTCCAGGTGCTCTGGTTTCCTCCCATAATCTGAAAGACATGCTTGTTAGGTGCATTGGCCATGCTAAATTCTCCCTCAGTTTTACCCAAACATGTGTCAGAATGTGGCAACTAGGGGATTTTCACAATAACTTCATTGCAGTGTTACTGGAAGCCTATTTGTGTCACTAATAAATGAACTTTAAAACAATATGATTTGATGGTTCCAGATAATTAAGATAACCCTAAGGAATAAATGTTGGTGCTTAGAAATTAAAATTAAATTTTATTGTTCCCTGCATTCAGGGATGTAAAGAATTTGTGCATATAAGAGACCCAATTATTTAATTTTTTTTTAAAATGCACCTCTAGCATCCATCTTTTAAAATACAATGAGTACAACTATTTTTAACAAGCAATTTTAAATCACATTTTTTCAGTCACAGAACTGAAAGTATTCACTGTTACATTACAATCCATGAAACTACAGAACAGCTTTGAAATATAGCAGCCCTTATTTGTAAAAACTAATCTCTGCTATGAGGCAGCTGGAGTATGATAGATATGATAAATAACTCTCAGTTGAAGTTATTTAACTCCCACAGGATATTGTACTTTTCCCCCTGCTCTCTTGAAGGTGATCGATTTGGGGGTTCAGGCAATCCCCCAGTGTTTTACACAGGCAGCCATTTTTTATATGTGAACCAAGACAATAAATGAGTTTTAATTATCTATTCAACTGTGGAAGCAATTCAGGTAAGTTAATTATTGCCTGAAGTTCATGTACCCACATCTTTCAGTTGGTATTATTAGACAGCTAACAGGAACTGGGTGATTTACTCTCAGCCCACCATGTAAACACCGCACGTTTCTTAGCCCTGGGACGTAGAAGACTCTTGTTGTATGCTTGTCTCCATCATTGCTGAGATCAAGTAGCCCATCACAAGGCGAGGATCAAAACCGAAATTGTCCTGATCTCTATGGCTCAAACCTGCATCACGATCCTCTTCATAGAATCTCGCCATTAATTATTTGGAGGATTTGACTTTTTTGAATATTGTAACTACACAATTTGTGAGATCAACATTTGCACATTAAAACCCCTACAAATCTGACCATCACTTATGGAATTTATGGCTTATGTTTATTTGCTTTCTAAATCATGCATGTAATTTTAATCATTAAAAAATAAGATTCCAGTTATCTGATCGCAAGTGCAAGAACTGTTTCAGGAATGATTCAAATGAATTGAATTTAAGCCTGGATGAATTAGAACTAAGACAGCATTGTGAACATTCAGAACAGAGAACTGAGACCGTGTACTCTGAAAAAATTCAAAATGTGCTTTTTGAGATTGTTGCTGCTACCTTTGAAGTATTTCAATCATAGCTTTGCTGTTTAAGGTGGAAGACATAAATAATAGAAAACCCTCTGGGTTGCAACAAAGTGCAATGGTTGACCCAATTTAAAAGACTTTCAACATATTAATTCAGTGATGAATATCTTCAATCGTACAAGTTTCATCTATCATTTTGTTGCCTGCAACTGTGCATATTTTATTTATTCATTAAACACTTGGGTACTCATTAGCTATGTGCCTGTCTTTTGATTTTTCGACACTGATATCCAAGGGGACTTTTAAAACCCAAGAACAGGTGCTTTGGGGTCAGGTGAACAGCGATAATCAGAAAAAATTGCAACCCATCAGGAACTCCGCTCCAATGCAGGGTTTAACTTAGAGTGCTTCTGACCTGTGTGAAACTTGCTCCGTGTGATCATTAATGCAGGCGAGTTGCCAGTTAACACAACATTACAGGAGGATTTGAAATAAATGTAACATCCCTGTCACATTCCAGCACCCATTTCTTGGGGCTCGGGAAAATGATCAATGAGAAAGAAGCAAGTTTCAGCTGTAGTTCATGGAGATCTTTGAGAGGTTTCCAATCTCAATAAAAGTTCAAATACCAACACAGCTGGTTTGTCAGTTCTCTCTGGCAAAAGCTTAGTAGAGCATTCTTGTCAGCATATGGGACTTTTGAGGAGTTGAGATATTGTGATGCTATATCAGAAGAAAATTATTATCCATGCAGACAAAACATGCTGTGGTGGAATCAGCAGATGCACAGACGGAAGATTGCCAGGAGAGGCATAAAACAGGTGAGAAGAGACTAACCAAAGGGCTAAGGAGGCACTGTCCTGTTGAGATGTTGGACAAACAGAGGCTCAGGTTTTCTGAGCTACCTGCTCCGACAAGCTCAGACTGACGAGGCAGAGAGGAGTCGGAGAGGAATGCTGCAGGTGCTGGAATCTGAAACAAAAACAGAAAAGGCTGGGAAATCTCAGCAGGTCTGACAGCATCTGTGGGGAGAGAATAGAGCCAATATTTCAACCCTTCGAATGACAATTCAATTAATTTAGTTCTCTTCTCTGGCTGACTTCCCTAGGTACGGGTGCACATGTGGCAATCCGAGGATCATAGGAACATAGAACCTAGAAGCAGGAGTAGGCCAGTTGACCCATCGAGCCTGCTTCACCATTCATTTTGATCATGGCTGATCATCAAATTCAATATCCTGATCCCCCCTTCCCCCCACTTCCCTTGATCCCTTTAGTCCCAAGAGTTATATCCAATTTCATCTTGAAATCAGACAACATTTTGACCTCAACTACTTTTGATGGTAGTGAATTCCACACATTCACCACCCTCTGGGTGAAGAAATTTCTCCTCATCTCAGTATTAAGAGGTTTACCCCTTATCTCTGATTATGACCCCCTAGTTCTGGACTGTCCCACCATTGGGAACATTCTTTCTGAATCTGCCCTGTCTAATCCTGCTAGAATTTTATAAGTTTCTATGAGATCCCCTCACTCTTCTAAACTCCAGTGAATATAATCCTACCTGACTTAGTCTCTCCTCATATAATAGATCTGTCATCTCAGGAATCAGCCTGGTAAACCTTCGCTGCACTCCTCTATAGCAACAATTTCCTTCCTTAGATAAGGATACCAAAACTGCACACTACACTCCAGGTGTGGCCTCACCAATGCCCTGTACAATTGCAGCAAAACACTTCTATCCCTATACTCAAACCCTATTGCTATGAAGGCCAACATACCTTTACTGCTTGTTGCACCTGCATGCTTACTTTCAGCAACTGATGCACAAGGATTCCAAGGTCTGGCTGAATATCCACCTCTCTTAATTTACACCCATTCAAGTAATAATCTGTCTTCCTATTATTGATACCAAAGTGGATAACCTCACATTTGTACACATTATACTGCATCTGCCATGCAGATGCCCATACATTGGGATGACATGGTGGCACTGTACCACAGTGGTTAGCACTGTTGCCTCACAGAACCAGGGATTTGGGTTCAATTCCCAGTTGAGTCACTGTCTGTATGGCGTCTGCACACTCTCCCCATGTCTGCATGGGTTTCCTCCAGGTCTAATGGTGTGCTGGTTAGATACATTGGCCATGCTAAATTGTCCCTCAGTGTACCCGAACAGGCGCCAGAGTGTAGCAACTTGGGGATTTTCACAGCAACTTCATTGCATTGTTAATATAAGACTACTTGTAACACTAATAAATAATTTAAATAAAAACACTCAGCCTGTCCAAATCACGCTGAAGCATCTCTGCATCCTCCTCATAGCCACCCATCTTTGTATCACCTGCGTCTGAATCACCACTGTGACCATGAGTGTTGATCAATCGCAAGGGACTTTAGTCCATCAATATACAACTAGCGTGAAAATACAAGAGATTCTTGCAGGTATGTGTCAGATTCCCTGGAAACTGTCCTGGTATTTTCATATTTGGCAGTCCAGCATTCCGTCAGCTTCCAGGAAACAGACTTAAGGGCTAGAATTAGGGGACAAAGAATAATCCTTTCAAAAATATTTGTAATGCTTGCGAGGAACCCCATTAAGTGCAGGAGGGCTACACTGATAATCACGGTTGTGTTATCAAGCAGGTCATCTGTATGTTGAAGATGTGATTTAGATGTGCGGCTAGATCGGGAGACACCCACCAATACTCACCAGCAAGGCTGCCCAGAAGAGAGTGCCGTGCAGCATCCTAAGAAAAACCTGTGCAGCAGAAAGAATTGCAGGTGCAGCATGACTTCAGGTGAGAAGAACATGGAGGGGGTGAGATATAAAGATGTGTTTAGAAATCAGTTTTTGATCAGATAAAGTCAACACGGCTTTAGGGAAGATAAACTGCATTGGACAAGCTTATTAGAGTAGGATAGATAAAGAGAAATAAGTAGATGTATGAAACTTGAACTTCCAAATGGACCTGTTTGGCATTGACCTGCTGTGGTATTCTAATGAAGCTCAATGTAAGTTCAAGAAACAGCACTTCATCTTTCCACCAGCTTTTTAAACTCAACACAAAGTTCACCAATTTTAACTGCTATACCCGTCCTCATTTTGTTTCCCTTCTCTTTGTAGATTTTCAGTTTTACTCTCATCTTTCCCTGTTAGTTTTCAGACACCAACTGGTAATCATTCACAACTCCTCCAGAGAAATCTTTTGTTTCTTTGCTTATCCCATTTCCAATTCCTTTGGATCTGACTCTTGTCTCTTGTCATTTGATCTCTCATGTCTTGCATTTATCACAGACCTTCCCTTTTCATCTTTAAAACTACTACATTTTTAACTTGTCCCAGTTCTGATCAAAGATTATTGACCTGAAACATTCACACTCTTTCTCTTGTCACAGATACTTCCTGAGCTGGTGCCTATTTCCAGGATTTTCTGTTTCTTATTTCAGACTTCCAGCATCCACATTTATCTTGTTTTTTCTTATGAACCTGTGGTCCTGTCCACATCAACAGATGAATGGCATCCAAAGTTTGCACAGCCATGACTGTGACCTGCATAGATCCATATGAGAATCATGTTTGAAACTTCAAGGAGGCATCCATTGTTTCCATGTCAGACAGTCTTGTGCTACAAATCTACTCGTGTCCAAAAGTGGACTTCCCAATCCTCTCTGACATCATATAGCTTGTGTGTGGCACATCTGTCAGCACATTGTACAATTGCTGATGCATCTTAGCACCTGCTTCTCAACAGTAGTCCCCAAAATTCAACATCCATCTCCAACTGAGCAGAGCTTGCAGACAATTAGCTGCACCCTGTTGTCAGAATTCTTTGTTCATTCACTGAAATTAGAGGAATCTGGGGCCAGTCTCTTCCAAACATAAGTGCATTGGACATAACTCAGAGAATACAGGCACAGGCTCTCTCTTTCCTCCCCCTACATGGGTGGAAATGATTTCTTATGTGTACTTAAGAATAATGCCCTAATCTTTCCCAATTAGTAATATCTGCTCTCACTTACAACTAGAGCATACACTTCATTGTATGGATTGCAACATTAGCAGAGTCCTGTCTTTCTATTGCAAACAAAATTTTAAAATAAACTGAAGAAAGAGAGATTGTGCACTTCATGTAAGTTGACTGTTGAAACATTAAATTCGCTGCAATAATGACTTATACGGTGAGTATCGCGTTAGTGTAGGTAGTTGCTATTTTGAAATGGGAATAAAGATCATAGCATAGGTAATTCAGATTAAATCAGTGTGGCGTATCTTATTGAATTAATTCATTCAATAAATTATCTTGAACCAGAAAAATTATCAAAATTGTTGCCTTTGGTGTTCAATGCAAAGTACATAAGAAACAGAAGGGCCACTAGGTCCTTCAAGCCTGCCCCACCATTCAAAACAAATACGGCTGATCCAATTCAAATCTGAGTCTCTTTGGCCAAGGAAACATCATAAGATCCCGTTCCTGATCAGTTGTGGTGCTTTCTGTTTCAGAACCATCCCTCAACAACAAAATCATCTTCCTCTCCATCCATGGAATTGGACATTCCACATTTTTTGAAAGAGCTGATGACAGTTTGTACATTAATAACATCCCACAAAGCCACACAAAATATTAAACAGAGGCAGCAGCAAGATACCACTGCTCGTGAAGGACTTTCCATAAACCATCCACCTATTCCATTTGGTGTGAACAGGATCCTTGAATAGCTTGTTGAGGTACACATCCACAGATTGAAATATGAATGTTAGACTCTCTAGTATAAGCATAATGTAGCTGTTATTTCTTTGCTGGCAGCTTTTTATCTCATCATGGGTTCTCAACATAGAATCCATAGAGTGTAGATCTTCCTCAACATCAGTGTCCCTATATGGCTGTGTTTTCAGCCCCCTACTTACTCCTTATATACCTATGACTGTGCAGCCAAATTCCCTTCCAATTCGATTTTCAAGTTTGCTGACAACACCACCATAATGGGTCGGATCTCAAATAATGATGAAACAGAGCACAGGAACGAAATAGAGAATCTGGTGAACTGATGTGGCAACAATAATCTCTCCCTCAATGTCAACAAAACAAAAGAGATTGTCATTGACTTCAGAAAGCATAAAAGAGAACATGCTTATGTCTACATCAACAGGAACAAAGTAGAAAGGGTCAAGAGCTTCAAGTTTTTAGGTGTCCAGAAAACCAACAACTTGTCCTGGTCCCCCTATGCCAACACTATAGTTAAGAAAGCCCACCAACGCCTCTACTTTCTCAGAAGACTAAGGAAATTTGGCATATCAGCTATGACTCTCACCAACTTTTATAAATGCACCATAGAAAGCATTCTTACTGGTTGTATCACAGCTTAGTATGGCTCCTGCTCTGCCCAAGACAACAAGGAATACAAAAGGTCATGAATGTAGCCCAACCCATCACAAACAGCCTCCCATCTATTGACTCTGTCTACATTTCCCACTGCCTTGGCAAAACAGCCAGCATAATTAAGCACCCCACCAACATGGATTTTCTCCCTTCCACCTTCTTCCTTCGAGAAAAAGATACAAAAGTCTGAGGTTATGTACCAAACGACTCAAGAACAGCTTCTTCCCTGCTGCTGTCAGCCTTTTGAATGGACTTACCTTGCATTAAGTTGATCTTTCTCTACACCCTAGCTGTGACTGTAACACTACATTCTATATTCTCTCGTTTCCTTCTCTATGAACTGCATGTTTTGCCTGTGTAGCGCACAAGAAACAGTATTTTTCACTGTATGTTAGTACATGTGACAATGATAAATCAAATCAAATCAAAGAAGGAGGCCATGTGGCCCATCAAGCCTGTACCAACAACGATTCCACCAAGCCCTATCCCCGTAACCCTATGTATTTATCCTGCTAAGCCCCCAATACTAAGGGGCAATTTAGCATGGCCAATCCACCTAACCCACGCATCATTGGGTGTCCCACATTTCCCATACTAATAATGTGTGTTCTTTATGTAGCCTACTGGGATATCTATTCAACACATTTTTGATCCACATGTCACTCCGTCTTCTTCCAACCAAACATGGCCAAGGACATTGACAAAGCCCCTGCAGGGAAATTGATGTTCAGTATGGTTTTACATTTGAATATTATCACAGGCTTTAATGTTGTTCCGCTGGCCAGGCAAGCTGGTGCCTTTGTCTTGTGGTTTTCACTAGAGCCGTTTTCAAAACTTTCCACCCCACAGTTTGGTATTGCTGGATATATGAAAATTTGTGGGTGTTTGATCCATGTCAATGTGACCTAATGTGCTGCTGTCCATTGGTGAATCGCTGGAAACTGGTCATTTGTGGCATCAGGGTCTCTGAGAAATCTTGGTCTTCTGCCACAACACTCAGTGTTTTTGTTCCATAAGGATGCTGCACTTTTAAGCTGTTGCTCTAAAATCTTTGCTTTGGAAAAGTCATATTCATGCATTACATTTCTGGTGACGATGTAACAATTCTGACAATTTTTGAAGACCCCATTCCAAAAGATGTTTCTTAAGTTCAGGGCAGTAGCTGCTCTCTATTCTCACTTATTTGATCACGGGTAGGTTCTTCAAGGCAGATTCCTCCTTTGTCCATTCTCCTACCAACTCTTCACTAACATTAAGTTTCTTTGTTGCAATTGAATTATTGAGTTAGTAAAAGTTATGACATTTAGCTTGAAGCCAGCTCCTTTTTGCTGGAGGATCCTTTTCTGTTCCCCATTCACCAAACTCAGTCTGTTCAGCATGGGCACTTTTTAAACTCTCATGCATCTTTCTGGCAATACAGCCTGGGTTGCCTGCTTAACCCATGCACCAACTGGTAAAGCACACATTTCAGAGGTGAAAAATTGAGACTGACACCTAATCTAAGTACAGTATTTCTCAGCAGAAAGAGGAGAAAGCGAGTATATTTTTGAAAAATGATGTTATCTTATTTGCCACATCAACTCACATGCCACAATCTACGGTATTTAAAATGATAAAGGATTTTGATATGGTAGGAACAGAGAAACCATTTCCTCTCATGAGGGAATTCAGAATAATAAGTATAATAATAAAAATGTGCTGGAGGGAAAAGGTAGTGGAAATCTATAACTTTCTCTCTAAGAGGTTAGGTTAATTGAAATTTTTAAGACCGAGATCAGTAGATATTTGTGAAGTAAATGCATCAAGGGATATGAAACAAGGAGAACAAATGGAGTTAAAACTTTGATCAATCATGGTCTCATTAAATGGCAGAATAAGCTCGAGGAGCTGAATAACCTTCAATATGTTCTGAGTATGAAATGTTATAGATGTTTATTTCTTACCAAAAAGACATGTAGTTTGATTGAATATTTGAATAATTGTGACAAGAAGTTGCTGTAGTCTAACTAAGAATCCACAGATAGTTTCTCTCGTCCCTAAGTTATTCTATTGGGTCTGTAACAAGATGACAGTCCATTATTAGTTACATCAGTTCCAGTGCAAATGACCTGTACCTCTGTTTTCACGCTTCACTTATTCGTGCATGGGCTGTGGGTGTCATTAGCTCGGCCAGCATTTATTACTCATCAAGAAAAGAGAGGCGTACATTAGGTCCAGGCAACTGAAAACAGATGGAGCGCTGGAGGAATACAGAGAGAGTAGGAAAGAACTCAAACGGGGAGTTAGAAGGGCAAAAAGAGGTCACTGAATGTTCTTGGCAGGCAGGATTAAGGAGAATCCAAAGGCATTTTATTCATATGTTAGGAACAAAAGAGTTGTCAGGGAAAAAAAAATCGAACCTCTCAGGGACAAAGAAGGGGAATTATGCTTAGAACCGAAGGGAATACGGGAGATCCTAAATGAATACTTTGCATCAGTATTCACAAAGGAGAGGGACGTGTTGACTGGGAGTGTCTCAGAGGGAGGTGTTGACCTGTTAGAGAGAATCTCCATTACAAGGGAGGAGGTGTTAGGTTTTTTAGGGAACATTAAAACTGACAAATCCCCAGGGCCTGATGGCATCTATCCTAGACCTAGGGGACAAGAGATGAAATTGCTGGGCCTCTGACGGAAATCTTTATCTCTTCACCGGACACAGGTGAGGTCCCTGACGATTGGAGGATAGCGAAAGTGGTACTGTTATTTAAAAAGGGTAGCAGGGATAACCCGGGTAATTATAGGCTGGTGAGCTTGACGTCCATGGTAGGGAAGTTGTTGGAGAGGATTCTTAGAGCTAGGATGTATGCGCATTTAGAATGGAACAATCTCATTATTGACAGACAGCATGGTTTTGTAAGAGGGAGGTCGTGCCTCACAAATTTGGTGGAGTTTTTTGAGGAGGTGACAAAAATGGCTGACGAAGGAAGGGCCATGGATGTCGTCTATATGGATTTCAGTAAGGCATTTGACAAAGTCCCTCATGGCAGGTTGGTTAAGAAGGTTAAGGCTCATGGGATACAAGGAGAGGTGGCTAGATGGTTAGAGAACTGGCTTGGCCACAGGAGACAGAGGGTAGCAGTCGAAGGGTCTTTTTCCAGCTGGAGGTCTGTGACCAGTGGTGTTCCGCAGAGCTCTGTACTGGGACATCTGCTATTTGTGATATATATAAATGATCTGGAAGAAGGTGTAACTGGTGTTATCAGCAAGTTTGTAGATGACACGAAGATGGCTGGACTTGTGGATAGCTATGAACATTGTCGGACAATACAGCAGAATATAGATAGGCTGGAAAATTAGGCAGAGAAATGGTAGATGGAATTTAATCCAGATAAATGCGAGGTGATGCATTTTGGAAGAACTAATGTAGGGGCAAGTTATACAATAAATGGCAGGGCCATCAAGAGTATAGAAACACAGAGGGACCTAGGTGTGCAAGTCCACAAATCCTTGAAGGCAGCAGTACAGGTGGAGGAGGTGGTGAAGAAGGCATATGCTGTGCTTGCCTTTATAGAACAGGGTATACAGTATTACAGCTGGAGTCTGATGTTGCATAGAACGCTGGTTAGGCCACATTTGGAGTACTGCGTTCAGTTCTGGTTGCCGCACTACCAGAAGGACGTGGAGGCTTTAGGGAGAGTGCAGAGAAGGTTTACCAGGATGTTGCCTGGGATGAGGGTCTTAGCTATGAGGAGAGATTGGGTAGACTGGGGTTGTTCTTCCAGGAAAGACGGAGAATGAGGGGAGACCTAATAGAGGTGTACAAAATTATTAAGGATATAGATAGGGTGAATAGTGGGAAGCTTTTTCCCAGGTCAGAGGTGACGATCATGAGGGGTCATGGCCTCAAGGTGAGGGGGTGAGGTTTAACTCAGATATCAGAGGGACGTTTTTTACGCAGAGGGTGGTGGGGGCCTGGAATGCACTGCCAAGTAGGGTGCTGGAGGCAGACATGCTGGCATCGTTTAAGAATTACCTGGATAGTCACATGAGCAGGCTGGGAATGGAGGGATACAAACGAATGGTCTAGTTGGACCAATGAGCAGCACAGGCTTGGAGGGCCGAAGGGCCTGTTTCCTGTGCTGTACTATTCTTTGTTCTTTGCCTTCTTAAACTGCTGCAGTCCATTTGGTGTAGGTGCATCCACAGTGCTGTTAGATAGGGAATTCCAAGATTTTGACCCAGTGATGAAGGGATGGCGATATATTTCCCATTCAGGAATGGTGTGGGGCTTGGAAAGGAACTTGCAGGTGTGGTGTTCCCATACATTTGCTGCCCCTGTCCTTATAGATGGCAGCAGTTGCAGATTTGAAAGGTGTAGCAGAAGAATTCTTTATGAGTTTCTGCAGTGCTTCTAGTATATATTGCTTTCCCTGGGTGTTGCTGGTGACAGGAATGAATATTTAAGGTCATGAATTGGTGCCAATCAAGTGGGTTGCTTTGTCCTGGATGGTGTTGAGCTTCTTGAGTGTTTTTGGAGCTATGCTCATTCAAGCAATGGAACGTATTCCATCACACTCCTGGCCTATGCCTTGTAGATAGTACACAGTAAAAAGTCTCACAACATTAGGTTAAAATCCAACAGGGGTTTATTTGGAATCACAAGTTTTTGGAGCACAGCTCCTTCATCAGGTGAGTGGAACTCACCTGAGGAAGGAGCAGCGCTCCAAAATCTCACAATTTCAAATAAATCTGTTGGATTTTAACTGGTGTTGAGACTTCTTATTGTGCCCACCCCAGTCCAATGCCAGCATCTCCACCTTTTAGATGGTGGACATTGTGAAGTCAGGTGGTGAATTACTCACTGCAGAATTCCCAAACTTTGACCTGCTCTTCTAGCCACAGGATTATATGGCTGATCCAGTTCAATTTCTGGTCAAAAGTAACTCCCCTCAGAATGTTAATAATCCAGTATGACGATTCTGTTGGTTATCAACAACATTAAAATTAACATTTCTGCTTTGCTTTTCTTTTAGAGAAGTAGCTGGGCACTTGAACTAGAAGTTGATGTCTATGTGAAAGATTGAACAAATGGAGACTCTTTTCTGTAGGGAAGAGAAGATGTGGCCTGATGGAGAACTTAAGCTAAGGGAAGGGTCTGATAGGCAAGACATAAGAACATAAGAACATAAGAAATAGGAGCAGGAGTAGGCCATCCAGCCCTTCGAGCCTGCCCCGCCATTCAATAAGATCATGGCTGATCTGTCGCTGCTCAGTTCCACTTTCCCACCCTCTCCTCATAACCCTTAATCCCCTCTCCTATCAAAAACCCATCAACCCGCGTCTTAAAAATATTTAGCGAGGCAGCCTCCACCACTTCAACGGGCAGAGAATTCCAGAGATTCACCACCCTTTGAGTGAAGAAGTTCCTCCTCAACTCCGTTCTAAACCGCCCCCCTTTTATCTTGAGGCTGTGCCCCCTAGTCCTATTGTCTTTTTTGAGCGGGAAGAGTCTTTCCACCTCTATCCTATCCATCCCATTCATCATCTTATACGTCTCAATGAGATCTCCTCTCATTCTTCTAAACTCTAACGAGTACAAGCCCAGTTTATTCAGCCTCTCCTCATAGCTCAACCCCCTCAACTCCAGTAGAGATACATAGAGAGATATTTTCACATGTGAACTAGGGATAACAAATCAGGGTGGTCTCTATCAAATCCGATATGGAACTCAAGGGAACTTCATTATTCAAACAGTGGCTAGCATTGGAAGTTGTTGAACCAAATAGCATAGGTACATTTAGTAAATACTTGATAAATTGAGGGAGAATGGAATAGAAGAATAGAATTAGATGAAGAACAGTAGGAAGAGATTATTATGGAGCCAAAGCACCAACATGGACTTGTTAGGTCTGTAAACGACACTGTAAATGTTTTATATTATGTATGAACCCGAGACTCAAACGGAGATATTTTCCCAGCTGTTTCTGAGAAAACTATTTAATGATATTACATGACTGTAACTGATAAGGAGGGAATCACATTCTTTTTTTCTGGCCTTTCCAGTATCTTGACACAGTTTGACAATAGTCATTACAGAGCGTATAAAACAAGTGAATTATAATTGTTGATCGTTAGAGTTAAAAAAAACAACAGGCAACCAACATGCATTTTCAGGTCTTTGGTGCCTCCGCAGTAAATAACCCAATTATGGAATTAACTCATTATTCAAAATTGCTGACTTTGTTGATTTTCAAAAGGACAGTTTGCTCCATCAGTTCTTAAAAAACATTTGTGCTGAATCCAACAGTTTCCTGTAAAATGTCACAATTCACACAGCAGCAGCAATGCAGTCCATTTTACAAGCTATGTGCTTCAGTGATTTTTTTCAGCTAACTTCAGTGATTCCAATTCACGTGTTTTTCAATTCTCCCATCCAGCCATTCCGAAAATTAATTCCCCCTTATGTCTTGAACGGCTGGTTGTTCATGAGGAGGTTCACAAGAAAGCCCATTCTCAGAAAGCATCAACACAAATACATTTTCCAAAGGCTTTGCTGAATAGCCCAACAGCGGCAAGTTTGGATGATTTTCAAGAATATTAATTGCAGCTAGGGATGGCTTTGACTGAGTTCAACTAGCTTAGCACAGATTGCAAATGGAAGCAGAATCTTTTAATGTAAACCTGAGAGCCCCCAACACGTTTAAATAGATTGCAATTGTGACCCTGGATACTTCTTGTCAAAACAATTAGGACTTGTCATGGTGTCTCTTGTTCGAATAAATGAACATTTGGTTCTTGCCATCACTAGTAATCCTGTGATGCTTTAGTCATTCACTGGACTTGCATCCTCTAGATCAATACCTAAGTATCTGTTCAGCCAGTTTCTGAATGCCATCCAGCACTGTTACATGGTAAGAAAAGTAAATCAGCAGTTATTGATTTCAGAGGAGGACATTTTTGTACCATGCAGCAACAACAATTACACACACTCATCATTTTATTTGATTTGATTTAATATTGTCACATGTATTCGTATACAGTGAAAACTATTGTTTCTTGCATGCTATGCAAAGCATACCGTACCGTACATAGAGAAGGAAATGAGACAGTGCAGAATGTGGTGTTAGAGTCATAGCTGAGGCATAGAGAAAGATCAATTTAGTGCATAATAGATCCATTCAAAAGTCTGATGGCAGCAGGGAAGAAGCTATTCTTGAATTGGTTGGTACATAACTTCAGATTTTTTAATCTTTTTCCCAATGAAAGAAGGTGGAAAATAGTATGTCTGGGGTGCATTGGGTCCTTGATTACGCTGGCTGTTTTTCTGAGGCAGTAGGAAGTGTAGACAGAGTCAATGGATGGGAGGCTGGTTTGCATGATGGACTGGGCTTCATTCACGATCCTTTGTAATTTCTTGTGGTCTTGGGCAGAGCAGGGGCCATACCAAGCTGTGATACAATGAGAAAGAATGCTTTCTATGGTGCATCTGTAGAAGTTGGTGAGAGTCATAGCAGACATGCCAAATTTCCTCAGTCTTCTGAGAAAGTAGAGGCTTAATTAGTCAATAAATAGGAGTCTGACAAAGTGTCTTTGTTATCAAGGTGTTCCAGGGTTGACTGCAGAGCCAGGGAGATGGCATGTGCTGTATAATGTGTTGGCATGGCAGGGGACCAAGACTGGCTGTTAGTGATCTGGACACCTAAAAGCTTAAAGCTCTCGACTATGTAGATGGGGGCATGTTCTTCATTTTGCTTCCTTGAGGGACAGATTCTCTATCTCATTCCTGTACTTGTTTGAGATCATCATTGTTTAAGATCCAACCCATTACGATGGTATCATCAGCAAATTTGAAAATCAAGTTCAAGGGAAATTTGGCTGCACAGTCATAGGTGTATAAGGAGTATAATAGGGGGCTGAGGACACAGCCTTGCGGGGCACCAGCATTGAGGATGATTGAGGGGGAGGTGTTGTTGCCTATCCTTTCTGATTGTGTTCTGTGGGTTGGGAGGTTCAGGGTCCAGTCACAGAGGAAGGAGCCATGCTCCAGGCCACAGAATTTGGAGATGAGTTTCGTAGGAAATTATAGTGTCAAAAAATGAGCTGTGATTAATAAATTTTTGAAAAGTGTTGATGGTACTATGAAGAATTGTTTGATGAAAGAAAGTAATTGTGAGTCAGAAAGTTACAGATAGCAGATCCACACCAGAGCTTTTTACAAAAAAGACAACTTGCAATAAACAGTGCCTTTCATAACCTCAGAGTGTCCCAAAATGCTTTACAGCCAATGACATTCTTTCTGCAGTGTGGTTACTGCTGGAATGTAGGGATCATGGCAGCCAATTTCCGCACAGCAGAATAATTGTGCAGGAGCAGGAACAGGCCATTTGCCGTCTCGAGCCTGCTCCGCCATTCAATAAGATCATGGCTGATCTTTTTGTGGACTCAGCTCCACTTATCCACCCGCTCACCATAACCCTTAATTCGTTTACTGTTCAAAAGTTTATCTAAGCTTGCCATATAAACATTCAATGAGGTAGCTTCAACTGCTTCAATGGGCAGGGAATTCCATAAATTCCAGTTCCATAGATTCACAATGCTTTGGGCGAAGAAGTTCTTCTTCAACTCAGTCCAAAATCTGCTTCCCCTCATTTTGTGGCCATGTCCACTAGTTCTACTTCACTAATGCGTTAGCCAAAATGTCGGGCTCAAGTACCTTACTAAATATTTATTCTCCAATTAGTATCACAAAACAGACAACTGGTCATTATGATAATGTTACTTGTGAGATCTTGCTGTGCGGAAATTGGCTGCCATGATTCCTGCAGTGTAACCACACTGCAGAAAGAATGTCATTGGCTGTAAAGCATTTTGGGACATTCTGAGGTTATGAAAGGCATTCTTTATTACAAGTTGTCTTTTTTGTAAAAAGCTCTGGTGTGGATCTGCTATCTGTAACTTTCTGACTCACAATTACTTGCTTTCATCAAAACAATCCTTCATAGCACCATCAATACTTCTCAAAAATTCTAATGTACCTTCTGCATCATCAAATGGACTCTGTCCTTTATCTTCCCAGGTTCTATCAGCAAGCTTCATGTAAAGTAATAATTTGTAAAGTCAGCATGGGTGTCAACATGATGGTATATGCACTATTGCAGCATTTTCCTCAGTTACCAAAGAACTGGGCAGCACCATGGCGCAGTGATTAGCCCTGCTGCCTCACTGCGGTTCGCATCGTTGCCTCACAGCGCCAGGGATACAGGTTCAATTCCAGCCTCGGGTTGCTGTCTGCGTGGAGTTTGCATGGGTTTCCTCTGGGTGCTCCAGTTTCCTCCCACAGTCCAAAGATGTGCGGGTTATGTTGATTGCCTGTATTAAATTGCCCCTTAGTGTCAGCAGGATTAGCAGGGTAAATGAGAGTTGCAGGAATAGGGACCGAGTGGGATTGTGGTTGGTACAGACTCAATGAACCAAATGGCCTCATTCTGTACTGTAGACATTCTATCAATTATTTTGACATTTTACTTATTTAAAGAACCTACGTACAATAACATATTGGGTATGGAAGTTGGCAGCGTGCAGCATTAACCGCACAAGCAGAAACATTTCACAGTCGTTAAAGTCAAAGCCACTGTTAAAAAACTAAATTGGAAAAAGATTAAGCGTAGGTAGTGCCTTGCAGAAATATGATTGTTCCCCAGATTATGAAATGGTATCTTTGAAAAGGCAGATTGTTCCAGGAACTGAGCCTACCTACAGCAAGGCTTATGGTTCTTTAATTAGGAATTGAATCTTTGGGAATTACTCTGTAACGAACCTTGTCTGCTTTAGTTCTTTTGTGGCATTTAGTTCCCCAGATCAGAGTGGTCAATGTTAGAGGTCAAACTGGGTTTGTTATTAAATACCATGATGATCAATTTGAACTTACATACATATTCATGAATGTAAAATTCAGATTTTACATTCACTAAAAAGAAGTACATTCTTCAACATTAAGGAGAGCGTTTAAGGTTGAAAAGAAAGAAAGACTTGCATTTAAATTGCACTTTTTGTGACCACCAGAAGTCTCAAAGTGCTTTACAACCAATGAAATAGTTTTGAAGTCTAGCCACTATTGAAGTTAAGGAAATGCGTTAGCCGATATTTCACACAGCAAACTCCCACAAACAGCAATGTGATAATGACCAGATCATCTGTTTTTGTGAGAAATGGCTGTGTGATAAATATTGGCCAGGACACCAGGGAAGACTGTTTTGAAATAGTGCCATGCCCAACATCTCATCCAAGAGACAACACCTCCAAAAGTGCAGCAGTACTGTACTGGAGTGTCAACTTTGATTTCTGCGCACAATTTCTGCAGTGAGCCATGAACCGCAAGCTTCTGACTCAGAAGCAAGTGCAGTGTGGCTGGCACTGATAAATAGTTGAGTTTGGAGGCAACAAAGACATGAATAATGGTTCCTGCTGCAAAAGGGCTGGGTGAGGCAGAACAACAATGGCAATTATTCTCAAGAAGACAGTAGATGCTGAAATTGAGAGCAATCAAGCTCAGCATGATTCTGAGAGAAGTGCATCACTACTGGAGCCAAACAATCACAGATCTGAAACACAGAGGTGTTTTACAGCCCTGCTGCAGTAAACGTTTAAAACTCATAGCATCCCTACAGTACGGAAGGAGGCCATTTGGCCCACCAAACTCGCACTAACAATAATCCCACCTATGCCCCATCTCCGTAATCCCACATATTTACCCTGCTAATCCCTCTGACACTATGGGGAAATTTATAGTGGCCAATCAACCTATCCCACACACCTTTGGACTGTGGGAGGAAACCAGAGCACCTGGAGGAAAACCATGCAGACATGGGGAGAATGTGCAAACTCCACACAGACAGTCATTCTAGTATGGAATTGAACCCGGGTCTCTGGCATTGTGAGTCAGCAGTGCTAACTACTGTGCCACCCAACTCCACTGAATTTGGTGGGAACGGAAGAGACTGCAGGAAGAGGGGGCTGTAAAATTCCATCCATTAACTTTATTTCTCTCTCCACAGATACTGCTTGACTTGCTGAGTATTTATTTATATTTAAGATTCCCAGTATTTGCAATATTTTGCCTTTGACTCAATCATGTTGATTTGCTGCCACCAATATTTGAAACAGGATGATCTTCACATTATGACATTGAACCCCTTTCCCCCTTTTCAGTTCTAGTTCATGTCTTTCATCTCCTTTAAGCACAATGTAGAAGCTGATGTGGGAGGCAGCTGTGGAATGAGGAAGCATTGTTACACGAGTCATGTGCACTCTCCACCAGCCTAGATATGCACACCTCAGAGGGGGTCCCTGGCGAGCTAGATTTCTCATGTGAGCAGAGCAGGTTCTGAAGGGACAGGAGTGAAGTGACCCCATTAGAGAATGCAGGGCACTCCAAAGGTCTGCTCAGCTGAACACAGATGCTAAGCCTTGGCTATCATCCACAGGGAGGATAGTTCTACAACGGCAGCAGAAAATACGCATGGTTCCGTGCGTCATTGGAGAACCCCTCTCTAATATAAGTGCATTGATGCTTCATTGAGCCGATTCCCCACTTCCATGTTCCCTTTCTCTGGCCTCCTTTTCAGAGTCTACCTGCACACACCATCCTACCAGTCAAGAAGTGGATGCTGATTGGCCAAGGTGAGCTTTTCCTCAATCCTATTTAAACTGGTGGACTGAGGGTGAAGGGCCAGTGTTGAGGGTAAATGCTTGCCATGCTTGAAGATCCATACAGATGGCCATTCTTTCCATGATGGGGGACATCAACACAAGAAGCCTGACACATCACTGCATTTGAGACAGAAAGGGGAAAAAAAGGAAAAAGAGAAGTGAAAAAGATCAAATTGGAAAAAGGAAGAGGAATGAAAAGTTTGGGGGGACATGGTGGTACAGTGGTTAGCACTGCTGCCTCACAGCGTCAGGGACCCAGGTTCAATTCCGGCTTCAGGTGACTGTCCGTGTAGAGCTTGTATATTCTCCCCATGTCTGCATGGGTTTCATCTGGGTGCTCAGTTTCCACCCACACTCCAAAAATGTACACGTTAGGTCAGGATGATTAGCAGGGTAAATGTGTGGGTTTCAGGGTTAGGGCCTGGTAGGCAGGTTGTCGGTGCAGGCTTGAAGGATTGAATGGCCTCCCCTGCACTGTAGGGTTTCTATCATTCTACAATCTGAAAAAAAGAGATGCAAACGTTCGAACTTGAACTCCAGAGAGAGAAAGAGAGAGAGGTTAACAAGGCAAGAAAGAAACAAGGAAAGGGAAAAAGAGTTTCAAAGAGGAAAGGAACTCAGAGAGCATGAACTGGTGAAAAAGAAGCTTTGGTTACGGGATGAGACAGAGTCTTGTAGTTCAGATGGGGAGGGAGGTCCCATTCGGAAATTTGACTTAAACAACAGTCTTTCCACATTGCTGAAATTGACTGAAGGTGATGTTGAGAGATTTTTCATCCCATTTGAAAAGGTGACTATAGTAGCCAAAGGACACATCAACTGTCATTTTGCAAAGTGTTTTTGGTCAGAAGGCTATGGAAATATATTCTAGCCTTTTGAAGAACAATTCTCAAATAATGAGGTAGTTAAAACTGCAGTACTTAATGTCTACAAGCTCGTCCCTGGAACACATCAATTGAATTTTTGGACTTTAAAGAAAAGGCTAAATGAGATGCTTGTAGAATTTGCAAGAAAGAAAGAAGTACAGGCCACAATTCTCCCAAAAATGCTGAATTGGTGGGAAACCTGTTCTAAATCCCGACTGTTTTGTCAGGTCAGCTTCTCACCCGAATCTCCGCACAGCAGAGGTCCCAGACATGAATCTCATTAAAAACCTGGTGGGGGCGGGGCTTATTCAGGCCAGAGTCTGACAGTTCTGGAACTCTGCCCATGTGCAGTAGTCCCAATCTGTCAGTCTCCCCAATTGCTGGCCGGCTCGATCGCTGGCTAGCCCAGGACCCTTTCAGTTCTGCCCCTCCAGCAACTCCCCCTTCCACCCCCCAATAGCCCAATCGCGGCCCCCACAACAATTCCCGGGCCAGCTCTGACCCCCCACTCCCCCCCTCTGCCATGCTGTACAGCCCACACTCCCCAGCAGTGGCGATCCCCCCCACTCCCTTTACCCCAGTAGACCACCTCCCCCCAATGCTGATCACCCAGGGTCAGACACCCCCGGAGGCAGCAGGCCCCCGCCAGCAGACCACCTCCCTCCAGCCCGCCCCAATCGCTGCACTCCGTCCATCCCAGACCGATCCTGTCTGCAGAGTGGCAGCAGGAACTCCCACCCCACCAATCACCCCTAGGCCCCGTCCATAATAGGCCCGTATGCATTGCCCAGTACCCGATAAGCAGTGCCAATGTGCTCCCTGGGCATGGGCACTTTGCCCCTCAGGCACTGCCAGGAGACACAGACTGGCACTAGCAGGCTGCCTTTGCCCTGGGGCACTACAGCCCTGCCACCCAACCCCCTGACGGTCCCAATTGTACCCCCCCCCCGCTTCATTCTGGCGGAGTCTCCAAATAGCTGTTAAAAAGGGTAGCAGGCAAAAGGCAGGGAATTATAAGTCGGTTAGTTCAACGTCTGTTGTAGGAAAAATGCTTCAATCCGAGAAGAATTGAGAAGAATTGTTTGATAGAGCAGACGCAGCACGGATTTGTTAAGGGGAAGTCGTGTCTGACGAATTTATTGGAATTCTATGAGGATGTGTCTAGTGCGGTGGATAGAGGGGAACCGGTGGATGTGGTGTTTCTCGATTTTCAGAAGGCGTTTGATAAGGTGCCGCGCAAAAGGTTGTTATAGAAGGTTAGGGGGCATGGAGTTGGGGGTAGGGTGTTAGCGTGGATAGGGGATTGGCTGTCAAATAGGAGGCAGAGAGTGGGTGTCAATGGGTGCTTTTCGGATTGGCGGTTGGTGACTAGTGGAGTGCCCCAGGGATCGGTGCTGGGGCCTCAGCTATTTACCATTTATATAGATGATCTGGAGGAGGGAACCGAAAGTAAGGTGTCGAAATTTGCTGATGACACGAAGATAACTGGAACAGCAAATTGTGCGGAGGGCGTGGAAAGACTGCAGAGGGATCTAGATAGGCTGAGCGAGTGGGCGAGGACCTGGCAGGTGGAATACAATGTTGGCAAGTGTGAGGTTATCCACTTTGGTAGGAATAATGATAGGAAGGACTACTACTTACAGGGCGAAAAGCTGCAGCATGCTACAGTGCAGAGGGGCCTGGGGGTCCTTGTGCATGAGTCGCAAAAACCCAGCCTACAGGTGCAGCAGGTGGTCAGGAAGGCAAATGGGATGCTGGCCTTCATAGCGAGGGGGATTGAATATAAAAGCAGGGAGGTCTTGCTGCAACTGTACAGGGCACTGGTGAGGCCGCAGCTGGAGGACTGTGTGCAGTTTTAGTCGCCGCACTTGCACAAGGATATTTTGGCCTTGGAGGGAGTGCAGAGGAGGTTCACTTGGCTGATGCCGGAGTTGAGGGGGTTGAGCTGTGAGGAGAGGCTAAATAGACTGGGCTTGTACTCGTTGGAGTTTAGAAGGATGAGGGGAGATCGCATTGAGACGTATATGATGATGAAAGGGATGGATAGGGTGGAGGTGGAGAGGTTCTTCCCGCTCAGAAAGGACAGTAGGACTAGAGGTCCTCAAGATAAAGGGGGGGCAGTTTAGAACGGAGTTGAGGAGGAACTTCTTCACTCAAAGGGTGGTGAATCTCTGGAATTCTCTGCCCGTTGAAGTGGTTGAGGCTACCTCGCTAAATATATTTAAGATGCGGGTAGATAGGTTTTTGGTAGGCAAGGGGATTAAGGGTTATGGGGAGAAAGCGGGAAAGTGGAACTGAGCCACTTCGGATCAGCCATGATCTTGTTGAATGGCGGGGCAGGCTCGAAGGGCTAGATGGCCTACTCCTGCTCCTATTTCTTATGTTCTTATGTTCCTTCTGTTCCCCGAATGTGGGGAATTAGTCTGAACCCTGGCGGGGTGGGAGATTCAATCAGGACCCTAAAGTTCCCAATAATTAGATTGAAAACATATTTAAAATACATTTAAAACAGATTCAAATGACTTACCTACCTTCCAGCTGATTTCCAATGTCTGACCAGTGACTGTTCACCAGCTCTGGGAGATACACGTGTTCCCAGTGCATGCACAAATCCTGGTACAAGACCAGCGATGCACATCTCCCACCGCGACCCACCAGAAAAGTTGTGGGTCGCAATGGGAGAATCACAGTGGTTTTGACCAATGAAGTTAGAACAAAGTTTTGAGAATGAGAGTGAGTTAATAATATTAGAATAATTTGAAACCAACTAATTGGTCACACTCTATGTTACAGGAAATGGTTGTTGTTGCAGATGGGCAAGATTTATCAAATGGTAGCTCAGGATCAGTCGATATCCATTTGTAAACCCACAGGGAAGTTGAAGGAATAGAAGAGAGTCTAAATTTAGGAGAAAGCAGAAGCTGCTCTCAGTAATAAAAATGCTAGTGTAGAGGATAAACGTGATGGAACAAATCCAACATGTTTGTATTGCCATAACACAGGGCATCTCAAAGACATTTGTTGGAAGATGAATGGTAAACTGGTGGCAATGACAGGAAAGCTTATGTAGTCCTCAGAAAAGGTTATACCAGAAAAAGAAATTGGTGTCAAATCAGTGGCAGTGGTGCAAGTGACAGGAATTTCCACATGAAAATCTACTAGAAATTGAAGAATGTCGGAAACCCATTGTATCAAATGTTTTTACTTTGGGAACAGATACAGATACAAAGGATTATAAGGGGGTTATAATTGAAAGGGATGTCACTCCATTTTTGTCCAAGAAAGAGCCTAGAAAATTGCTATCCTCAAAGATACTGGGTGTGGCTCAGAGCTTATGGCTAGCAAAAGTACACATTTTCCCCATGTCTGTGTGGGTTTCCTCTGGATGCTCCAGTTTCCTCCCACAATCCAAAGATGTGCGGGTTAGGTCGATTTGGCATGCCAAATTTCCACTTAGTGTCAGGGGGACTGGTAGGGTAAGTATGTGAGGTTATGAGGATAGGGCCTGGGTGGGATTGTGGTCGGTGCAGATTCGATGGGCCAAACGACTTCCTTCTGCACTGTAGGGATTCTATGATTTGGACCAATCTTCAGATATTTCACTCCATGAGAATGTATTAATGTGAGATATTGGTGGGGAGTGTTTGCATAAATTAAACTGTGCTCTGATGAAGTGTCTTATGTGGTTGGAGTTGCCCTAAAATTACCGATCAGAATTGTAGACTTTATACTGGGCAATGATATAGACGGCAGTGTAGTTTTTCCACAACCTGGACTAGGGCATCACAGTTCCAATATTTCCTGTGAATAAAAAATTGCTTATTTGTGATTCAGCTAAGCAAAGAGCTGACATGAATAAAATTATTGATGTATCCACCTCAGTAATGGACCATACAGAGGCAGAAGTGTTTGCAGAATTGTCAAAAAATTACTTCCAACAGAAAGGACCTATTTTGTGTGGTCAATGACTCCTGGCACAGAATCACAAGTACTGGCCAGTGTTAAGGTGTAGGAGACAGGAGCAGGAATCCAGGCAAGTGAACCATTCATAAATGACAATTTAAAACACCCAGAGGATCGGAATGATGTTTGTGAATTGCCTGGGAGACTTCAAGGACTGGAAAGGACCATCAAAGTCCAAAATGAAGAAGTTGTTAATATTTCTTGGAAAGAATTAAACTAAATTCTTTATGAATAGGATCAGGAAAAAATTAAGGATTACAAATTATTTAAAAATCAGATTAAGCAGGAATATCAGACCTCCCTGCTTGAGCATCATATCTGCTCAACGGATGTGGACGTCGCTGGCTAGGCCAGCATTTATTGCCCATCTCTAATTGCCCTGGAACTGAGTGGCTTCCTTGGCCATTTCAGAGAACATTTTAGGGCCAGCCACATTGCTATGGCTCAGAAGTCACATTTAGGCCAGACCAGGTAAGGGTGTCAGATTTCCTTCCCTGAAGGACATTACTGAACCAGGTGGGCTTTTACAACAATTGACAATAGTTTCATGGTCATCATTAGACCTTTTCATTGCAGATTACGTTTTTTATTGAATTCAAATTTCATCATCTGCTGTGGTGGGATTTGAACCCGAGTCCCCAGCGCATTGCCCTAGGATTGCTAGTTGAGTGATAATATCACCTCCCCTAAATGAAGGACATCCTAAAAGAGGCAAAAGAAGATTTTGATCACAGAAGGAACGGGCTGTTGGCCCAAAAAGCAGCCATTTTGAACTTGTTATCTCAATAAAAGAACTTAAAATGTTTGAGTCTGGAAAATGGATTCATAACTACAGCAACAGAAGATAACAATCTAGGTGTGGACATAAATGAGGCATTGGGAGGGAATTTCCACGCCTCCCCATGCATGCTTCACGGCAGCGGAGGTAGCCCATCACTGGCCTGTGGCAAGATCTTCTGGTCCTACCACCATCACTGCATTTACCCTACCTGCCCTCCTTACCCCGCTCCCCCACACTGGGGTTTTACCATCAGTGGGGCCAAATGATCCTGCCAAGGGAACAGTCAGAAAATTCCAGAAAGTTGACTAAGCAATTATAGTACAGAAAAATGCAATGCTCCCATGCAGAGATCTATATCCTGTTGTGAGCTGGGTCATGAGTAACAACTGACTCATTTATTTACAATGTACAGCACAATCAATGCTAGAGATCAGATCAATGCAATGAAAAGTGGTTTGTGAAACTATCTGAACTCACAAAGAAATAACAGAGATAAAACAAAATAATGGTAAAATGGGTCAAATGCTTTGTTTATTTATATTAACAAATCAGTATGGATTAATTTCGCAAACCTCCTCCACCAGTTTGGAGCCTGATTGTAAATGAGCCGGGCCAAGAGTAGAACAAATACATACGATAAACAGAAGTCATATAAATAGAAAATTGGCTCCATGCAGACTGAAACAAAAAGTACCGTTAAATTACACCTTGTTAAAGACCACACTGAGAAGAACAGATCACCATAGCAACTTTCAGAACATGGCTCCAAATCAGCTGGAGATTTATTTAACATAGCTACCCAAGAGAGATTGTAAAAGAGCAAATGGATTATCAGTCAATCCTGGGATTGTAACTGAAGTCTAATGCTGCTATACATCCACTTTAGTGATGTGGCTCAAAATTAAAAGGGCTAAACACCACAACCATGGAAAGAAGGGTCTGTCTTATCAAACTTCACTTCAACGCTGCCTCTTTTGATACCATCACAGCTGTGAAATTGTCAGATTTACTTGTCCAAAAGACAATTCTAAATGACCAGAAATCATTGCCAAATAAGTATAGTGAAGGCCACCACTCTGATGAAGGGTCATTCAGACTTGAAATGTTGGCTCTATTCTTTCCCCACAGATGTTGCCAGACCTAGATTTTCCAGCATTTTCTGTTTTTGTTGTGAAGACTACTGTCATTGGTCCCTGAGACAAACTCTTGACTTCGTCCCTCTCCCTGGCAGTTAGCTGAGGCTGAGCCAGAATGCTCACAATCTTGAAACCATATTTGATTCCAAGATCAGATATCTGCCCCATCACTAAACCACCTATCCCCACCTCCATTATATTGCCCAACTCCATCCCACTTCAACTAATCTGCTGCTGAAACCTTCAATCACACTTTTACGGCCTCTAGACTTGACAATTACAACACATTCCTGATGGTCTCTCACATTCTACCCTTCATTAAGCAAGGTTGTTCAAAATTCAGATGGCTGTGACTTAACTCACAACAAATCCTGTTTCCTTATCCAGTGGCTTCCAATCGAGCAACATCTTGATTTTAAGATTCTCATTCTTGTTTTCAAATACCTCCATGGTCTCACCCTTCCCTTGTCCCTGCAACCTCATTCAGCTTCACAACCCTCAGATATCTGTGCTTACCTCATTCTGACATTTTGAGCATCCCTGCTTGAGATTTCTCCACAATTGGTGTCAGTTTCAGCTTTATAATGCTCCTGTGATGAACCTTGGGCATCAGGAATGTGTTGTAATAGTCAAGTCTGGTGACCATAAAGGTGTGATTGAAGGTTTCAGCAGCAGATGAGTTGAAGTGGGATGGCTATATCAATATAGCTGCTTTGCTGTAATCTGAATACAGGCTGCTCCTGGATTGCTGGCTTGACTATAAGAAACAAAAATATACTGCACTTACTCCTGTCCAAAGACCTTGACAAGCATATGAAGAAAGCAAGTGACTGTGGGATGTAAGAAGTCTCTTTTTCTATTGTTAAAGCAAGTCTAAATTGTGCACAAAGCAGAGATTTGGTTTTTTACTCTGGTACATAATAAATGATTCTTTTCTTTACAGAACATGGTTTATTACCTGAAATTTCTTCAGAAAAAAAGCAAATATAAAATCTACTTATGTAGACTTTAAAACACATTTCACCCCAATTAAAAAATAACAGCACATTGACCTTTAAGTCCCTAAATAACACCGTGTTCTAGCCTACGTTCATTGCCACCAACACTCCCCAACATCGCAGTGGCAAAGTGCAACATTTTCTATATTTGTTAAAATGAATGGTAGTCCCTATTCTACCAGTTGTCTGTCAGCCACAGATTGCACAGTTGGAAATTAGGAAATAAAACTCTGTTTTATTGGTTATCCTTAAATTACAGAATTATGGTAATCTCTTGCACTGGAGCATTTCTAGGACCATGTTCGAAATAAGTTATAACCTGTTGTAAGCAATGTAACACAGGGAGAATACCCAAGTCTTCAAAGAACGTTTTGCAATAATATCAACTGGTCAATACCAAAGACCCTAAATGAGCTGTATCAGTATCCCCCAGTCTATCCCAATTGAAGAAAATTCCTCTATCCTCAAACACATTCCATGATGTACCAAACAACTGTCAGGTCAACTGCTCAACAATTCTTTTTCAAAATTGACACCATATGGACCTATACTGTTTTAACTGAGTGAATCACTCCCATTGCATTAATGTCTTAGACCCACTTACACACCAACCTAAATGACATCCTCATAGCCACAATCCAGCTCGCTTGAAGGCAAGGAGGTTTTCTAAGATGCAGCACGTGGCCTTCCCACCATTTTCCCACCAGCCCCAAGCCTTTCTCCCATTTTATGGAACTAATGGGACAAATTAGCTATCTCATTGACGCTGTGTTATCCATGGCAAGCAGAGACCCAATGCCAAGAGATTAGACTGTCAACTTTTACACTAAAGGCTACAGTGGCAAACTTCCTGGGGAGGCCTTGTGCCTATTGGAGGCCAAAGTCATACTCCTTCTTTGATCCTGCACCTACTCTCTCAAACTCAAACCCAAACCCCACCACAAAAAGCAGGATAAATCCAACTCGGCCATTTACTGCCCCATCAATTATCCTCAATCATCAAATTGATGGCAGACGTTGTCAAAAGTGCTATCAAACAGCACTCACACAGAAATAACCCGCTCACTGACACCCAGTTTGGCTCCTGACCTCATTACAGCCTTGGTCCAAACATAGACAAAAGAGTTGAACACAAGACACGATGATGTGGAAATGCTAGCGTTGGACTGGGGTGGGCACAGTAAGAAGTCTCAGAACACCAGGTTAAGGTCCAACAGGTTTATTTGGAATCACGAGCTTTCGAGGCACTAGTCCTTCATCAGGTGAGTGAGAGGTGGTTTCACAAACACGGCATATATAGACAGATACAATCGTAAGATAATTACAGATTGGAATGTGAAGGATGGTTGGAGTGCGAGTCTTGACAGGTAATCATGTCTTTACAGGTACAAACAGTGTGTGCATGGTGAGAGGGATAATCACAGATTAAAAACGTCTGAATTGTCTCAAGCCAGGAGAGTTAGTAGGATTTTGCAAAGCCAGACAAAATGGTGGGGGTTACAAGTAGTGTGACATGAAACCAAGATCCCGGTTGAGGCCATCCTCACGCATGCCGAACTTAGCTATCAGTCTGCTTGGTGGTTCTGCATCGTCATGTGTCTTGAAGTCTGCCTTGGAGAACGTTTATCCAAAGATTGGAGACTGAGTGCCCTTGACTGTTGAAGTGTTCCCCAACAGGAAGGGAACACTCCTACCTGAGCAGTGTCCGTTCATCCACTGCTGTAGCGTCTGCATGGCCTCGCTGATGGACCTCATCTTGGGACATCCTTTCCTGCAGCGTATCAGGTAGACAATATTAGCCGAGTCACAAGCGTATGTACTGCGTGCCTGGTGGGTGGTGTTCTCACATGTCATGGTGGTATCCATGTCAATGATCTGGCACATCTTGCAGGGTTATGTAGTGTCGTGGATGCTGTCTCAAGAAGTCTGGGTAATTTGCTGCGAAGAATGGTCTGTTTGAGGATGGGCTTCTCAAACAGACCATTCTGGTTTGTTTGAGCAGGGGGCTGTGTGAATGACATCTGCAAGCCATGCAATTCCAAGAATATTAAAGATGCCTGCTTGATTAGAACACCATCTACCACCTTCAACATGCACTCCCTCTACCAACACCCAGTGGCAGCAATGCGCACCACATAAAGATGCACAGCAGCAACTCACTAAGGCTCACCTTCCAAACCCACGACCACTATCACCTAGAAGGACATGGGCAGGTGAATAGAAATATCACCACCTGCAAGTTCCCTTCCAAGCCATGCACAAACATATGAACAAGGAGCAGAAGGCCATTCAGCCTCTCAAGCCTGCTCCTTCTTAAGTTGAAACGACATCACCATTCCTTCACTGTCACTGGGTCAATACCCTGGAACTCCCTCCCTCATAACACTATAGGTATACATACAACAGCTCAAGAAGGCAAGTCACCACCACCTTCTCAAGAGAAAATAAAAATGCTGACCGAACTAGCGATGCCCATATCCCGCAAAAAGGATTAAAAAATGTAAATGGTTGATGAAGTCACTTCCACCATTCAGGCAAAGGCCACACTCGAGCCTCTCAACATTATAGGGCTGAATTCTGTGACTAACACTGTGGAATACTGTGCCAGGATTGGAGCGTTGCTATATTTACCCCACTGAAATCCAACAGGTTTGTTTGGAATCACAAGCTTTCGATTATGATCAAAACACATAAATTCATATATCTTTAAGCATCAAATGAAAGTGCTTCACGTACACTTTTGGCTCTGGAAGGCAGCGATGGTTTTTTAACTAAATAACTAAGATGCACATTGTAAACAATATGTACATACGATTGATGAGAGACTGGAAAAATGCGAGCTATAGAACATCAGCAATGCCCGTGTGGAACAGCTCGAACCTAATACTGGGATACAATTACTATATTTAAATTAATGAGGAAAGGTCAGTGAAATGGAAGCTTCCCCCGGGTGTAACTTTTGTAATCTCTTCAATCTTATTGACTGCTGTAATGGAAACTATATGGTTTCCAGGACGACCTATAGCATTTTTATATTGACCAAGCTTGAATAATGAAGAAGTTTGACTTATATTTATGTATCACCTTTTGTACCCTGGGAACATCCCAAAATACCTCAGAATCAATGAATTATTGTTCTGGTAGACAGACACAGCAGCCCATTTGCATACATACAGTTTCACAAACAAAAATGAAACAACTTCCAATTCATCGGTTTCTCATAATGTTGACCAAGGACTAAGTGTTGACTTGGATATGGAGCAATCCCCCATTTGCCTTGTACAATCCCATGGGATAATTTATTTACCTTCTATAATGCCATGGGATCATTTATGCCAACATGAACAGGATGACAATGTTTTGAATGATCATTTAGGTCCATATTTTACTCTCGAGGCCAGTTGTGAGAGTCAAGAAATTCCCTGGCCCATTGCACACATCCCGAGAAAACCCTGTCCTTTCTCCTCATGGCAAGATCTTTGTCCCAGGGAAGGGGGAAGTGGGGAAGTGGAAGATGTAGTCAAGCTGCTGGCCCCACAAAAGCAGAACAGAGGCGGCCATAAATTAAGGCACGTGTCAAGGCAGACTGTTTAGAAAGTTCACCTCAGTTCTCTGGGACTTCGTCCCTATTGTTGATAAATATTAAGCCCTCGCCCTTCACAGGTCCTCACCTCCCACCACACTTGTGTACTCGTACCTTTTTTGCCAATTCCTGTCCACATGCAACTCCATGGCCCCTCGTACCCTCAACGCGAATTCACGTCCCTACCCACGACCCAACGTCTCTTTTAGTTCCCAAGGCTGACTTAATTCCGATATATGTCAACTCATGCCAACTAAGCTACCACCCTTTGCCCTTACATCTACCATGTCAACTCATCCAGTATCCATCTCGGGCAGACCTCAGAATCCATGTTAAGAGGAAATAAAATTAAGTTCTAAATATCTATTACAACAATCACTATATTAAAAAACACTCACATTCATGAAAGTCCATTGAACATTTTTAAATCCCCTCAACTGCTTAGTTCCTTATAAAAACAAACATGTGTGTGTTCAGAACCCCACATCAAAGAGAGCTATCTTCTACTAACCTTTTTGAACTGTCAATCAAACTGCAAACTTAGGTTCCTTTGCTGGCATAATTATAGATTGCAGAAAGCAGTTAAGCATTAATAAGGGCATAAATGATAGCCCTTAGTTTGTCAACAAATAGGTATTGTAACAGCTAGAACAGTTTTTCCTTTACCACACAGGCAGCCCATTGATTTAACTTTTAAGGGCTGGGGGTTTAAATAACTTTGCAGTGTGACAGTTCTACTGACCTTCTCCACTATTAAACAGCATTAACATTTTTTTAGACAAATATAACTCCTACACTGTAGGTAAGGCCCTTGCTAAAACAAAAAATAGGATCTGTTTGAACTCAGCACTGAGTTCCCTCACACTTACTTTCTTCCTGGCCTGTCAGTTTCACAGGGTCCTTTAAATCTACCTGTTTTCCAGCAGCCAGGGTAGTAAAAAAAAGGGGTGTGACCTCCCTGAGCTCACCTGAGTTGCCACTGCTGTGGCCTTAGAGAATTCTTTTGCTGCAGACTCCAAGCAGCTCCAGCCAGTGGAGATTTGAACAAAGATTACTTGGGTAGGTAAGTGCATATTAAACTCTTATAGTTCCAGTGGGCCAGGACTTTACACCACTGGGCAGAAGTTACGGCCCAATGTTTTTTTGTGATGAGGTAGGTCCCACATAATATAACCACAACTTTTAAATTGGCTTTAATGGGAAAATGTGATTCACTTAAGTCATTTCATTTAAAACAGTGGTTTTCAGGAACACAACTACAACTTTAAGCGAGGACTTACTATAATTTAAAAGGGTGGGAGAGATAAGCTAGGAAATTAGTCTAACGTCAGATGTGGAGAAACTACAAGAATCTGTTATTGGGGACAGTGTGACATGAGTAATTTGACAAACATGAACTGATGAGAGAAAGCCAGCATGAATTGGTAAAAAGTAAGTCAACTAAAATTCAATGAGATTCACTTGATCAGTGTATTTATGGATATTATTCACATGTATTTCCAAAATGAATTGCTAATTTTCCACATAACAGACTGAATAAAAATGAAAGTGCATGGAATTGGAAACAATCTATTGGCTTGGATAGGGAATTGGTGAGGAGGTAGGATTCAGAGAGATAATAGGAAGTACACAGATTGACAGTGTATGACTACTTTGATAAAGGAATCAAGAGCAGTTTATTCAAGTCTTCTGATGACATATCAAGTTAGGTGCACATTAAATAGCGTCGATGAGAGAACAAACTTACAAAGAGACAAGGGCCAAAGTTATCCAGTCGCTCACACCATGCTGCCGCTGCGAGCGAGGACAGAGAATTTGGCACTCAGCCAAATCTCCATTCATTGCAGCAGGACCAGAAAATCCTGTTGGCTGAATGGTCAGAAAAGGATAGATTAAGTAAGTAGGTAAAACTGTAAAAGATGGAGTATGAGAGAAAATGTGAGATTATTTACTTTGGATCTAAGAAAGACCCATCAGATATTTTCTAAATGGTGACAAACTAAAAGATGCAAATGTGGAGTTAGATTTAGGAAATCATTAACAGTTAGTTAATGTCCATTTTGTTAACGTGCATTCAGTAGATCAAGGATTGTCCTTTGATTTCCTACAGGCTGGTCCATGCGGTATTGTTAACAGTTGCAATTTGTATTGTTTGATAGTTAACCAAAATGAATTGCTATAATTTATGTGCTTTCGTAATTTAAAGCAAAAAGGTGAAGTGCATTAGTTTAAGCGTTATGATTTGTTACTTACACCACTGTAGGGGAAAGGTTTCAGATAATAAAAAATGTCAAATAAAGCTAAGATTGTTACCAACTACAGGATTAGTCACATTCCAAATCATACAGTAATAATTCATTGCTGCCTTCAATCTCATTGGAAAATATAGAATGAGGGAAATTGAACTGACAGCTTCTTTGCCATTTGTGTAGTGCAGTTTCAGAAAGGCTTTAGGCAGACAGTCAAATTACTGGTAGTAAAAAAAAATCTCCCTGCAGAAAATCCCACTGATTTTTTGAAACACTATAATGGAAAAAGACAAATGTTTCCATCATTTATTATAAAAAATATAATTATTCGTATATAACACCACAGAATAACTCAACTTAAACATGCTATTTATTGGGTGTAACCTCTGATGGAGTGGCAATTGTGTCAAAATGTCACTCTGTTAGTAATTACTCAGCTTGAAATCCTGCAAGACGAAACACCCTTTCCAAATTCATGCTGTCAAGACCCCTCAGAATTTTGTATGTTTCAATCAAGTCACCTCATAAACTTGAGCAGATCATGCCTAAGCCTGTCCAATTTTTCCTCAGAGGACAATTTTTTTAAAAACCTTGCACATTACAGGTGGTAATCTGAGCTGCTTCTGCATTTATATCACTCCTTAAATAAGGAGACCATTACTGAACACCATACTCCAGATATGATCATAAAGGTTTACAGCATGGGAAATAGGCCCTTCAGCCCAAACTGTCATGCCACCCAATTTTCATCACTAAACTAATCCCAATTGCCTGCATTTGGCCCATATCCGTCTATACGCATTTACCCACGTAACTGGCTAAAAGACAAAATTTATCTGCCTCTACTACTGTCTTTAGTAGTTCATTCCAGACACGCACCACCTTCTGGGTGAAAAAATTGTCCCTCTGGATCCTTTTGTATTTCTCCCCTCTCACCTTAAACAAATGCTCTCTAGCTTTAGACTCCCCCATCTTTGGGAAAAGATATTGACTATCTACTTTATATATGCCCCTCTTTATTTTATAAACCTCTATAAGATCACCCCTAAACCTCCTGCACTCCAGGGAAAAAAAAGCCCCAGAGTAACCAGCCTCTCCTTATAACTCAAACCATCAAGTCCTGAAAGCATCCTAGTTAAACTTACCTGCGCTCTTTCTAGTTTAATAATATCTTTCCTAATATAGGATGGCCAGAACTGTACACAATATTCCTTATCAATGTCATTTACAACTTCAACAAGACGTCCCAAATCCTGTATTCAATGTTCTGACCAAAGCATGCTGAATGTCTTCTCACCAAAGTGCTGTATCACTGAAGCATAACCTCTCTACTTTTATAATTAATTCCCCTCACAACAAATGATAACACTATTAGTTTTTTTTTAAATTACTTGCTGTATCTGCATACAAACCCTATGTAATTCATGCATGAGAACAGTTAGATCAAACTGAATTTCAGAGCTCTGCAATCGCTCACCATTTAGATAATATCCTTTTTTTTGTTGTTTCAGACAAAATGGACAACTTCACATTTTCCCACGAGACCCCATTGGCCAGATCTTTGCCATTCATTAACCAATGTATATCTTTTTGTATCCTCTATGTCCACTTTACTTTTGATTTTCTTACCTATTTTTGTGTCAGTAACAAATTTAGCAACTACACCTTTGGTCCCTTTGTCCAAGTCCATACTACAAATCGTAAAAAGTTGAGGCAACAGCACTGATTCCTGTGGTACCTACTTGCTGTCATCTTGCCAACTTGAAAAAGACTCATTTATGCTGATGTCCTTTGCTTCCTGTTAGTCAGCCAATTTTCAGTCAATGCAAAAATCCTACACTGTATCAAAAGCTTCTTTGTTCCACAATGACTTTTGTTGTGGCATCTTATCAAAGGTCTTCTAGAAATCTATGCTCACTACATCCTCCAATTTCCCCTTTCTTAGCAACACATTACTTTGTCCAAGAACTGCAATAAATTGGTTAAACATGATTTCCCTGTTGACTCTGCCTGATTACCTTGAATTTCCTGAATTTCTCCAAGTGTCCTGCTATAATGTCTTTAATAGTAGCTTCTAACATTTTCTCTCTGACAGATGTTGTTAACTGGCCTGTAGTTTCCTGCTTTCTGTCTCTTTTTGATTAAAAGGAATTATATTTGCTGTTTTACAATCTAATGGGACCTTTCCAGAATAAAGGGAACTTTGGAAAATTAAAATCAATACATTAACTACCTCAATAGCCACTTCTTTTAAGACCCTAGGATGAAGTCCCATGGACCTGGAGACTAGTCAGCCCACATCTTCCCTGGTGAGTGTAATTTTCTCGAGTTCTTCCCTCCCTTCTGTTTCCTAATTGCTACAGATGACAAATTGGACACTTTTATTGCTCCCAGCATATGTTCCATTCCTGCATGTTCCTTCACAAGGGCAAAGATGCAGGAACTCCCTTTTACCTCCTCCCTCCCTTCTCATTGTCCAAGGCCCTAAATCCATCTTTTAGATGAATATCAAATTACTTATGCTTCTCCAAATTTGATATACTGCATATCTTCTCAAAACCCAACTTTTGTTTTTTTGCTTGTCCTATTACCATTTTGTCAAGTAACCTCTCCTTGTCTTCTACCCCATCACAGACCTTCCCTGTTAGTCTTCCCTCTCCCCCTATCTCTGCCTCTACATTTTGCTTAAAACTTGTTGCATCTCTAACATTTTCCAGTTCGGTTAGAGCCATAGAGTCATTGAGGTTTACAGCATGGAAACAGGCCCTTCGGCCCAACTTGTCCTTGCCACCCTTTTTTTTTAAACCCTTAAACTAATCCTAATTGCCCGCATTTGGCCCATATACCTCCATACCCATTGTACCCATGTAACTATCTAAATGCTTTTTAAAAGGTAAAATATACCCGCCTCTACTCCTACTTCTGGCAGCTTGTTCCAGACACTCACCATCCTCTGAGTGAAAAAACTGACCCACGGGACACTTTTGTATCTCTCCCCTTTCACCTTAAACCTATGCCCTCTAGTTTTATACTCTCCCACCTTTGGGAAAAGATATTGATTATCTACCTTGTCTATGCCCCTCATTATTTTATAGACCTCTATAAGGTCACCCCTCAGCTCCTACACTCTAGAGAAAAAAGTTCCAGTCTATTCAGCCTCTCCTTATAACTCAATCCATCAAGTCCTGGTAGCATCCTAATAAATCTTTTCTGCATTCTCTCTAGTTTAATAATATCCTTTCTATAATAGGGTGACCAGAATTGCACACAGTATTCCAAGTGTGGCTTTATTGTTGTCTTGTACAACTTCAACAAGATGTCCCAACTCCTGTATTGACAATCATTAACTTGAAACATGACCTCTGTTCCCCTTCCCACATTTGCTACCAGACCGGAGTATTTGCAGCACTTTCTTTTCATTTCTACTCTGCTTGGTTTGCTTTGAAGTATTTACTTCCTGAGGGTACTACATAAATAAATGCATCTGCAGAACTAAAAAAGTACCTAAAAATGGAGGCAAGCTTTCATTATATTAATGAACCCACATTACAAATGTGCATGTTTTTTCACCAATAAAAGGATACAATTTGCCTTTGTTAGCAATGGCAAATGGTATTTTTGCATGCATAAGAGTACAAATACAGCCCGGAGATGTGTTTATGTTTCTTTGTGATAGGAATTAGTTATTCATGTAGCCAGGACGTGGGCAGGTGCACAGATCTCCATAATGTATTTTATACTTCTCTGTTCAGCAGTGCAATAACATTCGCACTTACCCATCAGTCTACACCCTGACTGAATATTCTTCATTACTTCACTACTTGCCCAGACAACTTGGGTGTGTTACGCTCAAGGGCATTTCTCCCCCTTTTCCCCAAACACACCGAAATACACGTTAAATAAAACTGTTTTGTTTTATTACATAAAAATATAATTGATACAGCAACTGTAAGGATGTGGTCACACAACCCGGTATTTTTGAAATAACATTTTGCTCTTACAGCAGAGCTGTTCATATCTCAACACCAGGTTAAAGTCTAACATTTATTTGGAATCACAAGCTTTCAGTGCAGTGCTCTGTCAGCAGGTGAAGGATCAGCGCTCCAAAAGCTCGTGATTCCAAATAAACCCATTGGACTTTAACCTGGTGTTGTGAGACTTCTTACTTTGCCCACCTCAGACCAACACTGGCATTTCCACCTCAGGGTTATATCATCAATACTATTATTTCACTCACATTAACTTATTTATCTTAAGCACAATGGAACTGGGAAAGATCTGTAATTGTCTGTAATGAACAATTCACTCATTTTGTGTCGGATGCTGAAAGAGAGAAGTTTCTTCTGTTTCCCTCTTCTGACGCAGACTTTATTCTCGATGACCACCAGTCGCTCCTTTAAGGCTCGCTGACTTTATGGGTTGGAGCAGGTTTAGAACAAAGAAACAGGAGTAGTCCATTCAGCCCCTCCAGCCTACTCCACCATTCAACAAGATCATGGCTGACCTATGACCTAATTCCATATACCCATCATCACCTCACATCCCTTAATACCTTTGGCTAACAAAAATCTACCAATCACAGATTTAAAATGAACAATTTACCTGAAGTCTGCTGGGCAGTTAAACCTACAGTTCATTCCCAGACAAGATGGCTGATCAAAGAGAACAAGAGGGAACGTGCTTCATCGACATGAAAGCTGACAAGTCCTGAAGTAATTAATGTAGTATAACGTTAATTCTCTCATTGCTGCAAACATTTGAACTTATGGTAGTATTTGGAAACCATTACTGTTTAAGGGATTATTTGCCACATTAATCTTTTCCTTATCATCATGATCAAAATATTGTTCATTCAAATGTACTTAGTCATTATGGTTGGATGTGCTCCCATCAAGATACTCATTGGAAGGTTCAAAGCTATGATTCGAAATTCCAGTAGATATTCAGAGACTCTCAGAAAAAATCTCTGATTAGTAAAGTCAGCAGTTGTTGTCCATCCTAAATTGCTCCCTGCGCTGGATGACTTGCAAGGCCATTTCAAAGAGCATTTAAAAGTCACCCACAGTTCCAATACACTTGCCCAAATCGTTAGTCAGGAAATAGTAGCCTGAAAAATCCTTGCATACCGCCTGGGCAACTATGCAACTGACCCCACAATCTCACACGCCCACCCCCGACTCCCCTAATACAACACCCCCCATGACCCCACATGATCTGGCGTAACCGCTCTACCCTGCCTACTTAACACCTTACCTATCTGCCATTCTACCTCCCTGCTACCTTCCAACCCTAATCACACACCACCTTATTCACCTGTCAGCTTACCTGCATCTGCCACCCTGCCTTCCTTCACTCTACCAACCCACCACTCCACCTACATGCCACCTTATCCCTTATCTACTTACCTCAGTTATCCAACCCCCTTACCCACTTAGCTCATCCACACATTCTCCCATAAGACCATAAGGTATAGCAGCAGAATTAGACTGTTTGGCCCATTGAGTCTACTCTGCCATTCAATCATGGCTGATACCATTCTCATCTCCATTCTCTTGCTTTCTCCCGTAACCCTTGATCCCCTTATTGATCAAGAACCTATCTATCTCTGTCTTAAAGACACTCAATGACCTGGCCTCTGCAGTCCTCTGTGGCTAAGAGTTCCATAGATTCACCATCCTCTGGCTGAAGAAATTCCTCCTCATCTCTGTTTTTTAACGGAGGGTCCCTTCACTCTGAGGTTGTACCCTGGAGTTCTAGTCTCTCCCATTAGTTGCAACATCTCTCCATGTCCACTCTATCTAGATCTCTCAGTATTCTCTCATTTTTAATTAGGTCCCCCTCATCCTTCTGAACTCCATTGCTTATAGACCCAGACTCCTCAAGTACTCCTCATGTAACAAATCCTTCATTCCTCGGATTGCTCAATCATACACTAACCATCACACTGGAAAGTTGTTTACATATCCCAGCTTTTCAGTGTTACTGAACACTTATCAGAATATGTCAGCTACTGCTGCAAAAATCTGGCTTGTCTTCTTCTGATGATCCAACACTACGAGGAAACAATTGGAGTAAAAGTATGTGCTGCATTTCTGAAGAAATTGGGATTAAAATCCCAGTGAGAAATGTTGAGTTGCAACATGGCACAGTAAGTAGGAGTGTAACAGTGATCCAATAGTGATTGCTGCTCCTCGGAAGGCTGGGTCCATCATTTCTCATTCTCAGCGTCTGACTTACTTCAGCTGGCTACCAGTTGAACTAGAGTTAAGCAGATCTAACATGACAAAGATGATGGAGTTCGCATTGATTGACAAATCCAACGAGTACAGTCCATGCTTTTTAATTCTATTCAACATCATGTTCAAGGTCAGCTAGCTTAATTTACAGCACTATTGTGTTGATCCTCAAAGATATTGCTATTGATGCATTAACATTCAGTCTTACATTGATGTGGTCAGACTTGGGCTTGTACTTAGTTAGAAATGTCCATTTCCAGATTGGAGGACACACCAAGCAGGGTATCTGTTCCTCAATCCATCTATTCCTATCTGGAGTTAAGCAGTTCAAATCCATGTCTACTGTAAAGAGAATCAGCATCAACAATCACAAAAGTGGACCACAGTTTCGCCTATCATCTGCAGGCACATTGAAATTTTTGAGGAAGACCTTTTTTTTAAAAAAAATACCAAGTCCAAAGATGTGCAGGTTAGATAGTTGGCCATATTAAATTGCTCCTTAGTGCCCCAAGATGTATAGGATAAGGGAATTAGCAGGGTAAATGATGGGATTAAGGGAATGGAGTGGGGTGCTAGCCTGGGTAAGATGCTTTCAGAGAGTTGGTGTAGACTAGATGGGCCAAATGGCCTCCTTCTGCACTGTAGGGATTCTAAAATTCTGAGATTAAGAAAAGATGGCTGGCAGTATAAACGCAACCACTTTCTGGAAATTTCTAATATGGATCAGATTGACAAACTTGTCCTTAAGATGCAAAATTTCGCATCTGATGAGGAGTCAAGACCCACTTCAAATAGACAGTTGAAAGAAAGGTACGAAAAATACTAACAGCTAGACTGTAATCTCCTGCAGAGACAATGGACTATATTCTACATCTCATCAGACATCCAAAAACTCATCTCCTGTTGATTTATATCACAGAAGGTCTCAAAAATGTTTCTGAGATTAAATACAAGACAAGCCTATTCCCCTCCTGGGAATTTCCAGGGAAATTGCTTAAAACTGATTGATGACCAGGGTTTCAAAAACATAACAGAAGAAGAATCAGTCAATCACTCCTGCAGAGACAGACAAGCAATCTCCCCCTGACTTGCTGCAGGCAAGAGAAAGAAACAAGGCAGTCTCTTCAGGTACCCATTCAGATGGCCAGGTCATCTCTCCCTCTGGAAATAAGCCAGCAAGTATTTCAACGGACAGCAAAACTGCCAAAGTTATCTCTACCGAAATCACCCAATTTAGTGACCACAGCGTACCATCATCTGCATCTCGGGGACAAGCCATGGCTAATTGTATATTCTTTAAGATTTATTTGAACTCTTAACATTCTTGTGCGAGAGAGTGGGGCATCTTTAAAAATTTTTTTCTTGAATTTAAGTAACTAATAAACTCTTTCTTTGAGACAAGAAAGCCTGGTTAAATTAGTTCCTTATAAAAAGTAAATACATTTGGATTAGGGAAAGGCATCTATGGGGAAAGAATTCTTAATGTTTGCTATGACCAAAAAAGGGGGGGGTGCATACATGGGGGAGGCAGCTCATAGCACCTCACCCGATTGTAACACAACATTCCAAAGGACAAAAGTAGGCAAAATATTCCAGATGCTAGAGTCTGACCGCACAGTGGTTAGCACTGCTGCTTCACAGCGCCAGGGACCCGGGTTCGATTCTCGGCTTGGGTCACTGTCTGTGTGGAGTTTGCATGTTCTCCCCATGTCTGTGTGGGTTTCCTCCAACATTCTGGAAGACGTGCTGGTTAGGTACATTGACCCAAACAGGCGCCAAAATGTGGCGACTAGGAGAATTTCACAGCAATTCCATTGCAGTGTTAACTATAAGCCTTTCTTTTGACTAACAAAAAAACCTTAGTGAAAAACAAAGTTCTGAAGAGGAATCAGGTGGACTCAAAACATTAACTCTGTTTCTCTCTCCCGTTTCTCTCTCCCTACAGATGCTGTCAGACCTGCTGAGTTTTTGTAGCATCCTCTGTTTTATTCCAAAGGACGCCGCCTACATTTATTCTTAATCAAAACCAAATGGACATGATCTCTTTTCGAAATGATCAGTTGAGAGAACACTAGATAAAGTGGATCAAACAGAATCTTTATCCCAGATTATTTGGTCATTTATGTATGTGTGGGACCCGTGTGCACAAATCGCCTGGTCTCTTTCCCACACTGTAACAGCAACTGCATTGGGAAAGTATTTGGTTGGAAGACACTTTAGGATGTTTTGAGATTGTGAAGTGTTAAATAAATGCAAGGTTTTCTGCATTCTGGTCCTATTCTTACTCCTCAGTGAATTACAGGATAGCCTGTAACAGGGGTCGTTAAATCTAAATTCAACATTCTTGCCCCCATTTTGCAAGCATGAAATGGGGACTCATCAATGACTAATTAACAGGGCAGTTTCTGACACTCAATCAGTCCGAGTATTGTAGCCATTGTGCTGTTAGTTCAAGAGCATTTCCTTAGAAGCTGCCCAGGTGGCTACCAGAGATGAGCACAGTTGTCAATTCAATGGAATTGCACTTCAGGGGCAGAATTCTAAATCTGGTTTGTATTTTTGGACACTGAGGCAGACAGCCAGCAATGCTGAAAGGAACAAAGCGAGGTGGGTTAAAGAAAGCTTCCAAAGCATCATGGAATTGAATTTTTGGTGCAGTTAAAAGCAGTAGTGCTCCTTCTGTCCCCACAATATAATTGTGGCTGCTCTTGCATACTACCCACTTGTCCTTAGGCACTGCCCCATTACTTTCTGGACTCAACAATACGCTTTGACATTGAATGATGTTCTGTATCAAAGCACTTGTAGCTTGGCTGCATTTTTTAATACTTTCACAGGATGTGGGCAACACTGGCTTGGCCAACAATTATCGTACATCCCCAATTGCCCTCGAGAAGGTGGTTTCTTAAACTGCTGCAAACTCATATGGTACAAGTGCACCCACAGTGCTGTTAGAGAGGGAGTTCAGGGTTTTTAACCCAGTGACAGTGAAGGAACAGTAATCCATTCTCCAGTCAGGATGGTGAATGAGTTGGAGGGAAACTTCCAGTTAGTGGCATCCTCATGTATCTGCTCCCCTTGTCCTTCTAGATAATTGAAGTTGTGGGTTTGGAACGTGCTGTCAAAGGAGCCTTGGTGAGTTGCTGCAGTGCGCCTGGTATACTGTGTTGGTGATGGAGGGAGTGAATGTTTAAGATGGTGGATGGGATAGCAATCAAGCAGGTTTCTTTGTCCTGGATGTTTTTATGCTTCAATTGCTGTTTGGAACTGTGCTCCAGGAAGTGATTTTTGCCTTGTCGTCGGTGGACAGGATTTGGGGAGTCAGGAGGTGAGATTCTCATGATACAATTTCCAGCCTCTGATCTGCACTTATGGCCACAGTAATTATATAGCTGGTCTAGTTGACATCAATAATAATCTCCAGGATGACATCTTTAATTCTGTCTGCAGGGTTTCCTGCTTTGCTATGTAGTCTCTGTGCAACATTAGAATTGGGCCAGATGGTGGATGTGGAGAGGATTTTTTCCATTAGTAGGAAAAACTAGAACCAGAGGGTACAACCTCAGGTTAAAGGGACAATTCTTTAAACCAGAGATGAGGAGGAATTTCTCCAGCCAGAGAGTGGAGAATCTGTGGAACTCTTCGCCACAGAAGGCTGCAAAGGCCAGGTCATTGAGTGTCTCTAAGACAGATAGATAGGTTCTTGATTAATAAGGGGATCGGGGTTATAGGGAAAAGGCAGGAGAATGTGGATGAAAAAAATATCAGCCATGATTGAATGGCGGAGCAGACTCGATGAGCTGAGTGGCCTAATTCTGCTCCTATGGCTTCTGGTCACTAATGAATTTAAGCTCTGTGGTGTGCATTTCACTTGTTTTCACTTCTGCAGGGACTGGTACATTTTCCATTTCTCTGAAGTATACAAACTATATAACGATCACATCACAAAGAAAACAACTGTGACCTTGATTACCATCTGAAAGCAACTTAGTCAAAGACAACGTAGATCATTTCATAAGGTATGTTGGCAATAGTGACCAAGATAGAAAAAGGCCTCAGTCTCCTGCACACAACACCAAAAGGATCGGGCATGACATTTCTAACCACCATTTCCCTATTCCTAAATCATTCCCCTTGAAAATTTAGTTACTGCTGCTTTGAAATGCACTCCTGTGAGATTCCACAGTAATATGAGAAGGATCCAAATCCAGGGAAATGTATTATTTCTCAACAAAGGTTTGAGAGCTTCCCAGGCAACTGAAAACCCCAGGTATCAGTGTCACTTTGATGTGACTGTCAATGATGCTGGTGTTGGCATCAAAGTCTGACTTTGATTTCTTCTAGTGCATCGGTATTGGGGTTTGTAGATCAGAGTGAACCAACTTGATGTTGAATGTGTACTTATACCATCCTTTAAAATAGATTTACAACTGCATCTCTTTCATAGCCAACAAAACGCACTTGGAATATCAAGGATCACCTCCATATTTCATTCATATGCCTTTTGAATCAATTCTAATGAATTCAGATCTCCAAGTCCCCAAACCAGCATCATGTCAAGTTCCAATGCCCACCTCATGATATAGCTGGCACAATTAAATTTTGCAAAAATCTCTGCTTAGGTTTTCTGCCTTTATTAGAATATTGATATTTTATCTGAATGTCCTCAAACACACCACAGTTAGACAAAATAAATTCACTGTGTTCAGATTTAATTTTAGACGGGATAGGCTGGCCCTATGCTGGCTGTGCTTTCATTATTCTCTAAACGTACCCACACTGCCCTCTGGTGGATATTCTTACAACCTTCCAGTTCAATCATTTTCTGACAAAACAGAGGCTTAATGTTGTTGCTTTTTACTCATTTCGGGGCACGGTTTTATCATCACTCGATAGTCTTTAGCAAGTGACCATTTTTTATGCTAAGATAGGTGAATATTCAGCTGTAAATCAAATCTAATACACACATCCCCATGACAGCAATCCAAATGAATTACTGGGATGATCAGTAATGAAAACCTGTGCCTCCATCCAGAACTCCTCCATGCTGAAACCATTTTGAATTGCTAACCCACTAAGATGTTTTGATATGGTGTGAAGACCTATTTTACTGGTGCTGTTTCACGATATGCAGATCACTCAGTCACTACAACCTTGGAGAAAACTAGCTGATGGCCAGGACGGCCAAATCAAACCTCAGCATTGATCAAGGATCAAACCCGGGTCTTACTTGGCCTCTCAAGCTTAACCATCAACAAGGCAAACTTACTGAAGCAGACATGAGCTGGTCTCCACCCAGGTAACAACTGAAGGGCTGCTGAAACCTTCCTTCATTCCTGCATACCCTCCAGGCCTCACCATCTCAGTGTTTGCCTGGCTAGCTTCAGAACTCCCACTCACCTGATGAAGGGGCAGCCTGTTGCAAAAGCTTGTGGCATTTGTTACAAATAAATCTGTTGGACTTTAAGCTGGTGTTGAGAGATTTCTTTCTGTTTTTACCCCAGTACAACGCCAGCATCTCCACATCATAGCTTCTCACCTCCCAGCCTCCATGTTAGTGCCTAACTCCCACCGAATCTCCATTAGCTCTGTGCTTGCTGACCTATAGTGTTCCAATCAATTTTAAAATTCTCATCTTTGCTTTTAGACCCCTCCATGGTGTCACTGCTCCTTAACTCCATAACTTTCTCTTACCTTACAACCCTCGGAGAAACCTGCACTCCTCCAATCCTGAGCTGTTCAGTATCCCCAGTTTCCATTTCTAACATTGGCTGATGTCCCCGGAGGTGCCCATGCCCTTAGCTCAGGAATTGCCTCCCCATTTACCTCCACCCCTTTCAAGTGCTCCTTAAAACATACCTCTTTCACCAGCTTTTAGATCACCCAGCCTACTGTCTATTGACAAGGCTCAGTGTTAATTATTTTTCTGATAACATTCCTGTAAAGTTTCTTGGGATATTATTACTACTTTAAAGATACTATATAAATGAAAGTTGTCATTGTTATGCAAAGGTTGTCCATTTTCTTTGTAGACGGGGGTATTTACAAACTTTTAAAATACTATTATTTCCACAACTTTGGGGGAATACTTTAAGAGTGCGGAGTGCTGTTGGTTATATCCCAAACATGTCTGTGAAGAGGGTACATCAGGATTCGTCAGCCAGACCTTGCCAGCATTAGAATGAAGAGCATGTCCTGGGGCGACACTGGAGAGTACCTCAAAGTGAGATGCCAAGCTGGTGAAGCTACAACAAAGGACGATGTGCATACTAAACAGTGGAAGCAGCGTGCTATAGGCAGAGCTAAACAGTTGCACAATTTGTGGATCAGATCAAAACTTGAGATCCTGCTACATCCAATCATGGATGGTAATGGACAATTAAATAATTAACCGGAGGAACAAGCTCCATAATAATCCCATCCTCAATGAGAGGGTGTAGAGAATTTAGTGTTATAGCTCGGTGTAGAGAAAGATCAACTTAATGCGAGGTAGGTCCATTCAAAAGTCTGATGGCAACAGGGAAGAAGCTATTCTTGAGTTGGTTGGTATGTGTCCTCGGATTTTTGTATGTTTTTCCCTATGGAAGAAGGAGAAAGAGAGAATGTACGGGGTGCGTGGGTCCTTAATTATGCTGACTGCTTTTCCAAGGCAGCGGGAAATGTAGATGGCATCAATGGATGGGAGGCTGATTTGTGAGATGGACTGGGCTTTGTTCATGATCCTTTGTAGTTTCTTGCAGTCTTTGATAGAGCAGGAGCCAAACCAAGCTGTGATACAACCAGAAAGAATGCTTTCTATGGTGCATTTGTAAAAGTTGGTGAGGTTATAGCAGACACACCAAATTTCCTTAGTCTTCTAAGAAAATAGAGGCATTAGGGGGCTTTCTTAACTATAGTGTTGGTGTGAAGGGACCATGACAGGTTGTTGGCGATCTGGACACCTAAAAACTTGAAGCTCTTGACCTTTTCCACTCCGTCCCCTTTGGTGTAGACGGGCATGTTCTCCTCTACACTTCCTGAAGTCAATGACTATCTCCATTGTTTTGTTGACATTGAGGGAGAGATTATTGTCATCGCACCAGTTCACCAGATTCTCTATTTCCTACACTCCATCTCGCCATTATCTGAAATCCGACCCATTATGGTGGCATCATCAGGTTGTGATAATCAGCCTGGCAGTCCTCCCAAATCTCCCATTGTACCCCAAAGGGGAGAAAGTCTGTGTGAAGACAGGAACCAGGTCACATTTGAAATGAACATTTTGGAAAAGAGGTGTATTCCTCACAATGATTATTTCCTTCTAGCAGTTACAGGGTGGCTCTGTCTTTATTTCATTTCCAAATATATGCAGTGATGCGCTGGGGCTTTTTAGCAAGTCTCCTGACCTGCTTCACATTCTGTGTGTCATTGATCAAGCACCCTGAGCAGTACAATGCTATTTGAAGATATTATCCTTGCATTATTGGGTAAGGTCACCTATACAGGCTTCAGGCCACAATACATCTCCAACACCAATGAGTAAACTGTATTATGATCAGGTATATAGACAAAAGGATCATTTATCACAATGATTTGTGTGCCAATTGGTATACATATACACACGTTGGCTCATTTTATCATTCCTAACTTCTTCAGCCATTATTTTGATTCATTTGCAAATTTTACCTCTGGCACATGCTGACCCAGTAAAAGTCTCACGACACCTGGTTAAAGTCCAACAGGTTTATTACTCCTGGTGTTGAGAGACTTCTTACAATGTTTACCCCAGTCCAACGCTGGCATCTCCACAACATGCTGACCTGACATGGATATGTCCCTATTGATTTGACAGAAGTTAAAGAAATGTATAATCCCAATAACTGAAAATTCTGCATGTTATGAAGGGAGATCGTGGTCCAGTGCTGCTGGTCCTTTATTGCGGGCATAGGGTGGAGGGGAGGGCCTGGGTAGGATGTTCTTTCAGAGAGTCGGTGAAGATTCAATGGGCCAAATGACCCCTCTTGATACTGCAGGGATTCTGTGTCACTCTTCTTGTGGTTAGGAGGTTGCTTGAAAGAGTACAGGTTGGAAAATTGGGGCCTGTTGCCCTTGATTTTCCATCAATTCACTGCTAGTGGATCATTAAGTCTTCTTGAGCTTTGAAACTTGCCCCGACAATTAATACCAGTAAGACAGGAAAGCTTTCCTGTCCATTTCATTGATATCAGATCAAGAGTTTGCTGTTGTTGTTTGCATTATTGTTGTTGATTTGACTCCTTCATGTCAAAGTATTGACAATCCTACAGCTAATGCTGCCATATATCCCTGCTCAGCAGCTTTGCAAAGTTGAGTTTGCATGTCCAGTGGCAAGATTCATCCACTGACAAATCACACCAGGAAAATCTGAGGCTCCCGAATGGATGCACATTATCCTCATTTTATCACTCTGTATATCTGGCTTCTCTTATACTGGAGAGTCTCATGACTTAACACAGCTCAGACAAGTTGTTAACATTTAGCGTAAGTGGTGATAATTTGCTTGGTGCAGTGCTCTTCCAGAGCTGATAGATACCTGACCTGCAACATTGATTTGGAAGACTGCATGCCCATGCAGTCACTAATGAGTTCCAGGTCCTCCTGAGTGTGGAACTAGAGTGTAGCCATCAGCAAAGAATAGCTGATGTACGACCCACTCTTTCATCCTAATCGTAGCTTACAGTTTTTTTTCCAGATTGAAGGGCTTCTCAAGAGGAGAGTGCAGTAGCTGAATTCCTTTAAGTGGTCAGGTGTAGCACTGAAGAAGCGTGCGTTGAGAAGCATACAGTTGGTACTGCCATCACTCTACCAGTGGCTGGTGAACATTTTAGACAAATACTTTGGTTATCTAAACCCGGGCTGCAGTTTCCACAGACGTGATCCACAGGCGGTGAACTGATGGAAAACTAAGAGCAACAGGCTCCAATTTTCCAACCATAAAATGTGTAGGTGTACTGACCACATCCTCCTGACCACAGCATGGATAAGCCATACCCCATCAAATGGCAGTTCCATATTTTGGAGGTGCAGAACTTCTTTCTCTACAGTGCTATCACATAGCACATTCTCACAATTGCCCTCCAGAAAACTGTTTCCAACAAGCATTGTCCTAAGTCTCATAGTTTCATTCATCAGCCTGCACTCAATGACTGGTCTGTGTGGGCCTGAATTAGTTTTCATTTATTGGTCGCAAAAACCACTTTACAGCAATGTGTTTCCTGCACAAGTGAAAATGATACATTAAATGGCAGAATCCCTAAGAGTATTGATAGGCAGAGGGATCTGAGTGCACAGGTACACAGGTCACCTCAAGTGGCAATATGGCGTGCTTACTTTCATCGGCCAGGGCATTGAGTATAAAAATTGGCAAGTCATGTTGCAGCTTTATAGAACATTAGTTAGGCCGCACTTGGAATATAGTGTTCAATTCTGGTCGTCACACTACCAGAAGAACGTGGAGGCTGTGGAGATGGGACAGAAAGATTTTACCAGGATGTTGCCTGGTACGGAGGGCATTAGCTAGGAGGAGAGGTTGGAGAAACTCGGTTTGTTCTCACTGGAACGATGAAGGTTGAGGGGCAGTCTGATAGAAGTCTACAAGATTATGAGGGGCATGGACAGAGCGGGGTGGAAGAATCAATTACTAGGGGTATAGGTTTAAGGTGTGAGGAGCAAGGTTTAGAGGAGATGTACGAGGCAAGTTTTTTTTTTACAGAGTGATGGGTGCCTCGAACTCGCTGCAGAGGGAGGTAGTGGAAGCGGATATGATAGTGACTTTTAAGGGGTGTCCTGACAAATACATGTATAGGAAGGGAATGGTGGGATATGGTCTCTGGAAGGGTAGCGTTTTTTTGTTCAGTCAGGCAACTTAGTCAGTGCAGGCTTGGAGGGCCAAAGGGTCTGTTCCTGTGCTGTAATTTTCTTTATTCTTTGTACTTTGATCCATTTTCATTACATGTTTAGGAGTTCTGAACAGTGAGGAACAGGGAACAAACATTTTAAATGCCACAAATTTAACCTCCAGTCACTGAAAACAGACAGACAATAGTGTCCTTTGCCATTTAACAGTGTAACATCCACCAGGGCTGCAATTATTGATATCAATCACATTTTGACATGTGGTACGCTTTTTCCAAAAGAGTACCAGTATCAAGGCCACGATCACCCAAAACCAAATCCGCTGGGATAGCCATGTGCTTAGAATGTCAGAGTCTCAACTGCCAGAATAAATCTTCTTCACCCAGCTCCAGGAAAGTTCTTAAACAAGAGGAGGACAAAAGAAACACTTCCAAGACTCTCTGAAGACTGACTTCAAGAAATGCAGTAAGAAGTCTCACAGCACCAAGTTAAAGTCCAGTAGGTTTATTGGTAGCAAATGCCACTAGCTTTCAGAGAGCTGCTCCTTCATCAGGTGTGTGTCCGAATTCTGTTCATAAACAGGGCATATAAAGACACAAACTCAATTTATAGAATAATGATTGGGATGCGAGTCTTTACAGCTAATCAAGTCTTAAAGATAAAGACAATGTGAGTGGCGAAAGCATTAAGCACAGGATAGAGATGTGTATTGTCTCCAGACATCTTTTTAACCAGTGCTTAATGCTCTCTCCACTCACATTGTCTTTACCTTTAAGGCTTAATTAGCTGTAAAAGACTCACATTCCAATCATTATTCATGTAAATTGAGTTTGTGTCTTTATATGCCCTGTTTATGAACAGAACTCCCACACACCTGACGAAGGAGCAGCGCTCTGAAAGCTAGTGGCTTTTGCTACCAAATAAACCTGTTGGACTTTATCTTGGTGTTGTGAGATTTCTTACTATGTTTATCCCAGTCCAACGCCAGCATCTCCACTTCAGAAATGCAACATAGATGTCAATGCTAGAGAGACCTTTGCTCAGAAGAGACCTGGTTGGAGGAAGCTCAAGATTGAAGGGACACAATTCTTCAAGGACTCAAGATGACAAGAGGAGGTCCAGAAAAGAAATCTGAGAAAGGAATGCCAGCCATGAGTCCAAGGACTGAATGCGCTCCCCAGAAACACCTCCCAAGAGTACAGTCAAAAATGCGGTGCTAGCATCAAGCTCATCTGCCACACAAGGCCTCACAGAACCCATATCCAATCCCATGGAGTTCCTTAGGTGGGCAACCATACTTGGTAGCAAGTGATTGCTGAAGAAGAGTTTGGGGGATGAAATGCCAACACAAGCTGGTTGGCCCAAACTATCCCTCACTGTTTTATAATCTCTGTCCAATTCAATGTAATACATTTTTTTCTTCTCAAGTTTTTAAGACACCATCCCCAGTATTGATAAATCCCATGATCAACCCCCAACTCTCAACAATGTCTAATACCTTGATACAGTTTGTGTTTAATCTTTTCGTATTTCCTCTCCTTTAAGAAAAGGAATAAAAATTAAACATAGAAGTAAAAAAGATATAAAATACATCAGTAAGAGAATAATCAAGGTCTAATTTTTCAGTTCTTACAGAACAATGACAGCTTCAGAATTTTAATGCCGAGAACACCAATACAAACCTCAGAATAGAGGGTAATAAACATAAATTTAAGCTATTCAATCGCAGTGGGTTAGCAATCCTGAATGACATGTTATTTGTTACATGACTGAATCCCCCTGTTGTTTTAAAACAATGTGCGCTGACTCATAACCAAGAACTTCACATCTTGTAATTATGCAGAAATAACATGAAAATTTACATCTTGGTTTTGTGCCGATTTTCTGAATAAGAATTTATACTGAAGTTTTCTAGACTTAATTTGCTGAAATGCAGATTTTACATCAGAATGTAAAAACTGGTGTGAAACACGCACAATGTAATGTCACCATTAATGATCAGAGTGAGTTGGTTGATGTCTTCAACCTCAATGTCAAGAGCTACTTGTCAATGCTGCTCCTCTTTCTGTTCTGTTGTTATGCAGAGCAGGAGTATGCCCATTAGGAAGGCTGATTAATCTTCTGCATGCTTGGGAAAGGAAGAGTGTATGGAAAGAGGCACTGAGACCAACAGCATTTTGGTTGTTAGTGCAAACCTCAGTATGAAATATTTGTAAAAAGCCAAAGAAAATTGCTTTTGAACTCCAGAAATTGCAGTTACACCTGTATCAGGTAACTATGGGCTACATTAAGTTTGGGTTTAAATCAAGGCCAGTGCAGAGCGTTTTGGCAGGTACATCCCTCAAGGACCATATGCAATTCAGGTAGTTTGCATGCATTGGTGTTTTGGTGTCAAGCCAACATAATTCTGTTGTGCACAAAATTCTTTGGGGGAGAAAAGATGCAACGCTGCTCTTACACCACAATTTCCTACTCACCTCTGGGCCATGTGTGAAAAGGTCCAGGAAATCTGCCAACAATAAAGAAAAACAAAATAACAAAAGATCAAAGCACTTCAGTATTAAATGAGAAATGTGCATGCATTAACATCAGTTCTAGACTTATTTGATATGCAAACAGGGAAAAATAATTCTGAATTTTCTATGTCTCGCATTTACATATCAAAGTGTGGAGCTTATATTTTTCCCTTTTATGAATTTAAAGAATAATTCAAAGCAATTAAATATGATTCTACTTAAAATCCCTGAAAGAAACCCTCATTCAATTAGTAGCTATGATGTATTAGAGATACGAGACCTGGATTGTCAGTTCAACCTGTAACAAAATATATTCTGATACTATACATAATACAAAAAGATCTTCGTATCCATTCTGCTTCATTGGCCTGTTGTGCGTCTGCGAGAGATTGCTATGAAACCAAGTTCCAGTTTCAGGAAAATTGTTTGTTAGATAATTTTGCAATTGTAGTCACCATTCTGAACACAACATTTTGAGTAAAATAGTTCACACATACAGGGCTGAAATAGGTCACATTTTTGCTTATTGATATCTAGGTATCTTTGCAATTTCCATCTATCACGCAGCTATTACTCAAGGACAGCCAACCACTAGAGTTTCCATTCTGTGCACATGGAATGTAAAGCCAGGTTTGAGCCTTTATGAAATATCTGAAGGATTGTTGTGATCTGCCACTGTTTGAAAGGATTGAGGCACCTCCACAACTGAAAACATAGTTTGCACAGTGTTCAGCTTCTTTGACTAGTTGCAAAATTTACACCAATAACACAATAACAGGCTGAGTTTTAAGTTGCTTGGTGGGGGTGGGGGTGGTGGTGGTAAGCAGTGGTGTTGGACGTGGTGTCGTAGCTCACAGGAAATACCTGTGTAAGTGCAGCATATCTATCTGTAGCCTTTTAGCTCAGCCACTATATTAACATATTTGCTGGAATTCTCTGGCCTCCCAGCTATGTATTTCCAATTGGCGGGAGGTGGCGCATTGTTTGCTAGCAGCACGATTCTCTGGGCCTGCCCCTGTCAATGGGAATTCCTACTGACGTCACCCTCATGTCAGCAGGAAACCCACGGGCAGGGCTGCACTGTAGGCGGGACCAGAGAATCCCACTGGCGTAAACAGCTGGAGAATCCTGGCCATTATTTCCGGGTTTCCTGATCAATTATCTATCACAAACATGGTGACAACCCCAGTGAGTCACTGCAAACATAAAGTTTGATGGGACCGTGAACATTCTGCCCCTTGAGTCCGCTCCGCTATTTAAAAAGATCATGGCAAATATGATAGTAATCTCAAATTTGCATCCCATCTTCCCTCCAATAACCTTTCACTCTTTTGTTTATCAAGAATCCATCCACCTCTGCCTTCAAAATATTCAAAGACTTGATTTACACAAACTTCTCAGACTCGTGATCCTCAGAAAAAAATTAATGAACAACCTCTTATTTTTAAATTACCACCCCTTATTCAAGATTCTCCAACAAGAGGAAATGTCCTCTCCACATCCACCCTGTCAAGACCCCTCAGGATCTTATATGTTTCAATTAAGTCACCTCTTACCTTCTAAACTGCAGTGAAATGAAGCCTAGCCTGTCCAACCTTTTCTCATAAGACAGCCTGCCCATTCCAAATATGAGTCCAGGAAACATTCTCTGAATGGTTTCCAACACATTCACATCCTTCCTTAAATCAGGTGACCAATACTGTACACAATACTCCAAATGTGGTCTCACTTGTGCTCTGTATAACAGAAGCAAACCTCTCTACTTTGGTGTTCTACTTTGGCTTTCCCAATTCCATGCTGTATCTGCATTCTAGCCTTTTCAATTCATGCACAAGGACACCTAGATCCCTTGCATCTCAGAGGTCTGCAACATCTCACCATTTGGATAATATGCTTCTTCTATTCTTCTGCCAAAATAGAAAATTTCTCATTTTCTCACATTATACTCCAATTTCCAGATCTTTGCCAACTCATTTAGCCTATCTATATCTTTTTGTAGCCTGATGCCCACTTCACAACTTACTTTCTTCCCTATCTTTGCAGCATCAGCAAATTTAACAACCATCTGGACCATGTCTTTATCCAAGTCATTTATATAAATTGTAAACAGTTGAGATCCTAACTCTGAAGTTGGAAACAGAATATATGTAGGTGACAAAATGCAGTGCACACACTCAAGTCTGTGTCTGGATTTACTGGTGCCTCACTAGATATGATACTGGCAACTATTCAGGCCCACAAGGAATAGTGTTCACTATTAACTAGAGGAATAATCCTGTTAGTAAAAGCAAAGCTGGAGATAGTGGATTAGGTCAGCAGGAGTGTGATGCTACATTCCTGGATTTAATGCTGCAAACATATTAATGGTATAAGCAAGACAGGGAGTACAGTGATACATCCACCTACAACTTGATCTGTGCGTCACCCCAATCTCCCCACTTTGCCACATAAAGCTTACTCCAGCACATCACTCAACTTATCTCGCTGGTGTGTCCAACCTTCTCTAGATATGCACTTCCTCACATCCCCATTTTTTCTCACCACTGATAGTCACGATCATGCCATTCCTTCAGTTACGCTCAACAATTATTCTCCATTCTTTCAATAAACACATGACATTATTCTCACAAATAAAGATGGCTGTAGTTATTGGATGTCAATCATCTCAGGCCCAGAACATTACTGCAGGAGTTTCTCAGGGTAATGCCTGAGACAAAACCATCTGCAGTAGCTTCATCAATGGCATTCCCTCCATCACAAGGTCAGAATTGAGGATATGCTCTGATGCACATTGTTCAGCACCATTGGCCCTAGCAACACTGTAGTCAATGGGAATCTGAAGCAAAGCCTCTGGAGTCATGCCAAGTACAAAGGAAAATGGCTCTGGTTGCAAGAGTTCCTCAGGATCATGTCTGAAGCCTAACCATATTACTCATAAACTAACCATATTGATTCATCAATCATCATCATTAGGTCAAAGGTAAGGATCTTCACTGCTGGTTGCAGTGTTCAGTTCCATGTACAACCCCTAGATCATTAAACAGTCCTTGACAGCATGTAGCAATACATGAAAAATATTCAGGCTTGGGCTGATAAGTTTCAAATAACACTTTCACCAGGCAATTGCCAGCAGCATTAAATCTTTGACCACTAATGCCCTGGGGGTTACCATTGATCAGAAACTTAACTGGCCCAGCGATATAACTACTGTGGCCACAACAGCTAGTTTATTTGTTAGACATTCTATGGAAGTGATTTACCTCCTGACTTTCCCTCATCTACATGGCACACATCAGGAGTGTGATAGAGTACTTGATTGGAACATTGCAGGGCCTAAGACACTTAAGAAATGTAAGCATGTGATAGCATTCAGGATACACCAAGATGTTTGATTTGCACCCTATTCATCATCACAGCAGCAGAGCTACAAAAAGGATGCCAGCAGCTCACAAGACCTTTTTGATCTCATCTCCCACATCAACAATCTGTTTCACAACAATTCTGAGTTGAAAATATATCACTGTTCACTCACCATTACTGGGTCAAATTTCTGAAACTTCCTTCCTGATTCACTACACAGACTGCAGCAGATTGCCACTGCCTTGCCAAGGACAATTAGGACTGGGCAATAAATTCTGGTTTTGCCAGTGACACCCACATTGTAGCAATAAATAAAAAAAGTTTGACAGATCCAATTTGTAAATCTCAAAAAACTTCCCAGAAATCTCATTTGTTTTTAATTGAGGGAGGAATGTTGGCCATTGGATAATTTGCAGCACCACAGGGTTCATTAGCATTCATATAATCACTTTAAAAGGACAAAACTTTGTTATAATGTCTTATTCAAAGGACATCACCCTCATCAATGCAACACTTATTCACCAATAATACCAGTCTACATTACACACACAAGCTCATAAGCTTTTTCTCATAAATAAAAATGCCAGCAACTGAGTCAAAGAGAAAAATCTGATAGTTTCCTGAATATGGTTGAACTAAGATAAGATTTTGGTTCAATTGGCTCTCCTTTGGATTACTAAGCTGACACATGTAGAATTCCTCCTCCCCCACCCAACCACTATCCATGGCCATTTTTGTCACTTTTCTGCTGTTTTCTTGCCCCTATTCTTTGTGTTTTCCATATCTGACCTTCATTTGGCTGTAAGCGGTTTAGAGGTTTACAGCATGGAAACAGGCCCTATGGCCCAACTTGTCCAAAGCAGCAAAGGAATAGCTTTCACCATTGGCTATGTGTGCAATTGCCCACAGTGGACTTGTCAGAGCAGAATTCCAGTTGTCTGGTGTCCATGTGAATCTGTCAATCGGCAGAGAAGTTACTTAAACATTCAAAATTAATTAGCTTCACATAACGAAGCAGCAAGCAAAAATCAGGAAATGTAAATTGCAATTAAATCACTTAGCAGAATAAAGTTCAACTCATGTACATAGAATTAAGTGAAAAACATTAAAGAACAAAACACAATGGCTATATACTTTTTTAAAAATTTGAAACCTTAATTTTATTCCGAGGGAATGAGCCTCCACACTGATAAAATCTACCCACATTTTGAGGGCCAGAAGAGAGTATTAGAGTCATAGAGGTTTGCAGCATGGAAACAGGCTCTTCGATCCAACCTGTCCATGCTGACCTCTTTTTTAAACCCTGAAGCTAGCCCCAATTGCTCACATTTGGCCCATATCCCTCTGTACCCATCATACCCATGTAACTGTCTAAATGCTTTTTAAAAGACAAAATTATACCTGCCTCTATTACTACCTCTGGCAGCTTGTCCCAGACACTCATCACCCTGTGTGAAAAAATTGCCCCTCTCAACCTTTCACCTCTCCCCTCTCACCTTAAACCTATGCCCTCTAGTTTTAAACCCCCCTATCTTTGGGAAAAGATATTGACCAGCTAGCTGATCTGTGCCCCTCATTTTATAGACCTCTATAAGATCAGCCCTCAGCCTTCCAAGCTTCAGAGAAAAAACTCCCAGTCTATCCAGCCTCTCCTTATAACTCAACCATCAAGTCCCAATAGCATCCTGGTAAATCTTTTCTGTACTCTTTCTAGTTTAATAATATCCTTTCTATAATAGGGTGACCAGAACTGTACACAGCATTCCAACTGTGGCCTTAGCAATGTCTTGTACAACTTCAACAAGACATTCCAACTCCTGTATTCAATGTTCTGACCAATTAAACCAAGCATGCTGAATGCCTTCTTCACCACTCTGTCCACCTGTGACTCCACTTTCAAGGAGCTATGAACATGTACTCCTAGATCTCTTTGATTTGGAACTCTCCCCAGTGCCCTACCATTAACTGAGTAAGTCCTGCCCTGGTTCAATCTACCAAAATTCATAACCTCATGTTTATCTAAATTAAACTCCATCTGCCATTCATCAGCCCACTGGCCCGATTGATCAACGTCCCATTGCAATTGGAGATAACTTTCTTCACTGTCCACTATGCCACCAGTCTTATCGTCATTTGCAAATTTATTAACCGTGTCCCCTATATTCTCATCCAAATCATTAATATAAATGACAAATAACAGTGAGCCCAGCATTGATCCCTGAGGCTGGTCCCAGGCCTCCAGTTTGAAAAACAATTCTTGACAACCGCCCTCTGGCTTCTGTCATCAAGCCAATTTTGTATCCATTTAGCTACCTTACCCTGGATCTTGTGAGATTTAACCTTATGCCACAACCTACCATATGGTACCTTGTCAAAGACCTTGCTAAAGTTCATGTAGACAACATTAACTGCACGCCCTTATCTACCTTTCTGGTTACCTCTTCAAAAAACTCAATCAAATTTGTAAGTCATGATTTTCCACTCACAAAGCCACGCTGACTGTCTCTAATCAGTCCTTGTGTCTCTAAATTCCTGTACTCAAAATACCTTTCAAAAACTTACTCACCACAGATGTGAGGCTCACTGGCTGCTGTTCCCAGGCGTTTCCCTGCAGCCCTTCACCCTCCAATCTTCAGGCACCTCACTTGTGACTAATTGATAATTCAAATATCTCTGCTAGATGACCTGCAATTTCCTCCCTAGCCTCCCACAATGTCCTGGGATATACTTCATCAGGTCCTGGGCATTATTTCTACCTTGATGCATTTTAAGACTTCCAGCACCTCCTTCTCTGTTACATGTACACTCAAGACATCAATATTTATTTCCCCAAGTTCCCTAACATCCATGCTTTTCTCAACAGTAAATGCTGATGAGAAATATTAATTTAGGATCTCACCCATCTCTTGTGGATCCACACATAGATTACCTTGTGATCCTTAAGAGGTTCAATGGTAATTGTTATTTACTAAGCCATTAAAATCTGTTACTTTATATTCAGTAAGGTTCAAAAGCTTAGCATGATTATGCAGCATAATTAGCTATAAATTCACTCCTTAATGGTGTTAACAAGTCTTACTAATTCTTCTTTAACCTTGGGACAAATTGTATATGACACTACACTAAAAAAATTTGAGAGTTTTAGGTTGACTGTTAGGCTTTATCTCGAGTTTTGCTTGAACTCCCTTCATTGAGTGATGTATCTCTGTGAATACATTCTTGTATTCGTCCAGAACATGCTGTAAGTCTGTTTTTACATTGACTAATCTGTTGACAGCGCTCCATTTAAGTTTTATCTTCTCCAACCATGATCTCCCAAATAGAGCTGGAAAATTACCATAGACCACATGGACAGGCAATGCCACTGTTTGTCCACTCAACTCTACATTGACCATGATGCAACTGTTTAATGGCACACTGTCTTCTGTGTATGTTCTTAAAATCACATCAGCTGGTTTTAAAGGAAGATGCTTCAGCTTTTGCTGGCATGTAGTCACAAAAAATTAAGATACAGCAGCACCAGTATCAATCTATACCCTAATAGGTTGTCTACTTAACCTTGGATAAGAGTATGGACAAGATGTTCAGTTGAAGCTGTTCATTATATTTCTTGACATTCTCTTCACAGTCATAATTCTTTTCTTCCATTTTGTAAATTCTTGTTCTTCTCAAATGTACCCAGTTTCTTCTTTAGAGTATTCTTTCCAGGTTAGGCCCAACAAGCTTTTCCAATGTGATCCATTTTGCCATAATTCTTGCATTGATTATTCTTGCTCCAGCGTTCACTCACTGAATGGTCTACTTTGGCACATCTGTGACATGCTTTTTGCTGATTTGACTTCTAATGGCCAGTTTCCAACTAGTGGATCTTCATTCCTTCACTAAACTGCGAGGCCTCTTTAGCCTCTCATCAACACTGGCCCATCAACACTGCAATTTCTACTGCTGTCTTTAAAGTCAAAGCATGTTCATTAAGCAATCTTCTTTGGATAGCCTAATTTCGGAGACCACATACTAGATGATCTCAAAGGGTAACTTCTTACGGCTCAAACTCAAAATGTTGTGCCAGCCTTTTGAAGGTTGCCACAAACTGAGCAATGCTTTCACCTTCCACTTGATTGCTTCGGTGGAATCTGAATCGTTCCACGATGATCAATGGCTTTGGAAAAGTAATGCTCATCCAGGATCTTTATGAAGTCATAAGTTTTGTTCTTGGCTTTGCTGCCAAGTTCTGGAGCAAATTAAAGGTTTTAGTTCCTATTGTGCTGAGAAAAGCCAATGTGAACAATTCATCTGCAATTTTATTTGCTTATTCAATGTACTGAAACTACTCTTTATAAGAACTCATTGAAAGATCGCGTGGATCCTAATTGGCCTGCCATTTCTTTTGCAGGTATGAGCAACTCGAGACTTCTCAGTTTTTTTTTTACATTACCGTCTTCCCAATATTCCCCTTTTTACCCTAGAGACTGTTGACATGATGTATTTTTTTTTAATGACCATAGCCATACATCAAAGCATCCCCTTTTCTTCCCCTGTAATATGCCAATACAGCCCAGAATTTCACCCTTCCCTGATCGGAAAGACCACTGTTTTTAAAACCACACAGAGTTTCCATTCCTTTTCTTCTTACTTGGTTTTCCTTCACTGGCATTTCAATCTTTAATCTATTTTGTTACTTTTCCCTAGCCTTTGAATATTTGAAGCGTGTTTTTTTAAAATTTCTACTTAGGATCTATTCTCAATGAAAAAAAATTGCAACTTGTTGCCAATTTTGTTTTTGTGATGTCCTATGTTAACAAAACGTTTTAAACAAAAAGCAAAAAAATCTGGTTTGCATGTGCAGATTTAATTTAACACAATTTATTCTAAGAGTTCTGTAAGGAACAGAGTACAAACTGAAACTAAAGCGGGAGCCTCTGAAACACCCTAATGATATCACTTACAACTCATGTGACCAGCTCCTAAAGCAATCATGCACCACCTAAATGTGTAACAAGTAGGAATAATCTATTTTCCTTCACTGAGAGGTCAATAATCAGGAAGCATAGATTTAAAGTATTTGGCAGAAGGAATAGAAGAGGTTGAGCAGAAACATTTTCATCTAGAAGATGGTTAGGTCTAGAGTTCACTGCTTGAAAGAATGCCAGAGGCAGATGTCCTTATTCCAATTAAAAAAGTACTTGCATATGCACTTGAGACTGCTATAACCTACAGGACTGAAGACTAAGACTAGAACATGGGATTAAGTTGGTGAGTTCTTTATTGGCCAGCACAGACATGATGGCTTGAATGACCTCATTCTATGTTGTACATTTTATATCTGTTATATCTCGCACACAGGAAGGTGGATGTAGTTGTTGGAGACTAACCATCTCAGCCTCATTGCTGTGGAGTTCCTTAGGTTACAGTTCTAGGCCCAAACATTTTCACCTCTTTTATCAATGACATCCTCTCCCTTAGAAGGCAAGAGGTAAGGATGCTCCCAGCTGATTGCACGATGTTTAGTTCTATTCAAAGTTCCACAGGTACCAAAGCATGTATCCACAACGGAGAATTAACTGGACAAAGCTTAAGTTTTGGACTGATAAGTGGCAAGTAGCAAGTAGCATTTGTGTCACACTGGTGATATCTACAATGATTACTGCCATCAAGATTGGATGGCATGGCCATCGCCAAACCCCTCACCATAGATATGCAGGGAGCAGTCACAAATGACCAGAACTTTAACAAAGCCAGCCATATAAATACTGTGGCCATAAGAGCAGGAAAAAGATGGGGAATCCTGCAGCAAGTAATTCATCTCCTGGCTCTTCAAAGTTTGTCAGACGTGTGAGGAAATACTCACCACTTGCCAAGATGACTGCAGGTCCAACAATCAAAGCACCAGGATACCACCTGCACCATCGTAAACATTCCCTTTCACCACCACCAGCGCACAGTGGCTGCAATGAGAGCCAAATAGAAGATGCTTTGTAGCAACTCACCATCAACCAAACCATGACCTTCCATCACCTAGTGAACAAGGGCAGCAGACTCATGAGAACACTCCACCTGTAAATTCCATCCAAGTCCCTCATTATCCTGACTTGGAGCTACATTATTGTTCCTCTGCCACTGTGGAGTTAAAATCTTGGAATTCTCTTGCAATCAGTCCAGTGAGTCGCTGCACCATATGGATTACATTGTTCAAGATTCCAGCTCATCACCACTACCACATTCTAAGGGCAATTAGGGATTAGTATAAATGCTGGCCTTGCCAGCAACACCCATAGCCCATGAATTAATAAAATAAAACATATTTTTGCTATTCCGCTAGTGTTTCCTCATTCACCACTTCACACAGGTCCCATTTGTGCAGTCCGCTTTATGTTTCCTTCCAGAATGTTTGCACTCTTGCAAACAGAAGGACTTCTATATTAAATACACTATCACGGACGTATCCATTTATATACTATTACGAATTGGGGAAGTCAAGATAAAATAAAGTAAAAACAGGAAGTCGATTAGAGGCAGAGCCAGAAGCTGGAGAAATGATACACAAATTAGCCACTGTGAAAAATAAGTATTTTACTTATGTGTTTGGAGAAAACAAAGGGGCTATAGAAGTGGTAATTTCAAAGTGGAAAGATAAGGAAACTGACATTGTTCTGCCAAAAGCCAACTCCACAAGGGGATAAAATCAAAGGGAATGAAATGATATAACTGTAGGACTATAAGAGAGAGAGCCAACATCAGAATCATAACACATTGCAGCTATAGTCTCCCGAGAGAAGCAGCCATTTTCCACCTTCACTGAGCCGAAAGATTATTTCCAGACATGGTCACGTTATCCTGGTTGTAATTATTTGCTGAATTTAGCTCAGAGTGACTCAATATTGGATGTTGTTTGGAAAAAGGGGTGCTTCAGAGTTCAGGTAAAACATAAATAATTTGGGAGGCCACAGGATAGTTTCATATAAAATGTGCGTCTGGCTAGTAACCTTAAGTGTCAGAGTATTATAGTCCTCTTTATCATGTGTGTTTTGTTTTAAATCAATAAATATTCTTCATTTGTTTTTCACACAATCACTGAACTGTTTCCTCACTGAGTTGTACATCACTCCTTCCAAAATACCAAAACACCACTACACACTGTGTTCCAAGTTATCCTTCTGAGTTTTGGGATACCCTCGCATTTAACATCAGTGTGGTTCATGACAATCCTGTGTCTAACATTACCTCGCTCATTGTTGATGAATAAGGCAGCCCATCTATTCAAAGATTTTACTTCCTAACTAACATGGGCAACAGATGCAGCTGAATCCATGGCCTTTGGGTTTGAAAACCTCGGAAAGTGAAAGGTCAGCATTTTAGCTGTCATATCAAATCTTATTTGAACTTCTCACTTTTTTTCTATGGGACCTCCCTGTTTGAGCACATCATCCTCTTGAGCAAAACTCTCATACCTACATTCTCTCTGACAATACACTTATATCATTCTTACCCTTATAGATCTCAATGAGCTTCCCAAGTCACAAAGCACCAAATTCAAAATTCTTGCATGATTTAGCAATATCGCCATGAAACTGCTGCAGATATCCAATGCTGTTGTGCCCATACTGTTCTAGTTCAGCTACAACCCAACAATGTGGAACGTGGTCCAGACATGTCTAATACACAAAAAAACAGGGCAAATCCAATCCATCCACTTACCGCCCCATCAGTCTTATCTTAAAATCAATGAAGTGATGGAAGGAGGTCATCAACAATCCTATTAAACAGCACTCACTTAGCAATAATAGTTTACTGGCTCTCAGTTTGAGTTCTGCCAGGGTCATTCAGCTCCTGACCTCATTGCAGCCTTGGTTCAAACATGGACAAAAGAGCTGAACTCTAAAGGGGAAGTGTGAGTGACTGCCCTTGACAGCAAGCTTGTATTTGACCAAGTATGGCATCAATGACTCCAGTTGTGCTAGGGCTCTAAGTGAACTGGGAACAACTCACCCCTGGTTGGAGTCATACCTAGCACAAAGCAAAATGTTTGTGATAGTTGGAGGTTAATCATCTGAGTTTCGGTACATCACAGCAAGAGTTCCTCATGTTTGGGGATTGGGGGTTCCTTATGAAGGGATTATGAAGATAATAAGATTATGAAGGGAATAGATAAGATAGAAGCAAGGACGTTGTTTCCACTGGCGGGTGACACTAGAACTAGGGGGCATAGCCTCAAAATAAGGGGAAGCAGATTTAGGACTGAGTTGAGGAGGAACTTCTTCAGGCAGAGTTGTGAATCTGTGGAATTCTCCGCCCAGTGAAGCAGTTGAGGCGACCTCATTAAATGTTTTTAAAGCAAGGATAGATTTTTGAATAGTAAAGGAATTAAGGGTTATGGTGAGCAGGCGGGTAAGTGGAGCTGAGTCCAGAAAAAAATCAGCTATGATCTTATTGAATGGCTGAGCAGGCTCAAGGAGCCAGATGGCCTGCTCCTGCTCCTAGTTCTTATGTTTGAATTGCCACTTGATAGCATTCGGCCCAATGTTTCATTAACTCCCTTCCATCATAAGGTCAGAAGTGGGGAGTTCGATGATGATTTCACAATGTTCAGCACCATTAGCGACTCCTCAGATAGTGAATCAGTCCCTATCCAAATACAGCTCGACTTGGACAATATTCAGGCTTCAGTTGACAAGTGGCAAATAACATCCGCACCACCCAAGTGCCAGACAATGACCAGCTCTATCACCCCTTGACATTCAATGGCAGTACCATCACTGAATTCCCCATTACCAACAGCCTAGGGGTTACCATTGACCAGAAACTGAACTTGGCTAGCCAGATAAATACTGCGGCTACAAGAGTAGGTCAGAGGTTAAAAATCGTGTGGGCAAGTAACTCACTTCCTGACTCTAAAATCTGCCCATTTACTCCAAGTCAGAAGTGTGATGGAATACTCTCCACATAACTGGATGAGTGCAGCTCCAACAACATTTAAGAAGCATGACTGTCATTGCATATACAAATATTCACTCCCACCACTACTGACAAACAGTGACAGCAGCATGCACCATCTTTTAGATGCACTGCAGGAATTCACCAAGGTTCCGTAGATAGCACCTTCCTAAAACACTCCCATCTTGAATGACAAGAGCATCAGACACATGGGAATACCACTAACTGGAAGATTCCCTCCAAGACACACACATTTCTGATTTGGAAATATATCACTATGCCTTCACTATTGCCGGGTTAAACTCTCTCCGTACCAGCACCATGGCTGCATCCGCACTACATAGACCTCAGCAGTTCAAGAAGGCAGCTCACTACCACCTTCTCAAAGGCAATTAGGAATAGGCTGGCCGAGCTAATGACGTCCACATCCCAAGAATTAATAAAAACTGCAGTCCTCTGATTCTACATGCCAGTGCTACCCCGATTCCCATCACTCATTATTTCTTGGCAGAGCTTTCAACCCTGATCCTACTCTCAACAACCACAATCCCACACCCAAGCCTCTTCGCCTAAGTACTAACTTCCCTATTTTCAGAAACCTTTTCAAAATCAAATTATTTTCTAGCCTTCAGCCAACTCTGCTAATTAGTTAACACAAAAGCCCCCACCATTCAGTCAATTTCTCTTTAGAAACATCTTGAGATGTTTTATCAGGTAAAAGGTGTCACACAATGTACTTTATTAAGATATTTTTGTAATCTTTCTGAAGGAATTTTAGACTTTCAACACAATTGATCTAAAGAAACCAAATGCATTCAGAATCACTTGAGTGGAACTCCTCCTGTAAAACCAGGATTACTCTTCCGTACACTGAAATCACCGAGGAGCGAAGGCAGTTTCTGATCGTCTGCCTTTTGTTTGTGTGCACAAAAGTACATCTGCTGGAGCAAGAATATTTTTAACACTGCGTGTGTAATGCACTACCATGACCCAGGAAATTTACCATCACCCTGTTTGCTCCTGCAACAGTGAGACGTCCATTGACTTAAACAAAAATCAGATATTCATGGTTCAATGGTACCAATAAGACCCAAACTGTTACACTTTAAACTGCAGGTCCTGACAAGTGGCAATCAGGAGGCAATACCAAAATTCATTTCATATAAAGTTCTTACATTTCATAAATGTGAGCTAGATTCAAATCTGTGTCCGAACAATGAAGCAGCACTATGTCAGAGTTCTTCATCAAGATTTTAAGGTTGCTACAAGTATCAGCAGGTAGTAAATGCAACTGATTTTTAGTTGTAACTGAATATTCTAAAACAAAATGAACAGTTATTCTTTTCTTCTCTTTCTGCCACCACCAGCATTTGGGAATTGCAGAGAAGAAACCATTTGAACAACATTGTTATCTCACAAAAAAAATTTGAAAAAGAAATATGCAGAACAATATTGGAATTTCAGCACCAGGGATAATTAGCTATTTCTTCATATTTGAAGTAGCACATCACAATCAACAGAGTTCAGAATGGGCATCAAAGAGATGGCAGACCAGTTGAACAAATACTTTGGCTCTGTCTTTACTAAAGAGGACACAAATAACTTCCAGAAATACTAGGCGACAGAGAGTCTAGCCTGAAGAAGGGACTGTATTAAATTTTTATCAGTCAGGGAACTGTATTGGGGAAATCGCTGGGATTAAAACCTGATAAGTTCCCAGGATACCCAGCATCCCAAAGTACTTAAGGAAGTAGAAATTAATGGATGCACTGGTGATCATTTTCCAACATTCTACAGATTCTGGAAGAGTGCCAATGGATTGAAGGGTAGCTAATGTAACCCCACTTTTTAAAAAGGAGAGAAAAACAAGAAATTATAGCCTGGTTAGCCTGATGTCGGTAGTGGGGGAAATGCTGGAATCAATTATTAAGGATGTAATAACTGAGCATTTGGAAAGCAGTGACAGGATCAGTCCAAGTCAGCATGGATTCAGTAAAGGGAAATCACGCTTGACAAATTTTCTGGAATTTTTTGAGGATAGGGCCAGTAGAGTGGACAAGGGTGAACCAGTGAATATTTGGTATCTGGACTTTCAAAAGGGTTTTGACAAAGTCCCAGACAAGAGATTAGTGATCAAAACTAAAGCTCATGGTATTGGGGGTAATATATAGACGTGAATAGGAAACTGGTTAGCAGACAGGAAGCGGAGAGTGGGAATAAATATGAGTCCTTTTTAGAGTGCAGGCAGTGACTAGTGGGGCACCACAGCATTCAGTGCTGGAACCCTAGCTATTCACAACATACGTTAATAATTTGGACATAGGAATTGAATGCAGTATCTCCAAATTTGTCATTCAGATGACACAAAGCTGGGTGGCAGCATGTGCTGCGAGGAGGATGTTAAGGAGTTGCAGGGTGACTTGGAAAGGTTGGCCGAGTGAACAAATATTTGACAAAAGCGATTTAATTCGGAAAAATGGATAACTTTGGTGGCAAAAACAGGAAGCAAGATTATTATCTGAATGGTGGCAGTTTAGGAAAAGGGGAAGTGCAATGTGACCTGGGTGTCATGATGGGATAGTCACTGAAACTTGGCATACAGATAAGCAGGCGGTGAGGAAAGCTAAAGCACGCTCACCTCCATAGCAAGAGAATTTGAGTGAGGATGTCTTGCTGCAATTATATACGGCCTTGAGTATTATGTGCAGTTTTGGTCTCCTAGTCTGAGGAAGGACATTCTTGCTATTGAGGGTATCCAGTGAAGGTTCACCAGACTGATTTCTAGAATGACAGAACTGAAATATGGAGAGAGACTGGATCAATTGGCCTTGGAGGGAGTGCAGAGGAGGTTTACTAGGATGATACCGGAGTTGAGGGGGTTGAGCTATGAGGAGAGGCTGAATAAACTAGGCTTGTACTCGTTAGAGTTTAGAAGAATGAGGGGAGATCTCATTGAGACGTATAAGATGATGAATGGGATGGATAGGATAGAGGTGGAGAGACTCTTCCCGCTCAAAAAAGACAGTAGGACTAGGGGGCACAGCCTCAAGATAAAGGGGGGGCGGTTTAGAACGGAGTTGAGGAGGAACTTCTTCACTCAAAGGGTGGTGAATATCTGGAATTCTCTGCCCGTTGAAGTGGTGGAGGCTGCCCCGCTAAATATTTTTAAGAAGCGGGTTGATGGGTTTTTGATAAGAGAGGGGATTAAGGGTTATGGGGAGAGGGCGGGAATGTGGAACTGAGCCACGACAGATCAGCCATGATCTTATTGAATGGCGGGGCAGGCTCGAAGGGCCAGATGGCCTACTCCTGCTCCTATTTCTTATGTTCTTATGTTCTTATGTTCTAATTGGCATTTAGAAGAATGAGAGGGGATTGCATAGAAACATTTAAAATCCTGTTGGGACTGGGCAGGCTAGATGCAAGAAGAATGTTCCCAATATTGTGGAAGTTCCCAGAACTAGAGGTCACAGTGTAAGAATAAGGGATAAGCCATTCAGAACTGAGATGAGGAAGAATTTCTTCACTCAGAGAGCTGTAAACCTGTGGAATTCTCTACCACAGAAAGCTGTTGTGGCCAGTTTGTTAGATATGTTCAAGAGGAAGCTGGGCATGGCCTTGCGGCTAAAGGGATCAAGGTGTATGGAGAGAAAGCAGGAGTGGGATACTGAAAGTGCATGATCAGCCATGATCATATTAAATGGTACTGTAGGCTTGAAAAGCAGAATGGCCTACTCCTGCACCTATTTTCTATTTCTTGATGCATTTTAATCTTCCTTTAATCTAGATGGATCAAAATCTTGGTAATGGTAATTTTTTTGGTTTCAAAATATCGTGTATTTGGCAAATTTAAGGCGGTATTTAAATAATTGCAACTGTTTTAAGAAATATATAAGGGGATAGGTCCATTATAAAAGCAAAATGCTGCGGATGCTGGAATCTGAAACAAAAACAGAAAATGCTGGAAAATCTCAGCAGGTGTGACAGCATCTGTGGAGACAGAATAGAACTGACACTAAGTCTGGATGACCCTTTTGTCAGAGCTGGCACGGTGTCATGCTGACTCAAAACGTTGGCTCTATTCTCTCTCCACAGATGCTGTCAGACCTGCTGAGATTTTCCAGCATTATATGTTATGAAAAGATCTGAAGGATAGTTGAAAAGGTTGTTCAGCAAGCATCACCATGGGGCAAATACACAATATTATGAATGTCCACATACAGATATACTCCAAAATATTTTACATCTGATATTATTGAGCTATTTCTATTTCTGTGCCTGTGAATAATAATGCAGTAACAAAGGACAGGGTTACAAAACTTATTGTGGTTCATCATGGAACACAATATGAAGCATGCTTACAAAATTTCCATCGCTAGAATTTTAAAATTGCACAAATAAAATAGTTGTTTTATGTGCATTTGTCAAGGTGGAAGTCCATAACAGTCCTTCATTTCCAACTGAAATCTCTAATCTGATTGGGGAATATTTTGGCAGCATAACTCTTATACAATATTGGGTCATATAGATACTTTTGTTGCATTTCCATTTGCCTAAATACTGAGTTTGAAGAAGCTATTATTATTGAATTTAGGTTACGGTCAATAACTAAAAATGAACACAAACTTGCATTTATATTACATTTCTCATGGTGCATCACAAAGCACCTTTCAGCCAATACTTTTTGAAGCATAGTCATAGTTGCAGGAAATGTGGCAACAGATTTTTCTCTCAGCAAACTCCAACAAACACTATCGCGCTAATGATTAAATAATCCATTTCTTGTGATGTTGATCAAGGGGTAAATATTGATCATTACACCACAAATAACTCCCAGACTCTTCTTTGAAATACTGCACGGGATCTTTTATACCCACCCAAGCAGGTAGATGAAATCTTGCTTTCATGTCTGAAGCAAAAGATAACACCTTTTACGGTGCAGAATTCCCCAGTACTGCACTGAAATGTCAACCTTAACTCGAGATTAATGCATTCTGAGTTGGAATCACTGTTTACATCCATTTCCAAACTGCATTTGCTTTATGAACTACCTGTTCCTCAAAAAAAATTTCTGATAAATAAAAACTGACAATATACTGACAGTATATTCTTCCATTTGTTATAAGTAAAAAATATACTTGGTCTCACTGATGTTTTATTAGTACTTTAATTGATAAAATTAAAGGATATTTATATTACTTTACAAACTTAAGATGCAGCCTTAAATTTATCGCGTGATTTACATGTTTTGAATTTTCTATTTCTTTCTTACAAAAATGAACGCAATTACATGGTATAATCTTCTCCAGATTTGCTTTGCCACTCTCTGCAGTGAAGACATTTTATACAAACCACTGGAGGTGTTTGTTGGTAGCAGGAGGAGTTCATGTCTTCCGTTTTATTTTGCTTGTGTTTCAAACTGAAGTTTTCTAGGCAGAGGTTTAAGGCAGTATGGACAAATGGAGTGGTAACAAAAGCAACAAACTGTGCTCGTTGCACTGATAAGCCATACATAAACAGGTACAAACTACCCTTTAGCCCTTTGTAACTCAATACATATAGACCCAATGCAATAAACTAATTTTTCCACAAAAGACATGAAATCCATTTAAAGTTTGACATGTTACTGAATCCATTCTTCTACAATAATTTTCCAGTACATACTGGGGAAAATCTCCATGTTTCCAATGCATTGGAATAATTTGAATACTCACAGTTTTGATCAAAAGTATCAAAGCAACTCACATCACACTGTGAGATAACTCCTGCTTTGTGAGGTAAATAACACCTGTAAATATACTGATTATTAACTCGACACATGCCATTATTTGATGGAATACAAGTCACAGCTTTTGTCAATGTCAACCACTTGTGCTGGGGATAAATGCAACGTTTGGATAAGGCTACAGGAAATAATAGCACCTCCGATTCTAATTTCACCCACCACTGGATCTGATGAAGATTGTCCATTTGAACAGCTTAGGTTGTAGTTAGGAGATCTCGAGATTAAGCTACAACCACAGCATCTTCAGTAATCGGCATTATATGGATCTAGGAAAGCACCATTCTCAATTTACAGCGTATGTAATGTATTAGAGCAGTTCCTGCCATTGTATGCATGTCGCTTCTCAAACATCTGCATTTTATTTCTAAAACAGATCAAGTTACGCATCATCAGCTGTAGGAATATGGTGAGTTCTTACAGATCCAACACACATGCTCTCTCTGCAGATAAAAATAATTTTACACTGTTACGGGCTATGACCAAAATGACATTTTATTTTCTTCAGCGTAAAATACAGATTTAATTGGTAAATAGTTTATTTTATTATATATTTTCAATGTTGGAATTTCAATTCCTGCACTATATCTTTTTGGAACAAATCCCTGGTGGCAATTGTTTCATTCTTGGAAACAGCAGTTCCTGAGTACTCAGAGGGTTGGTGTAACCTAACCGTAATAAAAGCCTTTAGGATGAATATCTAAATAAAATTTCTGACTGAACAGCTTTATTCGTTTAAATTCCTGTGACCAGAAGGATTTTAACTGAAATACACTTGTTATTTCATTTACAAGAAAAATTATTTACTTATATTCTATGATATCAGAGAGTGAAAATTTCCATTTAGTTAAAAGAAACTTAGAAAATCCTGCAACAGAACCTTGTTTTAAGACTTTCATTAAGTTATCAGAATGGATAGAATTTTGCAGTTCGTTATCAGAATGGATTGGGCTTTATTGATCAAAAGATGGAGAGCTATTTAATGGTTAAAAACAACTGGATGGCCCAATTTGCATATTGTAACTTATTTCCCATCAAATTCTGTTCATTTCATTTGTTTGTCATCCACTGGCTATGTGGAATGAAACCATAACCATGGACTACATCAGAGAGAAAACATATTCAATTTCTCAAACAAATTCATCAGCGTACTTAAAATGGGTGAGATTCTGCTAAAAAGCAGTTGGCATAATGCGTTTTGCGGCAACCTGAATTTATACGCTTCACTTTTAAAATAACTAGCAAAAATTGTAACAAAAAATCTGGATCAATTAACAGAAGCTACTGAAGTTCCAAAACAAGAAGTACTTACTTAAAGCATTCACATTTCTTTTAATAATAAAAGATGGGCTCAATTAGATAGCCCTTCTCTTAAGGAAAACAGCAAGAATATGGATTATTGACCTTTTTTTAGGGTGAAACGCTGGAATTACTGACTCTTGTTAAACCTGTCCTAAGAACCTGGACCACTCCACTGAATGTTTATTCTGGCCAGTCAAACCAGTAGGTAGTCAGGAATTGAGCCCAAGTTCTGGTTTTACAACAGTATATCTTGGGTCCAGTCTTGGTATGAATCCTTTGAAGTCTCTAGAGGCTTGTGTTCCAAAAACATCCAACGCTCTTCTGTTCATCAGAGCAAACCTGGTTGAAACAAAATTATTAGCCTTAATACTGAAAAATCTTAGTAGCTTAAGATATATTTGTACTGTTTGCCACTAAATCTACCTACTCGACACTGTAGGAAAGTGCAACAGTTATGTACTGATTGCTTTTTTGTTCAGTTAGTCCAGTTTATTCCATGATGTTTCACACTGGAAGTCAAAATCTGGTGCAGTATTCAAGTCGAAAAAATTAGCGGAGGCAGCAGGGAATGAAATAGGCTAGAGAAGGTAAGAGATGAGGTGGGGAGGAGAGAATGGAAGAAATGGGAGGTTAAGCAAAAGAAGGGAGATATGGAGGAGCAAAAAGGAAAGGTTAAGAAAGAGGAAGGGGTCTGAGAAAAAGAGGGGTTGTGGCAGAAGACAAGAATTAGGCTAGGAGGTTTCAAGTGCAGGCTGGGAGTGAGGTTGAAGGCCTACAAAATGTCTTGATAGCAGTGCAACAACTGAGTTCATAAAAAGGAGTTTACACCATTGTGGAAATCAGGATATTGGAGAAGCCAATACTGCAGGTTAGGCAGAGGAAACGTTATACAGTCTGATATTATCTCAAGGTAAGCAGCTGACTGATGGGACAGGAAGATACTGCCGTCTAACTGAAACATGCGCAGGAAAGAAACCCGAGAATTGACAGGCATGTCAGTTGGAAGTTGCCCAAAGAGGAAATTTAAGGTAACTTCTATGTGGGTAAAACTTGGCAGAATTAAGTTGAATTTACGATTTTCTCCTGACCTGTTTACTTACCTCTATAAAGATGCTGCGATTGCTGGAGGCTGTCTTAGACTGCTCTATAGCAACACCCAGTGGCCAGAGGCTGTTGTTGCGTGCAGGCTCAAATGTAGCTTGGATGTTACTGCTGTTTGAATTGCTAACAGTAGGCCACACACCAATATTACAGAACTCTCCCATTCACAGTCAGGCCTGACAGGTTTGCAGGTATATATAATAGGAAAATATGTAAATACAGTCACCATAAAGATTGTCACTGTGTTCAAAAATGGAATATTAAGAGGTAACCTCCATTGTGTATACTGAGAAATAGGAAAAGAAATTTCGAAAACAATGAATACTATAAAATGAAAATTATATTTAGCACTGCAGAAATAAATTCCACAGACTGGTAGTGAAGTGTGATAGACATTGCCTTTCAATTCCAGGGCTTTGATTCTGAAATCCAGTCCAGGCTGCTGGGATGAAATTCTCCTCCAAATGCTGGCTGTTGGATCCCAATGTGAAATAAATTTGTTCAGTTTAAATTCCGTTCCCTGTAGTGTTGGGCATTAACACCAAACCTGTGCTAGCTGGAATGTCAGCCAGACAAACCCAAGGATGGTTGGTGTGAGGAATGGAAAATATTTCCCTGGTGTGTTATATCCTTGCTGTCAGGTGTAATGTGAGATGAGCTTCCATCAAAATATCAGCCTGTTTCCACCTCTGTAGATCACCCGGCTTTGACCCTGCCTTAGCTTGTTTGCTGCTAAAACTTTCATTCACGCCTCCTGACTTGACTATTCCAAAGTTCCAGTTCATCCAGCAGCAAACTTGAGGTCATTCAAAACATTGCTGTCCACATTCTGACTTGCGCCACGTCCAGTTCACTAATTATCTCCTGTGTGCCTGCTGACTGACACTGGCTCTCAGTTAAACAATTCCCAAACTCTAATCTCCTCTAGCCTTATAGCCATGCACCACCCCCTGCATAGCAACCCCACTGCCCATGGCCTCTGAATTTTACCAGTTTGGGCCTTCTCAGCATCTAGTTTAACAATTTCATACTGACAGCCATGCCTTCAGCTGCCTGAGCCCCCCATCCTGTCTTTAGGGAAGATGGTGGTGTACTGATAATGTCCAGAAATCCAGGCCAATGCTGTGTGGGGGACATGGGTTCAAATCCCAACAGGTAGCTGGTGGAATTTAAGTTCTATTAATGAATCAGGAATTGAAAACCGGTCTCAGTAATGGTGACCATGACACTATCATCAATTGCTGTAAAAAGTTCACCTGGTTCACTAATCTCCTGTCCTGATCTGGCCTAAATGGGACTCCAGACACACAGCAATTAGGTTGACCCTTAGCTGTCTTCTGAAATGGCCTAGCAAGCCACCCAGTTCTAGGGTAATTGGGGATAGGCAACAATTGCTGACCTAGCCAAAGATGCCCACATCCCATTTCCTTCTTTAAGGTGCTCCATAAAACCTCTTTCTCTGACCAAGCTGTTGGTCATCTTTCCATGGTTCAGTGTCAAGTTTTGTTTTAACAATATTTGTAAAGCACCTTGGGTCATTAGTTAGGTTAAAGGCATTATATAAATTCAATTGTTGTTTCCGTCAGAGAGAAATTTCCTGAGGTAGGAGCAGATGCAGAATGTTGGATCAGAGTAGACTGATAGTTACTTTGGATCTTACTGTGCTGCACCTGGCCTGAAGAAACTGGTTGCCTAAAATAGAAGTTATTTTCACCACCATATCATCCCTTGCATTGATGGACACACGTTTTTAAAGAAGAAACCTATATTACGACTAATATATGCTCCCTACAATACATCCAGAATCTGACCAAATGCACTTTTATTCAGTGGCCAATTCAAAGAGAGCTAATCAGGTTATAGCTTCTGTGAATCAAACTGTGAACTCAGAACTTCCACTGATGTTCTGTGGCTTTTGAAACTATGTCAAGCAGTCATAATGGCATCATAAGAATCCTCAGGAAATATCAATAAACAATTCCATTGAAACTGTGGAACAGGTGATCATATTTCTCCCTAATCAACACCAGATTGCCTGTCAATTAAAGCTGTCCAACAGTTTTTTTTTTCATTAAAATATTAGCTTGTGGTTTTAAAGCTTAAAAAGCAGAGGATCTAAAACAAATGCAGGTTAAGATCCTTGGGACAGCCAAAATGGGATCTGTTTGAACTCAAAACAAAGTTCAAATGGACTTGCTGAATTTAGATTTCCCCTCTATGTGAATCACATCCCAGCCACTTGTTGCTGTTGGCAAAAATTGGAACTGCCACAAATGAGGGTGGGACTTCCACAGCCAGAACTCAGCTGCCACTTTTACATGTCAATAGTCTTCCCGACTCTGCAAAAGCTCTTCCTTAAGTGAAAAGTTAACTGAGGCACTTACCTTCCCTTTGTAAGCCTCAGAAGAAACTTCCAGTAAGAAGGCCGTAAATTCTGTACTTCCATCACAGCCTAAAAATGACAAGGAAAATTAAGCTCAATTTTTCAAACACTAAATAAAATGCAATTTAACCTAAATAACAATATTTCAGTGAATTACATTTTATATTATTATATTGAAAAAGCTTCTGAAAACTATATTTTTCTGTTAAGTGCAACACATTTTGTTTTTTAAGTTAACCATTTAATAACTCATTTTGCTGGATGTGCTAAAGGACCCTTTGGGAAAGGGGGGAGTGGGATGTGGTGGTGGTGGTGGTGATGGTCAGTGACTCAGTGGCTTGGCAAAAAGCAGCTGAACAAGACAGATATGTGGCAAACCAGATTTCCAACATCCACAGCATTTCAGCAGCAGATGAGCTGAAGCAGGGACGAAGAATGGCAATATTATAGAGGCAGAGCTGGGGACGTTTAACTGATGGCACAATACATGTGGTTGAAGTTCTCCGCTATGTCACACGCAACACAAAGATTGTGAACAATCTGCTTTAGTCTCAGACAGTTGTCAGCGAGAAGGGTGTCAATAACTGGAGAACAGATTTTAAAGTGGGAACTGAAAACAATGGTTTTGGTCTTCCTAATATTTAACTGGAAGAAATGAACATAAATAAGTTTAAAGATAACTAACTGTACTTTTTTTTTTAAAATGACAGTAACAAAGTACTTTTCGGGCAAAATATCTCTGGCACATCTAGATTACTCATTCAAACTTTCCAGTGGATTTCATTTTGATTCCAGAAGTAACAGCTCAATACTCGCCAGGAATTAAGTTGTCTTCACTTGCCATGGCTTTCTGATTCGCCACCACACTAGTGATTTACTCCACTAAAAAGTTGTGTAAATAGTTTTATGTCCTAAACTTTAAACTCCGTATTTAGTGTTTTGATCAGATTGTTGATAGATCCAAATGCGATATACCTTACAAGTACTCAAGGTTTATACATAGTTGCCAAATATCTGGCTTCCATGTGGGCTGGCAGGATGTGTAGATGCCGGTGTTGAAATCGAGTAAACACAGTAAGAAGTTTCACAACACCAGGTTAAAGTCCAACAGGTTTATTTGATAGTAAATGCCACAAGCTTTCGGAATGCTGTCCTTCATCAGGTGAGTTTCTGATCAGAAATCTCCACTCACCTGACGAAGGAACAGTGTTCCGAAAGATTGTGGTGTTGACTATCAAATAAACCTGTTGGATTTTAACTTGGAGTTGTAAGACTTCTTAATCTTTCTATGTGGGCTACCAGTTTTCATGATGTGGATATGCCGGCGTTGGACTGGGGTAAACACAGTAAAAAGTCTGACAACACCAGGTTTAAGGCCAACCGATTTATTTGATAGTAAACTCACTAGCTTTCGAGGGGTTTCTCTCTTCACCTCTTTCACCTGAAGAAGAGGGAAACCCCATGAAAGCTAGTGAGTTTACTATCAAATAAATTGGTTGGACTTAAACCTGGTGTTGTCAGACTTTTTACTGTGGCTACCAGTTTTTCCAGGCCCCATTTGTGCTGCTCACAAAGATCTAGAAATCAGCAATTTCCCAAACTCCCACGTCAGTATTGTGCATTGTTAACATTAAATGTGTTTTATAAACTGCAATAATATCCAACCAAGTGAATGAAGCAAAATTGGATATAGAATTAATGGTTGACTCTTAAATACCTTTAGGGATGGGCAATAAATGCTGGCCCAGTCAGCGACGCCTAGATCACATGAATGAATTTTTTAAGAAGTGGCTCAGTTACTTTGCTATTATCTTTACAATTCAGTGTTAAGTTGGAAGGAGGGTTGGTTTGATGAGAAAGGGGGAAACAATTAAACAGAGCTGAATATCTCACCTTGGTGAAGAGGGTGTAGTGGACAGTCAGTGAGAAGGGTTTGAGGACACAGCTGATTGTGACAAATTGAAGCTGGGACTTATCTTTGATCCTTAGATTTTTGAGTACTGGGTTATTTTGACGTGGTCCATTCAGATCTGGTGCTGGATGACCAAACTAGCTGTTCACCAAATACACAAGTCTGTGATCCCTTGGACTAGAGGGTTACAGATGGGTCCAAACCACAGGCAATAAATACTAGGATGGGAAAGAGAAGTATTTTTCTGGGGACAAGAACATCAATGGTAGGGGCGAGGGAGTGACTGGTTCAAAATAACAGCTGCAAAAGTGTAATGATAAGTGGAAGACCAAAGGATAGGCAGTTAGGAACTTGAAAGCGCACAGCTATAAGGAGCAGAGAATGAACATAATCTGGGAGCTTTCATTGTTTGGTTGCATTCTTCATCAATTTGGATGATAATGTTCAGTGCAAGAATGCAGTTCAGCTGAAACTAGAGGGCATTCCTGCCTGACATAGCTCAACACAGATCTTCAGTTTTGCAAATGGTATTGCATCACCAACTCTTCTGACGTTTCCTGAGTTTATACCTTGTATTGGCTCCACCACCACAGACAGAACTCTTTTTGTGTGATTCTGTTACACAGCAAATGACAACATTGTGCAACGTGCTGGATGAGAATGACAATTGAGAGAGCCAGGCTAAAAATGTATTATTGTACATACCAAAACTCCTTCCTATATAATTATTTTAAACATGGTTTCCAGTTCTTTCTAGTTATTTCATTGGTCAATACCGATAGCAATCATTTAATTGCAAATGTTGTCTTCCTGATATCAGTTTGGATCTTATCAACTTCTTAAGCTGTCAAAGAAGTTCCTAGATTACCGATACCAGCTCCAACTGATATTTTCACCTTGCTATTCCATTGATTTGTCTGCAGCAATATTAATAGGAGGCTGGCATCTTGTTTCTAGAATGATGGGGGTGGGCGAGAGTTTGAATCGGACTGGCACTGGCATTCTATAATTCTCTACAAAATGTGAACAGTATAATTGCTCAGATAGAATAACAAGTACATTTGATGTCACCGTGCATTGCTTCAAGTAACATCGCTCAAGGATGACTTATTACACTCAGAACAAAACAGCGACAATAGCTGCATAGTTGAGAAATTTGACATATCTAATGTTCTGATGAGAAAATTGGTTTTATTGAGATTGTGGAAACTGGAGTAACTACTCTAGTGATTTTGGTAAGGAGGTCATTCTGTAGACATTGAGATTTACCATGTGAAATAGTATCTTAACTCTTAGGTTATATATTGTGACCTTAAGCTATTGCTTTGACACGATTACTTAGTTTTATTTCCTAAGACTGATCATTACAATTGGTACTTAGGAAACAGCTGCTTTCCTCCCAATGGCTCAGTTGGATAGGGTTAGTCTGTAACCAAAAGTACTTCTAACTTGGGAATATGCACTTGAAAGACCCAGACCAAGCCATACACACGATAACCCCCACACCATGTCCAGACCTGACACCACCACAAGACTGATAAATTTCTGCATGCCTATCTCATCAACATCACCAGAAAACTGAATTATCCAGCATCGGTTTTCTGTCCACCAATCTCCACGAAGGAATACCTCATTGGACTTTGATCCTGGACTCTGGAACCCACAAGAACTAAGATTTCTTTTCTCTGTGGTTTCTGTACTGTAAATCGTTACACTATTCCTCTCTGAATTGTCTGAATGCAAAGGGGATGTGGTGATCCCTCGTTTTGTGTTTTGAGTGTACGCAAATCAACTAGCCCCTGGAGTTTATCCTGTCTCCAGTTTGCTGTGGCGTCATTAATAGAAAATTAGATCACACAAAAACCAAGGCATTGGGAAATACTTAGAAAGAGGGAAATAAATCAAATTTATTATGTTGACTGGAAAGAGGAGAAATTAATGTTTAAATTAACCCACTCCTGTCCACAACAAACAGAATCATGAACAAATACTGTAATTGGCCAAATGCTCAGAAAGCAGATTTTCAAAACCAGCTGCCAAAATATTGTTTTAATCTATCTTTTTGGACTATGTGCACAAAAATTGTGTTATATTACACAACTGTGAGTCACTTTAATTAATAGTATAATTCTTCCTGAAAGACATTGCGATGGAGTTTCTGAAGAACAGTGTGCTTAACTCTGTCACACCATTTGGTACTTACAGCTTGAAAACATATGGCTGTGGAAATCGCATAGATGACGGTGTCTGCATGCGCAATGTATGGACATTTTCCTGCTTCGATGCCTTTGAAATACATTGTCTGCCAGTAAAAATTAAATTCCAATTAGTAAGAGAAATAATATGACCACCATCAATTTAATTTTAAAACTGGAACTTACAACATCCCAACAATTATAAAAACGATTCAATAGTCTGCAATATATTTGAACTCATCACTGATCACTCCCCCATGTGAGGTTCAAGTGATCGATAATGTCGGTGGCCATTCAGCAAAGCTAATAACACCATGACCCTTGAAATTAGTGCAGCCTTGTGTAAGGGCAACTGACAGCAATAAGAACGTCTACCAGCAGGAAAACTAAATAATATCATTGTCAGTCTTTTCTGGTCTCAATGCACTAGTCAGCAGAGAGAAATTCACACTCTTGATAGTTAAGCCGTGAAGCCTGCTTATAATGCATGTGTGGACATAGAAAGAGAACAGGATAATGCTCAGCTGTGATGACCTACTGACACGTAGCTGTCAAGCCTCACATAGTGATGTTAACATGGACAAGGATCTGAAGAGGACCAGACACCCTGGAAAAACACTGGCAGAGACAATTACTGAAAAAAAACCTATCAACTTAGACTGTCGTGCAAGGTAAAATTAAGGTGGAATATTAAGAAGTATCCTTGCACATTTTGACTTAATTTTCTGGCAGAATTCCTTTTTAATTTGAATGTGCAAGATCTAATGCTTTGCATCAACTGCACTCACTGGAAATCCATCAAACTTGTTGAAGGAGGTGCTCAAAGAGCTGAGGCCTTTGAAGTTAGCACCATCAAATTCAAAAACTAGAACAGCATGGTGGCACAGTGGTTAGCAGCACCAGGGACCCGGGTTCAGTTCTGATCTTGGGTCACTGTCTGTGTGGAGTTTGCACAAAGAAATCCCACAACACCAGTTTAAAGTCCAAACAGGTTTATTTGTAGCAAAGGCCGCAAGCTTTCGGGACAGCCTGTCCCTTCATCACGTGACTGGGAGTTCTGGTCGTAAAAATGACACTAAGACACAAACTCAATTTACATGCATAATGATTGGAATGTGAGCCTTTACAGCTAATCAATTCTTAAAGGTACAGACAATGTGAGTGGAAAGAGCTTTAAGCACAGGTTAAACAGGTATGTATTGTTTCCAGAGAGGACAGTTAGTGAGATTTTGCAAGTCCAGGCAAGTTGTGAAGGTTACAGATAGTGTGACATGAACCCAAGATCCCAGTTGAGGCCGTTCTCAAGTGTGCAGAACTTGGCTATCAGTTTCTGCTCAGCGACTCTGCGCTGTCGTGTGTCATGAAGGCCCCCTTGGAGAACGCTTACCCGAAGATCAGAGGCCGAATGCCCATGACCGCTGAAGTGTTCCCCAACAGGAAGAGAACAGTCTTGCCTCATGATTGTAACCCCCCCCTCAACAAGAAGGGAAATGGAGTTGAGGTCAAAGGTCAGTTGTAATCGACCTGAATAGTAGAACAGTCTCAAGAATCGCTTGCTCCTTTTTTTTAAAAATGTTCTTACACATCCATTGCAAATTTGTGGGGTGAGATATGTACCACTAACCTTTCGGGCCTCCCTGGCTTTGTTCCTTGCTCGCTCAGATCCTCAATCTAAAAGAGCCAGGTGCAAAGGCCAGGACAAATATTTTCCACAAATGCCTGCCTGGAAATCTAGAGGAAAATGAAGCAATATAAAGAGGATGTAGGCCTAGATTGTGTGCTTGCAACCCTTTCACTCTTCTATGCCTGGGACCTGACCATTCCCAAGTAACTCAAGCTGAAAATCTTCACCATTTAGTAAGAAACAGACAAAGATGTGATCGCCACATTTTCTAAAAACTAACAAATTACCATGGTCTACATATGGGAACATCCAAGCTGCCATTTATGTGTATAAAAAAACTTTTGTTTTTACCTCCACAAGTTTAGAAGCCAGGTACATGGAGATGGTTGTGCTTTTGTAAAACATCATCGACATTCCTGCTAAGAAACCTGCATAAAAATATTAAGAATGTGATTGACTCATTGGGCAGAATTCTCCATTCCTGCTAGTGTCAGGAATCATGGCAGGCAGGAGTCCTAAATTTGGCGGGATGGACAATGTCAGTTTTCCGCTGACAGGAAATTAGTTTGAAATTTTGTTCTCGACTCCGAGCGTGTGTTGAAAGCAGTTCAACTTGTCCAGGACCTACGTAAGGAACCACATTTCCATCTTAGGGCAACTCATTGGAATTACATTCCCACACCAAATTAAGGGCCCCACCAGTAGATTATTAGAACAGTCTGTCCCCCAAATGTATATAATTGGTGTGCACCTGCTGGCTTCAATTTATCTACGTATGTGCTGCTTTAGTTTGCCTTTACGAGCAGTGCTTTGGGTCCTTGCAGCGAACTCATGACTCCAAACCTCCATTCCCTGACTGAATAGCTATGGCTGGCAAGGGATCATTCAGTTAGTCTCTCTATGCTACCAAGGCAATGGTCTCTCTGTAGTTTTGAGGGTGGGTGAGACAAATATAAAAGTGTTCACGTGAGGCTTTTTGCATATGGCTCTCATCACCTCAGTCAAAGAGTAACGTCTCCATACATCTTCATGTATGAACGGGAGGAATACCCACCTTTGGTCCCTCAAGATGCCCTTTACATGGAAGGAGTGGGGTGAGGATGCCATGTCTAGACTGAGGTCAGGTGAAGGGTTTAGCACTTGCCTGTTGGCGTTGAGATGGAGGGAAACCTGTAAAGGACATGCTTACTTAATGGTTCACTTCAGCCTATTCACACAGTCACTGAGACAATGACGATACAGACTGTAAGCAACCCAGTCTTGGTAAAGGCTCTCACGGAGGACGCATTGCAGATTGGCACATGGCCATATGGGCCTCAGCAGTCATATAAGTATAATGTTCAAGATTTGTCTTGGAGTATAGGGATAGAACAATTACACAGCACATGGCATAGCCTTGTTCAAGTTGTGAAAGTTAAGTGCCATGTGCAAGAATTAAGATACAATGGAACTGAAAAACCATCATTTTTCAAAAGGACACCGTTAAAAAGCTTTTTTGGACTTTTGTTATCCCTCTTTTCAATCTCAATAATATTAAAAATCTTTATCCAGCAGCCATGTACAGAATGCACTAAGGAAGCCTCTGTGAGATGGAGAGTGAGCGCTGAAAATATAAGATGACACTCACCAGCAATCAGCGCATGAAGTTCATCATCCAAATTTCTCACCCATCGAAGGAAACAACTTGTACCCTTAATATGAAATAAAAATATCAGGCTTCTGCCTGTGATACAACAAATCATGTCAAAAAATATTATTTTGGTAAATGCCTTTTCTCAGGCTCTGGAAAACAGAGCGCTACCAAATATCTTGTTCACATAAAGGAAGTTGGTCAGTAATATTACAGGTGGATAAAAATTGCACAAAGTTCTGAAACAGGTTTGTAAAAATTGGTCAGTACATTCAGGAATTAAGAGAGATGTCATGTGTTGCGAATCTTCAGAACTCGCCGGGCAATTTAGCTGATCTGTCATTTGCTTCACGTAAACAACATCTTGTCCCTAGCTTCTCATTTTAATTTGGATTTGTACATTAATTACCCATTAAGCTGGCCAGAGGAAGTCTAACAAATAATACCTTAAGTATCTTTTTAACAATGTGATCATTTTTCATGATTGCTCATCAATCCCTTTGGCAATCCCTGTGGTATCTTATCCCAAAAACACATTTATTATTAATGACTAGTCATCAATAGCTTTGGAGAATTCAGATGCAACATTAAAAAAAAAACTTGATTTCCTTTTCTCTTTTTGCTTTAATCTCTCAAATCTAGCATTCCTAATTTTTCCACTTTGACTGATTTGACTGCAATTTACTGCCTTCTCAGTCCTTCCGCTATTTCTCAATCTTTCAATCCCATTAGTTAAGAAGAGACACTGTTAATCAACACATTCACTCAGATCCCAGATTACCCCATTACCCTCACTATCCACAACTCCCAAGATGCTCTACTTTAGCTATGTTAATGTCCAGAAGTTTGCTCTCAGCAGTGAATGAACAACACAAACTTTTTGTTATTCTTACTTTCTCGCAAATTTTCTATGGAGTTTTGCACTGGAATTTGATGTGATTAAAGAACCATTTTAGATTAGTGCCTTCTTTAGAGGATCTGCTTGCCCTGTTCACAGAGAAGCCAATCGAGCCAATCTAGTAATCAAGAATCATTACTGAGCCATGCAAAGTTTGAACTAGAAAGTGCCAATTTGAATATTTAATTGTGTCAAATGATGTCATGGAAGTGAAATCAGGAAGGGGAAAAGAAACTTGGGATTAAGAATAAGTAACAAAAGAGACATTAAGTAAAAAGTCTTGCTGTACTTTCTTTCAAATTTCCAACAATAATTATAATCCACTCTGCAAGGGCAACCGTGCTTTGCCCCACATCCAGCATTATGGAAGTTTTTCATTCTGAAATACCTGTACAATACCCTTTTTAATTTTTTAATGGAATCAGTTTCCACCAAATTTTCAGGTAGTTTGTTCCAAATCCCAACATCTCTCAATGAAAACATTTCCACTCATCATCCCTCAAGATTTTTTCCAATGATTTTGAATCTATAAACTTTAGTTATTCATTCACTCACTTAAAAGCGAATAATTTTTCTCCATCTACCCTATCAAAACCTCTTATCCTGAAACCCTCCTAACTTTCTCAGTTCCAAGAACAGTCCAAACTTTTCATAACCATCATTTCTCATTTCTATTAGAATTCTGGTGAATACATATTGCATGCTCCTCAAACCTTCCTACTGTGCTTTACTATAGTCCGGGTGCATAAATGCGTTACTATTTCTACTCTCAGATCACACAAATTCATTATCCATTCTTCATAAACTTGAATGCACTGTCTTACCTTCCTGAACATTTTATGCAACAAACAAGTTCAATGGGATCACTGTTTTTTTTGGTGCTGATCTTCAGTAATCATAGCTGGAATTCTCCGGCTGTTCAGGCCAGCAGGATTCTCCAGTCCCCACCAACAACCCTGCCCGTGGGCTTCAGGGTGGGATGGGGTGACTTCAGTGGAAAATCCCATTGATAGCAGTGGGACCAGAGAATCCTGCCACCAGCGAACACAACTCCTGTCACTGCTAGGAAACATGCAGTTGGGGGGCCAGAGAATCTCGTCCGATATCTCTTAATTTTGCCTTTTCCTTTTGTTTCAAACGTTTACCAAACTATTCTTTACCATATCCTTAAACATCTTAACTGTTTTTGAAGTATATTAATTTCATTTTCCTTGTCATAATATTGAATCCAATGACTTTGATTATTAATTAATACATGATCACGTGTTGTTCAAACTGCAGTTTTCCAGTAGCTCAATCTTTTATTACCTTGTAAATACTGACAAAGGATCCTAGAAACGCTCCAAGTTGGAAATTTTCTTTATTGTACAAAGCAGACAGCAGCCGAGATGGCTTTGTAAACAGGTGTCGAAGTGCTGATGGAATACGAAGGCAGCACTGAATAAGGTAACCAACACTGAACATCCGGATAAAACCCTGGAAAATAGATATTTTTAAAAATTTGCGAAACAGCATGACATGCAAGGCATGCGGTTACATTTTCTATATCTCTAGATTGAATTTCCACTGTAAAATGGAAAATTATAGGAAGTAAGCACAAAGTGAATAGTGAGTGCTTCATAAATCAACCATGTTCTTACGTAAAAGGCTGAGAGTCGGGATGCTATAATTTATTTGACTAACGCAGCCCTGACATATGCTCTTTAAAAGGAAGTTGGTTAGCTCAGTTAGCTGGACATCTGGATTGTGATGCACAGTGATGCCTACACCACGGGTTCAATTCCCATACCGGCTGAGATTATTTATGAAGGCTGCCTTCTCAAGCTTGCTCCTCACCTAAGGGTGTGGTTATCTTCAGATTAGACTGCCACCAGCCTATGGCATCTGGGACCGTGACAATTTTATATTGGATACTTACCAAGTAATATTTAGTTGATTTTGATTTTAATTTGTTACAGTAACAGTCTTAAAACATGAAACGTTGTGCGATTCTTTATATAGGTCACTAGGAATTTCACCTAGTTTTAAAAGTTAACAATTTTCAGAAATTGTAACAAAATCCAACTAGTTCATGCATGGTCTTTGAGGGAAGGAAACCTGCCTCGACTGTCTTATACTCTGCTCCAGTCCGCCACCAAAGTAGTTGAACTCTTTTGATCTGGTAACTGAACCACTATATTCCCATTCACCCATTACATGTTGCATTGAATTCCTCTACTTCGTATTTGTTGGGATAGCAAATTCTACTAAAAAGTATTGACATTAGAAATGTGAATCAGGAGGTCAGTCTAAATCTGTTTTAAAGAAAAAAGATAGGATATGACATTTTGGGGACACACCTGTTTCTGACAAAGGGTAAACAGCCAAAGCACCACACCCTGTCTTTTATTTAACAGATGGTGACTGGTGTGCTGTATTTTTCCAGCAAATTCAGGCTTTAATCTGATTTTAGTGACTGATGAGGATACATTACCAATTTGTCTCTGGTGCTGTGTGAAGCCAATAAGAAGTCTCACAACACCAGGCCATTAGCTCAAAGCAGCATTATTAGGAAACTGTTTGAAGTGTCAGTGAGCAGTGTTGTTGGACAGCAAAACGTTTCGAAGTACTTTAAACAGCCGATCAGCAAACCTCTAAAAGCTTGTGTGCTGTTCAGCTCCTCCTCCTCTTCAGTATGTCTGCACTAGTTTCGGACCAGAGTTAATGAACTAGCATTATATAATGTTTTATCTTAACGCTCTACAAAGTCTTTTCATGGACATCTGTAACTGTGACCAACAAGCTGATCATTTGAAATATCAGTTTGGTCTTTTGGTCATAGGACGAGTGGATTTTTCTGATCTCTGACACAAGGCCTGAAACGTTAACTCTGTTCCTCTCTCGCAGATACTGCCAGATACACAGGCTGCTTCCAGCATTTTATGTTTTATTTCATGTTTCCAGCACCTGCAGTTTATTTTTGGTGTTCTAAATTCTGTTGTTCTCGTGTAATCCTCCCAATGTGTAATTAGAAAAATATTTGTTGATCCCCAATGGAAATTTATGTGAATAATTTGGAGCACAGTTATTGATACTTTCCCCATCCCCAATCTTGCCTGAAGGAGTACTGTACTATGGATCAGCATAGATACCTCACATAATAAAAAGAGAACATGCTGGTAATACTTAGCTGTCCGACAGCATTCATGGAGAGAGAAATACTTGCAATAAAAACAAAGGAAAAGTGACATTCAACAGATAAGGAAAGCAATAACTTTAGAAGAAAACTAACAACTATTCACAAGGCATGCAAGCATAAATGGGGCAAGGTAGATTTGGCAACTGGCGTCCAACTGGAATGGGTAGGGAAAATTCAAAGTGAGAGCCCTCAATAGCAATTCAGAACTCAGATTAAGATTAGCCGAGACTACTCGCCTGCTCTCTTGATGGGGATTAGTGAAAAATAGCCATGGGGAGGAAAGCAAGAAAGAAAATTACTTGAAAGATAAGGATTCGCATGCTCAATCTCTTGACCTCAGGTCAAAAAGGTGACATCAAAAAATTCAGTGTAATGAGAACCTGTTTGTTGATGACACAAGAATCAATGAACTTAGTAAAATACCTGGTTAACTGTTTACAAGCTATTTTAATGTGACGATACTATTTAAAACAAAAGAGAGATCTGTGATTGGAAGATGGTCTGCAATACTGATACAGGACCATCAAATCTGAAAACTAATTTTTTTTCTCTCTGCAGTTGCTAAGTATTTCCAGCATCTTCAATAATTTGCTTTTGCACGTGAGAATGGAAGATGGTTATATAGAACCTTAGGATCCTTACAGTACAGAAAGAGGCTATCCGGCCCATTGTGTCTGCATCAACTCTCCAAAACAGTATCCTACCCAGGCCTTCCCCTCTGCCTGATCCCCAGTACTCAGGGGAAACATAGGCAAACACAGGGAGAATGTATAAGTTCCACACAGTCACCCAAGGATCGAACCTAGGTAACTGGTTCTGTGAGGCAGCAGTGCTAACCACTGTGCTGCCAATCATCGGCGAACATCCACACTAACCGTCCCCCAGTGATTAAAATCTGATGAAGGCAATGTAATCAATTTTAGTTAAATGTTAGGAATAAAAAGAACCACAAAATATGGAGAATAGTGTTGAAGTTAAAAATTGATCTTTAATATTGCTAAAAAAAAGTTAATTACGTTTTTCAAAAAACAAGAGCATTATACAGAAAGTTAGGGAATTTAAAAAACTGCTCACATAACAAAAACTTGAATGTGCACCTATATACTCCAGCCAAAACACTAATTTTCCACCATTTCTGATTTTAGACCTACATAAGCATTTCTTAGTGAAGTAACTACTCATGTTATGAACTTGATTGTTGATACCAAATTGACTATGGTATGTGACTAATGCTAACGAGACATTGCTTGTTTCATTAAAAAGTACTCACTTTAATGCAGTAGGAAATACAGTTGTCTTCGTAATGCTTACAACATCTGTGTCTTGGGCCATGTTTACAGCTGAACAAAAGAAAGGAGTTTTAAACATCCAATCTCCTCAATTTCTGCATGTCATTTTATTCTATTTTTAACAGAAATCCAAACAATTATATTAAAGGAAGTGTTTTATCTTCATTTTTGTTAATGAGTGTGAAATAAGCAATGTGTATCAGATTAAAGATCATACACACTACAACACCCTTTTTAGGCACAGTTTTAATAATTGACGGAATACCATGGAAGGGTTAATAAATGTTCTGCACTCCACATCAGAGTTCCACTGTGCTCATTATACATGGTAGGTTATTAAATACACGACAATTTAATGCACCCCATAAAACAAAATGTATGAGCAGCACTGTACCAGCTGAATTTCAACTGACAGCAGTAATAAATGAAATGGTTTGCAGGCAGTAAATCAGGGAAGTAAAATATTGGATCATACATCATGTTACAAGCAGAACACTCAGATTTTGTGTTTAAAGGTCAATTGAAAAGATCTCAAGCTTCACAATGTGAGATTATTTCATGTTTCCAGCTTCGTTGTCAAAGCCAGATTTTCCACACAGCTGTATCAACAGCTTGCATTATATGTTTCACTGGAAGATATCCTTTGGTATGCTGCAGCCCCATTCCTAACCTCAGTTCATTTTTACCTAATATAGAAAAAATGAGAAGTAGGCACTGATACCAGTAAGCCAGCATTTAGATAATGAGACTGAGCAGTGATAGGCACATCTGTATTTTCCGTCTTGCCAACTGCCCTTTCAAAACAAAATAACTCAACCAGCGGACACCGGTCAGAAAAGCTGCCAAGTTTTTGTTTTAAAATTATTTTCCATGGGACCAAGAGACCAGACGTGTAAATGACTTTCGAGAGCTCTCCTGCTGAATTTTCCCTATCTATTCCAGCTGGAGACCATCTCCAGGAACCTACCTTGCAACACTTGTACTTGCATCCTTTATGGGGCGGCACTGTGGTTAGCACTGCTGCCTCACAGCTCCAGGGACCCAGATTCAATTCCTGTCTGTGAAGGCTGCACGTTTTCCCTGTGTCTGCGTGGGTTTCCTCTGGGTGCTCCGGTTTTCCCCCACAGTCCGAAAGATGTGCAGGTTAGGTGGATTGGCTATGCTAAATTGCCCTTTAGTGTCAGAGGGACCAGCTAGGGTAAATGCATGAGGTTATGGGGATTGGACCTAGGTGGGATTGTAGTTGGTGCAGACTTGGGCTGAATGGCTTCCTTCTGCACTGTAGGATTCTACGATTCTATGGACTCTATGAATCTTTGCTGCATTACTTCTTTGAATGCTTTTGCTCCTCTAATTAGCTGAATGTCACTTTTCCTTTGGTTTTTATTGAAAGTACCACTCGCAAGATATTTGTTTCTCTTTCCACAGATACTGTCAGTTTGTCAACTTTATGAAAATTAGGTCCGCCTTTCAAATTGCTCTGACCTCACCATGACACTACTGGACAGAATCACTCGAGACTGTGCACCTTAAATGAAAATCAGTTGTGTGCAGAGGTGCTAGTCTTTAAGTCCCAGCGAGCAAAGCCAAGGTGACTTAATATTCAGCCCCCAGAAATGAGCAGGACGAAGGAGTGTGCAGAGAAGGTAAACCTGGCGGACCTAAGAATGCAAAATAGATTACTGATCCTCAGAAGTTGCAATGGTAACAAAATATAAAGCTGTGGAGAGACTTGAAGTAGAGAGTATGAAATTTTAAATCAGTTAATTGATGGAAAGAAGCCAGTGTAGGTCAGCAAAGATATGACTGGCTCTGATTTCAAAAGTTGCTTCATACAAAGACAAATTAGAGGTTTTAGAGGGAGAAGCTTGGAAATCCAGCAAGAATTTCTAGGGTTGTCAAAAAACATGCCTAAAATGTTGATGGTGGTAGTGTGAGCCAGTGATGTGTAATTTGCAACAACTAACATTGGGCTAACATTGTCAAACCAAGAAACTGAGTTTGCCATCTGTTCCAAACTTCTATTAATGATGTTATATAATTGCTGGGAGATTTAAGAGAACAGTGTAGGCTGTACAGTGATTAACTCTCAGAACATAAGAACATAAGAAATAGGAGCAGGAGTAGGCCATCTAGCCCTTCGAGCCTGCCCTGCCATTCAATAAGATCATGGTTGATCTGAAGTGGATCAGTTCCACTTTCCCGCTTTCTCCCCATAACCCTTAATTCCCCTGTCTATCAGAAATCTATCTACCCGTGACTTAAATATATTTAGCGAGGTAGCCTCCACCACTTCAACGGGCAGAGAATTCCAGAGATTCACCACCCTTTGAGTGAAGAAGTTCCTCCTCAACTCCAATCTAAACTACCCCCCCTTATCTTGAGGCTGTGCCCTCTAGTCCTGCTGTCCTTTCTAAGTGGGAAGTATCTCTCTACCTCTACCCTATCCATCCCCTTCATTATCTTATACGTCTCTATAAGATGCCCCCTCATCCTTCGAAACTTCAACGAGTACAGACCCAGTCTATTTAGTCTCTCTTCATAGTCCAACCCCCTCATCTCCGGTATCAGCCTAGTGAACCTCCTCTGCACTCCCTCCAAGGCCAATATATCCTTCCACAAGTGCGGCGACCAAAACTGCACACAGTACTCCAGCTGCGGCCTCACCAGTAACCTGTACAGTTGCAGCAAGACCTCCCTACTTTTATATTCTATCCCTCTCGCTTTAAAGGCCAACATACCATTCGCCTTCTTGATCACCTGCTGCACCTGCAGACTGTGTTTTTGCAACTCGTGCACAAGGACCCCCAGGTCCCTCTGCACCGTAGTGTGCTGCAGCTTTTCGCCTTTTAAATAATAATTCCTCCTACTATTATTTCTGCCGAAGTTTATACCTTTCAGGTTTTAAACCTGGCCAGGTTTATACCTTTCTTTTGAAGCCTTCATTCACACCCCATTTTGATGAAAAACACTGTCTTGGGTTTATGTTAAATATATACAATATATATGTAACACAACATAAGACATACAATATATATATGTAAGTAATAGAAATCAGTTGAATACCTAACCAAGTATCTATTATTGTGTCCATTTCTGTAGCTATGGTTAATAATCTCATTAGAACTGTAATGAAAATACATTTTTCATGGTTTTAATTAACTGAGCATATCTTGTAATTCAAGGGTTAGTGGAGCTGGCTTAAAACATTTTGCCACCTTGTCTGGCCACAAAGGCAGGAGATTGTCATGGTCATGGGGCAGCACAGTGGTTAGCATTGCTTTACCTCACAGTGCCAGGGTCTCGGGTTCGATTCCCAGTTTGGGTCACTATGTGTGGAATTTGCACATTCTCCCAGTGTCTGCATGGGTTTCCTCCAGGTGCTCCGGTTTCCTCCCACAGTCCAAAAATGTGTGGGTTAGGTGGATTGGCCATGCTAAATTGCCCCTTAGTGTCAAGGGGACTAGCGAGGGTAAATTCATGGGGTATGGGATAGATCCTGGATGGGATTGTGGTTGGTGCAGACCTGTTGGGCCGAATGGCCTCCTCCTGTGCTGTAGGATTCTATGATTCACGTTTTCAACCACACATTCGGAAAATCAACCTTGCTCATGTGCCTGCCTGAGCCACTAAGGTACACAAATTGTATTTTTTATGACCATAAATGATCTTAGCTGATTTAATAAATGATACTCAACAAAACCATGAAACTTGTGAAATCAGTTGGATATTTAAGCTATCCAAGAGAAGCAGAGTTAATGCAACTACTGTGTGAGAACTGGCCATTTAAATTTAAAACAAGAAGTGCTGGGAACACTAATCAAGTCAGGTGGTGTCTGCGGAGAGAGAAATAGAGTTAGTGTTTCAAGTCGAATATGACTTCCTCAGAGTCATTCAGACTTGAAACCTTAATGCTGTTTCTCTCCCTACAGATGCTGCCAGATCTGCTGAGTTTATCCAGCATTTCCTGTTCTTGTTACAGATTTCCAGCTTCTGCAGCATTTTGCTGTATTAAAGGGAGTGATAACAGCTGCATTAAAGAAACAAAACATTTGCACAGAATAAGTGTAAATGCAAGAATAGTGGACAGCTATGTCCAAAAACAAAAGCATGAAAAACATGATTCAAATTGACTGACAAAAAAAATCAAAATGGGGGAGCAGGTCAGAAATCGTTGAACTTATTGAGTTCAGAAGTGTGTATAGTGCCCAACTGGAAGATGAGGTGTGAACAAGCTGGGGTTAAACTTCACTGTCACCCTACAGCAGGCCAAGAACAGAAATATGAATGTGTGGAGAATGGTGCATTAAACTGGAAACTCACAGTCATCTTTGTGGACCGAATAGAGATGTTCCTCAAAGTGGTCAGTCAATCTGCAGTTGGTCTCCTCATTGGAAAGAAGACAGCACTGAGAGCAGCGAATAGTTTACTATATGAAGTACAAATAAATCACTGCTTCACCAAACAAATGTTTGGCGACTTGGTTGGTGAGCAGAGAGAAATTAAAATGGGCAGATGTTACACTTGCTAAGATTGTATGGGTAGGTGCAGTGAAGGGGGCCAAGAGTGTGGGTAATTGAGAAGTGGACCAAGGTGTCACTGAGGGAACGGTTCCTTTGGAAAGCTGACAGGGGTGGGGAGGGGAAGACATATTCAATGGTGTCTTTATGCTGGATGTGGCAGAAGTGGCATAAGATCCTGTCAATCATGGTGCAGTGGGGTGGGGTAGGGCAATCCTCAGTTGAGAAGAAAGGAAGAAGTATCAGAGGCTCTATTGTGGAAAGTTGCCACTGGCCCTTTAATATCATTGGCAAAATCATTCAATAGGTATTCACACCATGTACCTCACTATTTGTCTCTAAAAATGTGAACCTCTCCTTGAACTGAGTCCACAAATTATGCAGCTGAGCAAAACGTCAACCAAATGAGCAAGATACAAAAATAATTTCACAATGCTGTTTGTATCATTTATTGGAGTTTGGTAAAATCTTCTGGATTTATTCAGTGACAGACACAGATATCCAAGACCTGCTCTTGTCATGTGTTCACAGTCAAGAATTTTGTATCTTTTGACTCAAACATCAAAACAAAAATTGGTTAGTGTACTGCAAATGTGAAATGACGATTGATAAACCTTCCCAACTGCACTACAAACTTCCCCATGATGACAGTGGTCCCAGCTCTGTTCAGATGCACCCATTTGCTAAACTGGTCCCTTCAAACCCAGAACCAATCTGATGTCCCAGGAATTTAAAGCCCACCCTCCTGCGTCACATCTCCAGTCACACATTCACCTGCTCCATCTCCTATTTCTATACTCATTTGCACACTCTTGGAAGTAAATTGGCGATTATTGCATTTAAGGTCCTGCTTGTTTGTTTTTTCCCCTGAGCTCCCTAAAATCTGCCTTCAGGATATTGTTCTTCTTTCTACCTATTTGAATCATGGCCGTTGACTGTTGATCCTGTCCCCTCACCATGCTCTTCAGCCTTCAATGATATGCTTGACTTTGGCATCAGGGAGGCAATGGATTCATATCTGCAATCACAGAAATATCAGTCCATTTCCCTAACTATAGAATAACCTGACACTATCGTTTTCCCAATTTATCTCCTGCATCCGTGTATAAGGAAGCCAGCAGTGGTGCCATGTTCTTGGCTCTGGATGCATTCAATAGAGGAATTATTATTTTCATCAGTATACTGAATACCAACAGGACAGTGAGATGCACTCCAGGGTCTCCTGCACTAGCTATTAGCACTCCTTGACCACCTGACATTCATCCATCCCCTATGTCCACACAACTTAAAATGACCACATCCAGAAGCATGAACTCTCCACCTTGTCGATGCACCTTAGCGGCACCAGCTGCTCTCAAGCTCTGAAATCTGGAGCTACTCCAACACACACTTGTTACACACATAATTGCCCAGGAAACCTTTTTTTTTGCTTTTGGGTGCAGCTGTTCATCATTCACGTCACCTCCAGACATATGTTTTGTTTCATTACTTGTCCCATCCCCGCTCACCTTAGTTTTGCCTGAACAATTTGCTCGTCCTCTAACCCCTTCTGCCTTTTACCAACTACACACCTTTCCTTTTTATTCTGTTTTCACCCTCCAGTGCTCCACCCTTTCACTTGCTCAAAACTTTGAACTTCTGCCAGTTCAAATGACTTCCAGCAATTTCTCATTTTATTTTAGGCCAAAGGCTGCAGCGAAAATGTGGAGAGGATAGTAATGACAGACTTGAAGCAAGAAGAAACATAACCACTATTACTTGCAAGCTGGTGATCTGCTTTGTCTTTGAACTATTAAATATGTCTGGTCAATTGGCAGTGTGATTTTCCATTATTACCAAGGCTCCTTCCCTTATTGATACTTTTACCACATGCATATTGTCAGTAGCCTGCTGCAGCAAAGGTTAGAACAGTTGAAGTTAATAAGAGAAATTCTTATCCCAATGTCAGTTACCACTGGCTTCTTTTAAATGCTTCAGGTAATTTTGCGCTGATCTCAATAAAACAATGGCAATTATAAAACCCTTATTAATTTTGTTCCAAGATTTCTATGTGAATGCATATTTTATGATAGCTATCGCTGGTCTGTTCGCACTTCTTTCTGCAGGCAATAGAAGATTTTGAAAAGTCTGAAATAATATTGTCTGGTCATGCTGTCTGTTTTTTAGGCATGATTTACCATCCAAGCCTGTTTTATCTCACCAAAATAATTAAGATAAATTGTCCAGACTATCTATCGAGACATGCTCTAACACAAATTATCTGATTCAATTTGCTATTTACATCACAAATGGATCCCAAATTATTCCTGTTTCTCATTTTGTTATTTGCAATGGTCTTGTTAATTTTTCATTTAAACATCCCCTGCTCCATAAATGGCATTGCAACAATTTGATATTTAGTATGGTAAGTTAATTTTCTTGTGCTTTCTTTCTCATGCATGAAAAACATCACAACAAATATAAAAAGTTTTATATTAAATTCAGAGGTCACAGTGAAAAGTTTTGTAACACTGAACTCTTTTAACCACTATTTCAGCATACCATGATTTTATATGCATTATGAACTACTTTTCTCCTTTCTCTTATATCTTTCCATTGCTTATATTTATTATTTTCACTCTCATCCCCTTTCCTTCCAAGAATTAAACAAGAAATTTATTTGTTGAAATTTGAAGAAAAGCGTATGCTTTTTTCAGAGAATAAAGCCTGTTGAAGTAATCAATACAGCCACAAGCATACCAATGTTACTACAAGAGTATATTAAATAGATAAAAGTCATTTACTTTATATTAGAAAGAACCCATTTAGCGAGACTGAAAGAAATGCCCCAGCAAGCAGTTGAGAGTCTTTTATAGCTGATATATCTCTATCTAAAATAACTAGCAAAATTAACTTTCCCTTTCCTAAATATAGAGATATATATATATATGCTCTCAGTCAGGCATCTGGCCAGTTTGGTACAGCGCTCATTGGTAACCATGGTTCAGTTGGAAGCACTCACATCTCTCAGCCAGAAGATTTGTGGGTTCAAGTTCCACTTGAACAAATGTCAAGGCTGACAGTCAAGTGCAGAGCTAAGAGAGCGATTCACTGTTTGAGGTGCTATATTTTGGATCAGGTACTAGCCTCAGGCAAACAAAAAAAATCCCATGGTACTATTTTGAAGAGTGGGGGGAGAGGGAGAGGGAGAGAGAAAGAGAGGGAGAGAGAAAAAGAGAGGGAGAGAGAAAGAGAGAGATAATTCCAGTGGTCTGGTCAATTCTAACCCTCAGCCAGCATCACAAAAACAGATCACTTAGTCATTATCACACTGTTTATGAAAGTTCCATTTGAACAAATTGGCTATCACATTATCTTCATGAGAGTGCATCAATGCGGTTAACCTTGAAATATGTCTGAGAACCTAATGTATCGATTCAGTCAAAGAAACCTCCAATTCTTTAGTTTAGATTCTGGTGGTATTTATTTTTAGATGGTGATATCTAACCATTTGACAACTGATGCATACTGAAACTTTGCTCTCTCCCTTTGAAGATAGTGTAATCAATAGTGCCATGTTATCTTGCCTTATTTAGAAATTATTTCTCTTATAATTTATACTGTTACTCAATGGAATAAACACTTTGCATCAAAACAGTTGTGATCAGTATTTTAAAAATTCCTTACATTTTGTCAACAAGTCGTCTAGTCAACGCTAACAAAGATTTCTTGGTCTTTTCCTTTGGATCTTCTATTGCCTGGTGCTCAGTAGATTGACCACTGGGTGTGCTGATATTCCGTGGTTCTACCAAAGCTGAATGTGTTGGAATTTCTTCCTTTCCAACAATAAACCTAACAAATGAGAATCAATAGCATATTCATGAGGAAAAATGCAAATAAACAGCATTGTATACTAAAGTCATAGAGTCAGAGGTTTACAGCATGGAACCAGACCCTTCTGCCCAACTTGTCCATGCGGTGCTTTTTTTTGAAACCATTGAGCTGATCCCAATTGCCTGCATTTGGCCCATATCCCTCTATACCGATCGTACCCATGTAACTATCTTGTACCACTTCAACATGGAGTTCTATGAGGATGTGTCTAGGGCAGTGGATAGAGGAGAGCCGGTGGATGTGGTCTTTCTGGATTTTCAGAAGGCGTTTGACAAGGTACCTCACAAGAGGTTATTGCAGAAGGTCAGGGGACATGGAGTTGGGGGTAGGGTGTTAGCGTGGATAGAGGATTGGTTGTCAAATAGGAGGCAGAGAGTGGGGGTCAATGGGTGCTATTCGGATTGGCGGTTGGTGACTAGTGGGGTGTCCCAGGGGTCGGTGCTGGGGCCTCAGCTATTTACCATTTATATAGATGATCTGGAGGAGGGAACCGAGTGCAGGGTGTCGAAATTTGCTGATGACACCAAGATTGGGGGAAAGGCAAATTGTGCGGAGGGTGTGGAGAGTCTGCAGAAGGATCTAGATAGGCTGGGCGAATGGGCCAGGAAATGGCAAATGGAATTTAATGTTGGCAAGTGTGAGGTGGTCCACTTTGGTAGGAAGAATGGTAGGAAGGACTATTACTTACGTGGCGAAAAACTGCAGCAGGCGACGGTGCAGAGGGACCTCGGGGTCCTTGTGCATGAGTCGCAAAAACCCAGCTTGCAGGTGCAGCAGGTGGTCAGGAAGGCGAATGGGATGCTGGCCTTCATAGCGAGGGGGATTGAATATAAAAGTAGGGAGGTCTTGCTGCAGCTGTATAGGGCATTGGTGAGGCCACAGCTGGAGTACTGTGTGCAGTTTTGGGCGCCGCACCTGCGCAAGGATATTTTGGCCCTGGAGGGAGTGCAGAGGAGGTTTACTAGGCTGATACCGGAGTTGAGGGGATTGAGCTATGAGGAGAGGCTGAATAAACTAGGCTTGTACTCGTTAGAGTTTAGAAGAATGAGGGGAGATCTCATTGAGACGTATAAGATGATGAATGGAATGGATAGGATAGAGGTGGAGAGACTCTTCCCGCTCAAAAAAGACAGTAGGACTAGGGGGCACAGCCTCAAGATAAAGGGGAGGCGGTTTAGAACGGAGTTGAGGAGGAACTTCTTCACTCAAAGGGTGGTGAATCTCTGGAATTCTCTGCCCGTTGAAGTGGTGGAGGCTGCCTCGCTAAATATTTTTAAGAAGCGGGTTGATGGGTTCTTGATAAGAGAGGGGATTAAGGGTTATGGGGAGAGGGCGGGAAAGTGGAACTGAGCCACAACAGATCAGCCATGATCTTATTGAATGGCGGGGCAGGCTCGAAGGGCTAGATGGCCTACTCCTGCTCCTATTTCTTATGTTCTTATGTTCTTATGTAACAAGACATTCCAACTCCTGTATTCAATCAACAAGACATTCCATGTTATTTAATTGGCTTTAATTTCTGACTTACAGAGCCAATTAATTCCTTACAAAATACAAAGCAGGAAATTAAGTTATATTTGATTTAACTTTGAAAATTAAATCTAAAACTCCTTGATGACCTCGTGGGCAAAAGCATTACTTAATGATTCTGAGCCACCCCTTTGGGCCCTCTGGGGCTTGACAAGGTCAATGCTGGAAGAGTCCAAGACCAGAGGGTATATTCTCAGAATAAGGGGCTGTCCAATTAAGACAGAGAGGAGGAGGAACTTCTTCCCTCAAAGCAGTGATTCTGTGGAATTCTTTTCTACATAGGGCTTTGTAGTTAAGTACATTCAAGGCAGAGATAAACATATTTGTGATCAGTAAAGGAATTGAGGGTTATGGGAATAAGGCAGGAAAATGGAGTTGAGGATTATCATATCAGGTCAATCAAGAAGTCATTGAATGGCAGAGCATACTGGATGGGCCAAATGGCCTACTTCTGCTCCTGTTTCTTATTGTATTGTTCTGCCTTCACTGAACACTGATCTTTGTTTATTAACACGTTCTGCTATCTTGTCTTTATGTCACAATTGGCACCTTTAATGTGACCATAAACATTCCCTTTATCTTGTGTACATGACATGTTTATCAATCTCTCCTGAACTCCCACCTATCCCTAATCTTCTATTTTGCTTCACCTTCTCCATCCCTCTCTCCAACTATATAACCAATCACATTTCCAATCCTCTTCTGCTCCGAAGAAATCATATGGACTTGAAACATCAACTCTGTTTCTTTCTCCACAGATGCTGCCAGACCTGCTGAGAATACCCAGCACTTTTTGTTTTTATTTCAGATTTCTAGTATCTGTAGTATTTGACTTTAATTCATTTAGCGATCTTGGTTAAGGCTGTGTTTAAGATGTTCGCTTTGAGAACATAAGAACATAAGAAATAGGAGCAGGAGTAGGCCATCTAGCCCTTCGAGCCTGCCCCGCCATTCAATAAGATCATGGCTGATCTGTCGTGGCTCAGTTCCACTTTCCCGCCCTCTCCCCATAACCCTTAATCCCCTCTCTTATCAAGAACCCATCAACTCGCTTCTTAAAAATATTTAGCGAGGCAGCCTCCACCACTTCAATGGGCAGAGAATTCCAGAGATTCACCACCCTTTGAGTGAAGAAGTTCCTCCTCAACTCCGTTCTAAACCGCCCCCCCTTTATCTTGAGGCTGTGCCCCCTAGTCCTACTGTCTTTTTTGAGCGGGAAGAGTCTCTCCACCTCTATCCTATCCATCCCATTCATCATCTTATACATCTCAATGAGATCTCCCCTCATTCTTCTAAACTCTAACGAGTACAAGCCTAGTTTATTCAGCCTCTCCTCATAGCTCAACCCCCTCAACTCCGGTATCAGCCTAGTAAACCTCCTCTGCACTCCCTCCAAGGCCAAAATATCCTTGCGCGGGTGCGGTGCCCAAAACTGCACACAGTACTCCAGCTGCGGCCTCACCAATGCCCTATACAGCTGCAGCAAGACCTCCCTACTTTTATATTCAATCCCCCTCGCTATGAAGGCCAGCATCCCATTCGCCTTCCTGACCACCTGCTGCACCTGCAAGCTGGGTTTTTGCGACTCATGCACAAGGACCCCGAGGTCCCTCTGCACCGTCGCCTGCTGCAGTTTTACGCCACGTAAGTAATAGTCCTTCCTACCATTATTCCTACCAAAGTGGACCACCTCACACTTGCCAACATTAAATTCCATTTGCCATTTCCTGGCCCATTCGCCCAGCCTATCTAGATCCTTCTGCAGACTCTCCACACCCTCCGCACAATTTGCCGTTCCCCCAATCTTGGTGTCATCAGCAAATTTCGACACCCTACACTCGGTTCCCTCCTCCAGATCATCTATATAAATGGTAAATAGCTGAGGCCCCAGCACCGACCCCTGGGGCACCCCACTAGTCACCAACCGCCAATCCGAATAGCACCCATTGACCCCCACTCTCTGCCTCCTATTTGACAACCAATCCTCTATCCACGCTAACACCCTACCCCCAACTCCATGTCCCCTGACCTTCTGCAATAACCTCTTGTGAGGTACCTTGTCAAACGCCTTCTGAAAATCCAGAAAGACCACATCCACCGGCTCTCCTCTATCCACTGCCCTAGACACATCCTCATAGAACTCCAGTAAATTTGTCAGACACGACTTCCCTTTAATGAAACCGTGTTGCGTCTGCTCTATCAAGCAATTCCCTTCAAGAATCCTAGGTTAGGGAGACGAAATAACCATTCCAGTTTCCAATTCCAGATCATTGCCTAGTGGCCCTGCTGGAAATTGCACGTGTTAACAGACTGACGACAGAATAACCTGCCTATGCCTATCTTTAAACACGAATGACGCACAGCATGAATCAAAAATTCTATTGTAGAAAGGAAGAAAATTAAAAGTACATAATTGAATCCAAGACATATAAAAACACAAGTTAACTACTTAAAATTGTCATAATCCAGAGATCAAACCAGGTAATTGGGAAACTGACAAATCTTAGCTACAAAATCACAAGTATGATGTTGTGTGATTTGTAATTGGCAGTATTTGTAATTTGTATTGATGGACCTCAATACATAAATGGTACATAATATGATACATTAGGAGGCACCAGAGCCAGCCTCAGCTTTCAAACTTCAAGAAGTCTTGCACTTCTATCTTAGGGATAGATTATCTTTAGACCCAACAAGGAAACTGAAAATGTGCCAATGCCTGCTGCTAGCCTATCCCAATACCCACAGTAAATACACCAGCCATTAATACCAAATAAAAGGCATAATACACAAAATGTCACGTCTTCTTATAACAACTCATGAATACTAACATTCCAAAGTGTACATGCTTCATGCATACTTTACTGAAGGCTAATTCAAGGATTCCAATTTCCATATTCCCATGCCAAGATCCGAATAGATTTTACTGTAAAATTTAATTTTACTATAAAATCAAAATTGACTTCCAATTTATGCTCCCTTTAGTTTTATAGAATTGTCCGTGAGGGATAGTACTTAGCAACAACTGCTTTTACATCCTTTAAAAGGATTGCATCTGTCTGAGTGCCAAAATAATGGCACAGTAAATTCCACTCAAAAGGAAACCCAACCCAAAATACAATCATGTGCAAGGTGGCTAAACCCATTTCTTCTGTCCCAGTGTTATCTAGATTGGCACTCTACTTCATTTTTTGAGAGTCGAGGACAGAGTCATCTGGCTCCTCTTCAGAAATTACCACTATAACTATAATTGAGGGCAGGAATTTTCCCTGCTTGCCCTGTTTAACAGTCAGGACAACTAGCTGCCAACAATGAAGGAAGATTTTGCCAATCACACTTTGCCAATCCAACTCAGCAATTGTTACATTATTGTCTTGATGGCCTTGATTCAACATGTGATATCACAAGGGTTGTACGGTCTTGAGACAGGAATAGAAGCTGTACATAATGGAAAGTTACTTTTTGACTTATCTGCAATTAGGATTAAACATAATTCTGAGAGCAGAAAATAAACAACTAGATGAAATTTAGAAAATTTACATTTTTCCTACTTACTTGAGTGCTGAGAAAGCAAATCCCTTGAGACCATCCTTGCATCTGGAAAAGAAATGCCACTTATTTCACACATGTAGTCAAAACTACAATAAAATATGCATTTTCTGTATCATCCAGAAAATGTACATCCAGCAATAATGTTTGGTGACTTACATTGTATTTACAGCACAGAAACAGGCTGTTCGACCCAACAGTTGCATATCGGTGTTTGTGGTCTACTCGAGCCTCCTCTCACCATTCTTCATCTAATTTCATCAATATATCCTGATATTCCTTTCTCCCTTATTTGTTTACAGAACTTTCCCTGAATTGCATCCATACTAGTTGCCTTACCTACAGCACAACTACACACAGCATGGATGGGGAAAAAAAACGTTCCCACTGGTGAAAGGATTGAGAACAAGAGGTACAGGTTTAAGGGTAAAATTTATTTATTAGTCACAAGTAGGCTTACATTAAATTAACACTGCAATGAAGTTATTGTGAAAATCCCCTAGTCGCCATACTCAGTGCCCGTAATTGGCAGAAGAGGCAATGGTGACATGAGGTAAAGCTATTTCATGTAGTGAAAGGTTAGGATCTGGGCAGTGTCTGAGATTACGCTGATCCAATTTAGATATTCAAGAGGGAATTGGATTGATATCTGGAAAGGAAATGCAAGGCTATGAGAAGAATGCACGGAAATTGCACAAGGTAAATTGCTCCTACAAAAAGCTGGTGCAGACACAAAGGCCTCCTTCAGTTCTGTAACAATCATGTGAATTGCTCTATATGGCTGTTTGTTCCCCATTTTAGCCATTCTTTAGGTAAATAACTTTATTTCCTGGATTACCTGCAGGATTTATTAGTGACCACCATATAATTACGATTCCTAGTTCTGGTTTCCCCCACAAATGAAGCCTCTCTTTCCTTGCAAAACTTTAAAGACAGCTGTCAGAAATAACAATGTTAACTGCCTTCTAACTTAAAACTTCCTGGTCTGCATTGAGTTAACTGATTTTAAGTGTGGCAGCAATTAGAATTCAGGTTCATGGGCCAGGTGCAAGAGGTGAAGGGAGAGTAAGAGAAAATTATCAGCCAGGATTTCTGCCTTTGATTTTTATTCCTTTAAACCTTTGCTGGAAAGTGCATGTTAAGGAAAAACGGCAAAAGCAATGTCAAAATTAACACTCCGTCCAATTGTATAGCAATTAGACAATGCTGATTTTAGGCTTGCACCTGAATTTGCCCTTCCTTAGGCCAGGTATTGCAAAGCTCCAAGAATGGAACCACAAGCCAGCAGGATTCAATGTCTCCAGGTGAGGAAGAGAAAGGAAAAGAAAAATAAAAGTTTCAAAAAAGAATTTTTAAAAATAGTGCAAAAAATAAAGATAGAGGTCTAGTGGATGATGCAAACTTCCATCTAGATTCAGTTACCATTTTCCTACAAGGTTAAAGAGATAGGCAACACTGATTTTCTTGGGATGGGGCTAACGGGAAGTTGCATTGGAGTGCAAAGGCTAAAGCAGTGTTGCTAATGAAACATGATGGACACACAAGGGAAAACCTTTTGCATGAAATAACAATGCAGAAACAATGATCAGATTATGATTTTAACATATTGCACAGTCCATTCTCAGCATGCATGAAAGATTGGACGTCACATATCATTACACGTACTTGAGATTTTTCACTAGCTCAAGGTAAGGTGAAATAGCACTGTATTATCAAAGATGCTACAGGAATATGGGGGGAATATTGATGGGTTTGCATTAGGTTGCAAGTAAAAGGGTAAAAATTCTGAAACCCAACACACTCACTTCTGCTTTTAACAGAGACAGCATGTGGGTGAAACCAATTCATTTGCGGGAGATGATCCTTTAAATATTATAATAACTCTGCAAATCTCAAAACTATGTACCATTTTAAACTTAACCCTGATTTGCTGGATTTTCTGAACCTCATGAAACCCATCAGCTAAAGGGAGGGGAGCGCTGCAAAATCCAGCTCTGATTTCTTTCACCATCGACCATTTATTTCCACCTCAGATCCAACTCCTCAGATATTGAAGCAGTCCATGCCCGAATGCAGCATGACCTGGACATCAGTCAAGTTTTGGCAGGTAAGTGGCAAGTAACACAAGTGTCAGGCAATGACCATCCCCAATAAGAGGGAACTTAACCATTTCCCCTTTTGGCATTCTATGGCATTAGCATCACTGAATCTCCCACATCAACATCCTAGGGATTACCAGTGACCAGAAGCTTGACTAGACCAGAAATAGCAGGTCAGCGACAACTCACCTCTGACCATTCTAAAGCCTGTCCACCATCTACAAGGCACAAGTCAGGAATGTGATGGAACACTCTCCATTTGCCCGATGACAAGTCCAACAATACCCAAGAAGCTTAACTTAAGCCCGCATAATCAGCACCACATCCACAATCTTGAACATATACTCCCCCCAGCAATAGCATGTAGCAGCAGCATCGAGTATCACCTAAAAGATGCACTGTGCAACTCCATGCTCCTTGACAGCACCTTCCAGATCCGTATCATCTACTACCTAGAAAGACAAAGGCAGCAAACACATAGGAACACCACCACCTGCAAGTTCTCCTCCAAGTCACCCAACATCCTGACTTGGAACTTTATCATCATTCCTTTCACTGTTGCTGAGTCAATTCCTAGAATTCCCTTCTAACAGCACCGTGGGTCTACTTACACAGTGAGGAATGCAGCGCCTGAGGAATGCAGCGCCTCAAGAATGCAGCTCACCTTCTCAAAAGCTATTAGAGATAGTCGATATAAATGTTGGCCTTGCCAGGGATGCTGACAACAGAAAAAACAATAAAACAGAAACTCACCCTTGCCCCTCCCAACCGTAAGGCCTGAACTCACTTCTCCCTTCCCTGAGACCTTTGATTTCCTCCAACATTGATCTTTCCAATCTCCCCACCCCTACTCCAACCATGTGAGCCCAATCTCCCTCAGCTCCCAAATTTCTTCTCCCTCTCCACCCCCCAAATTATTAGACATGCATTTGTACTTCACAAGGATTTGGAGTTATGTCTTCTGTTGCCAAGTCTCTATTGCCCAAACACAGGCTCCTTACTTTCTAATTTCCACTTGTATGCTGATAACATCCAGCTCTACCTCTCCACCACTCCCTGCATTTCCATGAACACCTCCATGTCACACTGCTACGGTATAGCTTTCTCCAAGTAAATACTGAAAAACAGTGAACTGTCTTAGTCAGCTCCCATCAAAAGCTCTATAGTCCTGGCCCTGACTTCACCAGCTCTTTCCCCAGGTGTTTACTGAGGCATGACAGACAGTGAACACTTGCAGTGTCAGACTCAACAGGGAGCCAACTTTCAAATCTCATACAATATTCATCATAAAGACACTCTGTCTCACTTTCTACAAAGATTGCTACCCCTGACTCTACTTCACCCTACAGGCACTGAAACCCTTGCCTAAGCTTGCATTACCTCGAAACTTTAATCTCTTAACACCTTCTGGGGTATACACATCATAAAGTTCAACTTATCCATATCCTGTCCTGTAGTATTGTATTCACCCCCATTTTTCGCCTCACAGGTACCAATGGTTGGCGTTACTGAAGTCTGCTTGGTGTGATTTACACCTTCCTCTGTGGTCTACTCTAGCGATTCTCAAACTGTGGTCTATAAAGACGTCCCAGGGGATCTGTGAAATAAGCTCTCTGACAGGTGAGAGAAAGAGAGCAAGCACAAAACAGAAGCTGGAGAGAGGAGGAAGGAAAAACCCAAGCCACACACACTTAGTTGACCCAAGATGTCGTTCTCCTCCACTCCACCCCTACCCAAAGTTTCCGGATACTCATCCTTCTTTGCTATGATGGACACCTCATTTGTCATAGTTTTCAGCAGGGAGCTGCACATTTACTTTTGGTGGTTGCTTTGATTCCTGCGTTAGCTGTCAGTTTGGATTACTTGCATCTTCCATCATGTTGCAATGATGCAAATAATTTTCCTGATTGAAAAAGAGAAGCTGGGCTGGGTTTACACAGGTCTGCAAACTATTCATGAGAATGTTATGTGTGTTTGAGGTCTCTAGTAGAGACTTATGGGAAGCTTCTTTTTAATAAAAAGTAATGCTGAACCTATCTAAAGATAATGAGACTGTCGCAAGTGCGAATGTGAGCAATAGCAGTGGATGGTACCTGTGAATTTATTGGGTATGTATGCCACTAACAGGCATCCCTTAACCTCATTAAAGGCAGCTCAGTTGGCACCCACTAGAATGCTAATAGATTCACACTTTTCTTTTGGCTTGTCTGGTCTGTTTCATTATTGAGCTTGTCAGAGAAATAATATTTAAATTGTTACTCTTAAGCAATCACCTGTTTTCATAAAAGCATTATGAAGTACTCTATACGTGCAGCACTTTCATATTGAGCATGATGTATTATAAATTAGATTGGGAATTCTGTGATTACTAATTCATTTGAAAACAGGTCCTTCAATCAAATAAATTTGACAATCGCTGGTTGAGCCCAATTTAATCACTGTATTTTCCTGCCTACATCCCAGTGTAGGTCTTTGGTCACTGGAGGATCTCTAAATCCCAGTGTTCTTCACTCAATGAAGCAGTTGTCTTGATCTACTTGCTCTTTCAAAGTGACAACACAAGCAGAACGTCATCTTTTTGAGTTGGAAAAAACAATAATTCTAACTTCCAGAAGGTATTCCTTGAAACTCGTTGTTATCTCAATCTCTGCCTTTATAAGTCGCTTCAAAATCTTTTGATTGTGCTGTTAATTGAGTCATCATTATTGACCGCATTGTTTCAATTTTGCTCTGATCGTTCTTTGCTATTTTTAGCACGTTTTTGCTTCTTTAAATCTAAGCTGCCTGCTCAACTACTTCGTGCCGTCTTCTGACACTCTACTAACTTTAGATACTACAATTTTCTTTCTAACACCAATAGGTTTGGTAAGTTTCACCTGTTGGTGGTTGGAATTTTGTACCCCCCAAAAAAAACTTTGCTTCCAATCAATGCTGCAAGAGTATTTTCATAGAAATGCTCACTTCCACTATCGACCAATACTGGCTGTCATTTTCTACGTGTTTTGGAGAATAAAAATGCTAATTTCCAGAGTTGAAAAGGTCACTTTCCCCATCAAGGCTTATTGAATTCCCTGAATACCTTTTCATTCTGGCTTATGATCTTAACAAACTTGCTGCTTTTGTCACTAACACAAAGTTTACAAAACAGTTATGTTTTGGGACTATAGCTTTAAATTAAGGTAAAATGGAGGAATTGAGAGGGTTGTCTGACATGCTTTGAATTCTGACCGACAATAAGCCTGGGTGACTTGGCTGTTAAAGGGGATGTGCAGGTAGTCTTACTGGGAAGATTATGCCAGAAGTTCATCACACCTGTAGTCAATTGTAAGAGGAGCAATACTGACTACAGGTAAACTGTATGTGTGCGATTCTGAAACAATGTTAAGAATATCAGGCTTATAAACAGCTACACTCTGAACTGTCTGATGAATTCCTAGACAGAATAGAATTGGGAGTCCAGAAGATAGCTAATCAGCATTTCAAAATGAACACAAGCCCATGTGATTGATGCTGTCATGGAGATGAGCTTTGTGAAGGGAAAAGGTCCACAGAAAGCCACTGTAATATCGGGTTACAAGATTTCTCCTATTTCTCAGGGACAATTCAGTCTACAACCAGAGCTCATACTTCGATTGATAAGATTAAGTTTGTGAGGATTTGAGAGAGGCTGGAAGAATGGCCTAACTTGGGCCACAGGGAAGGAATCCCCTTTAGAGACAATAACTTTTGACTGATTCCAGGACAACAAAGTGTCCACTTAAGGGACAGCACAATGTATAACCACAGCGGGAAATCTTTGATGGCATGTAAAGTTAAATGGGAAATTTATTATCTGTAGTTTAGAGTACAAGTTTCCTACAAAATAATGGTTGTCAATATTGATTTACTTGTTTGTTACAGTGATTATCTTAAAACTGAAATCTTCCTATGTGATCATTTTAGTTGAACTGAAAACTCAAATATATTTTAAAATAATCAGTCTCTGCAGAAATAACACTAAATTTGTCGAACATCTTGTTGTACAATACAGCAGCATAATAGGAATACAACCCCCACCCTTCTCCACCACACCCCCCCCCGCCAGAACAAAAAAAAATCACCTTCATGTATAACCTAGTCAACTACCCAAATTTACACTTACAAACTCAAACCTACAACTTCATCTGTACAAATTGATTTTGACTACCAGAAAGTTAATCAGTTAACCTTTAGGCTTACAGGAACCTAATCCTGCCACACAGCAGAGTATGGTGGAATGAACACAAAGAACTTCCAGATAGAGGGTATAGTTGTAATTTAAATGAGGGTGCAGATATAATTCTTGAGATGAATGCTTGCAATAGGGGCTCCCATCTTAATATGATCATGGGTGAACTTGTTAAAATCCCATTGCTGTCCCATGGTTTATTACAGGCAGGTCAGAACTGTGAAATAAAATCTGCACTGACGTAGTGCATCTAATGTAGCAAAATAAAATGTTCCAATGTTCTTCTCAAAATTAGTATAAAATACAAATAACAAGCAGGAATTTGGGAGAAATTACCCAAAGCCATATTCAAAGAGTAGGCTTTAGCATGCTTTTGAATGTGGAAACAGATGTAGCAAAGGCAGGGGCAGAGACGTCCAGAATGAAAAGAATGGAGGAATCGAACTGAGCTTTAGAACCAAATGAGATTACAGGAGTAGGATTGAGCAAGCACAAGAAGAGACTTGCAAATGAGGACAAGGATTGTAAATTTAACGCATTGGAGAAAAGCAGATTAATGGAGGCTGGTCGAGATGGAATCTGAGAAGATTTAGTACAGTCAAGGATGCAGACAAAGAGTTCAACAAGTTTGAGTTTGTGTAGAAAGGAGTCCAGGGCCCTGGAGAGTAAAGCTTTGGAGAGGCTGAGCCTGGAGGTGAGTTTCAGCAGCATCAAGGCTGATATAGGAATGGAGAAGGCAATCTTCTGAGCGTGGAAAAGAGCAGTTTTCGTTATGTCAAAATAATCACCACAAAGTACGTCTAAATACCATTGATGTAAAATATGTAAATTTACCCAGATAGCATGTTGGAGCATTTCAAAAATCAGTAATTTATGTAAAGGATTTTAAGATATGACATCATTATGTATAACAATTAGTAATATTTCATTTATGACCCAAATGCAGAGAGAATGTTTTTGTCATAGACAAGCATTGTAAGCAAGTAGTCATTAGAATTTGTCCTTCAGTTAATTAAGCTACAGTGGCAATGAAAATAACTGGGAACACATGCACGAAAATAGATTACGAGATAAAAGGTTAAAGCAGTTTCAGTCTACGGGTGTTCCACAGTGAGTACAGGTTGAAGTGAAGACTCTAAAGCTCTCAAGCTTTCTTGCCCAGATTTTTCTTTATCTTCCTCTGGAAGGAATTTTGATTCTACAGTAATTGGCTTCCAAAGGTACAAGATTATGCTGCTCCATGTATTTAAGGCTTCAAGTAAACCCACTCTGCACAAGTTGAGGTGGATGCAAGAACGAGTATACCTAAATGTATTAGGAGATTGCCATAGGAAAGAAATGTTCAGTGAATCAAGTGAACTGGGACAGCTTTTAAAATAAAGGAGCAAGGTTTAATATCCAAGGCTACATGTAGCAAAATAGGTTATTTTTGAGCCATGTTTAACATGCAGTATCTTAAGTGAAACTTTAACAGGTTCATAAAGAAACAAATTTGTTCACAATAGGAATTATCTTTTCCAGGAAGCAGTGAAGTCTGGGTCACTGAATGTATACAGAGCTTAATTAGATAGATTTTTGATAGAGAAGGGAGCCGAGGGTTATGGAGGGCAGAGAGGAAGTTACAGTTGGGACCACAACCAAATCAGCAATGATCTTTACGAATGACAGATCAGGCTCAGGAGACCAAGTGACCTGATCCTGCTCCTAATTTTGATGCTTCCATATGTTTGTGACAAGCAAGGACAAATTGCTCGTCGTAAACATATGGTGCTATATAACTGGGGAAATCAAGCGATCCACAAGAAAATTAGTTCATCCTACTTCTAAAAGATGAATAATGTATCATATTCAATATCAGTTTTGTGAAACTAAAGTGAATATATTTTATGAATTTATAATTTGATTGTTTTATTGTAATATTATGATTTGCCTAAAGAGGTCACCATTCTTCACTTTTTTATTCCCTTTCTAACCACAGTGATAACGTCCCACGGCTTGAAAGAAAATAAATTCAATGTTGCTATAATTTCTTCAATGCCCCATAAATTTTTGCTTTAATCTTTCACAAAAGACAGAATTATACATACAATCAGATACAATTGTACCATGTTAATTGAACCACAACTGTTGATTGATCTTTCTTTTTAACAGCATACAGGCAAAACAATCTTTGCATTATGCCTTATTTTACTTGAAAATGCCGCTTCTTTGGGTTTCTACATCAGTGAAAAGAAAAAAAGTATGGTCTTTTCTGATGCAACATGTCCTGCACGTCTGAACAATCTTGGTGAATAGAGAAGAAAGGCATTAAAATGTTCTCAGGCCAGAAGATGGGATTGTTTGTTAAATGTGTATTAATTACATGGATTCAATCAATAATGATACATGGCCTAGAAGGGAAACTAATGGCACAGCATTAAAAAATCCTGCCTCGTCATCTCCATTCCTGCCAATCCAGCAGTGGCAGCTGAGCTTTCAGTTTCCTAAGACTATCCTCAGGAATTCCCTCCATAATCTGCTCCAGCTCCCTTGATCCTCCTTTAAGATACTCCATAAAATCTTACTTCTTTGACCAAGCTTTTAGTCACATTTCCTTCATTGGTTTGGTGTCAATTTTTGTCTCATGTTCCTGTGAACCGCCAAGGTAAGCCTTCCTATGTTAAGGGCACTATGTAAATGCAAGCAATTATTTTCCATCCCAACCGAACTTGCATGGTCAATGAAATCTCCATTTGGGGTCACTAATTTCTCATTCTGAGTTTAACTATTTGACACATACCCTTGGCTTCCTGTGCCTCAGCAGCTATAATCCACCACGATGTGACAACGGTCCTCCTAACACATATTTCTTTCAAGCTGTTGTCAATCTATCATTGTAAACAGCACTTCTGTTGCATTTTGCAGTTATAATTTTATTATGAATCTTAAATGAGATTTTAAAATTCAATATAAAGAATAAAATCTTCAGAGCAACAACAGTGGCATAATGGCTCACAGCCATACCTACTAAATCAAAAATGTGTTTAAGTTACCAAAAGCACATACAGGTTCCTCGAAGTTGGCAATATGTATTATGGTACTGATCCATGAAGCTGCCAGGTTTGATCTTTAGGGCCAAGGTAGCTGGCCTCAGCTGATACTATAATGTGGATGTTACAATTTACATCAGCATCTCTAGGCTAGGGACAGGAAACAAAAAGTTTCCAGTGATTACTGCCAGAAAGTCTGCAGCCTGCACAACTTTGAAAGAGTGAAATATTTAGACTGAAAATTACCATGCTACTGTATTTCTGAAAGTGAAAGTCTTTCTTTATATTGAACATATCATTCCTGAGCCAAGGAAAATTAGTGTGCATTTTTTAGGAGGACTCGTGTTACCCTCATTTGTTATTTTGTGGCCAGCCTCTGGAAATGGAAGTGTAAGTGGTTTCTCATACAACAATTTTGGGTGGGCCAATTTTTTGCTTTCAAGCAACATGTTGAGGCAGTTAAAAAGCTGTTAAGAGTTTAGGCTTGTTGACATGGGTACATCACATTTGAATTTATTTGATCCGAAGGGTTGTTCTTTCATCAACAGTAGCTGGTAAAGTGCAGACAAGTTCTTGCAGACACTTGACAGATGAAATCTAATGCAGTGAAGTGAAAAGTGATGCATCTTGGTAGGAAGATTGAGTAGAGGCAATGTGAAAGACATGGTGCCGCTTTAAAAGGAGGTGCAAGAATGGGGAGAAACATGGGCGTGCACGTGCACAAATCTTTGAAGGTAGCATGAAAAGTTGAGGAGGTTAAAAAGCACATGAGATTGTTGGCTTTATTAATAAAGACACAGACTTTGAAAACAAGGCACTTATGCTAAATCTTTATGAAAAGATTAGGCTTCAATTAGAGTAATGTGAGTAACTATGTGCTTTAGAGAGAATGTCAAGGTGATTTAGTGACCTCATTAACAGCATTAATTCTGTCAACACACAAAAACATTCAAACTACTCGAATTTCTCAATGCCTCTGTATGGAAGTGTACTGTATGCTTTGGAATTTACTATATATAAGGGAATCCCAGTTTTAATTTCATTCCTGCACTATTATTAGCAGATGTATACGTTATGATTAGCCTTTATGTCTAGTCTAGGGAAGGTTGGGTACTAAATTGGGTTACAGTTACAGATTCACAAAGTCGTCTTGCTTTCACAGACAAAGCCTGCCAATCTCAGACCCACACCTAAAATGATTACTTGGACAAGATACTAGGTTCGCCTGTGAATCTGTGATCCAGCACTAGTCACCACGAGAGAAAGGAGGAAAAATAGCATGATAGGAATGGGACCTAGAATGCGTTCTATACAGTACCAACATCTATTGTGGTGCATATTTATCTGTTGGTAATATGGCAGATCTGAAAATGTGATTTGAGAAGTAACTGTTTTGAGAACTTAACCTGAATGGGGAACGTCAAAAAATGCAATGAAAATTCTCTTAAAATGATTTGATTGTGTAACACATCTTAACTGAAGTTGGCCAAACCAGAGCAAAGAATGAATTTCAAGCACAAATTACATCCACTGCAAATGAAGCTTGAGAGAGATTTTGCTTCAGTTTAAAAACATTTTACTGGGTGGCTGCTCTTGCTGACAAAACTGGCCAGATCAAACAAAACACTTCTATTAACAACAAATCTTCCCGTGATAAATTCCTGTGCTGATGTATTAATTAAGCTGCACAAGGTTATCACTCTTAAATATATCATGGAACATTTTTAATTGCAAGACAAAATTAAAAATGATGTTCCAAAGCACTTCAGATTGTGCAGGTTTATAGAAGATATGTGGTCATCAGACCAGAATGATCCTATTGGAGGCTGGAAGCCTCTTAATTTCTGCCTGCAAGGGATTTTTTCTCTTTATTGTGTCATTGGCAAGGCCAGCATTGTTGCCCATCCCCAATTACCCTTGAGCTGAATGGGTTGTTCCACCATTTCACAGGGCAGTTAAGAGTCAACCACACTGCTGAGAATCTGGAGTCACAGGTAGGCAAGTAAGGTAACAACAGCTTTATATTCCAGATTCATTTATGGAATTTAAATTTCACCAGATTTTAACTTGTGCCACCAGAGAATTCCCCTAAGCCGCTCCATCACTAGTCCAGTAACATTACCGCAATGCCACTATGACACGTCTGAAATATAGTACATATAAAGTACACATATGCACAGTATGTTCCGAGCATGTGGTTACTGATTTATCTACGCTTGCAGTATCTATTGTGCTTACAGCTATTATTGTATTGAGGGCTAAGGATTAGTGTTGTGCTTGTGTTCATTTCTAGTTTGATCCCTTAAATAGAATCCTCTAAATTCCTGAATGGAAAAAAAAATCAGTCAATTTAAATGATTTAATTTTTTAAAATTTTGACTCTCTTAATCAATGACTCTTTTAAGCAGATTTTATATCACAAAATACAAATGATCAACTGATCAAAAATCTATCTGAATTGTAAATATCACCCCACTGTTGAATCTCTCAAATAGAAGAAAGATTTAGACTATAGCAGTGTAGAGAAAAATGCATCAGAAATGTACTCACTAATCAAGTATTTATGATAATAATACTTGATGGAAATAACATATAATTTACAATGAGTATGCTGGATATATATATTGAAATATTGAATAGCACTTGAAGATAATTAACACTTGGTCGCAGACAATAAAAATGAATCTAACTAACAAATTCTAATATGTGGTTCATTATGAAAAAGCTATAACAACATTTTTAAAATCCATACATCCTATGTGTGGATTTTTGCATGAATGGGAGATGGAAAAAAAACATGCTGGAAGTGGCTACAGTCATAAGGGATGTGGGCGGCATGGTGGTTAGCACTGCTGCCTCACACTGCCAGGGTCCTGGGTTCAATTTCTGCCTTGGGTCACTCTCTGTGTGGAGTTTGCACATTCTCCCTATGTCTGTGTGGGGTTTCCTCCAGGTGCTCTGGTTTCCTCCTACAGTCCAAAAGTGTGTAGGTTAGGTGGATTAGTCATGCTAAATTGCCCCTTAGTGTCCCAGGATATGTGGGTTGGGGGATTAGCGGTGTAAATATGTGGGGGTATGATGATAGGGCCTGGGTAAGATGCTCTGTCAAGTCAGTGCAGCCTCGATGGGGCTAATGGCCTCCTCCTGCACTATAGGGATTCAATGATTGTATCTTACTTCTAGTGACAGAGCATGATTCCATCCCGAACTCAGTATTTAAACAGAGAACAACCAGTACCTAAGGGATTAAAATGTGCAATCTGCCAAAACAATCTCAAAGTTGTTCTTCCTGACTGATGAACAAGAAAGCATGCACATTTTCTTCATGTACACAGTATCAACTTGTATTTTGGACTTTAAAACATTTTCCATTTGACAAATTACAAAAACGATAACTGTTTAGAAATTCATCATAATTAATTACAGAAATTCTACATCACCACAAAATTAGCTGCCCTCTGGACACGTCTAAGCTACTTCCACAGACTTATTTTAAACATCAGAATGTCATAAAAATACCATTAGAGTATTTTCAGTTCAATTATTAGCTTTTTTTAAAATCAAGCAAAATACATAAAGAAATTTATTGTAAACATATTACGCCAGTTGAAATCAGTTCCTTCCTTTCTTTTACTTCCAGACTTTGAGACTCATGGGGCGGTATTTAAAGCCCTCGCCCATAAAGGATCTGGTGACACTAGGAGGCATTTCTTCAGGCAGAAGGATGGTGATTGGGGACTGTGGCACCTTCTTTCCTCCCATTAAGCCAATGGCAGGAAGGCCCATAGACAGTCTTCCTGGCCCACTGTCAACTGAAGCCCTAAGTGAGCAACTAATGGCCACTTAAGGGACTCATCCTACAGTCACTGGTATTAACCCAACAGTGGCGAGAGAACAAGTCATTCAGGAAAAAAACAAGCAAACCTATACTGGATTGCTTGTAGGCTTCTGGAGGGGCGGGGTGTGGGGAGGGGAGGTGGTTCCCATCTAGCAAAGACGCTCAATACCTGATCATGGCATCTGACATGCAGAGCGCGGGGTGCTAACAGCAATTCCCTCCACTTGCTGCTGACACTACCCCCTTTCACCCCATGAGCTCCAAGCAGCGCCCCACTTCCATCATCACTCTCCTGTGGCCCAGGATCCAGCAATGATACTAAGTCTCAGACTAGTGTTGTACCAGCAACATCCACCAAGTCCCTGGTGGTGCTACGCTCAATAGTGCTTCCAGCCTCTGATTGGTCAGCAACTTGGTGGGAGGAGCATCTACCCCACTGGTCCTGGACCTCAGGGGAAGTTCTGCCGCTGTTCCGTCAATGCCTGGGTGCCACATAATATGGCAGGCCTTCCTGAAAATAGACAGAGGGTTCCTGCTAGCTCTCCAGCTGGCAGACGAGTCCCCCATCACCTCCAAAAAATACCATCCATATTCAGCCTTACTTATTTCAGTAAGTTCCTTTCATATTTCTAATCATGACATGATTGTTTGGAAAGTATTTATTTAAATTACTTTTGAACAAATTCCCACTGACATCAGAAGAAGCAACTTTCCCATGACATTTATTTGACAATACTTAGAATGAAAATTTCTGATAATTTACACCAACCAAGAATGCCCATTGATCAAAAATATATAAACTTCTCCCCACAACAGTTCAGATAACAATGGTACCTCCCAATATAGCACCAAGCCAAAGGCAAAGAAGGTATCATGATAAATCCCAGACTCTGCTGAGTTAAGACAGTGGTAGGGGCACTAGAACGCTTCTCTGCTGTCTCCAAGTTTAAGGAGAAACAAAATAATGTAGATGGAGAAAGAAAAACTACAACAATGATTTAACAACAATAATGGCAATACTGGCTTTAAAATGACTATTCTTGCTGAGAGTTAGACATGCTGGGATTTTTGGTCAATTTATAATTAAAACCGGTTGCAGGTCATAAAGTCATTCTGGGTCAGGGACCTAGTCTGGAAACTGTGACCTGAAGCTTCCTATGTTGACTAAATATGGGAAGTTGTTTACATTGACTTAGACATGATGGCACTGAAGTAACGGGCTGTACATGGAATGCATGCAGTCTGAACTAGGCATAATTGTGCGTTTACAAATAATTTCATTGGATGTTCGAGCCATGTGATCAGTTTCTGGTTGTACAATTGGCTGGATGACAGCAAATCTTCTGGAAGCAAGTGAAGAATTCACCGATAAAAGACGTGTGCGGTCCTGTGTTTGCCAGCGACCACTCTACAGAGATTAACCACAGTAAGAATTGTGCTCTGACGGAATCTTCAGAGAGGGGATAGATTCTACATTAGGGATATTCTAGGCCAAGGTTTTCCCTCAATCCAGTAGTATCTATTTTCAGTAAAATAAAGTTAATGTTTAGTTAAAGTTGTTTAGTTAAGAGTTAAAGTTCAGTTGAGAGTTAAAGTTCAGTACAAAAGTTAAAGAATTGCAACTGATTAAGTTTGAGTTGGTACCTAAAGTATTAGAGAAAGAAATAGTTGGATTAATTAAGAGTTGACTCCTGTTCCAGTTTGTCTCATTTAACTGGAATGCTTGGAGGGTACTTAGATTAATAGTCGGGTAACAATAAGAATGGGTTCCCACCCCTATTTGCTGCCCAGTGAACCCTGTTGCAAACATCAGGTGAAGATATGATCACGCTTGGCTCTGATGCCCTGTTTAAATGGCACATCACACTCCGCATTTAGCTTCAGACACTATGAATTATTTCAGCAACTGCCAGAAAGACAGCATGGTTGCTCATTAACATATCAAATCAAGATCAATTCACATACAATTGCCATACAAGAACAAAGCAAGAGAGAAAAAAAATCAGACCTGGCAACACACTTACTTCGAGGTACCTTCCTTAAAAGCACAAAAAGCAGTCATATTTTTCTGACTGGCTACATTTCAGCCAATTAAGAAACATTTTACCACAACTCACTTATTTCACAATCCCTCACATTACCCTCAAACTTAATACCATGGCCGCAATCCTCCCAGGGAGAATCCTGCGGCAGCAGATTCGCGGGATTTGTGCAAGCGTTTGCACCGCCCAGCGCCAGATCTCCAGCAGCGTCTGCTCCATGTCGGAAATCCAGCATAGGGAGAAGCACGGACAATTTAAATGGTCATTTTAATATTATTTGAGTATCATGAAATCTCCAAGTCCGCCAGCGTCTCCCACCTCACCAGAGTGTTTCACTCCAGCTGGAATTACACCAGCTCCCCACTTTCAGGAAGTTAGTGGCTCAATCCACTGGAGTGAAGGGGGGCAATGGGGCTCCCCAGAGGGTCAGGCAGTGGGATGGGAGGGCGGATGCACCCTTTGCACTGGCACCCTGACAGTATCAGTCTGGGCCCCCGGCACTGCCCAAGGGCCGAACTGCCAATGCCCAAGGGGTACCTTGACACTGTCCATTAATCATGGGGCAGTGCCAAGGGGGCGAGGGATCCCACTGCCACTTTGCATAGGAATCAGCGGGGGAAGGAGGGAGGCCAACAAACAGGCCATGGGGCAGAAAGGCCGGTATTGCAGGACTGACCAACAATCAATCTAGCTAGCAATCGGGAGGCCAGCAGTGCATGTTCTCTGCACGTGCGCCAATCTCAGCACTGACAAATCAGCGCATGCAGTGGCCTGCTCAGCGCACTAATTTCAGCCTCTTCAGCAGGAATTGGCCCCATCCCCTGAAATTTAATGATATTCACGCTAGTTGCCTCTGCAGTGCACAGAGTGTGGGAGATTCTAGTGTGAACTCTCACGGAAAAAAATTGCGTGAATTACATCAGTTTTCATGCAAATTTGACACTTAGAATTTTGGGGGGAAAATTCCATCCCACATTCTCCAAGTCACAGCAAGCACGTATGAAAAAATGCACTTCCAAAATTCCAAATTTATGAAAGACACAATTGTAATGCAGTACTAAAGCGTAGTTTTAATGGTTAAAAAAAATGCAAGCTTTTCTCTTGTTATCCACATAAAACGGAATTCATTTCTTTTGAAATCAACAAATTTATTAACTGACAGGTGTCTTTACAACTGTGGAAGAAAACAAACTATAAAAAAGTAAAATTTAAATATCAGGGAGAGATTATATAAATTGTAACATTGCTAAGGTAGATCCTATCCCCAAAATGCAGGACAAATCCAATTCAGCCAGTTATATAGTACTCAATTCCTCGATGTGGGAAAAGTAACTGACCTCAACCCAGTAACCCTGCACGGCATTATAACTGAAATCCAGAGCTTAGCAAGTAAGCTCTGATAATACTTTGTAATAGTTGGATGCTACTTCAGAGTGAAACACCGCCTTTTATTTTCACAAACTTCATCTTTCTATATTGGAATAGCAAATGATATGAAAGGATATTGCATCCACCTAGTCTGCATGGCTGCTTGGGTTCATACACAATAACAATAGCCTCCTGCAGATGGCAACCTATTCATCTATTCCCAAAGCTTAAATCACTCAAACCTAATCAATCAATGCTTTAACTAGCATATTTGGTAGCTAGTAAGGAGAATTATTAGCTAGGAAAAAATTAAAACAATCAAATGGCTCATTGGTAACCTCAAAAAAAAGTGCAGATGTTTTAGCAAGCTTTCCAGTGCAAACATTCTCTATCCCAGTGTTAATTTCAATTATGCAACCTCCATAGAAATTTGTGGTATCTGTACATAGGACAGGCCATGAGGAGGTTAACAACAAACTAAAGAATCTACACAGATTGCAAAGCAGGAAGTAAAACACAGGAAATACAAATGATTGCATGGGAAGCAAAATAAAGATTGTGATTTTCTAAAAATTACAGGAAAATCTTCAATAGAAAAACACAAATGAATTTAAGCAAATCTCCAATGATACTCCACATTGTTAAACTTCATTTTTCAGGGCCATTGTTTTTGTCAGCAGTAATTACCTATGCTTTTAAAACCTCACATATTCCTCACACATATGATTGCTTAACTTTTTCATCAGTCTAGGTAATTAAAGTTCATGTCATGGCAGTGATGGCTATGGAGATTCCATTAGCCTAGAATGCACTAGCAAGCCTTGTAGAGGAGCAGAATACCACTGGATTTCAGCTGCAGCACTGGCATCCATCCCATAAATTGTACAATTGCTAAGGTAGATCCTATCCCCGAAATGCAGGACAAATCCAATTCAGCCAGTTAATACCCATCAATCCACTCTCACTTCAT